>NC_092560.1:74196464-74841881 GCF_037038585.1 Patagioenas fasciata | reverse complement strand
GAGCAGAGACACAATCTTCAATTTTATATCTCATTCACCTGCACAAGTATCCTCTGTGCCCTGAGTGGATTGCAAGCACAGTGATGCCTGCACCCACCTCCTCACTGGGCATTCATGCCCCCAAACTCCACACTGCGTTCTGCAGCCTGAGCTCAGGATCTGTCTGAGCCTCCCATGGACACAGTGATCACAAAACAGCCCTGGTTTAGCAACCACCCTGCATGCAAGTCCCTCCCAGCTGCCACTGGCCAAGGGGATGGGGCTGTTGCACTACCCTGGCTCTGCTCCGCTTCCTGCGATTGTGCAGCTCCCCATTACGAAAGCAGAGGTGGGGGCAGACACTGACTCCTCTTGCTTCCTCTGGGGGAAGCTGCTCACTTCCGCTGCGCTGGGGGCTTGGGTACACGCAGGTCACACATGGGTGCTGCGTGCTCACATCCACTCACCCCCAAAAGCAGTTCAAGAGTGTTTTCACACCCTTGAAAAGGTGGCGAGAGCAGAGCTACTACCCCACAAACTTGCACTGTTCCTCAACGAGCCCCTCTGCACAGCCACAGGAAGGCAGCGCACGTTCCCCTTCACTAGGCTGTGAGAGTGATCATCCACCAGCCTCCCTTTGGTTCCTTCCACAACACTCCCAGCCCCTCACCACAACAACCAGAGGACACAGTCACACATCATTCATATTTACTTACATGTTATTAATAAGGAAATCATTATTATCCTGATCTAGTTGAAGAAGTCCCCGTTCATCACATGGGGGTTAGATTAGATTATATTTA
This sequence comes from Patagioenas fasciata, assembly GCF_037038585.1. Lineage (NCBI taxonomy): Eukaryota > Metazoa > Chordata > Aves > Columbiformes > Columbidae > Patagioenas > Patagioenas fasciata. The sequence continues at coordinate 74,841,099 of NC_092560.1, read as the reverse complement.
AAGGTCCCTTCCAAGTCAGACTATTTTGTAAGATTCTATGAAATGTCCTGAAGCAAGACGAGGAAAGATGAACAGGTACCACTAAGTTGCACTCTAGGAAAGGCACCACTCACCAGCTCAAAGTGTTCCTGCTCAGTCCTGAGGAGCAACCAGAGCCAGGTGACCACATCACTGGGCAGGGCAGCAAAGGCCAGGCACACGAGGACACAGCTTTGAAACTGTCCTGTGGCCAAGAAAGCCTTCACAAGGGCAAGCAGCTCTGCTGCTCTCCACTCCACAGCCCCTCAGCAGTCCCATCTGATGCACACCTTCTCCCTCAGGCCCAGAAGCCCTGCTCCCAGGGCTGTGGGAGATGAAAAGCCCAGCTCCTATAGAAGGGGAAGAACACACACGGCTTGGGAAGGACTTCACATTACCTTCTCTAGCCAGGCCAGGAGCTGTGCCTGTGGCTCAAAAGCTAGCAGGAACAGGCGACATGCAGGGTCTGTCGCAATGGCAGGACCACTCCCTGTAAGGACACTGAAGGTCAGCTCGCTATCTCACACATAGGAATCACGCAACACTGCAGGATTACAAGGAAGGGAACAAGAGACAGATGCTTGCAGCCACCAGAGGCAGCAAGAAGTGTGGGATCCAGCGTGTTCACCTCAACCTGCGTAGGGAAGAAGCAGGGCAACAGTCTCCATCACCAACTGCATCCAGCCAGATGAAACACAGGCACCTCAGGCCCACCTGCCTTCAGCTTTCATGCCACATCCCCTCTCTGCAAGCCACAGGACACACCCCAGACTGCAGGCCACATCAGCCTCCATTGCAAAGCTCCCAGCATTTCCTACCCCATCTCAGATAGAGTCATGCTATAGATATACAGAGCGTCAGAATAGGCCAACCCTAAAACGATTCCTCCCTGGTAAACCCTCTGAGCTGCGACCGATCAGGAAAGTATTCAGAAGAATCCGCTTTGATAGATTATCTGCTAACGCAGCTCTGTTTGTCCTGCCTGGCAGGGTGGCTGGAGTCACCCCAAGAGGCAGGAGGTGGCGGTGGTCACATCTCATTGGCATGGTGCTGCTGGATGACAACTCTGGCAGCACCTTCCATCCACTCCTGCCTCTTGGCTTTCCAGGCCGCCGGTATCGCTGCCTGCAAAGAGTCGCTCTGGGAAAGCTGCTCCTGAGGCTGGGGAGGGCCCAGCTCTGAGCCCGCTGTCGCTGGAGGGTCAGAGGACGAGTTGCTGTAGAAAGATCTGAGATCCGGGTTAGGTGGGCTCAGCCCCTCTTCCCATGACTGACTGAGGCTGCCCAACAGCGAGGGGTCCTCAGGCTCTGGAATGAGCCCCTGTAACACAGTCTTCTCCTGCACTTCAGGTGCTGCCTGGTTCGGGAACTCGCGGATCTGTCGGGACAGCACTGTAAGAGAGGTAGAGTCAGCTCTGTCATTCCCAGCCTCTCACCATCCTGCTCTGAGCACAGGCCATTACAGATCCCAACAGAGAGGAACACACTGTTCAGCTACAGCTGCTTTCTCCCGGGGGAGATGGGGAGAGGAATGCTGCACAGCTTGGTAATCAAGAGGGACTAGATCCCTCCAGTTTCTGCTATTGCCCCTGCAACAGGACTGAAGAAGAGTCCAGAGCTGGGTTGAGACAGCAAAGCCAAACCTAGTGGTCACCCCTGGCAAGGGGCTGCTGGGTTGGAAGCCCCCATCCAGAATTCAGGCTGTCTCTGAGGAAGGTGCTGTGCCTCAGAGAGCAGCACATCATCTGGAGCCACGTCTCAGCCCGCCGGCACTCACCTCTGAGCTCTGGCTGTGGCTCTCTGCCGCCCAATGAGCAGATGTTGGGGGAGAGAATGAAGCAGAAGGACAGAACCAGAACCTGGAAACAGCAGAACAGCAAAGACCTCAGGCAAATGACATTGATAGCATCACCAGCCTCAATAAATGTCTCTCTCCCAAACTCCTAAGTACAGTAGAGACCCCTCATAGACACTAGGCCCAAAGCCACTCACCATGGTGCAGCTTTTTGCTGTGGCAGTTTTGGTGGTGGACTGGATCACCAACGCCTGCAGTTTCCGCAACTGCTTGAGCAGTGACCTGCACGAAAGCAGGCAACACCAGTTTATACAGTGGCTGAACCAGGTCCTGCATGTTCCCCTCCTCCCCCTTTGCAGCCCTGGACAGTCCACAATCCCAAGAAGAGGAACAGCGTTCCCCACATCTCCTGTCACACCCAACAATGAGGACTCACATGTTCTGCTCCTCCAGCAGCTGTACCTTCTTCTCCAGTCTGTGGTTCTGAGCTGTGCAGGCTGCCACCCTTCCCACGAAAGATGAACAGCACAGGGGAAGAACAGAGAGGTTTTGTTAGCCAACCGCAGGGACTTCACCAAAGTCTCTCCTCAGGTAATCAGCCACCACCTCTGGGTGACTGGGGTAGATAAAATTGCTCCTGGAGTCTACCTGGCATCACCTGGAGCAAAGCCCAGAGAGTAGTATCTCACACCAGGTTTGGGGAAGGATGAGCCCTGCCCAGTCCCACAGAGAAACACCAGGCTAATCCCTAAGGATACTCACTCCTAGTGACAACACAACATTGGGCGGTACTGCAACGTAGCCTGACCTGGATAATACACTGGACTTTGCAGGCCAACTCCTGGCTTAAACAAAGTAAGCTCTGGGCCATCTCCAAGCCTAAGAGAGCAGGGCAGGCTATGCTTCAAGCTTCTGAGCCCCCCTGAGGAGAGCTGCTGCCCCACAGTCAGGCTCACTTTCTCCCCAGGGTTGGCAAGACTCCAGCAGCAGCACAGTACAGCTGCCTGTGACCAACTACTCTCTGCTCCCGACACCTGGCAATGTCGTTAGCACAACTAACACCCTTTCATCAGGAGAGCACCATTCTCTGTGATCAAGCAGGTCATATATCCATTCCCTTTCCCTCATTATCAGGTCCTGAAGGTCCTGTGCACCAAGTAGACAAACCAAACAAATTTCTTCCTCCCCTCCCTACCAGCCCCAAGGTTCCTGGGCGCCAGGCTGGTTACTTCCTTCCTTACCAGCCTTGAAGGTCCTAGGCACCCGGCCAGCCCGGTGTTGTTGACGACCCTGTCACAGAGCAGGGAAGCGTAACAGCACACAGAGCACTGTCCATAAAATCAAGCAGTTACAAGCCCTAAGGGGAAACTTGGACCATAGCTGCTGCTGGACAGTGAGACCCAGGACCCCCCCTGGCCAGGGACACCTCCACCATCATCAGCTTCCTCCCACGACTGAGTAATTCATATTCTTTTATATAATTTTTGAGTCTGGATTATGTTGATACAGCAAACCATGTACCAAGATCAGATCTCATCAGTAGAGGGTCCAGGTGATTAGAAATGATAAGTTAAGTTTTATTAGGATGTAGGTGATTAGGAATTATAAGTCACAGGCACATGGTTTAGAAATAGACTTGACATTATTAGGTTAATGGTTGGACTTGATGATCTTAAAGGTCTTTTCCAACCAAAATGATTCTATAAATTCTGTATTACACTGCTAACAGATTGCACTACATTAATTCTGCTCGTAGAAATTTTGTGCTATTCTAACCATAGTATGTCAAGAACATTAAACTTAAATTGAAACTACAATTTAGTGCCCTCATCATTCTTCCAAGGATCCCTAACAGAATCTTTCTGTGTCCTCAGCGTCGGGTGACACTGTTGTGTGCCCATACCGGTCTTCCAGGCCATCCACGTAGATCTTTTTCCTGCGACGACTATTCTGGGCTGATTGCTTGTTCCGGATCTTCCGACGTACTTTCTTCAGAAGCCGCTCTTCAGTCTGCAAGGATCATTTCCCATTAGCAGCAACCCCAGGGCACTAGCAATCCAGCCCTCACAAATCCTGCGTACATTTCTGTGTTCAACCCACGTGCTTTAGTGCTCTGTCCTTCCCACAGCACTGAACAAACTGCAGGAGCTGCAAGGCAAAACCCTGGCCCTGCTGCTGCAGCCAGCAACTTCCCTGGTATAGAAAAGTGAGGTAAACCTAAGGGAAATGAAAAGCACGCAGCTCACAAGCCACTGGGCAAGTGGGAAAAAACAGGCTGGAGGCACTTGTGGTGTAACTGCCTCCTGCAAGCAGTCGTGAGTGGTGAGACTGACAGCAGCCAGATCTCACTGCTCTCTGTATCCACCCAACTAGCAAAGCAGAGGCTGCTGTGCGTAAGGAGTCCCCCAAACCCTGAAAGGAAGAAAAGGACATCAAACCCTGCCACAACCTGCTTTCAACACAGCACTCGGGCATCAATGCTCTCATCAAGGCACTATCCTGTATTTTCAAACCCTGACTCTGGTTGAAGCATTCAAATGGTCCAAGTCTGTTTGGCAGTTACAGGCTATAGCAAGGACTCACTTTGGTTAGTGGTAGACAGGTTGGTAATGAAACACCTTCTTTCTCCAAGAGCTGCTTCTCCTCCTCTGTCAGTACCAGCTCTGGGAAGTCAGACTAGAAAACAGCAAAAATACACCTGCTTAGAATGCAAAATAAAGTGAGTCCACCTCAGAGTAGAGAGGACAAGCACACAGGACCAGGACCAATGCTCCCAAATCAGCATCATGCTTCTTCAGAGATATGCCCCAGAAGAGACAAGCCAGGAGAGAAGAGGAGATGTGAGCAGAGCAAAAGCTGGGGCCCACACCCGTGGCAGTCAGTACCTGCACAATGGCTTCAGGCACAAGCTGGGGCTTGGCATCCACAGCAACAGTAGTGAGGAAACCAGAGTTCTGTTCCAGTGCCTTGTCTGAGCCTTCCAAATCTGTCCATGGCCCTGGGGAAGGAAAGGATCGTGGGCTTCAGTGGAGCAGCACCTGACCAGTCAGCTTTGAGTAACATGAAATCGCAATTTTATAGCAGTAGAAAGACACTAAATTCAGCTCTCTCCATCACTGCCTGGCAACTACCCAAAAAACTCCACCGTGGGACTGCTTTTCTGCCTGTACGCAGGACAGAGAGAGCTCACGCACACCACTTACCAAGGTCAATGGAAACATCTCCTTCTGCCATTTCAGACCTCACACTTTCCAGCACAGCCCAGTCCTGATGAAGGGAATAGTTGTGATCAACCTGCACAACGTCTGAACTCCGAGGGCTGCCGGCAAAGTCGCTGCTGGAGGTATGGGACAGCTGCTGATGCTCGCAAACACTACTGTCAGTCGTATAATCCTGCAGTGTGACTGGTTCATCTTCAAAGGGGCTCAGCAGTGAGCTGATGAAGTCATCCATCTCCTTGTCCAGCAGCTGTGGAAAAAATATTTTACTCAGCAGGGACCCAAACCTTCTAAACCACAACCCAATAGTGATTCCTCCCAAAGAACTCACCCCAGGCTCTGGCAGGGCCCAGTCTTCCAGCAGACCATCCTCCTCCCCTGGGATTTCAAGGCAGGGAGTATCATCCTTCAGGAGGAATTCAAGCAGGTCCTCATCTGCCAGGGCAGACAGCTCCTCTGGGCACGACATCTGAGCAGGACACTCAAAGTGAGCACAGGCTCCGGGGCAGACACCAACACTCCTTTGAGATGTCCCTCAGCCCCTGCAGACAAAGCCTCCCTGTGCAACAGCTGGCAGGACCCTGCAGCAACAACCAGCCCATGAGTATCTACCCAGCAAGGTCGTTGTACCAGCACTGGTGGCCCCATCACACCAGTTTCCCCATCAGACTATTGGGACCCAGCCACAGGATCCATGCTCCACCCAGAATGCAAAAGCTTCAGTGAGGAGAAGGAAAGGGCCACAGACCTTATGCCATGGAAAGCATGCAAGATCCTGCTGTTCCACTGAAACCCAAAGGTGTTGTACCCCCAGCATGCAGCCACTAGGACCTGCCTCCTGCCACAGGCAAATTACTAAGAGAAGTAATCGCTAACTAAAAGGTTAACTAGAAGGGTTTTATTAGTGATTAAACAATTATCAAATGATAATTAATCAACAACCAAATGAAAATGAAATGGTACTCAAATGGTGATTAAGCAATAATCCAATGCTAATTAAACAATTATTTAAGTGATTATTTAAACAATCATTCAGGCAGCAGTCAAACACTCCACTATTCACTACACTTACAATAAAGCTCTAGCCACATCTATCTATCTATATAACTGTCACTAGCACACAACATATTTTTAGGTTGAATATAAAATGCCACTTACCTCGCTGTGGATATCAGACGCCAGGTGAAGGGTCTCTCAGCCTCAAGCAGTGACTTTGAGAGGGTCCCCTGCCCCAGGGGAGTTCACCGCAGTGCAGCTGTCGAACCACTGAGCTTGGTGGGCTCGGTGAAGCCACAGGCATTTATAGCGTGAAGCAACAGCGTCGTCTTCAAAGTCAGCCTTGGTGTTTGTGCAAGCGTGCCGCTGGAGCAGTTTTATTTTTGTCTAGTCCCAGCTCAGGCTGGTGCTGTTATCTCCCGATAAGACATGGCCCAGACTCCTTGGTGCCTGAGGAGATGCTGCGTGGTGTGGCTCTCACGGTTTGCAGGGCCACAGTAGGGTTGGTACCAGGGTCACCTGCATGTTTGTGATGCCTGAACCAAAGTACTGCTGTCAGTCAGGACCTTCACGTCTCCCCACTCACTCTGCTGAGCTTTCACATCTAGCTAGCAGGTGTCACATTCAAATAAAACTTAAAAAAAAAAAAAAAAAAAGAAAAAGAAAAAGAAAAACCACAAACCCAAAACCACCCAAGAACAGGCAGCCAGGGCAGACCCCAGCCATCGGGAGCTGGAAGCTGGTGTGTGGGGCTGCCCTGCCAGGGGGCACGGCCAGCGGCAGGACATGGAGCAAGGAGGAGAAGTGGAGCTGGGCAGGGCCCGCGCAGTGCCACGGACACTGGGGAGTGTCTGTGCAGGGAATGGGTGCTGGGCAGGAGAGGGAAGGCTGAGGAGGGAACAGCAGCAGGCGGGACAGGAGCCGCTCCCCAGCCCGGACACCCACCCGAGGGACCCCAAGCACCTCTCACAGACCCAGCCATGGGGCGGCAAGCGCGGCGCCGGCCTGGGGCACAGCGGCAGCCAGAGAACCTCGCCGGGCAGCACAGCCCAAGGCCTGGCAGCGCCGAGGCAGGGCCACAGCCCCGGGCGCCCCACCGGCGGGTTGTCAGCGCCGCGGCAGCTCGCTCCTTGCCCGGCAGAGCCTCCCGGCCGCGGGTGGGGTGAGGGCGGCGGTACCAGAGCAGCCGGTCCCGAAGCCCCCGGCCCATCCTCACCTCCGCGCGACACACCCGGCCACGCCGCTTCCACGGCATCAGCAGTGACGTCACCCGCCTCCCGGCAGGTCCCGCGCGCTCGGCAGCCCCGCCCCTACCGGGGTGACGCGGCGGCGCCCGGTGCCCATTGGCCGGTGGCGCGTCGGTGGCGGGAGCGCGCGACGGGGCGGGGGCACGCGGCGGTCGGGAGCGGGGGAGGAGTGGGGGGGGGGGCGGGAGAGGTCGGAAGTGACCCGGGGCCTGCGGGGTCCGGAGGCGCTAGGGTGCGAGCAGCGGGCAGAGCGCGGCCCCGGGCAGAGCGCGGCCCCGGGGTGCGTGCGCTGAGCTGTGCCCAGCCCCGGGGCGCAGGGTGAGGCTGCGAGAGTACCGAGAGACGCGTAGCCCCGGGCTTGAGGCCGGGGTGCGGGGCGGAACCGGGCGGAGCGCAGCTCGGGAGCACCATGCCGTGTTGTGCCGCCCGGCGGCGCCCGCTGTCCAGGCGCATGCGCGGCGGGGGGCGGCGGGGCGGGAAGCGGGCGGTGCCGCCCCGCTCTGCTCAGCCTCGGCGGGGCCGCCGCGCTGCTCCTGCCCGCGCAAGGTACGGGAACGGGGGACAGGGGAGACACGGGGTCCTGGCACCCAGGGAGGGGGCGCTGGGACACGGGGTCTTGATGACTGGCAGCGCCCTGGCTCGCGGGGGGCTACCGGAAACGGATGTCCGGGAGGAGCCCACCCCCCCCTCGTCCCGGTTATCGGGGGTGTGGGGGGAGTAACTTCCCGGTTACCGGAGCCTCCGTGCTTCTACCGGGGCTTCTGGCCCGGGCTGCGGTGACCCCGGGGGCTTCCGGGAGTCGGTCACGCCTTGACCGGGCTCTGGGCCGCGCCCCGGGGCTGGCGGCACCCGGGCACTGACGCCACCGGGAGCCGGGGCAGCGCGGTCAGGCACGGGCGGGCAGAGCCGGGCCCTGTTAACCGTGGGCCTGTCCTTGCCCTGCCCCGAAATAGCCACCCTGGGCCTTGGTCCAAAATCTCTGTTTGCCAGGCCCTGGCCAGCATCCGCACCCCGGGGGTCCCCGGGGACCAAGTGGGAGAGGCTGTGGCTACCGCTCCTCGAACCGGGGTGGGTGGACGAACTTTGGTACCGGCTGGGCCCGGGGGCGATGATGTCCTCCTGCCCACCCTGCCTGTACTGGGGGGAAGTGAGTGAGAAGGGTGTCTCTGGCCCGTGGTGCGGTTTTGGGTGGGGACGCCAGAGGACACGCTCGCCGTGGCTGCAGTGAAGCCGGGGCAGCTCAAGCAGGCAGCTCCTGCTGATCGTCCCGGCATAGACAGCTGATCGTGGCCCCTGAGGATGAAGCACTGGGGTGGGACATGTGGAGCTGGGCGCTGTGCTGTGGGGCAGGACTGACCCCCATTGGCAAGAGTGTGGGTCACCACCGTGCCCTGGCTGCAGCACCTAACTGGGCAAGGGAAACTCTGCGCCATCCTCTGCCTGTTCCCTGCCAGATCCTGCCCGCACCCCTGTGAGCTCCCCAGCCCTTTGAATCTGCCGGCAGGATGTCTACATGCTTCTGCCGTGGCTTCATCGCTGGCTGTTAGACCCATATTTGGTAGCAATAATTGTTTACTCCCTTCTCCTCTCTCCCTGCGCCTTGCTGCTGAGAAGGGGAGGGGACATAGTTTTGGGATTTTTAGCTTTGCCAAAGCCCACGAGTTGCCCAGAGAAGGGTCCAAAACCCTCCCTGTAGACGATGGGGTGAAACCCCCTAGTGCTATATGAGCAGGTGATGGTTCATGGGGATCACTGGCCATGGATGTTGCTTGCTCACCAAATGACAGTGGTGGGAGGTTAGCGCATACCAAAGTGTCACATCCTGGAAGATTTTGAGAAGCAGCAAGGCTGGGGAGGATGAAACAGCATCCTGTGGGGCACCCTCCTTTTTGGAGTTGAACCTTGTTGACTACTGCACAGAGATGCCCCCCAAAACCTGGCTCTGTTCTCCTTTCACTTTCCCATTTCTGCCTGGCTGGTGGTTCAGCAGCAGGAGAGTCACTTGCCCTGGCAAGCATGGGTGCCCAGTTCAGGTCACCTGGTGGTATCTAGAGGCCATGGTAGCACCCTCTGCTCCCCAAGCACCACTTTTGGGGTGCTGTGCTGGAGGGCTGCCTCACTAAGGATGCAGGAGAGGCTACAGGTGGAGTCACCAGCCAGGTGTCCTGTCCTCCTGCCCTTGGCCTGCCTTGGCAGTGTGCAATCTGGGGTTGCCACCATTTTTGCCCCCCACCTTTGGAGGTGCAGTGATGCCTGTCAGGAGCAGACATGCGTGGGGAAACACTGGTGATTAATGGCCAGAGCTGCTTCACCTCAGTGTGGGTGAGTTTGCAGGCAGGCTGTGGCTGTGATCCCCCAGCCCCGCTACTCATTGCCTACCGGTTTCCCACACCAAGCAAGGGCAAGAGGATGCTCCCACCCCAGCTGTGGGTAGCAGCTGGGTGGTCACAGGGGTGCTGTGGGGCCGGGGCTGGTCTCGTGGTCTGCTCATGTTCCCCAAGAACAAGCTCAGCCCCAGCTGGAAGAAACCATTTTACTGTGCAATGCGGATGCACAGCTGGGAAAGAGGAACTGGGTTGAATCAGCTCAGCAGCACTCAGCACCATCCTGGGCTGGGGCTGTTGGCTCAGCCTTCCCATTGGCACAGGGCTCAGCCACCCATGCCCTGCTGTCTGCCCTGGCTGTGTGTACTGATCCCATACTGGAATACCTGGGTAGAGCCAGGTCTGACTTCTTACTGTGGTAATTTGTGCCCTGGTTCATCATGCTGTTGTGCAGATGCTGACGTGCATGGCCTGGTACCTGCCTGGCTGTGCTGGTGGCTATGCTGCCCAGACACACAGCCTGTGGAAAACCCCGCAGTGAGGCAATTTGCAGCTGATAAAGATTCCTGCAGCCAGCTTCCAGCCTGGGGGTGGTCAGGAGTGGGGCCTTTCCCAAGTGAAATTAGGCATTACCGTAAAAAAAAAAAAAAAGCAACACACCAAACCTAAACCTAATCCATAGTCTCCCTTAGAAAGGGCACATTAAAAAAGGCAAAATTGTTACATTTGAAGATTTGCAGCTTGTTCTGGAAACTCATCATGAGTGTGCCAGCAGCCTGCTATCACATTTTGGTTGATTTTTTTTTATTATTTTTTTTAAGATATAAAGCCTCCTCTGTAACCGTTCTCGCAGTGCTGATGCAAATATAGCAGTTACATCACGTGACGGAAAACTTGCTCTCAGTGGTCCCAGCAAGGACACGGTGGTTCCCCGGGCCGGCGGCACTGCCTGCCCACAGCCATCCCTGCCTGCCCCTGCCTTTAAGCAGAGCCTGGAGAGCTCCATCACCACAGTGGTTTTGCTCACCTAGTGTGGGGTGGGATGGAGGAAGCCAGGACAGCTCCTGGGTTGGGTGGCACCCCATCAAAATCCCCCGCCCCTCATTTTGAGATTGATCGGCTCAGGAGCATGCTGGTGGCTCAAAGAGTTGCACGCAGCTTGGTATAAAATGCAGAAGTGTGTTAATCTGACCGCCAGCTCACTGCTCCAGTGCCTTATCTGCCCTTGCATACCAACAACCGATTGAGAATGGGTTTGCTTGCTCTGGATATGAGCCAGCACAGAAATTTGGTGTGTGTTCATCACAACTTGGTTTGTTTGGGTTTTTTTGTTTTGTTTTATTTGGTTTTTATTTCCGCAGGGACAGCTTGAATTTCGCTGTCCTTTTCCTTTATTTTTCTGTTTTGCAGCACTGGGCTCCCACGCTGTCTCATCCCTTATGTCTAGTCGGCTTTTCCTCCTTCATGTGGTACCCAGAGGGGAGAGGTCTGCGTTGGCGCCCTTGCAGGAGGCAGCAGATTTGCAAACCCGGTGTGATTAACTGTCGTGTTTGCTGACAAATCTCTCCAGGGTTTGAGGAGGTGTACTTCTTAGGCAGCAGAGAGCATTTCTGCTTTAGACATTGATGTCAGCAAAATTCAGCTGCTGGAGCCAGAACTATTTCCCTAGACTATGGGAATTAAAATGAACTGTCTCCCTTCCGTCATAGGACTTGCTTGATATTGTGGGCACCTTCCCTACCAAGCTGTGTCGTTTTCGTAAGAGCAGGAAGGCTTGAGCAGTCAGTCATCCTCCTGTGGTGTCTTGAAAAGCACTGTGGTCCCCATGAAGGATGTTCTAAGGGGAGCCTCTGGTGCAGGGCCTGCTTTTGGGTGGCTTTGGGAGGGCAGAAGGAGGCTGCAGAAATGGCCGACTGTGGCCTGGCTCCTCTTGGTTCCTCTCTGCAGTCCAGCGTCCTCCCCTCCCCTTCCTCCATGGTCTCTGACCTTGTCCTGACAGTGGCGTGTTCTCCTTTTCCTGCGGAGGGACGGAAAGCAGCTTTATGCTCAACTCAAGAATATTTTTAGATATAAAGAAGATGGCCTGGTGACCGTAGCCGCCTGCCCTTCCTGTGAAATATCCAGAAAGCCCCTTCTACAGCAGGGTGTTCCTCATCCTTTTGGCTCCACAGCTTTGCTAGGGCTTCTGGCTGGATGGCAATGGCACAGCCGCCTCCCCCTTCCCGCTGCCGCCGGGCTCCCTCGCTCCGGACCCGAAATGCATTTCATTCCTCGTCAGCAGAGGAGTGGGGGCCGCGGGCCTCCGCAGAAACATTGCCGAACGGCTCAGGAATGCAGAGCTGGAGCCAGTCCATGTGCTGGCGGAGGCGGCACGCTCCTCCATCCCTGCCTCCTTCCCTGCACCACCAACATGGCTTTATGGCTCTGCAGGAGCAGGACCCCTGCCCTCTGACTTTCTCCTGGCCAAAATCAGATGCAGGAGCCTGCTTTATCTATCTCAGATCCTACCACTAGCTCACTTGGGTCTGTGGTTGGGAGCAGCCCACCCAGGTATAGCCGCTTCTGTGGGGGATCAGAGCTGTCAGCTTCAGGCAGGGGCACACAGGATCGCCGTGTGCCACTGCGGTGCACGACAGGCGAGGGAGGCTGCCAGCAGACCTTGGCCAAGAACCTCCCTGGGCTGGGCTGAGGATGCACGTGGCCAGCAACCTTTCACTGACAGCCATAATAGGAGGTCTGGTAGGAGAAAATCAATCTAAAAGAGAACAAGCAGATATGGTGCAACCCGCAGTTGCTCTTGCATCCTCCCATCAGCTGGGGTTTAAGGACAAGGCAGCCTGGGGTGAGGCAGAGCAGAGGACTCCTTCTCCATGAGTCTGCTCTTGGGGAGAGGAAAAGGGGTGTCACTGCTGGAAAGTGTTGGTTTGGGGCCAGCTGGGAACCAGCGATACTGAGAAGGATGGGGAGAAAAACCCAACACAGAGACCCCAAGGCATGTGGCAACCTGGGAAGGCACTGAAAGCTGCTGCTGCACAGTGTATAAACCCAACAGAAAAGGGGTCTGACAAGCCCTGCAAGCTGCGTCAGGCAAGCAGGGCACTTATTTGCAACCTCCTTTTACTTCTGTTACTTCTTTCTGATTTTACTCTGCTATAAGGATATCACAGTTCTAATTAGGTGTTACTAAACCTGATGTATTGGAGCCCTGTTGAGGGGTGCCTGCTTTGAAGCTGATCTATGCAATCTTTGAAGCTCGGCGCTGATCCTTCAAGCTGGACCAGGCTTGGGGCCTGTTTGAGATGGCATGGTGCATCTCTCATTTGCCCTTGTAGTGACACTTGCAGTGGCTGGTCCCTTGCCCTCATGTGCATCATCCTATGCGCAGTTTCCCCATCCTTGGGTTTGTGCAGTAGCTGTTGCCATAGACCTTGATCTGTGAGCACTCACTCGGTGTGAGCGGTACTTTCCCTAGGTAATTATTTTTAACGGGCAAGTTCAGTGCCTGGTGCCCTTATCTCATCTCCTCGAGCAGCCCTGGGCTTTTGCGTCCCTCTGGATCCATCAGACCCCGAGTTGCGCTGGCTCAGCACCATCCGCTGATGATGTGGGGGGCCCTGATAGCCAGAGCAGACCATGCCAGCTTCGGGTCAAAGCTTGGTTTTCCTCTTGTGGCTTCTGTGTCATGGCAGGTTTAATTATAACCCCCTTCTGTTGCGCTCTCCAGGCTTATCTCCTGTGCTCCCACACACTTGTTTCCTCCTCGCTGGCAGCATCTCCGCTGGGTACCAGCTACTGTCACTCCCACGGGCGAGCAAAATTTGGCACCTCAGGATGAGGAGATAAGGGTTCCAATGCTGGCCAGAGACCCTGGGATCAGCACGGCACTGGAAGTTGGGACCAGGGCAGGGTGCAGCCCTTACTTGCTGCTAGAAGCCATACCCCAGCTTTTGGGGAGCAGAGGTGCTGCCAGAGGGGAGAAGGAGTGACCCTGCATGCCAGAGGTGCCTGCAGTCAGAGCTAACCCATGTGTGTCCTCTGGCAGGTGACGCAGGAGTGGGGACAGCCCAGCCGCCACCATGGTTGCGCTCTCGCTGAAGATTAGCATCGGCAATGTGGTGAAGACGATGCAGTTTGAGCCCTCCACCATGGTGTACGATGCCTGCCGGATGATCCGCGAGCGGGTGCCCGAGGCCCAGATGGGACAGCGTAAGTCCACAGTGGAGCTGCCTCTTGTACCAGAGCCACCCTGGCTTAGCTTCTGGCATTTCACCAGTCTCCCTTCCCTCTACTGCCTCTCTGCCTGTCTGGTCTTTCCCAGAGCGGTGGTGGGTATGGGGAGCAAAGTCCACTTCCTTCTGTCCGCTGAGGCATGGGGCTGAGCTCCTAGGGCTCCCTCCTTGACACCCCAGAAGGAATTTTGGGGTTTTGAAGGTAGAAAACCACATTTGGAAGTGAAACACTCATAACGCAATTTGAGCCTCCTGCCGTTTCTGTCTCTGCTTCTCTCTCCTACTTGCAGCCATCACCTCTAACCAGGTCTACGTGGATTTAAACAGTTGCAAGAGTTGTAGCAAGCATTGATAAACCATACAAGTTAATTTTTCCTTTCTTGGGGGATATATAGTCATCTGTCAGGTCTGTCCCCCAAGAGCAGCTCTCTGACAGACCCACACTGCTGCTTCATTACCTTGCTAAGTCTTCTCAGCTCTATTATCTCCCTGCTGCTGCCAGGCTCAAAGTTAACTTTATGGCTCATGAGCTTATGATATGACTCACGCCCACGTGGAAGTGGCCTGACCCTATCATGGATGGAGGGGCTGGAGCTCTGGGACATCATCTCAGGGGCTGTACTGAATGCCTGGCCCCCCCAAAAGCATCTGTGCCACAGGGGAGAGGCAGCAAACAGGAGGTCAGGAGTCGTGGGAAGAGGAGGGGGAGTGCAGCGACATCTGGGAGCAGCAGATTGCTGGAGGATGGAAGGAAATGCCTTCTCACGCTGTGCCCGGGTAGCCAGTGATCCGTCGGACCATGGCTTTCAGTTTCAGGCAGGGACTGGATGTTTGTGTGGATGCAGGGCTGTGGTAGTGTTGGAAGGAGCTTTGCATTTCCTACTCTTGGGTGTGAGCCAGCCTGTTTATAAGAAACAAGGCAAGGGGAAAGCCTTGAAGGGAACTGCTTACTCCCGAGTTCCTTTTCAGTCGCTCACTGCTTTTTTTTGCCTATCAGTTCCTTGCAGCTTTTGTTTCTCTTTGCCCAGTAGCACTCAAGGGTCCCTTTTTGGGGTGCCCTGGGTTTTTGTCACCTTTGGGTAGGTTTCCAGCTCTGCTTTTGCGCTGTTTCAGGAAGTGCTTCTCCCCGCCCAAGCTGTGGATCTGGGGCAAGCTGCTCAGTTTTCAGTGCTTTAGAGTTATCCTCTTGGAATTTGCTTTGAAAATAGCTTTTGAAAAAAAAATTTAAAAGGGCAAGCCAAGCCTCCGTGATTTTCTGCTCCCTATTTAGTAGGATCCTAATGGCAGTGTTAGCCAGGCAGGAGCAGGGCGGCTCAGGAATTTGTCCCTCCCCGCAGACAGCTGCCAACGGAATGACGTGTTTTAAACAGAGCCAGCCAAGACAGCCTGCGGCGCAGGGTTGTTGCAAAGGTGGAGAAGGACCTTCCCCAGGATAAAGCCAGGCGTGGTCTTGGCCTCTCGCAGCAGGAAAACAGGATGAACCCTGTGAGTCTGAGCTGGGGTGCCACTGCCCGGGCTCCAACAGCGACACTTTCACTGGGTATTCCAGCCCTGAGGGAGCAGGATTTGGTGAACAGCATTTATTCACCACCTCTGAGATCCTGTAAGCTGTTACGGAAGTTTCTTTTCCCGAGGCTTCCCGTAGCAGAGGCTCAGACACGGATTCCAGAAATTCTTCTAAAATAAATAATTTATTCTCAAGGTACAGTGTAGCAGCTCAAGCTGGTGCCTCCTGAAGAGGGACCTCAGCAGAAAAAAGCATGGACAGTCCAATTGCAAAATTAGAGCCTTGGGTCTCCCTGTTCTTCACAGAATATCTTCATTTTTGTCAGGCAGGCTGTCAGTCAAAGCCCTGACCTTCACTTGCTATTTTGCATCTGCAGCTGAAGAAAAATAAGTGCTTGGCAATAGCCAAAACATCGTTCTGTTGTCATCTTATGTTAGATGCTGTTCTTTACTTATCTCCAGGGACACAGCTCCCCTTATCTTCTATCTTGGAGGTCTGAGGCTTTTTATACGTAACAAAGCAGAAGCTTCAAAGGTTCACAGCTTGCAGAAGTTATGCTAAGCAAACTTACTTATTTTAAGGGAATTCTATATAAGCGGTTTCTAATCAGGTTCTGGAAGAAGCAGTGTATCTAGTAGTTCAATAAGCTAAGGCAGTGTATTCCCTAACATAAGATTTTATGCCATCCCCCTTCAGTCTCCTCAACCCCAAGCAGGGGCGTCCCAGCTCCTTCAGTCCCTTGTACCAAGGGTCCGTCGTTTAAGTTGCCCCTGTCTGTATGTTTTCAAACTCCACCACATTCTTGTGGGGAGCTGCAGACCACATCATCACAGAGTACTCGGAAGTATGGATATAGACCAGTTCCCAGCACCCACTGTTTTACTGCTGTGCTTTGGCCACGGCTACATGTCACACCAAAGATTTCAGAAAGCTCTCAACCACAACTCTTAAGCTCTTCTTTCTGTTGTGACTATCAGTTCCAAGTTCAGCATTTCGTAGGCATGCTTCAGATGACTTTTTATGTAAATAACTAGGGTGAAGCATGTACCTTGAAGCTTGCTGACCAGCTTTGTTGCCCACTCACTAGGTTTAGGCTCCAGCATTTATGGTACTGCTGTGCTTCATGCGCTGGGCTGCACCAATGCACATCCCTGGGTACAGGCTGGTGTCTTGGTGTCCCTGTTCTGCTCAGGATTACCCTGGCAGAGACTTTACCTGTTTTTCAGCCAATGATTTTGGGCTGTTCCTCTCGGATGAAGACCCAAAGAAAGGGATCTGGCTGGAGGCTGGGAAGGCTCTGGACTACTACATGCTTCGCAATGGGGTAAGCATCCATCCCACATCCTTCCAGCTTGGCTCCATGCTTGCATGTGCCTGCAGTGTGGAGGTGGTGTGGGTGCCTGCCCTGCTGCCTTGCATCGTGCCCTGCAGCACCCCACATTCCCCCCACAATTGCACTGAGGAGACAGGAGCTGTTGGGGTGATGGTGGGATGTGGGCACCCCACACCGGTGCCACTGCTGGAAGCTGTACTTGCTGCGCTTGCAGGACACCATGGAGTACAAGAAGAAACAGCGACCTCTGAAGATCCGCATGCTGGATGGGACAGTGAAAACGGTCATGGTGGATGACTCCAAAACTGTCACAGACATGCTCATGACAATCTGTGCCCGAATCGGTGAGAGGAGTGGGCAGCAACAGGGGAGGGAAGGGTCATGGGGAGAGAAGTTAGCGTCTGATGGGGGCCTGGGGGAGTGGTTGCAGCTCTGAAGCTGTTGACCTGGCAGTGAGGATGTCCAAGGGCTGTGTGACATGGGGAGGGAACACTGCCCTGCACCCTTGCATTGCTCCAGGCTCTATATTTGGCAGCAATGTTGTGCTGAGCTTGGTCCTCCACTCTTCTGCAGGCATCACCAACTATGATGAGTACTCACTTGTTCGGGAGATTATGGAAGAGAAGAAGGAGGAGGTCACTGGCACCCTTAAGAAGGACAAGACCCTACTGCGAGATGAGAAGAAGATGGAGAAGCTCAAGCAGAAGTTGCACACAGATGATGAGTGTAAGTACCTGAGCGTCCTGGGGATTGAGTGAGCCCATGCCAAGGTAGTGTGGAGTGGAGCAGGGACCCCTGCAAGGGGAAGACCCAATACAGGGAGTGGAGAGGGCTGTGGTGAGGGAGCATGTGCCCACACTCATTAGAGTGTCTCCTTTATGGAGGTCCAGGGCAGAGGGGTGAGAGCTGGGGTGCGTCAGACAGACATCAGCTTCTTGCTCTGTATCCCATCCATGCTCATGCCCTGACCTTGCCCACAGTGAACTGGCTGGACCATGGCCGGACCCTGCGCGAGCAAGGCATCGATGACAATGAAACACTGCTGCTGCGGCGCAAGTTCTTCTACTCCGACCAGAACGTGGACTCGCGAGATCCTGTGCAGCTCAACCTGCTCTATGTGCAGGTACAGCTCCCCAGAGCACCTGGCTCCTTTGCCCTGTGCCAGCCCCTTGCCAGGGCTGGTGGCTGAGGGTTTTGGCCAGGAGCTACCACCGTGTTCACTTCAGGATGCCCAGTTGTCCCCTGGGTTAGAGCCAATGCTGGCAGTCCCAGCCCTGCCTTCTGTGTACTCCAGAGCTCCCCTGAGGATCCCATGTCTCCTGTTTGGTAGGAACCGTCTTGAAGTCCTGCTGCTGTTCCTCTCCCACGCTTGGTGATGGTCCCCCTAGGGGACAGCTTCATCCTAGATCCTCCTCTTTTTCAGGGCTACTTCTTTTAAGTCTGGAAAACAGGACCTACTTGATGTGGAGGAGAACGGTGGAAGGGCTGCCTTGTTGCCCAGCCCACAGTGATGTCTTCTCTTCCCACACAGGCTCGCGACGACATCCTGAACGGTTCCCACCCTGTTTCCTTTGACAAAGCCTGTGAGTTTGCCGGCTACCAGTGCCAGATCCAGTTTGGGCCACACAACGAGCAAAAGCACAAGCCGGGCTTTCTGGAGTGAGTGTCCCAGGGAGCCCCAGGCGGCTGGGGCAGCTTGGCAGCCCCCAGCACTGCGCCAGCACACAGGGCTTGGTGACACAGATAGTTCTGGAGCAACTCTTTTCCTCACTGCAGCACAGTGCCCAAGCATGGAGGTCCATGCTGGCTGCAAGGGGTGCCAGACCCCCCATCCATTCTGTCCCTTTGGCACCCCCAGGACATGCAGCGAGCTCTCATGGGGGGACCCCAGAGCACTGTATGGTCTCCCCTGATGCCACATGAGGGGCTGCATCCTCAATATCTCCATCCCACTAAGCAGGGCAGCTCCTGGGGCAGTTTTCATTACTACACTAATCTCTCCCTCATGCTTCCTACTCCCAAAAACTCCCAGCCTGTGCCCTGGCAGGAGTTTGTCCAAGGGTATGGGGTTTGGCCTGTTTGTAAGCTGGAGACAAATGCTGGCTTTGGGCTCTGCTGCTAACAGCTGACTTGGCTGTCTTTTGGCAGACTCAAGGATTTCCTGCCCAAGGAGTACATCAAGCAGAAAGGGGAGCGCAAGATCTTTATGGTATGTGCAGGGGAGGTGTTGAAACCTGGGCTTCTTGTTCCTCCTTGCCAAAGGTTGAGGCTGCTCTAGTCTCTGAAGGCAAGACATAGCAGCTTGGTGGGCGAGAAACAGCAGGAAGCTGTAGGTGGGTAGACAGGCAGCTCCTGAGGTCCCAGAGGTCAGAGGGATGCTGTAGCAGGGGCAGGGGATGCTGGTGAGTTGGGGAGAGCCTGGAAAGGCTGTGACAGGGCACAGCCAGGAGACTGTGGAGCTAGCATGATGTTCTCTCTTTGCCGTTGCAGGCCCACAAGAACTGTGGGAACATGAGCGAGATTGAGGCCAAAGTTCGCTACGTGAAACTTGCCCGTTCCCTCAAGACTTATGGGGTCTCTTTCTTCTTGGTCAAGGTAGAGCAGCAGTCCCTCTGCTCCCACCTCTCACCAACCAAAACTCCTCGTCTCCAGCTACTACGCTTCAACCCACATTGCTCCAGTTTTCCCTGAGTGTCCACTTTGCACTTCTCCTTCTTCTTGCTTTTCCCTGTGAACTGCCTTCCCACTCCTTGGCTTATGCTTTTTCTCATTTTCAAGCCCCATGTTTGTGGTTGTTACCACCAGAAAGTGTGGCCTTGAGGGTGTTTGGTAGCCACAGCAGGCCTCAAAGGTCTCTGTCTGGACGGATCCATCCTGGGGACAGCCCACAACCCTTCTGTCATGGCCTGCAGGAGAAGATGAAGGGGAAGAACAAGCTGGTGCCGCGGCTCCTGGGGATCACCAAGGAGTGCGTGATGCGCGTGGACGAGAAGACCAAGGAAGTGATTCAGGAGTGGAGCCTGACCAACATCAAGCGTTGGGCAGCCTCGCCCAAGAGCTTCACCCTGGTAGGGACCAGCCCTGGTCCTGCACACCCCTTCCCCGGTGTCAACCCTGTGGGGGGCTGCTCTCACACCAGCCCCTCTCTTTGGTATTGCCCCATGGTGGGACAGCCTTGCCCTTGTGTGGTGCCTCTCCTGGCTCTTGTTTTGAAGGCTGGCTCTTGGGTGCTTAGCGCATACCAGAGGGGCTCAGGATGGCCGCCAGTGCCCAGCTCCGGTGCTACCCTGTGCCCTGCCATTGCAGGATTTCGGAGATTACCAGGATGGTTACTACTCGGTGCAGACGACGGAAGGGGAGCAGATCGCCCAGCTGATTGCTGGCTACATTGATATCATCCTCAAAAAGGTGAGGCGCTGCTGAGAAGGGCACTGAAAACCAGCTCCTCTCTGGAGAGGGGTGCAGAGTGCCCGTCCCAACTGCCTCCAGACAGCCATTGGCACATGGTGCAGCTGGGGGAGCTGGGGAAAGCACAGAGGGACCCTGTGGCCCCGGAACCGTGCCTGAGCTGCAGGAGGAGGGCAAGGGTGGGAAGTATGTGCTGGCTGAAACATTTTCTCCTTCCCTATACAGAAAAAGAGCAAAGACCACTTTGGACTGGAAGGAGATGAGGAATCCACCATGCTGGAAGACTCTGTGTCTCCAAAGAAGTAAGTCCTCCAGGATCAAGTTAGCTTCCAAGCAGAAGTTGAATGGAGAGTGGGCTCCAGCCAGGCTTGCAGAACAGCATATCTGGAAGAAGAGCTACCAGTCCTTTGGTGGCAGCGCTCGCACAGAGCCTGGTGCCATGCTTATGGGTATTCCTTAACCTGGTATTTCTCCCCATTTCAGGTCGACTGTCTTGCAGCAGCAGTTTAACCGTGTAGGCAAGGCGGAACTGGGCTCAGTGGCCCTGCCAGCCATCATGCGGACAGGGGCTGGAGGGCCAGAAAACTTCCAGGTGGGCACGATGCCGCAGCCTCAGCTGCAAATCACCAGTGGCCAGATGCACCGAGGGCACATGCCTCCCCTGGTAAGCTCTCCCTGTGCCCGCCGTAGGGCACAAACTCCAAAAGGTGCCCATCAGGCTTGTGTAGACCCATCAGTTTTGGGTCTGTGGCCAGGTGTTGGCTTGCTGTGGAGAGCAGGGGCTCAGTGCCGCTGGCCTCCTGTGCTTGCTGGCCTGGCTGAGCTGGCATCCTCCCGCACCCGCTCTGCAAACTTGAGCTACACCTTGGCATTTTCCCTTGGCCCGTAGCCTCAGCTTCTCCTTCATTTTGAGCTGCCCCAAGCTGCTGTGCCTGGCCAGCCCCACCAGTGCTGTGGTTTGCAGCAGAGCCCTGTGCCTGGCTTTGGTGATCCCCATGTCCTCAGCAGCTGGAGAAGCACTTGGAAAAGGCCATGAGAAGGCTGTTTTCTTTGGCACCGCTCAGCCTGCTGTGGGGCTTGCTGTAAAAACCTTGTGGGGTCCCACTGCATCTGCTCCCCACTCCCTGAGAGCTGGTTAACCATGAGAGTTGCTTGTACCCGTGGCGGGATGGGGCATTTCCAAGTGGGAGGTGCAGAGGGGAAACTTCTTTTGGCTAGGTGCACTCCCCTTTGTGGAGGCACCTACCTAGAGCATGGTCATCAACAGCATGTTACGCCATGTTGCAAAAAGGCATGTGAGCCAAATATTTAAGCCCAGATTTTGAGCCTCCGGTGTGCCTCAATCTGTCTCTGTGTTGCAGACTTCAGCCCAGCAAGCCCTGACTGGCACCATCAACTCCAGCATGCAGGCTGTGCATGCAGCCCAGGCCACGCTGGATGACTTCGAGACCTTGCCACCCCTCGGGCAGGATGCTGTGAGTGCTAGCTGAAGGCGGGGTGCTCAGGGGGACCTTGCTGGAGGTTGTTGGCTGGGCTAGGAGAGGACGGTTGCATTCTCAGGAGACATGTCAGCAGCTCCTGGGAAGATCTGCTGCCTGCAAAGAAGTGGACTTGCATCCCACCCTGGATGCAGGGCTGGAGGGGACATTTGGTCATATTGCTTGGTCAGGATGGGCCGAGGAGTTTTGGGTGGTTGCAGCTCTTCCTTCCCTGTTTGTTGTCTGTTCTTTCCTGTATCTCTCTGTGTGAGCATGGGTGCAGCTACCGACCACCTCCACCACCATCTCATGACCCTGTTCTCCCTTTCCAGGCATCCAAAGCTTGGCGCAAAAACAAGATGGATGAGTCAAAGCATGAGATCCACTCCCAAGTTGATGCCATCACTGCCGGCACAGCCTCGGTGGTCAACCTCACTGCAGGTGTGTGGAGGGTTGGAGAGGAGGGATACCCCATCTGCAGAAGGCTTGTTCTCTCTTGTCTGGCTGAAAGTCATGGCTCCTGCCCTCCATCAGAAACTGGAGGAGCCAACCTGCTCCAGCTAGAACTAAATCAGCCTCAAATGCTGCTAACGTACCTGTAGAGCTGCCCATGCCCCCGCAACTCACCTTGCCTTTAGATTCTTGTCTGTGCCCAGCCCAGTCCTTCCTCCCAGCCCTCGGCTGATCAGCCATCCTCTGGACCAGAAACGTCTTGTCTTGTCCCTGCCATAGCTCCAGGCGCACCCAGGCACAGTGCAGCTTTCTTTCCCCAGGCTCTCCTGCACAAACTCAACTGATGCAACAACCTTTCAGGCTTAGGAGCCCCACAAAGGAAAACCACACTAGTGACAGGTGTGGGGATGCTCTTGAAGCATCACTTGAAGTGTGTCCCATCCTGACTTGTCTCCTCCTTGTGCAGGGGATCCAGCGGACACAGACTACACAGCCGTGGGCTGTGCTGTCACCACCATCTCTTCCAACCTGACGGAGATGTCCAAGGGCGTGAAGCTGCTGGCTGCACTGATGGAGGACGAGGGAGGGAACGGACGGCAGCTTCTGCAGGCAGCCAAGAACCTGGCGAGTGCCGTCTCAGACCTGCTGAAAACAGCACAGCCTGCCAGCGCTGAGGTGAGGGGCAGGAGGGACCCAGGGACTGAGAGGAGGGTGGAAGCCAAGGGGAACCATTGAGGTGAGGTTTTAGGGCTTGCTCATGAGCCTGTTGTTGATTTTGCCTCATTCCTTGCAGCCTCGCCAGAATCTCCTGCAGGCTGCCGGCCTTGTGGGCCAGACCAGTGGGGAGCTGCTGCAACAGATTGGGGAGAGTGACACTGACCCCCGGTTCCAGGTGAGTGCACCTGGTGACAAACAGGGACACCCACTCCCTAAAACAGTCAAATTTTCCACCTGGCAGGACGGCTCCAGACTAAAGTTGGGCCGGTGCCTGGCAGGTGCCTGACTTTACTGAGTGAGGGGACAGGCCATTGCCCATCTCTGTCCCTAGAGCTGCTGTGATATAACACCTCTTGTCTTGTGGATTCCCATGTAGATCGCAGAAAGCCGGCGTGCTTGGATCCTGCCTGCCTCTGACCCGAAGACGGTAAAAGGGGACTGTAGGCACGGCTTGATGGTCCCTGCCCTCTCCAACGCGAGGGGTGCTCCTCTGGGGACTATCAGCTGAACTCTTTGGAGAAGGGCTCTTGTCAAAAATCTGCTTTTCTGGTGGTTGGCTCTCAGAAGTCCATGCACTCGGGTCACCCTTGGGTGAGCGCTGCCCTGGGAGCTGGCTCAGCTCCTGTCTGCTGCTCTTTGCCTGTGGGAGCTGCCTGCCTGCCCCTATTGGAGAGGCTGGAGCCTCATGGAGTGGTTTATTTTGACTGAGCTGACTTCCAGCCAGCTTGCTTTCTCACAACTGCTCCTTCCAGCACAAGGGAAATAGCACACTGTGCTGAAGAGAAGGATCCAGATGTAGTATAGACCAAAACAGACTCCATAAAGAATGGGTTTCTGTTTGTGGTGGCCACACAACCTCAACAGGAGCAGAAAAGCCTGGACAGACAAACAAAGGGAGCAGAAAAGCTATGACCAGGGAAAGAAGCCATGCTTGGCCAGTTGGCAGTGCCAGGACAGGACAGCCCCAAGGGGCAGATTTAGGACGTGGAAGAGAAATTGCACATGTGCAGCAGGATGCTTTGCCTTGCAGCTGCCAGACCCGAGTGTATCTACTTCCTTCCTTGGGCTCAGATGCAGTGCTCTGGGGACTCTGGAGCTGGGTGCATGCGCTCTCTGGTCTCTCCTTCTGTCGGGAAGGTGACAGATCGTAGCGGGAGCAGTCTTGGCTTGCAGGAGGCGAGGGGATGTTGACACACATCTGTCTTGGTGGCCGGAGGCTGAGCTGTCACAGGGTGCGGGGCCACTCACTGAGAGCGCACACAGGGCAAGCAGAGAACACTATCGTGCCTACCAAGGTCTTTGCCCCAAGCATTTGCTGGCTCACCCTGGTGCTGCCTGTTTTTGCTGACAGCGTGCCATGGGAGCTAATCCTGAAGGCTGCAGCATGCTGTCATGTCTGATGCCCTGCGGGAAAGCAGTTTGCCTTGCACCGCTCACTGCCTGTTGCAGGCTGGCCAGGCAGCCCCCTGCCTTACCCACCACCCTCCCGGGGAAGGAGGCTGGTTGCTGTGTCACACCTCTACTTTAGCCCTGGGTGCGACAGCAGAGATATAACCCGTCGCTACTGAGCTAGAAAACAGCTGGTATGCCTGTAGTACAGGTGACCAGTGTGGGCAGCATCTCCCACTCACCTCTTGCTGGTGGGGTGAGCCTGTGGGCAGGTACTTGCCCCCAGTGTGGCTGTGGGGCAGCCAGCTTGTGCCTAGCATTTGGCCTGAGGGATTTGTCACTTTTTTGCCGTTTGCCCAGGCTGCAAACTCAGGCAGAGCTGGTTGTGCCTTGCAGCAGCTTGTGGCTGTGCTTCAGTCAGGGCCTCAGTGTGGATTTTTTCCTGGGGAGTGGGCTATGAGAAGGTTGTGGGTGTTCACAAAATCACGGAACGGTTGGATTTGGAAGGAACCTCTGGAGATCATCTAGTCCAACCCACCTGCTAAAGCAGGTTCACCAGAGCAGATCACACAGGAATGTCTCCAGAGAAGGAGACTCCACAGCCTCTCTGGGCAGCCTGTTCCAGGGCTCCGGCACCCTCAGAGTAAAGAATTTTCTCCTCATGTTTAGATGGAACCTCCTGTGCTTCAGTCTGTGCCCATTGCCCCTCATCCTATGGTTGGGCACCACTTAAAAGAGTCTAGTCCCATCCTCTTCACATCCACCCTTGAGATATTTATAAGCATGAATAACATCTCCTCTCAGCCTTCTCCAGACTGAACAGACCCAGCTTTCTCAACCTTTCATCATAAGAAAGATGCTCCAGATGCCTCATCATCTTTGTAGCTGTGATGTTGTGGTGATACTGAGCATTGCCTGAGCTGCTCTGAGCGGTGTTCGTGGTGGTGCTATGGTGCAGGCTGCAGCACAGGGCCAGGCTACAGCCTCACTGCCGGCTGTAGCACACAGTAGAGATGGGGTCAAGGTGTTGCCAGCCAATCCAGGTGTTTGGTACTGCCAGTGCCAGGACAGAGTAGATGAAAGGACCCCGACAGCTCACATTTCCCTGCTGAGTATTTCATGAGAGCCCTGTGGGCGGCTGCTGGTTCTCCTGCTGCATGGTTCCCACACTGACCCTCTCCATCCTCCCCAGGACATGCTCATGCAGCTGGCGAAGGCGGTGGCCAGTGCCGCTGCCACCCTGGTGCTCAAATCCAAGAACGTGGCTCAGAAAACGGAGGATGCAGCTCTGCAGACACAGGTGATCGCTGCTGCCACCCAGTGTGCCCTCTCCACCTCCCAGCTGGTGGCCTGCACCAAGGTAAGCAGCAAAGTTAACCCTTGTCTCAACATGGCTGCAAGTATCACCTGGCTGGTGGCAGCTCCATGGTGGGGTCATAGGTGTGCCAGGACCACACATCCTCGGGCAGTACATTTGGGGTCTGACACCAGAAGTGTGGGCTGCGGCAGGCTGGGGTCCCTGCCAGTGTACCCAAGCATTGAATATCCTCTCTGGAGGAGCTGAATTTGGGGACAGTTGTCTCTGCACAGCTCTGGCAAGGAGCCCACCGTGCTCACTGCCCAGCCTTTCTCCTCCCCTACAGGTAGTGGCTCCCACAATCAGCTCCCCAGTCTGCCAGGAACAGCTGATCGAGGCTGGCAAGTTGGTGGCCAAGTCGGCGGAAGGTTGTGTGGAGGCCTCCAAGGCAGCCACCAGTGATGACCAGCTCCTGAAGCAGGTGGGGGTGGCAGCCACAGCTGTCACCCAGGCGCTGAATGACCTTCTGCAGCACATCAAGCAGCACGCCTTGGGCGGGCAGCCCATTGGGCGCTACGACCAAGCCACTGACACCATCCTCAACGTCACCGAGAACATATTCAGCTCCATGGGCGATGCTGGTGAGAGTGGCTGATGGCACCCAACACAGAGGGTGGTGGACAAGGAGCTATCAGGGAGCCCATGGGACTTGCTAACAGGCCACCCTTCCTTTCTCTCCCAGGGGAAATGGTGCGTCAGGCTCGTATTCTGGCCCAGGCTACCTCCGACCTCGTCAACGCCATCAAAGCTGATGCAGAGGGAGAGACGGACCTGGAGAACTCACGCAAGCTGCTGAGCGCGGCCAAGATACTGGCTGATGCCACTGCCAAGATGGTGGAGGCTGCAAAGGTCAGTGGTGCGGGGAGGATGGACTCTGGCTGTGGCCACCAGCCCCATCCAACACTGTTGGCTCGGTACTGCAGAGGGGACAAGCAGCCCCTGGATGGGGGACCAGTTCTCAGAGCAAGGTCCTGCATTGAGTTGAGGACCTATGCAATGGAGTGGGGCTCCTCAAGCTGTAGGTGGTAGCAGAGGAGCTGCTGCTGAGCTCTCCTGGCGAGGCTTTTGGCATCTCCCCAGTAGTCAGGCTGTCTGGGGATGCTGCTTAGCATCAGGCCAGTGCGCAGCTGCTGCTTCATGAAGACAGTGGACCCTGGTGGCCCCTGAAAGGTGTGATGGGTTTCCTGATTTCTCCAGGGAGCTGCAGCCCATCCGGACAGTGAGGAGCAGCAGCAGCGGCTCCGTGAAGCAGCAGAGGGGCTACGCATGGCAACCAATGCCGCAGCCCAGAATGCCATCAAGAAGAAGCTCGTGCACAAGCTAGAGGTGAGATGCTGGGCAAGGGGGAGGATGCTGGGCTGTGGAGGACGAGGCAGCATAGTCAGTGAGCAAGACCTGGCCAGGAGCTCCCGCATCCCTGCACTTTCCAAAAGGATAAAATCATTTTAATGTACAGTGTCCATGCTGCACAGAGCCCTCCCCGCTGCTCCTTTCCCATCCTGCCCCATCCCTTGCATACACCATGTTGCGTTGGGATGCTGGGCATTGGGGATGCTGGGGTGCCCCAGTATCACAGGTGGAGTCAGAGGAGAAAAATTTAGGGGGCGATGAGCCCTGGTGTGTGGCCAGAAGACTCAGGGCAGACTGCCCAGTGCTGACCCATTCCTTCCTCTGCCAGCACGCAGCCAAGCAAGCTGCCGCCTCCGCCACCCAGACCATCGCCGCCGCACAGCATGCAGCCTCCTCCAACAAGAACCCTGCCGCACAGCAGCAGCTGGTGCAGAGCTGCAAGGTAAGGGCCCAGGCCTGATCCTGGGGTTTCCTGCACCACGTCTTACCGTCCCTTCTCCCATCAGCCACGCTAGGGCTTTGTACTTGGCTGCAGCAGCCAGGCAGGACCTGGGGTTCTTACACAGCTCCCCTGGGAGTGAATCTTTCAGTTAGTGGACCTGGATTAGATCTGTCTCCTCCTGGCCTGTTGAACCTGTTGGAGAGGGTCCAGAGGAGGCCACCAAGATGATCAGAGAGCTGCAACAGCTCTGCTGTGAGGACAGGCTGAGAGAGTTGGGGTTGTTCAGCCTGGAGAACAGAAAGCTCCAGGGAGACCTTATTGCAGCCTTTCAGTACTTAAAAGGATGGGGACAGACGTTTTAGCAGGGCCTGCCGTGATAGGACAAGGGGTGATAGTTTTAAACTGAAGGATGGGAGATTCAGGCCAGACATGAGGAAGGAATTTTTTCCACTGAGGGTGGTGACACACTGGCCCAGGTTGCCCAGAGAGGTGGTCGATGCCCCATCCCTGGGGATGCTCAAGGCCAGGCTGAGCGGGGTTCTGAGCAACGTGATCTGTGTGAAGATGTCCCTGCTCATTGCAGGGGGTTGAACTAGATGAACTTTGAACATTCCTTCCAATCCAAACTGTTCTGTGATTCTATGGCCAAGGCCCTCTGGTGACCCTCCTCTCTGGCAGGTGGTGGCAGAACAGATCCCAATGCTGGTGCAAGGCGTGCGAGGAAGCCAGTCCCAGCCGGACAGCCCCAGCGCCCAGCTGGCTCTCATTGCTGCCAGCCAGAACTTCCTGCAGGTACTCACACCCCCCAGAGCCTCCGGCCTCAGCTCTGGCATTACAGCTTACCTACCACACCTGGGATACTGGAAGACCTACATGTGGGCAGCAGAGAGATGCTGCATGTTCGTCCCCTTCTCACTGCTTTTTCTTTTGGCTTGGCAGCCTGGTGGGAAGATGGTAGCTGCAGCCAAGGCCACTGTCCCTACCATCACAGACCAAGCCTCCGCCATGCAGCTCAGCCAGTGTGCCAAGAACTTGGCCGCAGCTTTGGCTGAGCTCCGCACGGCTGCCCAGAAGGTGAGAGGCTGGGTCCTGTCCTGCAGTGGGACCCTGGCTGTGCAGAGCAGGGGGGGCAGTGAGGATGGCCCAATGTTGGGTCATGGTCTCTGCCGGAGCAGGGTGAGCTCAGCGGTTGCCTTGCTCACCTTCCGTTCTCCTCCATCGCAGGCTCAGGAGGCATGTGGACCCCTGGAGATAGACTCAGCACTGGGTCTGGTGCAGAGCCTGGAGAGGGACTTGCAGGAAGCCAAGGCAGCTGCCCGTGATGGCAAGCTCAAGCCTCTACCAGGAGAGACGGTGAGGGCGCGGGAAAGGGTGATGTTTGTGATGCAGGGTGGGTGCTGGGACAGGGGAACCGCCAGAAGGTGCAGCTCACCAGGAGTGTCCCCACTCATCCCCCTGCAGATGGAGAAATGTGCCCAGGACCTGGGGAACAGCACAAAAGCCGTCAGCTCTGCCATCGCTCACCTGCTGGGAGAGGTGGCCCAGGGCAACGAGAACTACACAGGTACTGGCTTCCACACCAGGGCTTAGAGAGGGGCTAAGGGGCTGTGCTGGCATCCACTGACCTCTCTATCCCCGCAGGGATCGCTGCCCGAGAGGTGGCCCAGGCCCTGCGGTCGCTCAGCCAGGCTGCCCGCGGTGTGGCAGCCAGCACCCCCGACCCGCAGGCGCAGACCGCCATGCTGGAGTGTGCCAGCGATGTCATGGATAAAGCCAACAACCTCATCGAGGAGGCGCGGAAAGCAGTGGCCAAGCCCGGTGACCCTGAGAGCCAGCAACGCCTGGCCCAGGTAGGGAGAATGGGTACCCCTGTGCCCCCTGCCAGCCCTTGGGAAGGGTATGGGGCTGGCTGGGGGAAGGTGACCACTTTTTGCTTCTCCACAGGTGGCCAAGGCAGTGTCACAGGCCCTGAGCCGCTGTGTTAACTGCCTGCCGGGCCAGCGGGATGTGGATGCTGCCATCCGCATGGTGGGAGAGGCCAGCAAGAGGCTGCTCGCGGATTCGGTGAGCTGGGACAGGGCAGGAGGGAAGGGGGAAGCTTTGTAGGGATGTGAGCCAATCTGTCCACACTGGGTTCTTCTCTAGCATGTCCCTAAGCATATGCCAGATCTTCATCCTCCATCTCCATCCTTCTCACTTTCCCTCCTAACCCCTCTTCTTGCCTCCAGTTCCCTCCCAGCACCAAGACCTTCCAGGAGGCGCAGAGCCAGCTGAACCGGGCGGCTGCAGGGCTCAACCAGTCTGCCAATGAGCTGGTGCAGGCATCGCGGGGCACCCCTCAAGACCTGGCCAAGTCCTCTGGCAAATTTGGGCAGGACTTCAATGAGTTCCTGCAGGCAGGAGTGGAGATGGCCAGCCTGTCCCCGGTGAGAGCAAATACCTGTTGTGGGATCCTGGGTACGGTGAGAGGTTTGGGATACCTGAGAAGTTGGCTGACCAGAAGTAGGGGTAGCCAGGTAGAGGTGGTTAGGGTTGCTGTTGGCCAACACAGCCAGTGAAATGGGGTCTGGAGCTGTGCAAAACTGCAGGAGCACGGAGAAAGTGGCTTGGGTCAGTTCAGCGACCATTGCTACCATATCATCACTGTCGGCGGATGAGTTGTATGAAGGGAACTGGTTCAGCTTGAAAACCACTGGAGAAGACTAACAGTGGGCGTGGAGATTGGAAAACTGCTGCAGGTAACTCTTCTTGGTGCCTTGCAGAATAAGGAAGACCAGGCACAGGTGGTGTCAAACTTGAAGAGCATCTCCATGTCCTCCAGCAAGCTGCTGCTGGCTGCAAAGGCACTCTCTGCCGACCCCACGGCCCCCAACCTCAAGAATCAGCTGGCGGCAGCAGCACGGTAGGATGAACTGCTCCATGTGAGCTGTAGCAGTGGGGCCGGGTGGTGGGGCTGGCCTTGATCCATGGTTCTTTCTCCCTTGTCCACATCAGGGCTGTGACCGACAGCATTAACCAGCTGATCACCATGTGCACCCAGCAGGCGCCAGGCCAGAAGGAGTGTGATAATGCCCTGCGGGAGCTGGAGGTGAGAAGCCGCATCTTGCTGAGGGAGTGGAGGGACTGGGATCATGGGGAGGGGGAACCTGCATCCTACTGCAAGGGGCAAGAGGGAGCGAAGAGGAGGGGCACGTGGAGGGCACGGACCCTTCCGTCGGATGTGACACTTGTGTCTCTGCAGACGGTGAAGGAGCTACTGGAGAACCCCACCCAAACCGTCAATGACATGTCCTACTTTAACTGCCTTGACAGCGTCATGGAGAACTCCAAGGTGAGCCCTGAGCCAGAAGTGGAGGTTTGGGCAAGGATAAGGAAGGTTTGGGAAAGTCGTGGGGGCAAAGGGAAAGGTGATTCCTCCCCTGTTGATGAAGCACAGTGAGCTCTGAGCTTGGGAGCACTGTGGGAGCAGGAGATGGTCTCCATAACTGATGTATGGTGTGTCCTGCAGGTGCTGGGCGAGTCCATGGCCGGCATCTCCCAGAACGCCAAGAACAGCAAACTGCCTGAGTTTGGCGAATCCATCAGTGCCGCCTCCAAAGCTCTCTGTGGGCTGACGGAGGCAGCTGCCCAGGTGAGATGCACTCTTCTCTGATGATGTCCCATCCCTGAGCATTACCGCTGGTGTGTAGTTGCTATACAGACCCCTCGCCTGGCCCTTTGGGATGGTGCTGCCAGGCTCCTCCTCAGCCTGTGCCCGTTCTGAGCCTCCCTGCCATGTGCGAGCTTGCTCTCACCACCTCTCTCATGCTCCTAGGCGGCCTACCTTGTGGGGGTCTCAGACCCCAACAGCCAGGCTGGACAGCAGGGCTTGGTAGACCCCACTCAGTTTGCCAGAGCAAACCAAGCCATCCAAATGGCCTGCCAGAACCTGGTGGACCCTGCGTGTACCCAGTCCCAGGTGAGTATGAGGTGGGGCACTGTTATGGCCATTTTTTGCACAAAAGGGATGAGGCTAGTGAGGAGAGCTGTGTCCCAAGAGTTGGCCAAGGTTATGGCTAGTTTCTCATCAGGCCTCATCAGCTGTACTGGGCACCAGCTGACAGCTTTGATGCAATGGTAACATTCCAGCTGGGGGCTTGTATGGGTTGTGCAGGACCTTGGTGAACTTTCTTGGGTCCCAGGAGGGAAGCCTGCAGTCACTGGTGCCCCATGTGGGGTTGGTGGGAAGGCAGAGCTGTGGGGATGGGAAGAGGTGGTGGATCCTATCTCACCCTGCTCTTCCCTGCAGGTGCTGTCAGCAGCCACCATTGTAGCGAAGCACACCTCAGCCCTGTGCAACACGTGCCGCCTGGCCTCCTCCCGCACCGCCAATCCTGTGGCCAAGCGCCAGTTTGTCCAGTCAGCCAAGGAGGTGGCCAACAGCACGGCCAACCTGGTGAAGACCATCAAGGTGCAGCCTCCCTGCTGGGACACGGTGGTGGGGATGGAATTTGGGGCATGGTGGGGTCTGGATAACTCCCCTGGTCTCTCCGCACTAGGCCCTCGATGGCGAGTTCAACGAGGAGAACCGGGAGCGGTGCCGTGCTGCCACAGCCCCTCTCATAGAGGCCGTGGATAACCTGACAGCCTTTGCCTCCAACCCAGAGTTTGCCACCGTTCCTGCCCAGATCAGCCCAGAGGTGGGTTGCCACTGGGGCCAGAGGGATGTGGCTTGGCTGTGATGGGGGCTGCCAAAAGGTGGGGAGGAACTGTGTCTCCTCTTGAGCTTGGGATGGAGTCCCAGTATGGGTCTGGTGCCTTTGGGTGGTGTGATGGAGAGGTGGCAGCAAGCCCTGGGCTTTGGGAGGCTGCTCTGCGTGAGGGTTGCAGGAGAGGGAATAACTTCCCATGCACAATCCCTGGCACACCTCAGCGGCCCATTGTCTCCCTGTGCAGGGGCGCAGAGCCATGGAACCCATTGTTTCTTCAGCCAAGACCATGCTGGAGAGCTCTGCTGGCCTCATCCAGACTGCCCGCTCTCTGGCTGTCAACCCCAAGGATCCACCGCAGTGGTCGGTGCTGGCTGGTCACTCTCGCACCGTCTCAGACTCCATCAAGAAGCTGATCACCAACATGAGGTGAGGAGAGTCTTGCCTCCTTGGCTGTGGCCTTGTCTGTGCTGGCAGGTACCCCTGCTCTGACCAAGTATCCCTGGGGATATTTTGGCTCATCTTCTTGACCACTACCGGTGGGGGGGATTCAAGGGATGGGATGAAAGACACCGTCCCTCTTGTCCTGCATGGGAGCTGCTCCTCCAACCTTTTTGTGGGTGGATGGGAACTCATGCCAGTATGTCCAGGCTCTATGATGCTGGTTTGCCCAAGGCTGGGAGAAGGATCCTGCTCACCAGCACCAGCCAAGGCTGGAGGCAGAGGGTTGGCATAATGCCTTCCAGCACTGGGCTGAAGAGGCCTGGAGAAGAGAAGGCTCCAGGGGGACCTTATTGTGGTCTTTCAGGACTTAAATGGAGCCTGTAAGAAACATGGGGACAGACATTTTAGCAGAGCCTGTTGCGATAGGACAAGGGATGATAGTTTTAAACTGAAGGAGGGGAGATTCAGACTAGGCATACGGAAAAAATCTTTTACAATAAGGATGGTAAAATACTGACCGAGGTTGCCCAGAGAGGTGGTTGATTCCCCATCCCTGGAGACATTCAAGGCCAGGTTGACAGGGCTCTGAGCAAACTGATCTAGTTGAAGATTGCAGGGGGTTTGGACTAGATGAGCTTTGAACATCCCTTCCAAGCCAAACTATTCTATGATTGTATGATCCATCTGTCATGCAGGGACAAAGCCCCAGGACAGCGGGAGTGTGACGAGGCCATCGAGGTCCTGAACAGATGCATGCGGGAGGTGGACCAGGCCTCCCTCGCTGCCATCAGCCAGCAGCTGGCCCCTCGAGAAGATATCTCCCAGGAGGTGGGTCAGGGATGCACTGCTGCAAACTCAACAGGGGCAGGCGGCCTTCCCCAGCAGTGTGCCGTGACCCCAGCCCTCTCTTTGTAACAGGCTCTACACAACCAGATGATCACGGCTGTCCAGGAGATCAGCAACCTGATCGAGCCCGTGGCCAGCGCAGCACGGGCTGAGGCCTCACAGCTGGGACACAAGGTAACGCAGGGATGGGGAGCTGCTGATGGGGTGCTCAGTGTATGTCAGGAGCTCATGGTTTGGGGGAAAAGGCATGAGGCACCCAGGGTTGGAAGCTGCTGCTGCTGACGCTACTCTTCTCTAGGTATCCCAGATGGCTCAGTACTTTGAGCCGCTGATTATGGCAGCAATCGGTGCTGCCTCCAAAACACCCAACCACCAGCAGCAGATGAACCTCCTGGACCAGACCAAAACACTGGCTGAATCTGCACTGCAGATGCTGTACACGGCCAAGGAGGCTGGTGGGAACCCCAAGGTGAGCAGGAGGGGCACATGTCTGTGGTGTGCACCACTTCATGTGTGGGTGCCCTGTGGTGCACAAGTGTGTGCTGGACGTGGAAACCTGGAGTAAGTGTGCAGCATCCCTGTTGGGAGATGACCTGCTGCCTACGTTCCCTCACTATGTCTTGCCCTTGTAGCAAGCTGCCCATACCCAGGAGGCTCTGGAGGAGGCCGTGCAGATGATGAAGGAAGCAGTGGAGGACCTGACCACCACCCTGAATGAGGCAGCCAGTGCTGCAGGTGTCGTGGGGGGCATGGTGGACTCCATCACCCAGGCCATCAACCAGGTGAGTGCAGTGAGGAGTGGACCTGGCCAGGGCTGGGGATGGGGGAGAGGAAAGCTCAGAGTCAAAACCTACCAGGAATCTGGGCTGGGCCTGAAGCCAGAGTCTCACAATGGTCTTTTACAGCTGGACGAGGTGCCAATGGGCGAGCCGGAGGGGTCCTTTGTGGACTACCAGACCACAATGGTGAAGACAGCCAAGGCCATCGCAGTGACTGTGCAGGAGATGGTGGGTGCAAGCAAGCCTGTCACTGCAGAAAACACTGCCTGCCACCCAGACAGGGCAGTCATCCTCCTTGCTTCCCCATTCACAATGTAGGACCCCTCCAACTCCTGCTTCTTCTTCCATCGACAGGTCACCAAATCCACCACCAACCCAGATGAGCTGGGCATACTCGCCAACCAGCTCACCAATGACTATGGACAGCTGGCACAAGAGGCCAAGCTGGCTGCACTCACTGCCGAAAATGAAGAGGTACAAGCATGGAGGGCACTCCTGGGGTGTGCCGTGGGGCAGAGCAGGGTGTGATGAGTATGAGAGCAGAGGAGAGCGATACTCAGATCTCCCATCGGAGCTGGGGACAGGCAGCATTCACACCTGCCCTGCAACGTGGTGTGGAAACACGCAGCAAAGCCATGTTTCCTTTTTTCCCCCTCCTGAGTGGGGGGATTGGGAGAGAGGAGCTGCACAGAGGTTGCTGGTGTTTCCCAGAGGGTATCGTGGATGTGGAGCTTCATTCCCTGCTGGCTCTCTCATACATGTGTTCCTCTACAGATCGGCTCCCACATCAAACGTCGGGTGCAGGAGCTGGGTCACGGCTGCGCTGCCCTGGTCACCAAGGCTGGAGCCCTGCAATGCAGCCCCAGCGATGCCTACACCAAGAAGGAGCTGATAGAGAGTGCGCGCAAGGTTTCCGAGAAGGTAAATGATCCAGGGGAGAGGGGTGGTGATGTGGTCAGGTGGGAGGGATGCTGGATTGAGCCATGTGCCCTGGGTTCTTCCCTGATTGTGTTGGGCTCTGTTGGGTCTCGCAGCCACAATCACCCTGCCCAGCTGGCAGGATGGAGGATGGATCCCCCTCTCCAGACACTGTAACAGCAGCTGGTGCTGTGATGGGTGGGTGTGACATCCAGGTACTGCCTGCTGATGTTCTCATGGTGGCCTGCCAGGATAGACTGATTGACACACTGGTGGCAGCCCAGGGCTCTCCAGATCAGCTCTTGCAGTGGTGGGCATAGCCTTTGCTGTGTCTCCAGCCAAGCCAGCAGCTCATGCTGTATAATCAAGTCTCCCCACCATCTGTTGCTGGTGTGGAAAGCATCCTGTCCATCAGTCAATCTAAAGAACGTGCTTCTGAATCACACATGAAAACACGGCTAAAAAACTCTTGTGGATAAGGCAGTGATAGAGCAGCAAGGCTCATAAGCAAGAGTAGAAAAGCAAAACTTGTTCATAGTGCCTGGCACATGCTTGCATGCTCAGGACCATCTGCAGGTCCTTCCTTTCCAAGTCTGTTTTCCATCAGGAAACTTCTATGAGTACTTGCCCAAGTACAGAAATTGAGTTTAGCAGCTAAAGAAGGAATGAGCTGCCATGTTCTAATGTCCATCATGCAAACCTTACTCATTTGGAAACTAGCGGAGTCCAAAATCTTCTGGGCCCCCGAACACGATAGGTACAGTGTAAAAACAAATTAAGTAGAAGTCAAAAAGGAGTGTCCAGACCATGCAATTCCAATTCCTTAGTGTGAAGCATCACCATCCTGGGAGGTGCTGGAGGAATGTGCGGTGGGGGTTTCCTGAACCTGCTCTGCTCCTCAATCACTCTGCTCATACCCTGCAGGTGTCTCATGTGCTGGCAGCTCTGCAGGCTGGGAATCGCGGGACACAAGCTTGCATCACAGCAGCCAGTGCTGTCTCCGGCATCATTGCTGACCTAGACACCACCATCATGTTTGCCACGGCAGGAACCCTCAACCGGGAGAACTCGGAGACCTTTGCTGACCACAGGTACCAGGACACTTCAGCCCCTGCTTAGTCAGAGGTGAGGTGTCAGATTGTGTCCCATGGTCTCCTCTCTTTCTGAGCTGTGAACCAGCTCCAAGGAGAGCTACAAGTTCAGATCACGCTGGCTCAGTTTGCCCTTCAGCTTGTGCATACAGAGGGCAGAATCCACAGTATCTGTACACCCCAAGGCCCATGTGTGCCTGTAGAGGTCTGTGTCCTCTCTGACTGCCTTCTTCTCCGCAGGGAGGGCATCTTGAAGACAGCCAAGGCACTGGTGGAGGACACCAAGGTGTTAGTGCAAAATGCCACAGCCAGCCAGGAGAAGCTAGCCCAGGCTGCCCAGTCCTCCGTGTCCACCATCACTCGCCTGGCAGAGGTGGTGAAGCTGGGTGCTGCCAGCCTGGGATCTGAAGACCCAGAGACTCAGGTCGGAGGGAGTGTGTAGGGTGAATGGAGGCCGCCTGTAGCTTGCTTGAAGGGGTTGTGGGTTGCATGTGTCGTGTGGTGCCCTGGCATCCTATGTGTTGTGGAGAGGGCTGGCTGGGCTTTTTCTGGTTCTGGTTGAGCTGGACTCCCTGTATGCCCAAATTTCTCACTGATGGGCCACACCACCCCTAGCCTGAGTGTGACTGTAGCCATGCCATTGACCTGGTCTTGCTCTCCTCAGGTGGTCCTGATCAATGCTGTGAAGGATGTGGCCAAGGCACTTGGAGACCTGATTGGTGCCACCAAGGCAGCTGCTGGCAAAGCTGGGGATGACCCTGCTGTCTACCAGCTGAAGAACTCTGCCAAGGTCTGAGCTGGGTGTGATGAGAAGGGGGGCTGGAGGAAGAGCAGGGGGACTTCTCTGCCTGTACAGGGGCAGTCAGAGCAAGAGGGAGGGAGTGATACATAAAAGGTGGGACACAAGATACAGAGGTGGCATTGGTAGGAAAACAAGATGAGGTGGTGTGAGTGGAGCGTTGGGACAGGGCTGTTTTGGACCAAGCAATGAGGGAGGGACAGGTGCCGGCAGCAGCCCAGAGCTTGTGTGGGGCTTCACCTCGCTCTCTTCCTTCTACAGGTGATGGTGACAAACGTCACTTCCTTGCTGAAGACCGTGAAGGCCGTTGAGGACGAGGCCACAAAGGGAACTCGGGCGCTGGAGGCCACAATCGAGCACATACGCCAGGAGCTGGCGGTGAGTACAGCTGTGGTGCTGTGACTGCCGTCCCTCCTGCCCGCTGCCCCAGGACTCACTGCTGCCTCTCGCCTCACAGGTCTTCTCCTCCCCCGTGCCTCCTGCCAAGGTCTCCACCCCAGAGGACTTCATCCGTATGACGAAAGGCATCACGATGGCCACGGCCAAAGCGGTGGCCGCTGGCAACTCGTGTCGGCAGGAGGACGTCATTGCCACAGCCAACCTGAGCCGCCGTGCCATCGCAGATATGCTGCGCGCCTGCAAGGTGGGGCAGGCAGGGGACGTGTGTCTAGCACAGGTTTGTGGGTACCAGGAGGGGTGGTGCTGGATGTGATTTGGGGCTTCTCTGTCTCTGGGTTCCAGGAAGCTGCCTACCACCCAGAAGTGAGCGGGGATGTGCGGCAGCGGGCGCTGCGCTTTGGCAAAGAGTGTGCTGATGGCTACCTGGAGCTGCTGGAGCATGTGCTGGTGGTGAGTATCCCCACCCCACTTCCCAGGGTGGGCAGAGGCTGCCCATGGATGCCAGGGTCGTCCCCAAATCCCCAAGGTCCTCTGGGCTCTACGTTTCTTCCTGCTGAGGTCTCTGCACGATCCCCTTCACGGTGCAGAGTGTGTGGCCAAGCCCTGCCATGGAAGCAGATGTCAGAGAGATGAACAGGGTCTGAAGAAAGGTATTTGGCTAACAACAGATGGAGATTAAATGGCCATAAACAAATAGAGGCTGGAAATTTGACAACATGGGAGCAAAATCCTGAAGCAGCTTCCAGTAAAAGTGGTGGGAGTAAGAGACTTCAGGCAGTGTGAAAACAGAGCTCGTTAAGCTCGCGGCAGAGTGGGAGATGGGCAGTAGCAGAGGTGATGACTGCAAGCACCAGCTGCACCCTTTTGATCTGATCTTCCTCTGAGTCCTCCCGAGGACTTCAGCTGGGCTGCTTTAATTAGCTGTCCTACAAGATAAGTGCAATTCAGAAGCAAATAAAGACCATAAAGCGGTAGAAAGGATCCAGTGAGATCCTTCCAGTGGTTTGCATTCTTGGCAAGGTCACAGAGGTGGAGTAAAGGATGCTGGAGGGATGTGTAGATCCAGCCTGCAGAGCTGCAAGAGCCCTCAAACTGAGGTCAGGAAAAAGTTGGAGGGCAAGTAAGCCCTGCAGCAAGGTTTCACTAACTTGGTTAGAAGTACTTTGTGAGAATCTCTTGTTCAGGTCCACCAGGTACCAGGCGGTGAGCTCAGACTGCGGTTTCCTGCAGGGAAAGACCCTTTAGGCAGAGGGTAACCAGTGCTGGCAGCACAAAGAGAAGGCAGGAGGGAATCGATGGCTAAAAATCAAAGCAGGACAGCGATGAAGGGTAGTTTTATCCACAGGAGTTAACCACAGGGGTGCAGTTCCAAGGGGAGCAGTGAGTTTTCCGTCCACTGCATCTAGATCAAATGTCTGTCTGGAAGATGCTTTAGCAACACGTAAGTCATGGCAGCCAAGGCTGGAGTGCTGAGGAGAAATTCTCTGGCTGACCTGTTGTTAACAGATGATTCGGGCTAATTAATGACTCCGTGTGGCTGTGCCTGACATCAGCCTGCTTGCAGGAACATGCTGTTCCACTGCATTTTGGGTGTAACTGTCCAGCTGCCATGTGACATCTCTTGAATACCATATGTTGGTACATCCCATGAAATGCTCACTGGAGGTACAGCTTAGTAAGCTCAAAGCCTCCAGGGTGCCCTCAGCTCCAGACAGGAACCATTTAGCAGTTTTAAACATGTTGTCAGAGCGGAGTGCAGGCTTAATAACGTGGCATTTAGTCTGGATGCACTTAATGAGGGCAAACCAGCCATTGCTGTGTGCCGCCATCTCAGGGACTCTGAATGCAGCTCTGGTGACT
Organism: Patagioenas fasciata; assembly: GCF_037038585.1. Taxonomy (NCBI): domain Eukaryota; kingdom Metazoa; phylum Chordata; class Aves; order Columbiformes; family Columbidae; genus Patagioenas; species Patagioenas fasciata. The sequence continues at coordinate 74,802,015 of NC_092560.1, read as the reverse complement.
TTGCTGGGATGGCCCCACACAAGTCCAGCATAAAGCCATGACTGCCCTGCCAGCTTCTGCAGCACTCTGGTCTGCGAAGGCAGGAACGAAGCTCATGGGTCTCATATATCAGGGGGCAGGAGGTTCCTGGAAAGCCGTGAGCAGGAAGGATGTATGGGAACAGGGGTGGCAGATGTGATGCTGCCTCGCTACCCAGCAGCAGCAAGTTCACAGCTGTACGCTGGGTCCTCTGGGGAACCGGTGCCTTGTACAGAGTATGAACAAGCATGATTAGTGTTTAAGAAAGAGGGTTATTTGGCTTGGGATGGAAAAAGTGGCTCTCAGCAGAGGAGTAGGAAAGCCTGCATATTTCACTGGGGAGGGGAAAGAATTTGAACCTCCACAGAGACTTGGTATTTGGTAACAATAGGTCTCTCCCTCCAAAAGCAGAGAAGTCTGGTGGCTGAAAACTGCAGTGAAGCAGTTTGTGAGGAGAAATAAGGTACAAAGCGGGGGGCAAGGAGGAGAGCAGCTCCGTGGCTGCTCTGGGCATAGGTGGCTCTTCTGGCCCTGGAGCCTCGTCCAGGCATTCCAGCTCCCCTGGCCCTGCGAGGCTGAAGTATGAGCTAAAGATGGCAGCACAGCTTTCCACCCAGGACCTCTGATCCTTCATTCCCACCTCTCCTCTCTTGGCTCCTCTTCACCCTCCACCAGAGAGCACCCACCTCCCCCTGATCCCCAGCACCCGCGTGTCCTGGCCGGGGTGTTCACTGCTTTCTTCTCTCTCTTCTCCTTCCCTCCCTGTCAGCCGGTGAGTAAGGCAACATTGGGGTGCCTGCTGATATCTAACCTCAGCATGTGCCTTGCTCACAGTGTGTCTGCGTGCCCAGTCTGGCGCTGGGGTGGTATGTGCAAGGACCCCAGGGTCTGTGTGTGTGTACTCACACCTGCTCTGGCTCATGGGCAGCTGCTGCCCCTGCGGTGCGAGTTGGGCCAGCGGTGATCTCTGCTTTTGCATACAGACCCTGTGTGTGTGCACAGGTGTGTGCTGTGGTGTGTGCATGTGTGTGTCCCCCACCTCAGCGTAGGACCCCCGTGGCTCTGCCAGCCACCTTGCACTGGTGGGACCAGCCCTTCTGAGCTGGGATGTGGCTCCAGGGTCCCCCACTTTGTCCAGCTTGTTTGCAGACAAATCTCCAAAATGGGGACAGCAAGGGAGAAATGCTTTTGGAGCTTGAAATTATTTGTAGGGGAAAGAAATCCTGGAGGGGTAGCTGCTGAGCACAGGAAGGTTTTCAGTGAAGGACTCGTGGCTGCGGGATGTCCCAGAAGCTGTGGATTCAGCAGTGCTAAGGGGAAGCTCGTCCCATCCTCAGGCAGGAAGAGACCAGCCAGGGTCACTAGAAAAACCATCACAGACACACCTGCTGTGTACACGTGTGGGGGAGTTGGGGGATCCCACCTTCCTTCCCTGGGGAGCTCACCCTGAACAGACCTCTGAGATCCCCCTTTATCCAGGTGCTTAGATCTGCTCCTTCCCCGCAGATCCTGCAGAAGCCGACTCACGAGCTGAAGCAGCAGCTGGCAGGCTACTCCAAACGCGTGGCCAGCTCCGTCACTGAGCTCATCCAGGCAGCCGAGGCCATGAAAGGTAAGGGAATGTCCTGCTCGGAGGGGCAGGACTAAGGGCTGGGATTAGGGTGGAGGACTCCAGACTGATGGAGGAGGTATGGCAAGTCAGAAATGAGGCATGCGCAGGTTTAACATGCATCGCTTCCTCGTTTTACTAGGAACAGAGTGGGTTGACCCAGAAGACCCGACTGTCATCGCTGAAAACGAGCTGCTGGGGGCAGCAGCTGCCATTGAGGCAGCAGCCAAGAAGCTGGAGCAACTGAAGCCAAGGGCTAAACCCAAGGTAGTGATGCTGAGCCCTGGCTGACCTCTGTGCTCAGCCTGTCTGTGCTTTGGCCAGGTGTGACAGGTCACGCGTGGGAAGCTCCATCTGACAGCCAGTCCCTCTTCCCATGCCTCTGCTGCCTCCTACATCCATGGCTGGACCTTCCTCAGGCACTCCATACTCTTCTGTGCCCCACAGCCCTTCATTCAGCTCTATGTGTGCCCCCTCTGACATCATTCAGCTCTGCCCGATCTGTCCCAGAACCCCTGCCTGGGACTCACACACCACTTTTGTCCATAGCAAGCAGATGAGAGCCTGAACTTTGAGGAGCAGATCCTGGAAGCTGCCAAATCCATTGCTGCAGCCACGAGTGCCCTGGTGAAGGCAGCATCAGCAGCCCAGCGAGAATTAGTGGCTCAAGGAAAGGTAAGGCTGGAAGAGGAAAAGAAATAAGAAAATATAGGGTTGTGGTGGGTTCACCCTTCTCCTGGGGCTGCCCATGGCCCTGAGAGATATGGCTGTTCAGCCTGGAGAAGGCTCCGGGTTGACCTTTTTGTGGCCTTTCAACACTTAAAAGGGGCCTTAAATAAAGATGGGGACAGACTTTTTAGCAGGACCTGTTGCAATAGAAGGGATGATGGTTTTAAACGGAATGAAGGAAGATACAGGCTAGACATGAGGAAGGAATCTTTTACAATGAGGGTGGTAAAACACTGTCCCATGTTGCCCAGAGAGGTGTCCCCATCCCTGGAGACATTCAAGGCCAGGCTGGATGGGGCTCTGAGCAACTTGATATGGGTAAAGATGTCACTGCTTATGGTAGGGGTGTTGAACTAGTTGACCTTTGAAGGTCCCTTCCAACCCACACTGTTCTGTGATTCTGTGCCCCATGCCCAGGGCTGTGCTGGGTGATGAACTTCACTCCTCTCCTCACAGGTGGGCGCCATCCCTGCCAATGCAGTGGATGATGGACAGTGGTCCCAGGGACTCATTTCAGCCGTGAGTATCAAGGTCGTGCTCAGGGAATGGTGGGGGGACCATCTTGGCTCTTGATGCCAAAATGAGGATGCTCTGCCCTTGTGCTTCTCCCCGGTATAAGAAGCAACCAAGCTTCTACCTCTCCCTCCTACCATCTGAGACATGGTGTGCAAGCCAGTTGTCACCATCCCGTGCTCCACAACCTTCCCTGGGGACAGTAAGGGCATCCCCTCCCTGGGAGGGACTCCTGTACCTTCCCTGACAGCCTCTCTTGCCGCAGGCACGCATGGTGGCTGCTGCCACCAACAACCTGTGCGAAGCCGCCAATGCCGCGGTGCAGGGCCACGCCAGCGAGGAGAAGCTCATCTCCTCCGCCAAGCAGGTGGCTGCCTCCACGGCGCAGCTCCTGGTGGCCTGCAAAGTGAAGGCTGACCACGACTCAGAGGCCATGAAGCGGCTCCAGGTGAGTCCCAGGGTGCCCAAGAGGTGGGTGGAAGTGGGGTGCACGCAGGTGGGTGCTCCCCAAAGCTCACTGTCCCTGCGTGTGCGTTGTCACTGAGGACCTGACTGGGGCTCAGGCTCCAGGTGATGTGGGCTTCAGTGCGAACCGCGTGCCAGGCGTGTGAGTGATGCGAGGCTGCTGAGCCTGGCAGTGCTCAGGGATGATGAACTGGTGCAGGAATGCCTGAAACGTGTGCGCTGCATCACTGGCATTCGAGAGGTTAATGTTTGGGGGGCACGTTTTGTAGCACCCTTCATCTTCAGAGGCTGTAGCACTCAAAAGGTTAATGCCCATGCGTTGGGGGTTTAACACAGTGTCCCAGTGCTGGTCCCTCAGGACCAAGGGCTGGGGAGGGTCAGCAGGGCTGCCCCCCATCCCTGTCCCACTCAGACAGGAGCCAGAGCCCAGCTGGGAGCAGCAGCGCCTGAAATGGTCATGAGCGGGTGGCAAGGCAGTGAGCCATGTAAAGGAATCCCTGCCTGCAGCTCCCAGCACTCCTGGCTGCCTGTCCTGCCTGCCAGCCTGGCCTGGGGCAGGGATTTTTCACCCCTCCCAGGCAGCAGTTGTACCCTAGGGCTGTGACTAACGCTGCCTCTCCCTCCCTTCCCTGCTGCAGGCTGCTGGCAATGCAGTAAAGAGAGCGTCTGACAATCTGGTGAAGGCAGCACAGAAAGCTGCTGCCTTCCAGGACCATGATGAAACGGTGGTGGTGAAGGAGAAAATGGTCGGGGGTATCGCACAGGTGAGGAGCGAGGCTGCTGTGATGGGGCAGAGGTGGCTCTGGCTGACACCACAACCTGTGTGTGCCCGTGTGTGAGCGTGTCCTAGCCCCCAGCAGCATGGGGCATGTCTCCAGAGAGCGTCACAAAAATGTGGGGGTGCACCCATCCCACCCAGCGCCAATTAAACACTGTGACTTCACCCTCGTCCTGCCACGTGTGGCAGCGGGCACAGACGGTGATGGTGCACACTCCCAGGAGTGTAATGCTCTGGCTTCTCCTTGGTGCAGCACCCGCACCCTCCCACTATCCCTGGCACACGTGAAGGGCAGAAGATCAGGCAGGGGGTGAGATCTGCCAATATGGGGTGCCAAAGGTCCCAGGCTCTCAGCTGAGACCCTCCCTGGCGCATGTGGGGCTGAGCCCTAGGAGTTGTTCTGCTCCCCGGTATCCCCAGGGGAGCATGGTCCCACTGCAGGGACAAGAGCCTTTGTGCCCAGGGCCACACCAGTCCAGGGCAGCTGTGGCTGTGATGGGAGGAAGCCAGAGGGGGCCCAGCTCTGGACTCAGCATTGCTGTGGCCAGAGGCTCCGGCCACCCCTGTCGGAGGCAGCCGTGACCCCAGGGCTCTCTCCCGGCAGATCATCGCCGCCCAGGAGGAGATGCTGCGCAAGGAGCGGGAGCTGGAGGAGGCGCGGAAGAAGCTGGCCATGATCCGGCAGCAGCAGTACAAGTTCCTGCCCTCAGAGCTGCGGGACGAGGAGCAGAACTGAGCCCCGTGCCCTCCCACCACTCACCGCACAGACTTCTGCCTGCCCGCCCGCTCCTATTTAAGTATGACCCGCCTCAAGCCAAGGGCTGCCTGGGATAGACCAGAGCTCTGCCTGCACCCAGAGCGCTCGGACTAACCCAGACGCTGCTCCAAGCCGGCGCCGCACCAGCACCTCCGCTTCGCCGCCCAGCCCACCTTCCCACGCTCACCCAGGGCACGGCCAGAGCGCCCGAAGGGACCCGGCTGGGGTGGGAGCCGGGGCTGCACCGGCTCAGGGCTCACCCGCCAGCCCCGGGGTGCGGGGCCGGAGGGCTTTCCACTGATGGGGATATTTTTTGTGTGCCTTTGTTGTTCCCACTCGTGCTCCTTTCGTCTCTCTCCTCTGCACAGGAGCTTGCCCTCTCCCGTGTGATGGGGTGCAGGGAGCAGCATGGTCCCTCGCTGAGCTCTCGCATGGAGCCTCCTTTCACCTCTTATGCCTTATTGCTGGCTGAATCTTCCTCCCCTTCTTCTTCCTCTCCTGTAGCTTTCCTGGGAAGCACTGAGCTCCCTCCATGAGCATCTTCTTCAGCCTGGGCCCCTCTGGGGAGCAGCAGGGCTGCAAGCTGCAGTGCCTCCGCTCAGGATGAGGGGAATGCGATGGGTTTGTTCCCAAAGCTGCTCTTTGCCTTCTCAGGGGGCTTCCCCTCCCCATGGCCCCAGCCAGCTCTGCCCTCTTTCTCCTTCCCAAGTGCCTGCGTTGTTTTCCAAGATCTGCAGTATTTTTGTAACTTTTCCATTTCTCTAGTACTGAGCCTGCAGCTTTCAAAGTTCATTTATTCCCTTCCCCAAGCTCGTGTCCTGCCAACTAACACCCGGCTCTCACCGGGGTCCTGCAGCCCAGTATCTCACCCCTCCTCGGCTCCAGGACCCCATCCCTCCTCTTGTGCACTTGCTGAGGCTTCTCTCACTATTTTGATACTTTAAGCATCCCATATTAAACATTGAAGGAAACCAGCTCCCCCCCCCGAGGCTCTGGGGTGGGATGGGGATACCGACACCTCCTTGGAAAGACGCATTCATCAATAAAATCTGGTTTTCCTGCTTTCTTGCTGCCTGGCTGTCAACGGGACCCCCCAGGAGAAAGTGGGGGCTGGTGGGCAGGGGGGCCATGGATGCCTGCCCTGCCAGCAGAGGAGGGGGGAGTGTAGTACGGGTGCTTATACAGCATGGAAAATATTCGAGGCACGTCCAGCCCCAGGCACCCGTCAGGCTGGACCCCCGCTGCCAGCCATGTGCCGGCCCTCACAGGTGCTCCCGGGGGGCCACCGCCACGGGAGGGGGCCCCAGGGTTTTTGTTGCTGGCGGATTTGGTCTTCAGGGGTGCTGCTAGCTGAAAATATCCCTGGGTAGGCTGCTACAGGGGTGCAGGTGGGGGACCCCTAGTCACTGGTGGCCCACCGGTGGGGAAGCAGCAGAGCTTGGCATGCTGTGGGTCTGGGAATGTGGATGGAGCTCTCCCGGCTGCTGGCGCTGAGCTCACGCCCCGAAATAGCCCCCTGGGGCCGACCTGTGCAGGCAGCAGCTGCCCAGAGTGTGTCCACACCTGTTCCCACCCTGTCACTCAGCAGGGGTTTGGGGGGCCCAAGCGGTGGTGGGGTGGGCAGGGATGCTGCAGAGTGGAGTAAGGACACGGTCAGGCTGGCACGTGTCCCCTACCTCCAGGACCTGTCTGCAGCAGTGTGAGCTACAAGCATCTCAGTCGTCAAGGGCAGCATCCCACAGCATCCTGGCTGGTGACCCCCTGTCCCCTTGTGGGCACATCCCTGAGGGTGCAGAGGGGCTGACCCCCTGGGACATTCACTCATGGCCAGGCTCCAGGGGGGATTTGTGGCTCTCGCAGGCATCCCAGTCCTCCCAGCTGTCCCCTGACAATCTCCACTGGCCTGACCCAGCATCAGGCTCTCGCCCAGGTACCAGCCCGGCATGGGGCCCCTCTGAGCAGACAGCAAGGACGGTGAGTTGGGCACAGTGTGGCCATGACCCCAGCCTTGTCCTGGCACCGTGGGGCCATGGGAGCTCCAGCACCCCCAGCACAGGGCTGCAAGCACCCCCAATCCCCTCTCACCGTGTTCTCTGTGATGGGATACAGGTGATGGGAGGTAGCTCAGACATCAGGAGTGAGAGCCCAATGAGTCTCCCCCACCAGAGTGAGACATCACTTTGGCAGGGAAGCCACAGCCCAACTTCTTGGGGAGCCCAGAGGCGGAGTGAGAGGCTGTGGCATGGGTTGCACGCATAAAGTTTCCATTAAACAGCAGGACAAGCCTCTTCCCAGCAGGGCGAGTGGACCCTGGAGCAGGGCAAGGAATGGGGTCCCTGCCCTTGGAGATCTTAGCCCAGGGTGGGGCTGGGCATGGGGCAGCAGTGGGAAGGATGTGCCCTCACACCCCTCTGCACCCTCTTCTCCCAGAAGGCAGCTTCAAGGGCAAATTCATGCACTCAGACACCCAGATGGTCCCAGCTGTGCCTGTCGTCCCTGGCCATGATGCCTGGAGCAAAGGGGAGCGGGCAATAAGGGGGAATCATCTCCTTTGGAGGGACATTTGAGAGCTGCAGTCCCTGGGTGCCTGGCTGCTCACACCATGCACATCATCGTCTTTACCCTCAGCACTGAGCCAATGAAGTTGCTCCAGGCTGAAGTATCTCATGGAAAACCATCCATCTTTCCCGGGAATTATGGGAGACGGATCTTCCCCCGCCTCAGAAGCTGCGTACTGGCAGTTACTGACTCCTTGTCCAAATATGTGCCTAATTCGTCAGTATTAATAGCTGCTCTCCAGAGTCCAGCAGCAGCTCCTCTGCTGCTCTACCCATGGTGCCAGCAAGCCCTTGGTCCTCAGCTGCTCCCGTCCCCACTATGTCCTAGGGCTGAGCACTCCTAGAAAGTCAATTTCTACAACTCTCAAAAATGTTTGGCTTCTCTCTGCTTGGAGCACTGCTGCTGAAAAGTTGCTGCAGGCAAGAGCTGGATGTGGTCCTGGGGTATTGGGCTGAGGGACCCCATCCAAGCCTCCTGTCCCCATCCCATCCAAGCCTCCCCACATGCCACACGGCTCTTGTGGCCCCTCTGCTGGCTCCTTTCAGCCCCCCCCACCCCGGCCCGCAGCCCACCCTGCAGCTGGGAATGTGCCAGAAGCATTTACGAGCGTTATTAAAGCACGGGTTATTTTTGGAGGAGCTAGGATCTGAAGGGTTTGCATTTTTTTGCCTGTGGAATACGATTTATCTAGAGCAGAAAGACACAGAGGGCAGTGGGCTGCCTGAGCGTCCCACATCACCCTGAAATGCCAGCCTATGGGCTGTGCATATGCCAGGTATCCCTGTGGGTGCCAAGGACAGTGGCACCAGGGTGCAAGGCAGCAGGGTGGTGGGTGCCAGGGAGCCCATACAGAGCTTCAGCCCTTCTGCACAATTGTCATGTGGGAGCTGGACGGGGAGATCAGGGGCTCAGTTCATTTCCCTCCCAGGGGGATCTTCCCCTGTGGGCAGTGCTAGCCCACAGTGTCCTCAAGTACAGTCACAGCCCATGGGTGTTCCTGAGTGCTATCACAGCCTGGGGTTGTCTCTGCAGTGCCAGCCTGTAACGTTCCTGATTCAATCACAGCTTACAGGTATCCCCAGCTGCAAACACAGACTGTGGGTGTCCCTGAGTGCAATCACAGTCTAAGAGTGTCTCCAAGACTGTGGTGCCAGCCCATGGGCGTCCCCAGATGCTGTAACAGCCCCTGAGGCACCAGCAAGCAGGGTCATCCAGGCCTCAGGGTGCAGTGGCAGGGCATGGGGTGTCCCTAGGGCAGTGGCAGCCATGCAATGTCCTCTAGCATGGGGACAGCTCTGTGGCTGGAGCAGAGACAGGTCTAAGGCCCTGGAACTGGGTGGCTGGCGGTGCCCCTGTGGCACAACAGCAGCATAATGCCAGCCCATAGGTGTCCTGAGTGCTACTGGGGTGTCCCTGGGGAAGTGCCACCAGAAATGCACCTACCACAGCGCCCTGGGCTGTCGATAGCATGATGCCACCAGGGTGTCCCCAGTGTAATACCCCTGAAATGTTCCTAGCACAAAGCCATCAGTGTGTCCCTAGTTCACTGCCCCTAGGGTGCCCGTAGCACACTGCCACTGGGGTTGTCCCTCATGCTGTGCCATCAGGGTCTCCCTAACGGTGTGTACACCCTGGGGTGTACAAAGCATAGTGCCCTCAGGGTACCCCTACTATATTGCCACGAGGTGTCCTTTGCCCAGTGCCACCAGGATGTCCCTGGTTCCCCTAGTGCAGTGTCACTGGGATGTCCCTAGTCCAGTGCCACCGGGGCACCCCTAGAGCAGTGCCACAAGGGTGCCCCTAGTATAATGCCACTAAGGTACCCGTACTGTGATGCCCCGGTGTGTCTCTCTCACAGCGTCCCGGGTTGTCCCTCGCACAGGGCTGTCCCTCTCTACAGTGCTCCGGGTTGTTCCCCGCACAGGGATGTCCCTCTCCCGGTGCGTTGGGGTGTCCCTCGCACAGGGGTGTCCCTCGCCCGGTGCCTCCGTGGGTGCCCGGTGTCGGTGCCCGCCGGGGGCGCCGCCCCCCCGTCCCGCTCGGTGCGGCCGTCGGTGGCGAGTCTGTCCCTAAAAGGTGCTGGCAGGCGGCGGGGGAGGTGCCGGGGCGGCCCCCGCCCGGCGCGGCCCCTCCCCGGCTCTTAGGCACCGCGGCGGGGCGGGGGGCGCAGTGCCGGTGCTCTCGCCGCCCCCGGTGCTCCTGCCGCCCCCGGTACTCCGCTCCCCGCCGCCGCACCGCGCCCCGCCGCACCGCCGCCACCATGGAGGCCATCAAGAAGAAGATGCAGATGCTGAAACTGGACAAGGAGAACGCCATCGACCGTGCCGAGCAGGCGGAGGCTGACAAGAAGCAGGCGGAGGACCGCTGCAAGCAGGTGGGTGTCCCATGGATTTCCCCAGCATTGCTTGCGGAACCCCTGCCTTAAGGGTCTCCAGCCCTGGGGACACCGACCTGCTGGATGTCCAGCCTGGGGACCCTCCAACCTAGGGGTGTCCAGCCCTGAGGACAACGTCCCACTGAGGGTCCAGCCTGGGGACTTTCCACCTTTGGGGTGCTTAGGCTGGGGACCTCCGCATGCCATCTGTCCTGTCTTGGGACCCTAGTCCTAGGATTTTCCTGCCGCGAGGACCCTGTCCTATTGGGTGTCCAGATTGAGGATCCCAGTTCTAGGGGTGCCCAGCCCTTTAGACCTCACCCCACTGTGTCTCGAGGGACCTTGACCCTGCTGTGCGCTTGTCCCTGGGGTCCTTCCCCTGCTGCATGCCCATCCTTTAGGACGTCACCCAGCTGGATTCCTGTCCCCAGCGATCTCACCCTGCTGAGTGCCTGTTTCTGGGACCAGCACTACAGCCTGTTGCCACTGATCACTCACATTAGTTCCCCAAAACATGCCTTATCTCGGTGGGATGCCCCAGCACCACCTTCCTATCCCTCTGCCAAGGAGACTCTTGGGGACAGCCTACTCCCACCACAGCCACACAGAGATGGAGGACTTTCTTGAGTGTCTCCTGGAGCTGTGTCCCCATGTCAGGACCTCTCTTGTCCCCTACACAGGGAACACCCTACACCCCTGTATCCCCACTGGGCTCAGGGATGCTGGGGGCTGCTCTGGCCCTGGGGACCAAGGGCTCCCTGGAGACGTGTGGCCCTAAAGTTGAGAGGGGAAGTCTGTCTGTGTACTCCAGCTGTGGCTGGAGCCTGAGCCTTCCCAGGAGGATGGTCATGCCCCAAAACCTTCTGGGTACCACCATCCCACCTGACCCCTGCCCTCTGTCCGTTCCCCAGCTGGAGGAGGAACAGCAGGGCCTGCAGAAGAAGCTGAAGGGCACGGAGGATGAGGTGGAGAAGTACTCCGAGTCTGTCAAGGAGGCCCAGGAGAAGCTGGAGCAGGCAGAGAAGAAAGCGACAGACGTACGTAGGCACGCCAGCAACTCCTCCCCTGCGCGGGCGCTGGGCTTCGGGGTGGGGGGGTGAAGATAGAGGGGGGGCCTTATATGGAAAGCGTCTGTGGGGAAGGCTGTCAGGATCCCATTCCTGCGATGCTGACACTGAACCAGGCTGAGATGCAGGGCAGTGACCAGATGGATCCTGCTCAAGGTACAGGGGCCAAGCCAGCTGTGGTGGGCACTGCTCAGGCAGGCAGTCAGTCCTGCCTGGAGCTTTGTGGGCAGCCACCTGCCCAGCTCCCCAAAGCTAATGGGGACGAGTGTCCCAAGCTGTGTCACCAGTCCCCAGCCATGCTCTTCTGCAATGCTTGTGGCACTTATTAAGCTGTGGCAGGAAAGTGAAAGAGAGTAGAGAAATGGAAAAAGCTCTTTTCCATGGCAAGCTGCTGAGTACTGTCTGCAAGAAAGGATGCTTGAGGGGCATGTGGGGGAGCTCGGTCATTTTGGGGTCCAATGGGCTACTCTGTACCCTAGGAAGGGCAATGTCAGGAAGAGTTTTATTTATTGCCGTGACTGATGTTTCTCCTGAGAAATGGATCCCACCGGGGAGATGTTAGGAAGGTGTTGAAATTGGCTTGTGCCTGGCCAGGATGAAGGGTGGAACAGCTGTGTGCGGCCACAGAGCCACTTGGGAACAGGGTATAACGACCTGTGGTGCCACACAGGGTATTTGACACCCTATAAATAAATCCTCCTTTTGATAGCCAGTCCTTCTTTGATGAAAACCAACGCTGGAAACTAGAGGAGAAGTTAAAGGGGATCCGGCTGGAGCACGGCCAGCAGGGCACAGCCAGACTTTTTCGGATTGAGAACAAAAAATTTAATCCCAGCTGGTTTATGGAGCTAAATGGGGGAGATGTGTCAAATCTCTTAGGTGGCTGCCAAGGACGGGGTGAAGAGACAAGGACAAGCAGCAACAGGACGAGCGCCCAGAGCAGCACAGAGCCCCCAGGAAGCACCTGGGAGGCTCCTCAGCCTTGTTTGCTGAATCTACTGACCTGTCCTGGCTTAGATACTAAACGAAGTAGTTAAAACATTGAAAATCCTCTGGAAGGGCACATCTGTCCTGGTGTGTGGCAGGCATGTTGAGCTGGGCAGGGTCACTCTTGTATGTAGTGGGGTTCACACTGTCTTGACTGGATCCATGCTGCTGTGGGACATGGCAAACTCAGTGTGGGGTCTGGCTGAGCGTGGACATGATGTCCCCAGTGTGGGGTTCACAAGAGGGGCAAACAGTGAAGCTGGGCAGGTGTCAGCCATGGGGTGCACAGGAGTGGTTTGCTGCTGGCAGTGGGCTGTCTCCCTGTGCGCAGTCTTGGGGGTGCTCTTGGCACCCAGAGCATTCATATTCCTGCTCTTGGTCCACACCAGCTCTTCATGTCTGTGTGATTCAGCACAGAGTGCCTGCCCAGCAGATACAGGAGACAAGAGCCACCGACCCGTCAAGGAAAGGGCTAGAGAGGTGGCATGGTGAAGGAGCAGCATCAGGGAGGGCAGGCTGGCTGTGATGGATACTGTGATCCCATCACCAGCCCAGCAGCCCCAGGTCTGTGCAGAAGCCTGAACAGGCTGTGCCATGTGCAGGGCTCTGGGAGTCACCAGGTCCCTGCGCCATGGACCTGAATGTGCTGACAGCGCTAAGTGCCAGGGCTGGTGTCACCTCCTCCCCAGGGCGAGGTGCAGCACAGCTCTTGGGTCCAGCAGGAGTGCAGGTTAGACACCCAGAGCCCACCTGCCCCCCTCCCTGGGAACCCGTGTGCCCCCTTCACTGCCAGGACAGCATGTGCGTGTGAGCACTGAGCATCCCCGTCGCTCAGACAGGTCAGGACCCATCACAGTGAGCCAGGCAGGGTCCTCTTGTTATAAAAAATGTCAACAAAGCCTTAATAGAATAAATCTTCCCCTGCTCAGCCACCTCCTTGCCTCCAGCACTGGGTGGCAGTGCACAAAGCCCACAGGAACTGCACTAACGGATACAAATTCGACCCCCCATGCACTTGGTGGGGGGGCAGACGCTGGCACAGACCCGGGAGCAACTGATCCTTGCTCGGCAGTTCCACGGTGCTGGCAGTTCCTTCCCAGCAGCTTTGCAATGCTAGTGCGGCACCACGACCTCTTGTCACCAGGAGGGACATTCCGCTGTGCCCAGGGCAGGATGCGGGCAGGGGCTGCTGGGCACGGTGCAGCCAGGATAGCACGTTTAACCAGCACAGGCCCCTCCAGCCGCCCCTGTTCCCAGCTGGTGGCCTGACCCTGGCCACTCAAGCAGAGCCCAGGGAGCCTCTGCATTTCCCAGGCCACGATCCCAAAGGCTTCACCCAAGTTCCCGCCCCGGTTGCTCTCCCCAGCCGAGACTTTGCTCTTATTTGGCGATTCCCCGAGCCGGTGGGAGGGAACGGGGCTCTGCTGGGAAGTGACTGTATCCCTGGGTGGGGCCAGAGCAGGAGGCACCCAGCCTGGCTGCCACAGGACAGGGATGGCTGCCCCCCAGCCTGCCCCCCAACCTGCCCCCTGCCTGCCTGCAGGCAGTTCACCTCTGCCCCATTACTGCCGGGGGGCCCCATTTCTGCTCCAGACCCTGTGCGCAGTCTTGGGGGTGCTCTTGGCACGCAGGCATCGGGCTGGGAGCTGGGCAGACCTCGCTAGGACCAAGGCCAAGCCCAAGGCATGTGGCCCCAGGGGACCTTCAGTGCCGCCTCTTCCACCACCGCTTAGCAGGGGGACGTGGGGCTGCAGGGCTGTGCAGGCAGTGCAGCCAGGTCTCCCCAGGACCCTTGGCCCCAGAACTGAGTGCAGCCAATGGGATCAGCCCTGGAATTTACGTCCCTGGAGGCAGGTGTAAAGTGCTGCTGTGGCTGCCTGGAAGCTGTCAGAGCTACTTAAAGGAGGATTGAGTGTCACCAGCATCAACTTCTCCTGATGGATCAGAGCATGTGACCCAGCCAGGATGCAGAGCCAGGAGTTTGGGACTGACCTCCCCAATGGGGTAGAGCCCCCAGAGCAGCTGGGGTGTGCAGGAGACTCCATAGGCTCTATATGCCTCTATGGTGCTACCAGCTAGGTCCCTGTTTGGGAGGTAGGGGGTAGATCTTGGGGAGCACCTGCTTCCATGGGGACTCACAGGGAGCAGGCTCTGGCCTCGTTTTTCCCCAGGGAAAAGGACTCCCTGGGCTCCCCTCTGTCTCTCTGGGGCATTTCAGTGGACTGTGCGCACCTGCCTGGGGGGCACCACATGCCCTGTCTTGGGGGGATTGTGTTCCATATCGTGGGGGGCACTGTGTACCCTGTCTGGGGTGCCACGTGCCCTGGCAATGGAGACTGTGCATTTGCCTGGGGGTGCAGCATGCATCCTGCCCCGGGTTGGGGGTTCAGTGTGCCCTGTCCTGAAGCCACTGTGCATCTTTCCTTTGCGGGTAAGGACAGTAAACCTGCGTGCCGAGGACCACGCCTCCTGCTCAGGGGAGCACCCTGTGTTCTGTTTTGGGTGGCGGGGACCGTGCACCCCGCCTGATGAGGGACTCTCCCTTGCCGGGTGTAGGCACCGTGCACCCTGCCCGGGGGTCCGTGTGCGCCGCCCGGCGGAGCTGCGGCTCAGGTCGGTGGATGGCAGCAGGAGGAGGAGGAGGAGGAGGAGGAGCAGGAAGGGATGGAGGCAGGGCGGGCGGCGGGAGCGGCCGCTGCCTGAGCGCTTCCTGCCCGAGCCGGGCGGATCCCACAAAGGGCTCGGCGGCGCGGCCTCCCCGCCGGCAGCCCCCCGCCATGGCCGGCATCAGCTCCATTGACGCCGTCAAGAGGAAGATCCAGAGCCTGCAGCAGGTGGCTGATGAGGCGGAGGAGCGCGCCGAGCACCTGCAGCGGGAGGCCGATGCCGAGCGGCAGGCCCGGGAGCGGGTAAGGGCCGCCGGGGCGGAGGGGCGGGCGCATGGGTCTGCAGGGCTGGGGCCGCCCCGGCAGCTCCCCAGGATGCCCCACCGGCTCCGGCCCCTCTGCCGGCATCCTTCCCCGCGGGCTGGCCCCGGCCACCCTCCCGCCGTCCCGGCAGCCGGGCTGGCTGCCCCCGGGGCAGAGCACCGGGAGGTACCGGGGGTGCTGAGAGGCGCTGCCATCCAGGTACCGCGGCACCTGGCGACAGTCACCGGGGCAGGGGTCTTCGGGCAGCGTTCCTGCCTCCGGGCTGCCTCCTCCAGCTGCCTTCTCCATGGGTCTTGCGAGGGATGCTCCATGCGGCGGGGCTCCCCAGGGCTTGCGGGGCACGGCGGAGCAGTGAGCAGCGAGCAGCCAGCTCTGCTTTGGCTCTGCTTGGGGTCGGGCAGATCCTGAGAAAGGATCCCCTCCCTCGGAGGCTGGCCGTGTGCACGGCTAAAAATCCCACGCCCAGGCTCTCGTCTGGCTTCCAGTGGGCTCTGCGGTCCCGGCCACAGCAGTCACAGGGCCTCCAGCTCTCCAGCGTGTCCCTTTGCGGGGACAAGCCACCCCTTTGCGCTGCCACAGGTCAAAATTTCCACTCTGGCAGTGGGACGACATTTCCAAGCTACAGCTTGTTCCCAGTTTGTGGTTTTTTTTAATGTTGTTGGAGCTGGTGTTGGGGTTTTTTTGTTTCTTTTTTTTTTTTTTTTTCCTGTACCCACTCCTTTGACATCCTCACCATATCAGAAGCGGCAGAGCTGGGTGCGGTACCCGGGCTGTTGTCACTTGGGCTGTGTGCGGAGGAAATGGCCCCTTCCTGCAGCTGCAGATCGGGTTCCCCGGTCACTGGGAGCTGCCGGAGAGCTCATATTCCCAAGTGCCCATCCAGGCAGCTCTGACCCACTTTGGGGGTGATTCCCTGGGAAAAAATCTCCCACTGGGGTGAGATAGATGCCACAGGCGTAGCATCGCCCTGCAGGAGCCAGACTCAGCTGCCCGTTGGGCTGTCTGGCTACGGACAAGCTCTTGGTGAGCATGGAAAAAGGGTGTTCACAGGGCGGAGGCGGCTGTTGTGCCAGCTGCAGGGCTGGCCACCCTCCCAACATGCCAACAGGCTGTCCTGCTGGGAGAGGTGCTATCTGCACCCGTCCCCAGCCTGCCAGCTTGCTGTGGGGGACCATTGATGCCCAGTGGGGCTACACAGGGTGACAGCCCCTTGCTGCTCCCATGGACCCCCAGCTTGGCTCATGTACCCCGAGGCATTTCCAGTGCTGGAGCATCAGGCCAGATGGGGTCAGGCACTGCAGCCGGACAGGCCTGCTCTAGCCTGTGAGTAAGCAGGAGACATTATCCCCTGGGTTGGTGCATATCTCCCTGCCTCTTGGTGCGTGTGGCTGCTGCCTGCAGCAAGGTCTAATTGCCACGCATCCCTTCACACCCAGGGCTTGTCCTCCCCGCAGCCCCTCTGGTGGGGAGCAGGGCCAAGAGCTGCTGAGACAGCGTTTCCCAGTGGTGGCAGGAGGCCTTTACCAAATGGAAAGAGCGCAAGGCCAGGCGTCAAGGGACTGGCGGGAGGCCAGGGCCACTGCTCCTGGCCAGCCCCAGCTCCTGGCCCCATGCATGAGGAGCCTGGGAAAGCGGAGGGCCCAGGTCCCATGGGCCCCGGCAGCCGCAGTTTGGCTAGGCGCCAGCAGGCCAAGGGTGACTCGCTCCATTGCCCCCGACGTTGCCCCTGGCACTGCACTGTACATCATGGGGGGTGGGGGCTGCGCTCAGCTCCAGGCTGCCCCATTGCGCAGGGCCGGGGGGGTTCCCACAGGAGAGGCTCCTGGCTCGCTCCACTGCCTCCGTAAACAGGAAATCCGCAAGTGGCTCCGATCTCCTTTTCGGGAGTGAAGCTGTACGGGGCATTCCTCCCCCTTTGCTCACTGCTCTGCAAACCCCAAATACCATCCCTGTGACGGCATGGCTGCTCTGGCCACCCTACCCTGGTGGACGCTCCGTGTGTCTCTCTGGGGTGGGAGCCAGAGGTGTGAGGATGCAGTGGAGAGGCTGCATGTGCTGGGCTGGAGTTGTGTGGCTGGGAGGAGCCAGCATCAAAAGGGATGCAAGGGATGGAGAAAACCCTGTTGTCCCTACAGAAAGATGAGGGGATGCGTGGTCAAGCATTCCATGCCAGCAAGCACTGGCCTGTTGCACAGTGCCAAGAGGTGTTCTGGGTAGCGAATGTAGAAGTAACCACTGAAAATCCTTTTTATATATACATATATACATATATATATGTACATATATATATATGTATATGAGACATGGGGTGACCAAGGAGTTTCTGTTCCCACAGGCTGAGGCAGAAGTGGCTTCTCTGAACCGCCGTATCCAGCTGGTGGAAGAGGAGCTGGACCGAGCCCAGGAGCGCCTGGCCACTGCCCTGCAGAAGCTGGAGGAGGCTGAGAAGGCAGCTGATGAGAGCGAGAGGTGTGATGCGGAGTGACAGCAGGGGTGGCATCAGGTCACCATTGATTGCAGGCAGCCCCCTTGGTTTCACAGTGGGGTCCCTCTGAAGTGACCTTATGGGGTTTGTGTTGGTTGTGCTGCAGACCCTGAAGGGAGAAAGCAAAGACACAAAGCAGAGGAGTTCCCCAAGTCCAGCTATTCTTAAAAAGGCTTTGAAATTTCCAGGGCACTCATAAAATCCTTAAAAATTTCACCTGTTGTTTACAGAAATATCAGGTTGTAACCAAAGCCAGAGAGTGCTTGGAGCTTGTTTTCTGCCCCAGGGCAGGCCCCTCTGCTCAAGAGCTGAACAACAGTCCAGGAGGGGACATGTGTACCAAGGTCATCTTTTGAGAGTGAACCCACCTCATTGAAAAAAGCAGTCCTGCAAAGTGTCTTGCGCCACCCTCATGGCAAGGAGGTGTCCCGGGCAGGAGCTGTGCAGGTGAGGGCACTTCCGTTGTACAGGAATGCCCAGACATGTCACAGCATTCCTGACAGTTAGGTGAGCTCTTCCCTCCATTGGCAAAGACCAGTTTGAGCAGCAGCATCTGAGGGAGAGGAGAAGAGTCTGCAGGAGTCCTTGCTACGGGGCTTGTGTGGGTTTGGTGACCTTTGCTTGTGAGCATCAACCCTGAATAAGAAAAGGCTTTGCCACGGGATGTTTTCTAGCATTTTGTAAAGGTTTCTGGCCTGTTGGGCTCCCTTTGTGAAAGTTGCAGCTGTCTTGTCCTGGGCTGCTACATTTTTTCCCCACCAAATGATGGGTTCAGGACCTGCCTGGTTGAGAGGCACCATGGCCACATCTCCTCATTCTGAGACATGGCCTTGGGGTACTGATGGTGTGACCCTACTGCTTGGGGTGGCCAGCAAGTACCAGCATCCCCAGGCAATGTCCCATGTCTCTGAGCTGGAGGGTGGTGTGTTTAGGGTACAGTGGGTAGGCAGGAGGTGCAGGTGCCACCTCAACCCATGGCAGTAATGTCTTCTGGCTTGGGCTTTCCTCAGAGGCATGAAGGTCATCGAAAACAGGGCCATGAAGGATGAGGAGAAAATGGAGCTCCAGGAAATGCAGCTGAAGGAGGCGAAGCACATAGCGGAGGAAGCCGACCGCAAATATGAGGAGGTGCGTGCCCCCTTCTCCCAGTCCTGGCCCCCTGGCAGGACCCAAGGCTGCCTCCTTGCAGCTCTGTGCCCCAGCCCAGGCAAGCGCAGGGCTGACACATGCCTCTTGCTGCTGTTGACAGGTCGCCCGCAAGCTGGTTGTCCTTGAAGGAGAGCTGGAGCGCTCAGAGGAGAGGGCAGAGGTGGCAGAGAGGTGAGCAGGGTTCTCTGTGGGCAGCACACGACAGTCCTATGCTGCCTTTGCCCCAAGTCTCTGGCAGCTGTGGGGATGGGGATGTCTGTGTGGGGATGGGGATGTCCTTCTTTGGGAGCGGCAGGTTCTGCCATTGGGATGTTCCCTGGGCGCGCAGGCTGGGGGCAGGGGGATACCAGCCTGCTAGCAGCCCATCCTTGACCCTGTTCTCTGCTGTCTGCACCCCCGGGGTGCCCCTTTTTAACCCCAGCCGAGTGAGACAGTTGGAAGAAGAGCTGCGGACCATGGACCAGAGTCTCAAATCCCTCATTGCCTCAGAGGAAGAGGTACTGGGGCAGGGGCGTGGGGCGATGTGCAGCAGCCCCCCCTCTCTCTGTTGCTGTCTCTCAAACTACGCGAGCCACCTCTCTCCTCTCTGCACCGCTGCCTCTGCCACCGACCTCCCCTCGCCTCCCGCTCCGGCAGGTGCAGGCTGGGCATGCTCCTCCATCCCTCCGTGCCTGCGCTCCTCCTCAGTGAGGCTGGCAAGAGCCCAGCTGGCAGTGATGCACGGGGCATCCATGTGAGGAGGCACAAGGAACGGATGAACGGATGTGTCCCAGCACCTCCCGCTCATAGCGGCTCCACTCCCTCCACACCTGTGCTGAGTTTTCTCCTCTCTCAACTTGTTCTTTCTCTTTCTTTCCTCCTTCCCCATGCCCTGCTCTTTCTGCTCCCCCACCCCCTCTCTCCACTACCTGCCCCTTGGCCCTGAACCCCTTCCTGGTGACCCTTGCTTGGGATGTAGTAAATGTGGTGACCTAGAGGAGGAGCTGAAAATTGTCACCAACAACTTGAAGTCCCTGGAGGCCCAGGCTGACAAGGTAGGACCCAGCGGGGCTGCTGTGGCTGGGCAGAGTGCTTGGGGTCTGGGGGTGCTGGGGTCTCCTGCTGGGGTGAAGGACAGTTGGAGTTGTCCCATGGCGCTTATGGGCACCTGTCTCTATCTCTGCAGTATTCTACCAAGGAGGACAAGTACGAGGAGGAAATCAAGCTTCTAGGGGAAAAACTGAAGGAGGTAAGGAGTGCGGAGCCAGCACGGCATCAGTGCTGGCAGGAGTTTGTCATCCCGTGTTGGTTTTGACCCCGTGATGCCCATGTCCTCTCACCCTTCCCAAAACTGCAGCCCTGCAGCATGGCAGGTGCCTGGGTTTGGGATGCCCTCGTGATTTATGGTTTGAGTGTCCACGAGGCCCTTTGTCCCTTGCCTTTCCCAGGGGAGGGCTTGTGGAGTGCGGTATGGGAGAAGCAGATGAGGCAGATTTGGGGTGCAGTGCAGCCTGCACCATCCCCATCATGCCTCTCTGCTCACCCTCTCCACAGGCCGAGACCCGAGCAGAGTTTGCAGAGAGGTCTGTGGCAAAGCTGGAGAAAACCATTGATGATCTAGAAGGTAAAATGTCCCCACCAGACCTGTGTCCCTCTTTCTCAGGTCGCACTTGCTGGGATGTGTCCCCGGGAGGGCTGGACAGGGCTTGTCCGGGGTGATGGGGTGGGCAGGGGTCCCGGGAGGAGGGAGGCTGGATGTTGTGGTGTCTGGTGTGGGAGCACAGAACTGCTGGGATCTGGGCTCTGCCCTCAGGTAGAGAATAAGGCCACATCCACACCGCCTGTGCCCGCACGCTCCCGCTGCCCTTGGCCCCCCACTCACAGCCACTCTCTCTCTGCTGCCTGTCCCCTACCTTGCTCCACCACCTGCCCCCCACCTGCAGACGAAGTGTATGCACAGAAGATGAAGTACAAAGCCATCAGCGAGGAGTTGGACAACGCACTTAATGACATCACCTCCCTCTGAGACCCCTGTCGGGCACCAGCATTGCACCCCCTGCCTGCCTCACCCCCTCCCCAGCTCGGCTGCTTGCCTGCCTGGCTGCCCCACCATTCTCCCTGCCTGCCCTGTCCTCCTCTGCCCTTCCTAGCCTGTGCCTGTCTGTTGGCTCCTTTGGGACAGGAGCCGGCCTGGGTGTTCTTGCAATACCCCTCTTTGGGGACAGACAACGTGTAGACACTTAGGGGTGCTTGGTGGGGCAGGGGAGCAGCCCCTGGGACCCCCATGGGCTGGGTAGACAGTGCCAATGCAGTTGCAGGTCCATGCCTCAGTATTGCCCACTGGGGAACAGGGCTGTGTCCAGCAGCCCTTCACTCCAGCAGCTCCCTCCTTGGCTCCCTAGCAGCATAAGCACCAGGGACGCCATAGCTCCAGGGCTGGGAGGACCACCTGCCCTCTATGTCCCTCCAGCAAAACCACCCAGTGCTGTTTGCTGGGCCCAGGGTGGGGAGGAGCTGCAGAGGGGAAGCGGCAGCTCCACCGACAAAGCTCAGGCCCTGGGGATAGAAGGTTGGGTCTGGCAGCTCCTTCCCAGCCAGGCAGCCCCTAGACTCCCATCTCCTCCCTTGCCCCTGCCTGCCTTCTGTCCTTTGCACATTGCTCTTCAGTTTGCATTTCATGACTTTTCTTTTATGTTCTGTCCCTCTGGGTGATTGAGTTGGTCTCAATAAAGCGTTTTCTTTCCTTGGTTTCTCCTTTTGTTTTCTTCATGCCGCTCTGTCCCTCATCTCCTGCCTGTCTCACGTGTGTGCTGGCAGTGGGGTGGTAGGAGGTGGTCATGGGCAGCTCACAGCTGCGGGACCCTCGGGACAGCCCTGGCTGAGCTCCCCCGAGCAGCTCCTGTGCTGCCAGGCTGAGCGGGACAGGGCTCTTTGTGCCTTGGCCCAGGGGATGACTCCCGCCACCCCGCCGGCTCTCGTACACAGCTTTCCTCATCTCGTACCATCTTCTCCATGACTGTTTTGGCCTGAAATAGTGGGGTTAGACCTGGTCCTGTCCATTCCACATCCCCACTCCCAGCCATTGCCTGCAAACAGCGGTCTCGGCCCTGGCATCTCTCCTGCATCACCCTCCCTCAACGAAGGTGCTGAACCTACCATTCAGCAGTGATCCCTATATAGGTTCTGCTCCTCTTCCTCCTTCCTCAGCATCCTACCTTGCCCCACAACCCACTTCCCAAATTGGTGGACCCATATTCCAGGACTAGCTGCCTCCTCCTGCGAGCCCAGCTCATCCTTGCTGCTGCGGGCTGGGCAGCTGCAGGATTTCCAGCGAGGGCTTTGGGAAATGCTGTCTCTTTTCACTAACTCACATTTCTCTTTCTCTTCCCTCTGCTGCGCTGATGTCTCTGTTTTCTCTAGAGCGCTCCCGGCAGGAGGCTGAGAAAAACCGCGTTCTCACTAACGAGCTGCGGGTCATCCTTACAGAACTTAACAACTGAGCTGCCCAGAGTTCCCAGCCCCAGCCCAGCCTCCCCACCCCCTTTCAGCCAGGCTGGCTTGGGGCTAGGAGCCCCTGCCCGCTCTCCACTGGGGCTGGGGCTAGGCAGGGTGTGGAGCCTTGGCTTATCCCCTGGGGATAACTGCCCTGCTTGGTGGGGACAGGCAGACCCTCTGGAGTTGATTAGTTTTTATTTGGAGATGAGTGGGGATTTTTGTGATGTTCTGGGAAGCCCATGCAATGACGGCTGTCCCTTGGCATCAGCCTGGCCTTGCTGTGGAGGGGTGCAGTGGTTTGTATTGCTGCTTTCCTCCCCTTGTTCCAGGAGTTAGCAGCCAGCCTCCTCTTCCTCATTCTGGTCACCCCAAACTGTGCAGGGGACGATCTCCTCAGAGTGGAATCCCTGCAGGCTTGGGATAGCAGCTGGGGACCTGACAGCACCCACTGCCTCAAACTTGGGGCAGGGGACAGGGAAGGGACAGGGAAGAGCCTAGCAGGGAGTTCTGGGAGATGGGGCTGAGTAGGCAGAGCTCTTGTCCCATCCCCTTCATCTCCAGAGGAAAGGAGGATGCCACTTGGAAGCAACCACTGGAACTCGTCTCTTCAGCCTCGTTAGCTCTGCTCCTTCTGTCTCTGCTGTCCTCTCTGCCTGGGCTACTGTCTCACTTCTTTTCTTCACGGAGCACTGCTGGGTCACACAGCAGGCACTGGCTCTCCACTTTCGCTGTCCAAGGGTTTGTGGAAATACCCACAACCACCCCAGGGCTGAATGTGCTGGTGGCTGGCTGGGGAGTGGTTCCCACCAGTGGTACCCACACTGTGGAGGGCCCAGCGTGGGGCCAGGGGCACCATGGGAGGATGGAAATGATGAAGACCGAGGACTGCCAGCCCCCAGGGACCGGCTTGGCTGGCCTGGCTGCACCAGCAGGTCCCGGAGTGGCTGGGCTCATCCCTGCCAGTGGTGGGGCTGCCTGCATGGACTCAGCTCCACAGGGATGCCCTGCTCAGCTGGAGGCTGGTACCGTACTGAAATGTCCGTCTGTGTGTGTGTCTCTGCTTGGTGTGGTGTGTGTGGTCTGGCTGCACCTGGGTACACTTGGGATGTGTCTGTGTGCGTGGTTGGGTGTCCCTTGTATCCACAGAGAGTCTGGCCAGTGCCAAAGAGGAGAACGTGGGCATCCACCAGGTCCTGGACCAGACCTTGTTGGAGCTGAACAACCTCTGAGCTGCCCTGGGGAGTCCCCATCCCTTTCCCCTACCCCACACGTGCACCTCGCTGGCATGCTCAGGACGTCATCAGCTGAACTGCGTCTTGGCCAAATCCACACATCCATTGAGAAGGGAAGCCCTGCAGCCTTACACCGTGGCTTGGGGGCGTCTTGTCTGTGCACAGCCTGACTGGCTCTGTCCTGTCTTCATGTCCAGATATTAAAGCAGTTTGACAAAACAGATGGGTGCACTCGGTCCTTGAGGGTGGATGGAGGGTCTGGGCAGTGCAGTGGGGGTCTCCCTGCCTGGTTCATGCAAGGAGGTTCTGCAGGAGCTTGGGTCCAGGCGGGTATGGCCAGCATAAGGATGTCCTCTGCAGCCATGGGGGCTGGCAGCAATAACCACATGGTTCAGGTTGCGTCTCTATCACTCCCTTGGGATGCCCAGGAAACTTCCACATCTGAAGCTCAGTTCAAACTGACCATTCTCTTCAAGTGCACAGTGACAAACCTGTGTCACTGTGTGTCCTCTTCCATAGCCAGCATACTACCTACTTGGGGAAGCCACAAGGTCTTTCCATAGGATCTACTTCATGGTTCATGTTGCCATCTGAGCATGTGTGTGACCACACATGCACACATCATTATGAGGATCAACTGAGGGAACTGGAGCTGCTTAACCTGAAGATAAGGAGGCTGAGGGGAGACCTTCTCACTCTCTACAACTACCTGGAAAAGAAGTTGTAGAGAGGAGGGTGTTGGTCTCTTCCTCCAAGTAACAAGTGATAAGACAAGAGGAAATGGCCTCAAGTTGTACCAGGGGAGATTTAGGTTGGATATAAAGAAAAATCTCTTCACAGAAGGGGTTATCAGGCATTGGAACAGGCTGCCCAGGGAAGTGGTTGAGTCACCATCCCTGGAGGAGTTTAAAAGACACGTATTAATAGATGAGGTTCTTAGGGACATGGTTTAGTGCCCTTGGAGCTTTGATAGAACTGTGATGGTGTTATCTGGTTTGCTGAATGTGTGTCAGTTTGTGTTACTGTTAAGAGAAATGAGGTTCAATAGGAAGTTTGCGTCTCTTTTTAGTCCTGAGATTTGCGGTGCGTCTTCGGAAGCTTTAGCAAAAAGCACTCCTAGCCGCTCGAGAAAAGGCAAAACAGCCAAAGCTGCTGCTGCAGCCACTGCCCCCCCAACCGCGGCGTCACAGGCTGAAGCTACAGCTCCTCCGCAGAGCTCCTCTGCCAAGGTCGCTGCAGATAACGTTACCTCTCCAGCCTCCAAGGCTAACAAGGCAGCCCCCCCGTCTTCACACACTGGGCACTGTTGCTGCTGTAAACACAGCAATCACTGTGACAGTCATTCAGACTCTGAAAATGAATCAAATGATGGTGAACCCATATCAGCATCAGTTGCTGGCTGTAAGAAAGTCACTAGAAAGACTACCCGTGCAGCAGGTGATGGCACAGGGCCAACATCAACCCAAGACGCATCATCAGGACAGGGTGGAGATGAAGTGACCACCACTCGGTCCTTTTCTCCAGGTGAGCTGAGAGATCTGCGAAAAGACTTTAGTCGTCGTGAAGGCGAGAATATTTTAACCTGGCTGCTGCGATGCTGGGACAATGGGGCAGAAACAATTGAATTAGAAGGTGGTGAAGCCAGGCAGCTGGGATCTCTGTCAAAAGATTCCACCATTGATAGGGCAATTTCAAGAGAGTCTAATGCCGCTACTCTCTGGACCCGACTCCTGGCAGCTATGAAAGTCAGATTTCCCTACAAGGAAGATTGTATATCCAAGTTAGGGAAATGGAATACTATGGAGAGAGGTATCCAGTTCCTGAGAGAATTAGCTGTGCGAGAGATCATCTATCTAGGACCAAACAGCCAAGAGGGGACAGACCCAGATAGAATCAATTGTACAAAATCTATGTGGTGCAGATTTGTACAAAGTGCACCACCTGCATATGCTAAGTCATTGGCAGGAATGGTCTGGTCAGCTAGAGGTATACAAGAAATTAATGAAGTGATTGAGCAGCTCCGGTACTTTGAGGACAGCCTTGCTGGTTCTCTACGGGCTTGTGTCTCCGCTGTGGAGAAACTGTGTGAAAAATCTGATGACCGGTTTGAAAAGCTGTTGCAAGAAATCAAAGAGCTCAGAGAAGACTCATACCGTTCACGACCTGCACAAACCTATGTTTCAGCTGTTAGGAGAAGGCGTTTCCAATCTCGAGAGAGAGGGCAGAGACAGCCCACAAAAAGAGGTTCACTGTGGTTCTTTCTGCATGAGCAGGGAGAAAACATGAATAAGTGGCATGGAAGGCCTACCTCAGAACTTCAAGAACGAGTACGTGAGATAAAAGGAAAAACTCCTAGGAAGGTGGCTGCTCCAGTTTACAAAAGGAGCAGAAGAGATTCTGATGCTCTTGAAGGAACCTCTAATTCACACCCAGAGACTGTGCAAAACAGGAATTAGAGGTGCCCTGCCTCCAACCAGGTGGAGGAAAGGGATAACAGAGTTTATTGGACTGTACAAATACTATGGCCTGGTACAACACAACCCCAGGAGTACAAAGCTTTAGTGGACACTGGTGCTCAGTGCACAATAATTCCTTCTAATTATAAAGGAACACAATCCATCAATATTGTTGGAGTGACTGGGGGATCCCAGGAACTGACTGTTGTAGAGGCTGAAATGAGCCTAACTGGAAAAAACTGGCAAAAGCATCCCATTGTGACTGGTCCAGATGCTCCATGCATCCTTGGTATAGACTACCTCAGGAGAGGGTATTTTAAGGACCCAAAAGGGTATAGGTGGGCATTTGGTATAGCAGCTGTGGACACTGAGAAAATTGAACAGCTGTCTGATTTGCCTGGTCTTTCAGATGACCCTTCTGTTGTAGGACTGCTGAGGGTTGACGATCAGCAGGTGCCAATTGCTACCACGACGGTGCATCGCCGGCAGTATCGCACCAATCGAGACTCTTTGATTCCTATCCAGAAGCTGATCCGTCAATTGGAAAGCCAGGGTGTGATCAGTAAGACTCGCTCACCTTTTAACAGCCCAATCTGGCCAGTGCGTAAGTCTAGTGACGAGTGGAGACTAACTGCAGACTATCGTGGCCTGAATGAAGTTACACCACCACTGAGTGCTGCTGTGCCTGACATGCTAGACCTGCAATTTGAACTGGAGTCAAAGGCAGCCAAGTGGTATGCTACAATTGACATTGCTAATGCATTTTTCTCTATTCCTGTAGCAGCAGAGTGCAGGCCGCAGTTTGCTTTCACCTGGAGGGGCATCCAGTATACATGGAATCGCTTGCCCCAGGGGTGGAAACACAGTCCTACCATCTGCCATGGACTGATCCAGACCACGCTGGAGCAAGGTGAAGCTCCAGAACACTTGCAATATATTGATGACATCATCGTATGGGGCGACACAGCAAAAGAAGTCTTCGAGAAAGGTGAGAGAATAATTCATATTCTTTTGGATGCTGGTTTTGCCATAAAACGAAGCAAGGTCAAGGGACCTGCACGAGAGATCCAGTTTTTAGGAATAAAATGGCAAGATGGCCGTCGTCAAATCCCAATGGAGGTGATCAACAAAATTGCAGCAATGTCTCCACCTACTAATAAAAAGGAGACACAGACTTTCTTGGGCGTTGTAGGTTTTTGGAGAATGCATATTCCTGACTACAGCCACATTGTGAGCCCTCTCTATCGAGTGACTCGTAAAAAGAACCAATTTGAGTGGGGCCCTGAACAACGACAAGCCTTTGAACAAATTAAGCGTGAGATAACTCATGCGGTGGCCCTTGGACCAGTCCGAACTGGACTAGATGTTAAAAATGTGCTCTACACCGCAGCCGGAGATAATGGACTTACCTGGAGCCTCTGGCAGAAAGCACCAGGAGAAACCCGAGGTCGACCCTTAGGTTTTTGGAGCCGAGGATACAAAGGATCTGAGGCCAACTATACTCCAACTGAAAAGGAGATACTAGCAGCATATGAAGGAGTTCGAGCTGCTTCAGAAGTGATCGGCACTGAAGCACAGCTCCTCCTGGCACCTCGACTGCCGGTGCTGAGCTGGATGTTCAAAGGGACGGTTCCCTCTCCACATCATGCAACCGAAGTTACATGGAGTAAATGGATTGCACTGATCACACAACGAGCTCGAATTGGAAGTCCCAACCGTCCAGGGATATTAGAAGTGATTACAGACTGGCCAGAAAGCAAAGATTTTGGGATGTCTCCAGATGAGGAGGAAGTAAAACGTGCTGAAGAAGCAACACCATATAATACGCTTTCAGAGACTGATAAGCAGTATGCACTGTTCACAGATGGATCCTGTCGTCTTGTAGGAAAACATCGAAGGTGGAAAGCTGCTGTGTGGAGTCCCACACGACAAGTTACAGAAGCCACTGAAGGACAAGGTGAATCCAGTCAGTTTGCAGAAGTGAAAGCCATCCAGCTGGCTTTGGACATTGCTGAACGAGAGAAGTGGCCAATACTTTATGTCTATACTGACTCATGGATGGTAGCAAATGCCTTGTGGGGGTGGCTACAGCAATGGAAGAAAAGCAACTGGCAACGCAGAGGTAAACCCATTTGGGCTGCCACACTGTGGCAAGACATTGCTGCTCGGCTAGAGAGCCTGCCTGTGAAAGTTCGTCATGTAGATGCTCATGTGCCTAAAAGTCGAGCCACCGAGGAACATCTAAACAACCAACAAGCAGATCAAGCTGCTAAGATTAAAGTAGCTGAGGTGGACTTGGACTGGCAACATAAAGGTGAACTTTTCCTAGCTCGGTGGGCCCATGATGCTTCAGGGCATCAAGGTAGAGATGCAACATACAAAAGGGCTCGTGATCGAGGGGTGGATTTAACTATGGACACTATTTCACAGGTTATTCATGAATGTGAAACTTGCGCCGAAATCAAACAAGCGAAACGGTTAAAACCTGTATGGTATGGGGGGCGATGGTTAAAGTATAAGTATGGAGAAGCTTGGCAGATTGATTATATTACACTTCCACAAACACGTCAAGGTAAGCGTTATGTACTTACAATGGTGGAAGCAACCACTGGATGGTTGGAAACATATGCCGTACCTCATGCTACAGCCCGAAATACTATCTTGGGCCTTGAGAAGCAAGTCCTTTGGCGGCACGGTACGCCAGAAAGAATTGAATCAGACAATGGTACTCATTTCAAAAACAGTATTATAGACAATTGGGCCAAAGAACATGGTATTGAGTGGGTATATCATATTCCATATCATGCACCAGCCTCTGGGAAAATTGAAAGGTACAATGGTTTGTTAAAAACTACATTAAAGGCACTTGGTGGTGGAACCTTTAAAAACTGGGATTCACATTTAGCAAAAGCCACTTGGTTGGTCAACACTAGGGGATCAACCAATCGAGCCGGGCCTGCCCAATCAGAAATTCTACGGACTGTAGAAGGAGATAAAGTCCCTGTAGTACACATGAAAAATATCTTAGGAAAGGCAGTCTGGGTTACTCCTGCCTCAGGCAAAGGCAAACCTATTCGTGGGATTGTTTTTGCCCAGGGACCTGGCAGCACCTGGTGGGTGATGCTTAAGGATGGAGAAGTTCGGTGTGTACCTCAAGGGGATTTGATTTTAGGTGAAAATATGCAATGCTGAACTGTATGATGTGAATTGCTGCACTAACAATGTTTAATAAGTGTCTTTCAGATCAAGACAATGGTGATGAAACTAGAGCTAGCTTCTTCGAGTGGCGCCCGACACCTTCTTGGAAGTTGGTGTCCTTAACCCACAAACAGTGGTCATGAGATGCACTTGTACGATTTTTCCTGCCCTGGGAGACTGTTGTGACAAAATGAACTTAATGAACTTTTCAAAGGATGGTCCACTGATTAATTACTCCTGTGTATATATGTACATATATATATATATATAGTAGTAGTGATTAATTAGATTGTATTGATAGATTGTATTGATAAGGTTTAAGTATTCAGTGAATGTCATATTATAAGGGGTGGAATGTCCTGGTTTTGTTAAAAACAAGTTTCTCTTTTAGCGAATTTTTGCCTGTCAGCTAAAGCCTTCATATTAGCTGCATTTTCCTGGAGAACCCGACACATGTTTTGGTTAAACCTAGCAATGGAATGCAAACTTGTTGATAAGCACGGATGGACATCTCGCGAGAGGGGCAACGAGAAACTGGTGATCGAGAGACTGACCAACGGTGTGTAACATTCCATTCACATGAATACTTCATACAAAAGTGGGAGATCACGAGGATCTCATCCCTTTGCCTTTTTGTCTTTTTTCCCTTTTTCCTCATGGCTGACATTAGGAGAGGACCTTGCTGGTCGTCCCTGCGAACTGAGGCCTAGTGAGAGACTGAATCCAGCTCCGGTTGGCTACAGAGTCTAATCCAGGACTTTGGGTGCTGGCTCTGCAGTTGCTGAGACTTACAAGATTGGTTTTGTATATTTTGTATTATTTTCTCTATTCTTATTAGTAGCATTAGTAAAACATCTTTAACTTTTCCAACTCTCTTCTCTCTGTCCTTCTTTCCCTCCCGATCGCCTGTCCTGAGTGGGAAGGGGGGAGAGGGAGGGGCAAAAGGGGGAAGTGGGGG
Source organism: Patagioenas fasciata (assembly GCF_037038585.1). Taxonomy (NCBI): domain Eukaryota; kingdom Metazoa; phylum Chordata; class Aves; order Columbiformes; family Columbidae; genus Patagioenas; species Patagioenas fasciata. The sequence goes on along the minus strand of NC_092560.1, from coordinate 74,772,277 downwards.
GGAGAGGAGGTTAACAGTACATCTGCCAGGGTTTTATTGTCACCCCGCAATCCTAACCCTCGACACAGTGTTGGGTTAATGATTGGACTCGATGATCCTGAGGGTCCCTTCCAACCAAAATGATTCCATGATTCTATGATTATTAGTTATCAGGGTCTTTTCCAGGTCTGTGGTTAGCTGCTCACCCTGCATACTAGTTGCATTCTCTATTACCAGTTGCTGAATGCTTGCCTGAGGGACAGCTGTATAAACTAGCAAATATTAATGCAGTAGGCAGCCACTTCCCAAAGCATTCAGGAAGTCTGCTCCTGACTTGCTGTATTTTCTCCAACACAAAGAGAAGAGCAGCAGGATGTGCCTCATCGCTGTCACCAAAATGGGCTGGATTCCCTGGAGATGCCCAAAGTCATGATCTAGTCCCTGCCCTGCACTTCGGGGTCTGCCGTGATGTGCCCCGAGCCCTGCTGTCCCACGCTACCCAGCGGATATCCCTCTAGAAGTGCAGCCTCATGCTGCCAGGAAACACAATTCGTGCTGACCTCTGCTGAGCCGGGACATTGCCCCAGTGAGCGGCAGCAGGGACAGCTTTCATTATGTGCCTTCCTTTATTTGCTGCGCCTCTCAGCTCAGGAAAGGAGGGTGGCGAGATTGCATCTCTTTCCTGCCCAGGTGCTGCTGGCCTTCTGCCATCCCCTGGCCATGCACCTCTGGTTTGTGGCTCTGAGACCTTGTCCTACAGGGAGAGGGGCTCCCCTCGCATGGGGTGCTCATTTTCCAGTTTTCCTCCCAGGCTGCAAGTCCCTCTGGGAGCTGCAGCCTCCCTCCCTGGGATGTGCTGGAGGGAAGAAGAGTACGTGCGTGCTGTCCTGGCCCGTGGAGCAGGCCTTGAGCAAGGGCTGGAGCTCCTCCTTGAGTCCGCCTTGCTTCCTCACAGCACATCAGCTGAGCCCCTCTGTTGTTTTATCAAAGCACCTTCCAGGCAGGGGTTAGTCTGGCTGCAAAATACACAAGAACACAAACCTCTGCTGTGGGAGCCAGCACCCTGCACTGCAAACCAGCCCACCCTGCGCTGCTGTCAGGCTGCATCCCCAGGCTCCAGGTGCCCTTCATCTTCCTGTTCGGACAAAGAGCCCTTTCACACACAGACTCTTCCCCATTTGCTGCTCCTGCCTCCTGGTTTGGACCTGTCCATTTAACTTAACCATTCACACCCTGCTGCAAGGGCCTTTTTTTATTTATTCCCTCTGAACTTTCTGTGGTTTGGCAGTGAGATCCTGGATGCCACTCCAGTGTGATGCTCTGCCCCAAAAACTGGAGGTGATAATGTCACAGTTCAGGAGAGCTTCACATTTTGTCTATCATCCCACCCATCCCCTTCCCCTGGTGACCCTGAAGAAAGATGGAGCTGGGAGAAGCTCCAAGAGACCAGGCACAGTGGAGCTGCTGGCAGAGGGTTCAACTTGGAGACAGGTCTCCCACATGCATCAATCAGACCCATGCTGAAGATGTCTGAGCCTGTCCCCTCCTCTCTCCCTCCCCTTGCACATCTCCCGTTGAATTTCAACCTCTGGATTTGTTTTTCTTGGCCTGACAGACTGAAGATCTCCCCAATGAGCTTTTAGCTCTGGCGTGGGCTGCTGCCCCATTGATAAACCACATTAACCTCCAGCAGCCTCTCACCTCTGCTCTCTTCTCCAGCTTTCTCATCATTCTGGTATCTCATCTCCAAATCCTTCCTGTTCAATGCCCTTAAGCTACATGTTTGAGAGGAAGGACCACACAAAGATCATGGCAGAGATACCTCGATGAGACAGGCACAGACCACCACCATGCTGCAGTCTCTGCCTGCATTTACAGTCCCATACATTTGGGTGGGGATGGGAAGAGCCACTTTGCCCATCTGTGTGGGTTTTACAGGGCTCTGGGTGATTTCAGAAGAGGTCAGGCCACCTAAAGTCAAGTGCTGCACAAAGCTCCCAGTCTCCAAATCAGTATTACTGATGTGTCCATCCCACCAGAGAACAAGGCAGCTGGAGGAAAATGTGCATGGTCATAAACACGTGGTGCTGCCTCATTTCTGCACAAGTTACATAAACAGCCCCTCGTGCTGTGCCTCACATCAGGGTTGCGCTACCTGAGCTAGGAGTGCAGAGCAGACACTGCAAGGGTGTGGGGCAAGGGGGTCAGGGGAAACGAGGCCCTCTGCAGTGACACAAACCACTGGTGGGGTGACAGGCAGCTGGGGACCCTCAGAGATGGCCACCACATCGAATCACAGAATAGTTTGGGTTGGAAAGGACCTTCAAAGTTCATCTACTCCAACCCCCCTGCAATGAGCAGGGACACCTTCAATCAGATCAGGTTGCTCAGAGCCCCATCCAGCCTGGTCTTGAATGTCTCCATGGATGGGGCATAGACTGCCGCTCTGGGCAATCTGGGCCAGTGTGTCACCACCATCAGTGTAAAAAATGTCTTCCTAATGTCTACACTGAATTTCCCCTCTTTTAGTTTAAAACCATCATCCCTCATCCTACCACAACAGGCCCTGCTAAAAAGTCTGTTCCCATCTTTCTTATAGGCCCCTTTTAAGCACTAATAGGCCACAATAAGGTCTCCCTGGAGCCCTTTCTTCTCCATGCTGAACAACCCCCACTCTCTCAGCCTGTCCTCACAGCAGAGCTGTTCCAGCCCTCGGATCAATTCTGTGGCTCCTCTGGCCCCTCTCCAACAGGTCCATGTCTGTCCTGTGCTGAGGGCTCCGGAGCTGGACACAGGACTCCAGGTGGGGTCTCACCAGAGCGGAGCAGAGGGGCAGAATCACCTCCCTCCACCTGCTGGACACGCTCCTTGTGACGCAGCCCAAGATACCATTGGCTTTTGGGTTGTGAGTGCACATTGCTGGCTCATGTCCAGTACTTCATCCACCAGCACCCACAAGTCTTTCTCAGCAGGGCAGGTCTCCATCCCTTCATCCCCCAGCCTGTGTTGATACCGGGGGTTGCCCTGATGCAGGTGCAGGACCCTGCACTTGAGTCTCGCCCGAGCCTCGGCAGCCTCACCTGGCCCACGCCCCATCCGGGCAGCAGCAGCAGCGCCGGGCTCCCGGCAGCGCAGGCTGCGCTCCCTCGCTGCAGGGCTCACACCCCGGCTGAGGGCACCAGCCGGACCCGCCCGCCACACGCCCCACCCCCTCGCTGGCCACGCCCCCTCCGCGACACACCCTACCCCGCCCCGCCCCCGCCCATCGCGCCACTTCCGGCGGCGCGCGCAGGCGGCTCGTGACGTCAGGCGGCCCCGGAAGGGCGGGGAGGGGGAGGGGGGACGCGGGACCGGTCCGGCCGAGTCTGTGGGTCCCGTGCCCGCTCCCGTGTCCCGGGCCCCGCCGCCATGACGCTCGCCGTCTTCTTCGGGTGCACCTTCATCGCCTTCGGGCCGGCCTTCGGCCTCTTCGTCTTCACTATCGCCCGCGACCCCCTCCGCATCATCATCCTCATCGCCGGGTCGGTCCCGCGCCGGCACCGAGAGGGGCATGGGTGTGGGCGTGGAGGGGGTACCGGGACTGGTATCGGTGCTGTTGTTGCGCCAGTATGGCTGCTTGTACCAGTATGGCCGTGACAGGCGCTGGTACCAGCTTCAGTACTGGTACCAGTATGGGTGGGACAAAGGCACTGGTACCAGTGCTGGTACTGGTACCAGTATGGGCGTGGTGGGACTCTGGTACCAGGGCTGGTGGTGATACCAGTATGAACACGATGGGGACACTGGTACCAGTGGTGGGGGTGTGGGTGTGACAGGAGCACTGGTAGCAGCTTCAGTACTGGTACCAGTGTGGGTGTGATCAGGTGCTGGTACCGGTGCTGGTGGTGGTACCAGTGTGGGTGTGACAGGAGTGCTGGTAGCAGCTTCAGTACTGGTACCAATATGGACATGATGGGGCGCTGGTACCGGTACTGGTACCAGTATGGGTGTGACAGGGTGCTGGTACCAGCTTCAATACTGGTACCTTTATGGGTATGATGGGGCACTGGTACCAGCTTCAGTAATGGTACCAGTATGGGCGTGATGGGGCACTGGTACTAGGCCCAGTACTGGTACCAGTATGTGTATGATGGGGGCTTTGGTACCAGCTTCAGTATTTGTATCGTTATGGGTGTGATAGGGCTCTAGCACCAGTGCTGGTACTGGTGCCAGTATGGACGTGATTGGGGCACTAGTACCAGTGCTGGTACCAGTATGGGTGTGACAGGGGCACTGGTACCAGTGTTGGTGCTGGTACCAGTAAGGGTGCGACGAAGGCACTGGTACGTGTGGTGGTACCAGTATGGGTGTGACGACCCTGGTGCCAGCATGGGTGTCACAGGGACATTACTGGTGCTGGCAGAGGCACGATGGTGGGACCAGTACCGGTGCTGCTGTGTGTATGGCAGCAGGACCAGTACCCATACCAGTACTCACACTGGTGGCTGTGGTTATGACAGCAGCACCAGTACTGGTGCTCACACCTTGTTGAGTGTGGCAGGGGAACTGGTACCCATACTTGTACTGGTACCATTGTGGACACTACAAGGGTACCACTACTGGGGTAATTCTTTACACTGGTGTCATTATGGTCGCTGCACGATGTGGGCACAAGAGAGAGGACACTGATATCAGAAATGGCGTGGGATCAGTGGATCACTGGTACCAGTACAGAACTTGTGCATGCATACAGGAGGGGCACTGGTACCAGTACCAGTGTGGGATCAGTAGAGTATGGTACCAAAACTGGGGCGCTGCCATAGTATGATGGGCATGGTACCAGTACCAGTCCTGGCACAGCACTGGTGCCAGCAGCGCTCTCTCACTTGCAGGGCTTTCTTCTGGCTTGTGTCGCTGCTGCTCTCCTCCCTCATCTGGTTCATCGCAGTCAAAGCCAGTGACCCACGGGATGAGTCCTTGCAGAAGGGGCTCCTGATATTCGGGGTGATGTTCTCTGTGCTGCTGCAGGAGGCCTTCCGCTTCCTCTACTACAAGCTCCTCAGGTAAGGGCATCTCCCACCCTGCTCCAGCACTGCCAGATGGTCCTCCAGGCTGTGGTGGGTGCTGGATTTTGGCTGGGAGCCCCTGGGCTTTGGGGGATGCCAGGTGTGGCACCAAGCCACCTCAGGCCTCACTAGGAGCACACGGGTGGTACCTGTGTTGGAATGTTGACCTCGAGTGGATCCTAGGTGGTGGAGCAGAAGGACTGGAAGACCCATGGCTGAAGTGGGTGGTAGTGTCTCCCTGAATTTGGGACGGGTAGACTGTGGGTTTGGGCTGCTGCAGGACATGCCACATCCTGTCTGCCATGGTAAATAGCACCAGCAGTGCCCCCACAGTTTGGGGGGACACCAGGGGGATGCCGGGCACTGGGAAATGCCCACTTTGCTGCATGTGGGACAGAGAAGGGTTAAGGATCTGCCCTTGCCTCTTGGCAGGTCTTGTTCGTTTCTGAGGGAGGGCTTTGTGTGAATGGGGACAGCCTGAAGGAGGTTTTGGCACTCCCAGGGCTGGCACATCACTGCTGGCGCCATGCTTGGTGCCCTGGCCAGCCCAGGGCAAAGTCTGGGCGCAGCCTCTACAGCTCCCGGTCTCTCTGGCACTGCCAGCCTGGAGCGTGGGGCTTGTGCCGCCTGCAGGTGAGCACACGCTGCACGCTGTCCTACGATCGGACAGACAGACAGACACTGTGCCGGGGCTGGGCAGTGCAGGCAAATGAGGGAAGGTGATGCAGGGGTCGGCCTCCCTCATACCACCAAACTGGGCTGGCAAGGGGCTGGAGGGAGACTGGATGGCCAGGTCCAGGGCTCGCACCGCTCCCTGCGGCTGGGCACTGCTCGGGGCAGGCAGGCAGGGGGTAGCAGAGCTCCATGGAGCAGCCTCTAACAGCAGCCACTGAGTTTCCTTTCACCCTGTGGATGTCTGGCTGCAAGCTCTGCTCTCCTCCCCAGGCCCAGGAGCCATCTGGTGTCCTCCTCACCTACCACAACTCTAGCGGATAAGAATTATCAAGCCTACCTCTCTCAGTTTCTGCAGGCAAATAATTTTTCTAGCTCTTTGAGCTCTTCTCTGCACTTTCTCCATTTTTCTTCTGACATCTTCTGAGAGTATAAATGTGAAGATCATGTACGCCCTCATGTCACACACCTCCCACACTGGTGCTGGGGCTGTTTTCACTGCAAGGGTGCTGCTATTTTTGCTCCTGATGTCCCGTTCGCCCCAGCGAGGGGCTGGCTGGCACTCATGTCTCTTTGTGGAAAATCTGTCTATGTGGCTTTGTGTGGTTTTCACGTGCACGGTTTGTCTGGTGGTGCAGGCCAGTTGTGGTTTCATGATGGGGTGGTTACCAGGAGGGTGGGATGGTGCAGAGACCTCAGTTCCTGTCTGCTGGATCCCAGTGCTGTGCCGTGCCCTGGGAGGTGGCCAGGCTGTGTCAGGCTCCAGCATGCTCTCACCCCACAGGAAGGCTATCGAGGGGCTGGTGGCCCTCAGCGAGGATGGCTGCTCCCCCATTTCCATCCAGCAAATGGCGTATGGTGAGTTCCTTGCAGAGCAGGACACCCGAACTGCAGGGTTGGGGTGATCCTGGGCAGGCCTGGGCATGGTGCTGTGGGGAAGGGGAGGTTTCTCACCCTGAAGCTGTCTGGGAGGTGCCTGGGGTGTCCCTGGGTGGCTCATGGCCTGACGGTGTGCCTCTCCTGGCAGTGGCTGGTGTGGGCTTTGGGCTCATGAGTGGCGCCTTCTCAATGATCAATCTCCTGGCTGATGCGTTGGGGCCCGGCACTGTGGGGATCTATGGGGACTCGCAGCTCTACTTCCTTACCTCAGGTGAGTGACCGGCACCCTCTGCCCCACCAAGGAAGCACACCTGAGAGGCTGTGGTCTCCTCTCCATGCAATTCCCTCCATGCTGCACTTGTACCCATCCAAGCCTCTTACAGTCCCCTGTCACAAGCCTCTGTGCCAAGTCCTTCTCTCTGTCCCCTGTGACTCTACCTGCTCCTCTCCCACACCCATCACACACTTGGGGTTTGCCCCAGTGCCTCCCAGTCCGGCCCAGCAGTGTTCCTACTCCCCCAGCTCCTCTGCATCCCTCCCTGAGCCTCTGGGCCAGGTCAGGGCAGGTGGTTCTCTGGTGACACTCCTCTGCCACTCCCTGTAGCTTTTATGACCATGGTGCTGATTTTCCTTCACACCTTCTGGGGGATCCTCTTCTTCCATGGCTGTGAGCATCGGCGCTGGTGGGAGATCACAGCAGTTGTTGTCATGCACCTTGCTGTTTCGGGGTCGGTGAGTATCTGGGAGCAGAGCTCTGCACTGGGACCTATATTTGGGGACAGCAGTGGTGTGTGCTGGTCCGTGTGCTGGGTTTAGGGAAACAGCCTTCAGCACTAGCAAAGCAGTTGGGTTTGGAAGTCTTGCACCTGGCCCTTTACAAACTGAATCCCAGAGCTGGTGTCCCCTCTCTGGCTCCACTTGTCGAGCTAGTGACGCTGCCACCCATCCTGTCCCTGTCCTCTCCTTCCTCTCTCTCCAGACATTTTTCAACCCCCTATACGTGGGCAGCCTGGTGCCCTCCTACCTGCTGATGGCCGCTGCTGCCACCTGGGCTTACATGCTCTCAGGGGGATCTGCCCAGAACCTGCGACGCTTCCTGCTCTGTAAGTCCTGCTGCATAAAAGGGATGGGGGATGCTCTGGGTTCTTCTGGGTACCAGGACTGTTGACAGGGTGGGGTGAGGGTGTCCCTGGGTCTGGAGCATGGGCATCATCCCCTTTGCTGCCAGACTGGAGGTGAAACTGGGTTTTGGGGCTGTGGTCAGGTTGTTGCCTCTCCTGGGAGAAGTGGGTGGAGTAAGGAGTCTAGTGAAAACTAACACGCTCTCCTCTTGGTTTCTACAGGTCTACGTAGTGGAGCCAGCCCCCAGCCAGGATCCTGAGGGATCCCTGTGGGATGCTCTTGTCCCCATCACCCCTGCCCTCCCATCCATCCTGGCGGCAAGAGTGGCTGTCACCTTCTCTGCAATATCTTTTCTCCTGCACCGGGGGACCCTGGCCAGCACATACTGGGGTCTGGCTGTGGCAGCCAGCTGACCAGTGTAACTGGGGCTGGCTCGCTCTGACGTCCCTTTGGGAGCCCCCAGAAAACAACCCAGTTTTGGGGGACTTGGCTTTGCTGGCCTCACTGTGAGCGGAGCCCCAGTTTTCCTGCCTGGGAAGGAGGCTACCTTGGACTGCTGGAGGCCTGAGCCCAAAGAAACCCATCGCTTCTCCCCCCGCTGCATAAGATGCACCATCCCCTGTGCTGGGGAGGGGAACCCGCATTGCCTCCTCACCGCAGGTGGAGGAATCAGCTTTGCAAAGTGCCTGCCATGCTCTGAGTGAGGGCTGACCGCTGTGATGTTACTTTCACCACCTCTTTGCCCAGCCTGGCTGCTCTGGGAACTGTAGTCCCAGTGCTGGACTGTGGTGGCTGCAGCAAGCTGGTACCCTGATGCAGGGACGATGGTGCTGGGGAACTGGGATGGGAGGAGGGTGGGCCCTAAGGGCCAAGCAGATGTGGATGGTGGTGGAGGGCTCAGGAGATGCAACCTTGCAGCAGATGCCAGCACAGCTTGGGGAGGAGGTTCAAGGGACCATTCCAGGGGATTATTGCTCTTTCCTGCACTCAGATGGGGATTTTTAGGCAGGCACTAGCCCTGATGCCCAGCCACATGGCTTAAAGGGAGAAGCTGCCATTGGGCTCAGGGCTGAGAAGGCTGTTTTATCCGCAGCGGGCTTTTATACCAATAAAAAGTACCACAGACAAGTGTGGCTGTGTGCAGCCAGAGCACTGCCATCATGGTGAGGGTGTGAGCACCCCTCAGCGGTGGTGACAGTGGCTTGTGCTGGTGTGACTGGGGAAGGGTCTGGCAGTTGTAGACCCCAGCTGCCTGTAGGCCTTGCTCCTGCTTTGTCCATCCTAGCAAAGGCTGGGCTCTAGTGTTACTACTTTGGGGTGGAGGCTGCTGGGAGCTGGAGAACTCTGGGTTATTCCACTCTCTCAGACCTGGTATGTTTCTCTCTGTTTTCATGTGGCCATAGAGCTCCCTGGGGCTTGTCTCCAGTAGCACAGGCACCACCAGGAAAGGTGGGAGGCAGCTGTGGGTCTGGGACTGCTCCTGCTGTGGGAGAAGTGGAAGGGTGCTGGGTGGGGGGCATCCAGCGAGGCAGCAATGACTCTGCCATCTTTAGTTCTGCCTTTCTCAAGCCCTGCCAAGCCACAGCTTATGTTTTTCCAACACTTTGCACAAATAAGAGGAGGAAGAAGTCCCAGGGTGATTGAGGGCAGGGCTGGGCTGTGTGAGGAGCCCTGTGCTGCTTGCTCTGGAGCTCTGCCCAACACATGGAGGCCAATTCTGTATCTATGAGTTGGGTAGGGGTCCCCGTGCAACCCGCTCCACTGTGAGTCCAGCTCTACTGGTGCCCTTTCCTGCCCCACAGCTTTGTACATGGATGGCAGAGAGGGCTGGCACCATGGAAGGCTTTTGCTTTTACTTTTTTTTTAAAAAAAAAATTATTTTTTTTTAAATACATTTTTAACCATTTTTTATAACAAAAATACCTGCCCCAGGCAAACAGTCCATGTGGGCAGCCCATGCAGTCGAGGGATGCTGGAGCTGCTGGCCGTCCCTCGGCCCAGGGTGGGAGTGAGGGGAGAGGGGGTGACAGGCTGAGCCATTGAGGCTGGGACCACCACAGAGGCATGGGGCTCAGGCAGTGTTCTCAGTGGCAGCTGCTGTATAGATGACCTTGGATTTGGTTGGCGAGTCCAGCCTGGTCAGGGAAGAAGAGGGCAGAGTGTTAGAGCAGGCGGGGGAACCTACTAACCCATCTTGCTGCCCAAAAGACGCCCCTTAACTCTCATTCTTATGCCCCAGACCTGTATTACTCCTGCATCACTCACCGTGCGTTCTGGCTGCGGTGCTTGTAGATGTACAGCAGGAAGGCCAGTGCCGTGGCAGCAAAGAGCACTCCGAAGAGTACAGCCAGCACATCCCCTGCAAGCCAAACACAGGCACGTTACACTGGAGATTGTCCCCATGGCTACTGGGCAAGGCTGGAGCAGGCCTATAGCCCAGAGACAGAGGGGACATGAAGGCAGCAGCCTTGTGTGAGCATGCTTACCTGGGTGAAATGAAGAGTGTCCTGCAACAGAGACAAAGAGGAGAGGATGAGAGCTGGCTGCAGGGATGCTAAGGCAGCACTGCAGACCCACCATGGCTACCAGCCCCCCAGCTCAGCACACAGCTGTTGGGACCCTCTTTCCCAGGGAGGAACAGCCCCCCAGCCACCTTGCCCTCCCCCAGGTGAGCCCTTCACCTACCTGCTGCTGCAGAGTCGTCACTATCTGGAAGAGAGACAGCACAGTCAAGAGGTTGCCCGAGGTTTTTGGGAAGTGTCCAACATACAGGGATTCAAGCCACAGCCCACAAGAATCCCCATCAGCAGGCATGAGAGACCTGCCTGCTTGATACCCAGCAGCTCACAACGTCTTGCTGCAGGAAGACCAGCCCTGACACCCTGCCATAAGCATCGAGGGAAGGGGTAAAAACATAATTTTATAAAAGGACCCCTAAAACACAGCTCAGTCAGAAACTCCCTCATTGCTGCTGCCACCACTGGGGAAGCAGGCAGGCAAGGTGCCAAGCACTGTAGCACCCCACGACTGCACCAAGCCCCACAGGAGACCCCGGAGAGGGGCATGGGGTGAGCCCAGCAGGCAGCGATGGTGGGGACAGCTGCCTGCAGGGAGATGGTGAGCAGCTCCTCAGGAGGCCATTGCTGGCAGGGCACCCTGCACGGGGATGGCTTGGCAGCCCTATATGCTGGGAAGGGGCTGTACCAGGCAAATATTTACCAGGTGTGACAGCATTGCTTTTAAACAGCTGCATTATCATCTGTACATGGTTCAGTTATTGCTCACAGAGTGGCACTATCGGCAGACCATACCCAACTGCATGGCTGCTGCAGGGAAGTTGCCGCCTTCAGCCAGCAGCCGGGGTCAGGAATGGCCCTCCTGAACTGGGGGTGACTGGGGAAAGATCAACAAGTGTGGGAACAAGAGGTGCAGGTGCAAGCAAAGCGAGAGGTGACCCCAAAACACTCCATCTCAGCTGCCCCAGGGCTAAATACGCCCTTATCAGCATCAAGGTGGGGAGAAAACCCCAACAAGCCCAGGCACACAAGTCAGGGGACCAGTAACCACATCTGGGAGTCCTGGGACGTGGTCCTGGCTCTCCAGGAACAAGGGCTTCATGGCTTTGTTAGAGTGGGGGTTGTTGAAAAGAAATAGCAAATAGAATAAAAAGGTGAGCTGGGTAACTCCCCCCTCACCCCAGCCTCAGCAACTGGAGGCTTTGGAACAGCTTCTGCAAGAAAGTGGTAAAAGAAAAGCTTAGAGATAAGTGGAAAATATGATAAAGTATCTAACAGGTTTACCAAAGATAGAGCATGCCAGCCTAACCTGATATCCTTCTTTGATAAGTGATATTCTAGACAAAGAAAATGTGGTAGATTTTATCTCTCCTGACTTCAGCAAAGCATTTGATGTGGTGCCTCATGGGAAAGTGCTAGCCAGGTTGAAGACCATGGTGATTAAAAGCTTGCAGCTGCTAACAGACTGACTGCAGGTGGGATGGTGAAGGGAAGTGCCTTGCACCGTGGTGTGTAGTTACTAAGGCATTGCCCAAGGGCCTGGGAACAAGCCCATGTGCTGTCTCTGTTAGTCACCTTGACAAAAGGTGTAACGCATGCCATCAAAATAGAAAAGGAACAGGATGTTGGACAGAAAAACCCCAGTGATCTCAGAGAGCAGCAACAGGCAAGAATTCCATGATGCAGAGTGATAGTCACACCTGAGAATTAACAGGAATTTCTACTCATCACTGGAAGCCACCAATGCAAGAAAGGTTTTCAAGGACAAACTGAGGACGGACAGGTAGGGATGTGCTGGGCAGGGGACCATGCACCCGGCCACAATGGCAGTACAGCCCCACTGGCTGAGCACAGCCTTGGGGAGGGGGTTTGTCAGTGGGGTGCTCACTGCAGCTTCTACTGATTTTAACTATTATGTTTGGGGACAAAGAGGCTATTTGGGGTGCTAGTACCTGGCTGTTTGCCCTTGAACATATATTCCCTAGTCCCACTACTGTTATCTCTGCAAGACGAAGGATAAAATAGTTCCTAGAAACTAATATTCCCCATGTAAGGCAAAGCAAGTACAGAAATGGTGGAGAGCAGGACCCCAAGACCAGCATTGCTGGGCAGGGCTAGCCCATGCAATTGCTGCATTTCCAGAAGAGACATGAAGCCATGACTCCTGCTCTTCGTCCCATCCCTGCATCCCCACAGCCGGGTGCAGCCCGAACACGCTCACAAGCGCCTTACCAGAAGGCAGGTGCTTTGTTGAAGGGAGGGTGGTCTGGAAACTCGCCAGCACTTGTCGCCCATGCAGGTCCTGGGCCAGCCGGTAATTGTTCTGCAGAGGTTCGCTGCCATCATATTTCAGGGCTGTCACCAGCATTGACATCTGGAAGGAGAATGGTGTGAGCAGAGGGGTGCATCCGATGTTTGGGAGCCAGATGAGCTCCAGGGAACCAGCACGGATGGTGCAGGCTTGCAGTGAGATGCTGGGCAAGACAGAACACAGAACTCATTGCCTTGACAGACCTGGGCATTAGAGATCATCATGGTCTGGTTGAAGACCGTCCACTTCACCGACTGGTAGCAGGGAGGGGTGGTCAGAGAGCCATTGTAGTGGAAGTAGAGTTTCAGGTTGTCAGGCAGCAGACCTGCAATGTTAAATCCAGGCACCAAGACTTCCTCATCTGGCAGAAAAAAAAAAAAACAAAGCATCACAGGTGTGAGACTGGGCAACCCCTTGGAGAGCAATAGACAGGACTGCCATGGAGATCACGGGCAGCCTGGCACTGTGTGTGCCAGGTTCCACACTGCTGCTGCTGGTGAGCTGGAGACAGAGCAGTGGGTTTGAGCTGGAGAAAGGGCAAAGCATGTGTAAGCAGAAGGCAGCTTAGACAGCTGTTTCCGTACAAGCCATGCAATGCTCCCCTACTCTTGCACATATGGCAAATGCCTACTGCAGCCTCTTTCTGCCATGCAGCGGGTTTCTCTGCTGGGCTGCAGCCTCTGAGAGAAGTACTAGTTGGAAGAGGACCTTACCTTCTCTTTCGATATTGTACAGATGCTCAAGTATTTCTTGATAGTATGGGTTCTCCCTTGGCCCAACCTGCAACACAGAGACTGCACAGTAATGACAAGCACAGGGCTGAACAGAGACTGACCAGCAGAGAGGAATCACTCCCTGTGAGGGCACCCTGTCCCAGTGACACCTTCCTCCAATTGGGCCTGCCCTGCCTTCTCTCTCCCCTTCTCCCCAGGAGCACTTGTGCCTTTGCCTGTCCCCAAAACTTTGTCCAGCTCTGCTCACCCCAAATCCCCCCACCCCCCATGCTCCTATCCCTTCTCACTCAGGGCTGAGCCATGGGACTTACCTCCAGGAAGGCTCCCAGTACAGCCAGGCCATCTGGCTGTTTGATTGCCTCCTGAATGCTGGCATACTTGGTGTTGTAGTGGACAACATGGATCTGGAAGGAAGATATGCAACCTGGATGCAAGAAAGGCACCTCCAGGAGGTACTCAACCCCATGGGGCTCCAGCCTGCTGGAGCAAGCGCTGGGAGAGACATGCACCAGTGCTGAGCACCCCTCCAAGGAGGGGAATCATGGAATCATTTTCACTGAAAGAGACACTAAAGATCATTGAGTTCAACCATAACCTAACACTGGCACCTAAGCATGTCCCTAAGAACCTCATCTCTATGTATTGTAAACACCTGCAGGGATGATTACTCAAGCACTACCATAGGCAGCCTGTTCCAATGCCTGACAACCCTTTCTGTGAAGACATTTTTACCTAATATCCAATCTGAACCTCCCTTGGTACAACCTGAGACAATTTCCTCTCATCCTATCACTTGTTACTGGGGAGAAGAGACCAACACCCTTCATACTACAACCCCCTTTCAGATATCAATAAGGTCTCCCTTCAGCCTCCTTTTCTCCAGGCTGAACAGCCCCAGTTCCCTCAGCTGCTCCTCATCAGACTTGTGCTCCACACCCTTCACCAGCTTCATTCCCTTCTCTGAACTCTCTCCAGCACCTCAATGTCTTTCTTGTAGTGAGGGACCCAACACTGAACACAGGATTCAAGGTGCAGTTTCACCAGCGCCCAGTACAGGGGAACAATCACTGCCCTGGTCCTGCTGATTCCTGATACAAACCAGGATGCTCTTGGCCTTTTTGGCCACCTGGGTACACTGCTGGCTCATGTTCATCATGAACATGTGTTCCACGCTGATGGGACTTAGAAAGCATGATACTGTGAAGTAGGAAGCATGAAGGTGTGCCCACAGGAACTTCCCTGGTCAAGCTCAGCACACCACCACTCTGCCACAGATACCAGGGGTTTGCACTGCAGAGCTGGGCTCGCTTTGAGGACAGCAGCTAGAGAAGGAGAGATAAAACCAGATGGGAGCTGGCAGAGCCAGAGGACGGTGTGTACAGAGTAAACAGTCCCTGCAGCTCCCAAAGCAGGCTGCTCACAGCCACCTAGGGAGCTGGCTCCCCCAACCCAGACACTGCCATGAATCCTGCTCCATCAGCCCAGGACTGGCCTGCAACATGGGGACAGGCTGCACCACTTGCACCTGGCCAGCCTCAGCCCACAGAATAGTTGGGGCTGGAAGGGACCTCTGGAGATCATCTAGTTCAGGTTCACCAGAGCAGATCGCACAGGAATGTGTCCAGACAGGTTCTGAATGCCTCCAGAGAAGGAGACTCCACAACCTCTCTGGGCAGCCTGTTCCAGTGCTCTGGCACCCCCAGAGTAAAGAATTTTCTCCTCATGTTCAGATGGAACCTCCTATATTTCAGTTTGTGTCCATTGCCCCTCATCCTGTCATTGAGCACCACTGAAAAGAGTCTGGTTGCATTCTCTTGACACCCACCCTTGAGATATTTACAAGCATAAATAAGATCCACCTGTGGGCAGAGCATCCTGGAAGGTGGTCTCCTCCTCATCTCTGCACTGCAGGCTGTGGCATGAGCCTGGCTCTTTTTTTAGGTGCTCAGCACGGAAGCATAGGCTCCTGCAGTGAACTCCACTGCTCCAGAGCTCCTTGGGCAATGGGTATCATGGCCAGCATTCATCCAGTGACAACCAAGGCCATGAGTTAGGAGCAAGACAGCACTCCAGCACGTTCCCTGCCCAGGACTGGGAGAAGAGAGGATGCATCCATCATCACGAGGGTCTCCTTACCTCTGCGGCAAAGCGGTGCCCATTGACCGTGTGCTCCGAGCCAGGTCCTGACTGGGACCCCCAGTGCAGGTGCAGCTGTGCGGCTCGATACTGCTGGGCATAACCTCCAGTGATGGCCAGAGACCCAGGCAGATCCAGGAGAACTGCAGGGGCAGAAGGAAGAGGTCAGTCAGTAAAACACAAAGCCCAGTCCATCACGCAGGTACACAGAGGAGGTGTCTCAGTGGAATGAGTCACCCCGGGCTTGTGGAAATGGGCCACTACAAACTTGCTTTCCATCTATAGTGGCACTATGGGTGGGTCGATGCCCAGAGTTATGCCAACGCAGCAGGGTTCAACTTCAATTTCAGGTAATAGGACATCCAGCAGATAAGTCAGCTTCAAAAATAGCTGCTATGAAAAGGCTGAAAAGTGAAGACCCCATCTGCAGAGGCTCCCAGGGGCCAGCTCTGAGCTAACTGTTATCCAACAATTTCTTCAGTAAGTGAAAGTAATATAAAGAGGTTGTGGACAAAGTTCATGGAGAAAGATTGGCAGAGTGTTGAATACCTACAAGAGCAGGGCAGCTGGACGGAATGAGCTGCAGCACTTGATGAGGTGGGACCTTTCAAGTAAAGCAACCCGTGAGTGTCTGACAGCACTGGAGCTGGTGGCATGGAAGCATTAAACCTTTTGAAAGCACTTCGAGCTAATATTTTGCCTCTTTGGGTACGGTAAACCCATACTTGGCTTTTCCTTTTACTTTAATGTAGTTTAGCTATCTATCTTGGACTCATGCAGCAGCATGGCAAATCTAAAAGCTGAGTTACCTGGACACATGGCAAAAATTTCAGCAGCAACCCTGGACCCTGAGAAATGCTGTTCTAGCTTCTCAGTAACTTTTCTTAATTTTTAAAATCAACTCTTTTCCTTCCTCCTCCTCTGTAGGTGAAGTGTCCCTTCGCCACATCAGGGAGCTAGTGTACATACCGAAGACTAACCACGTAACAGGGCTGTGATGAGTCATTTGTCCTCTCCTGTGTTCCCTGCCACTGGGTTCAGAGATACAAAACTCAAACATGGGAAGTGGGAGACTGCTCCCTCCCCATCAATTTATCTGCTTTTACGTTTCTTTTGTATATCTTGATATCTATATCTTCTGCTAGCTACCTGAGTAATTTTCAGGACCTTGCAAATGCTTATACAGTGTATACACTTTATACTACAAAAAGGAGTAACCGTACAAATACCTTACTGGACTTGCAACTTTTTATTTATTTATGGCTTGTCATAAAGCAGACCTGTAGTTGCCAGAATAAAAAAAAAAAAGAGTCATCTTATATGCATGTGAGAAACTACCACCCCCCGAAATGAAAATGCTCTGACTGCTTTTCTGAACACCAAGCAACACCAAATGCCAGGGTGTCCAAAATAGCAACTACTGAGCTCAACTAGTTTAACTCTACAGGCATGCTAGGGCAGGAGGCCATAGTATAAAGCTCTGTACATGCCCTGCGTGGTTGTTCTGACCATGCACGGCAAGTCTGACCTGTTGAGTTTGCTGTATACATAGGTCAGCTCCATCTCATTAGCTACCAGGGCAAAGAGGTGCCTTATCACACCGTCAACAAGTTTTAAAGTCCCTTTCTGCACCACCTTTTCTTAACTCAGGGACTGGCAGACACCAGCATGCACAAAACACTTGGCTTGCTCCCAGAAAAAGCTGGTAGCAACCAGGACTCACCATCCCCAGCTGTGGGGTGTTGACCAGGAAGAAAACGGGTTTTTCCTCCATATCTGGCATGGTGAGGCTAATACTAAAATAGTAAGTTGTGTCCAGGCTTTCTAAAAATATTCTAAAATTGGAGAAGGGAAACAAAAGACCTATACAATTTTCTTAAGGTCTTGAGATACCTTGTTTCCCCCAAAATAAGACAGGGTCTTATATTAATTTTTGCTCCAAAACGTATTACTTTTTTTACACATTAGCTGCATGGACACTATTTAAATTGACTTTTTAAAAAATGAACTGTAACTAGCGCTTATTTTTTGAGTGGGGCTTGTATTTTGAGCATCCTCAAAAATCCTGAAAAATCATGCTATGGCTTATTTTTGGGGTAGGTCTTGTTTTCTGGGAAACATCTGGTAGCATCCCAAAGCACAGACTTAAAGAAGTCAACCACTGCTTTGTCCTGAAAGACTTGAAGGGTAGGTACCTTAAAGGCTAAGTCACATTGGAGACTGCCTAGTCCTTTGAAAGTAAAATGCAGGAGAGAAACCAGTGGCTGCAAACCTGCATCAGGAATACCAGGGACACACGGATTATAATATATTCGTGGAGCCAGCTACGAAAGGCATTAAGTGTGTAGGAAGTTCTCCATCTCCTGGTTTCTCCCCTCCAGCCACAAAAACCTGTAAAGGCTCAACAGCTCAATGCTTCCCTTTTGGCCTTGAAGGCAACACAACTGCAACCTGCAGGAGAATCCCCTTTCCAGAGCCCAGGGGAAGGGCATCAGAGACTGGTCCTGCTGGGAGAGGCAGATTGGGCTCTGCCTGTGCCTTTGCACCCACCTGTGTGCCCATTGTTCTTCAGCCTGAGCTTCTCGTTGGCGGGCAGGCTGTAGCCAGAGAGCTGGATTGGCCGCAGCTGGGGGCTGAAGATGGTCTTGGATGTGTCAATGTTGATGGGTGACTGTGCAGTGCCATCACAGTTCACGTAGTCCATGCCCCAGTGATCCTTGTCTGGTATGAGGAGGAAGGGATGGAGTGTCAGTGAGACCACCTGGGCTAGGACCCCTCCAGAAAGGAAGTTTGGTGAATGGTGGGGAAGGGGATGGACACGGGCCAGGGAATAAACCATGCATGAAGGGTTAGTTTCCATCATGTTAGCTTGGGAGCAGCTCTGTGCCACCATGTGACCACATGCAGCTGTATCAGGAAAGGTCTTGGAGCGTGGTGAGCTGCCAGGAAAGTCTATTTTTGGGGTGTTTGGGAAGAGTGCAAGAAGATCATTTACAAGTGGACTTGGCAAGCCAAGGAGCTGCTGCTCTGCAGCTCATCAAACGCTTGCTGTCTTGCACAGCCTGGCCTCTGGCAGGTATCAAGCCACCACTTTACCCATGCTGCTCAAGTGAGGTACCACAGTGCTGCTGGGATCCCATGAGACCACAGCCACAGGTCTGACGGGTTCCCAACTGTTAACTGCACCGGTACAGCCCTGCAATGGGCCAGCTTACATGGTTGGGGTCGCGGATTAAACTGCCACCTCTCCCCAAAGCCATTGCTGGGATAAGCATGGCTGATGCCCCAGAAACCTCCCCTTGCAGTGCTTTCGTGCAAACCAAGGTTTGTCCCCAGCTCAGCCCCTCACAGGACTCCTGTAAAGATGGACCTGGGCATTAGCAGGTCCAAAACAGCCCCTGGTCCTGAACAGAGTGGTGATGCTGGGGCTTGGCCCACCACAGCAGCAGGAAGGGATATGTTGGTGCTAGCACTGCAGCGATGCCCATCATGGGTCCTGTGGAGAAGCCGCCCAAGCCATGATGGGAGGGCAGGGCAAGGCAGGATGGGGAGGGAAGGTGACAGAGCACAGGGATGAGAACACAAGCTAATCCCTGGCCAGGCCAAAGTTCCAGCATGGGCTGCAGGTCGAGCCTGGAGAGACCAGCCTGTTTCCCTTGCTTAGCACAGGATAAGGGGACCTCCAACTCAGGGAGGAGCCCTGCCCCCAGGGCATCCCCCCACACCCACGAGGATGGGGGAACCCTCAGCAGAGCTGCTGCTTCCTACTCAAATCAGAACCACCCCCGGCTATTCAGCCCATCCATGCGCAGGTCTGGGCACTGCTGAAGCATCAGGGTCGGGCAGGAGGGAAGGGTGAGCTGAGGAGTGCGCACAGGAGCCCTGTAATCATTAACCACTGCTGGCTCCGGCCCAGGCTCTGCTGGGTGGTAGGAAAGAAAGCAGGAGTAAGTGCAGGGTATTTACCTTCATAGCTCCAGTGGCTGCGGCCAGGACCTTGAAAAAAAGAGAAAAAAAACCTATGTGAATGGAAGGGAAAGGTTGTCAGCAAACACACCTCTGCCAGGCAGCACGCACAGCCCCAGCAGCAGGTCTCTGGGCTCCCCACTGCCTTCAGTCTTTCTCCTTGCCTTTGCTTTCCCACTCCTCCCCCTGCCCTGGTGAAGGGGATGTTCCCAGATGGCACTGCCTCCTCTGAGCAGAGCCAGGTCTCCTGCACACATCGTCCAGAGAGAAAATCCCAGAGCTTGACATTTCGTCATCATCTTTATAATGGAAAAATCAGAGATATTGGCTTCCGTCACTGATCAGCTGTACCAGCGCTCTTGCAGTTACTCTGGCGTAGCCAAAACCTTCCTCTGTCCCAAGACAAAGCACTTAAGGAGCCAGGTCCGCAGCTTCCCTGCTCAGGCTCTGGAAGCAAGAGCAGCCAGGGAAGCAGCTGTCCTGATGGCACTCCTGCAATGCCAAAATACTGGAGGGGATGTGGGGAAGACCAGCTTTGACACCACTAAAATTTTGGGCAGCAAGCGGCGCTGCACAAATGCCCTCCTCCCAGCAGGGAAAGCAGTCCCAGGACTCACAGCAGAAGCAGCAAATGAGCGCCAAAACCTCATCTTCCTCAGTAGCAAGTGCCCCTACCATGGGAGCAGACTGCCACAGAAAAATGTGCCAGATAAACACACACCCCCACTCCCATGCTGGCAGCTCCCTGCCCCAGCTCACCTGACCACCCAAATTTCCATGCAGAGCTGCATAAGAGTCCTACCACACACAAACCCTTTCCCTACGAAAAGTGGGAGAGAGGATGGTAGAGCCCATGCCAGGACCTCTGCATGCCCCATGTCACCCACGGGGCACACATGTCCCCATGACAGGGCAGGGTGCACCATGGTGTGGGACATCTTGTTATGCCCTGAGCCTCCCATGGCTGGGTCCTCAGTCTGCAGACCTAGAGGGAGCAAAGCCCTCCTGGGGCAGGTCCTGAGGGTAAGGCAGTGCTCCACACACCAGCCCTCACACCATCGCTCTCCTCCAGAACTGCCAGCAAAGCCCATGCTCCTGGCACACCACTGGAGCTCGATTTAGAGCTGCTCCAGAGCCTGTTCTCAGATGTCCCCAACCAAACACCTTGTCTATCACCAGCTCTTCTGCATGCAGCCAGCTCCAGGCAAAGGGACGCAGGGCCTGGATTTGCCCCAAGCAGAGAAACATGGCCCACAAGGATTATTCTCCTGCCCTGACTGGTACAACGGGTAATTAGTGGGTTCCTCCTCTGACTTCTCCTTTCTAGTGCGCTTGTCAGTGCAGACAGGCTGTTGACACATCCCAGCCCACAAGGGCAGGAGCAGAGGGTGATGGGGTGCAACAGGCTTGGGTTGAAGGTGCTGCATGCATCCGGCAGTGAGAAGCAGCATCAGCGCTCACTTCCATCAGCTCCACCAGGTGCAAGGACATGGGGAACCATTTAGCAGGTGTTGTCCAGCCCCGAGACCAACTCTGTCCCCTGGCATGGGGAAACACCTGCCAGGCTGACTGGAACACAGGAGGGGCTCAGCAGGCATTGCTCTGGTCTCCATCCCTGCTGCTAACAGCTATCGGCAGACACTTGCTATTAATAGGAGCAGATTCCAGCTCAGGGGTGAGAAAGGAAAAGGCATGATTTCCCAGGCCCAGATGTCCTATGCAAGGTCCCAAGCCCAGCAGGATCCTGCCCTCTTCTCAGTGAGGATCCAAGCATGGGCGCTGCTGGGGACCTTTGGTGCAGCTGCCGCCCTGGCGAGTGGATGATCACGGCAAAACTGGGCTGGGAAGGGCTGGAGGGTGCTTAGGGGCACCAAGAGTCACAGAGATAGGGACAGCCCACAAGGCTTCCTCCAGCATCCCCAGTGACTCATCTCTGCAGTGATTCTGATGCTCAGGAGTCACTTGCCTAGGCATGGAGTACTCCTGAAGGCATATGAAGAAGCAGCAGCAAGCAGAGGGTTAGGCAAGCCAAAAAACATGTGCCCC
Source organism: Patagioenas fasciata (assembly GCF_037038585.1). Lineage (NCBI taxonomy): Eukaryota > Metazoa > Chordata > Aves > Columbiformes > Columbidae > Patagioenas > Patagioenas fasciata. The sequence continues at coordinate 74,750,871 of NC_092560.1, read as the reverse complement.
AGGACAGGCTCCAGTGCCCTCTCCATGCCTGCCTTCATGCCACTACTCTGGGATGCACACAGCTCTGCTGCAGCAAGCTGAGATTCATTCTGCCAGCCTTGCTGACACAAAGGTTACCTGCATCCTGGACACTGATTATGCACCAAAATCAACAGTACACCCACCCTCCTCTGGAAACACCATATATCTTCCCCCACCCTGTCTCTGTTCTCCTGTCCCACCTGACTCTACCATCTGCATGAGATGGTCATGGCTTGCATGTGAGAACCACGTTTGCTGCTTCCAAGGCAGGATTCCCCTCCTGTAGTGTGAGGGTACCTATCTGCATGGGGGTGCCCTGTGAGGGGTACTCGCATTGGGGTAGTCCCGCCACAGCTAAGGGATAGCAGCCCAAGGATGGCACATGGTGCTTCAGTTCGCTGCACATGCCTCAACCAGCATGGCCTGCCCTGGCACCCTGCTTTCTGCTCACCTCCAGGGACTCTGCCTCGACAGAAAGCAACCCAAACATCCTATTGTAGATTGAGAAATAGCACCATGCTGGCACTTGCCCTGCTGTGTCATTACTGTGCCACTCACCCCAGACTCCCATGTCCCCCACACACCCATCTGTTCCCACAGCTCTGGACCCTCCTTGCAGCCTCCTGCCAGATCAGTTCAGCAGCTTTGAACACCCTGAAGGCATCAGCTACATCCAAGAATCAGTCTGATCCATCCCAACACATTCCCTGGGTGTCTTTTGGTATCTGAGCCAAGAGGACACACAAGCACTTATCCACATACTGAAACTGCCTGACTGCATTTCCCTATCCCATGGATCTGGGTGCAGCTGTGGGACAGCTAGGCCACCCACTCGGGGAGGCATCTTGCAAGCCCAGCTGTGCAGGGATGGACTGCAAGCTCACCAGGAGCTGCAAACGAGCACCAAGGTGAGCCCAGCCCGGGCACTAGACCTGGGTCTCGGCATCTGCCCTTGCCTCACAGTGGTTCGGAGGAGCCCTGCAATACTCCGGTCCCTTCCACATGGGGGCATTTGCAATCTCGCAGCCCTTTGCCATGAACATTAACCCACTGCCCTGCCCAAATGTTGATTTGCATAATTTCAGCTCACCTCCCATGCTCCCCGCCAGAGCATGTCTTCTTCTGAAAGCTGTATGGTGCCAGGTCTCCTTTCTGCTGAACTGCTGCCACTCACCACAACAGACGTGGCTGCACCTCAGCAGTGGGTGCTGCAGTTCTTTTTATGCCCTGCCCTAACTCTGAGCACCCACAAAGCACTCCAAAAAAATGTGGGAGGAAACAACTTTGCTGCTGTGATGAGCACACAGGGAGATAACATGCAAGAAGAAGACTCCGTGTAGGGGTCCCTGCAGGGAAGCACAGTAGGATACCAACAGGAGCTGCCTGCCCTTACAGGCATGGAAGCCTCTGTGCTCAGCCACACAGAGCCCCGCCGGTCCAGCTGAGCACTAAGCACCACCCCAGTTCCCCCAGCAGACTCCGATCCAGCAGTTTCCCCCTTTCACTTGCTCCCTCCTTTGTCCTTTCTCCAGGTTGCTCGCTCCCTCTTGGCCCTCCCATTTTGGGTTATTGCCGCTGCTGCAAGCTCCGGCTCCCTTCCCTCCTTGACATCCAACACCATCCAACAACACTTTCCTGCCGAGTTCAGGCAGACACTGCCATTAGCAGCGTGCTGCTCGGCATGTCCCGCAGCCCGCGAGGAAGGGTAGGAGCAGCTTTTGGCAGCACATCCATGCGCTGCTACTAATCCCACATCGGAAAAGCACCATTGCAGGAGGCTGCTCCTAGGAGACCTCACCACAGGCACATAGGGATGGACCATGAACCCGAGGGACTTAGGATCATTTGCACAGAGGAAAAGGCACCGCTCAGCAAAGCCAAGCAACGAGAGAGACCAGAGAGGGCCCTGTGTGTCTGCCCTCTCCATCCTTAGCTTTTAACATTTTAGAGGCTACACAGCCTGAAGCTGCTGCAAGGCACCCAACAACACTGAACTGTGTGCCATTCACAGCACGTATGCTGCCTGGCAGCAACATGGCCATCAGTGCTGCCTGCCTGCCTTGAACTCCAGCAATGAGTTCAATGGCTTGTGTGAGGCAGGCAGGGCAGTGGGCTCGCTTCTAGCTTGGACATCCTGCTCTCTTACCAGCTGGGCACGATGCCCTGTGCTTGGCCACGGGGAGCACTGAGATCCTGCCAGACCCTCCTTTTCCCACTGGGACTCAGCCCTGCGCCACTCCTGGGTCAAAGCCCTCTGGGACATGGCGCATTTTCAGGGCATGCCAGGGCAGGACTACCTCACTGTGGCCTTGAGGAAGAAGCTCCTGCCTGCAGATCAGTCCCAGGCTGTGGGGGGACCAGTGGAGCTCATGGCCCAGGGAAGGGAGGAAGCAGGGTCTTTATCCTGATGCTCAGTGAACCAGGAGGTACCAGGTTGTGCAGAGATCCACAGAGTACAGATCCCAAAGCAGGGACCAGCCACAATAGCCCGGTCCTAGTCTACAAAACACATATGAGCACCATGTTCCCTGAAATCAGTAACCTGACCACGGTGTCCATGCTGTGCCACTGTGCTCATGCTGCCCACAGTCAGCTCCCTAGGCCAGTCTGTGGCAAGCATGGTCTGGGAAGTGGGGCACACAACCCCAGCGTGCTTCTGCCAAGCCCCATGAGGAACCTCTCTACAGGAGGACTGTGCCATTCTAGCCCTACCTCTGCCAGCACAGACCTGGTTTCTCCATCCAGACACAAATCCTGTGCAGCATCCATGTCTTTTCAGCCCAGGACACCACCCCGTGCCCTGCCTATGGGGGCACTGATCCCCCGCCAGCCCAGCTGCATTAAAGCCCCTTTGTGTTTATAAAATCTGACCCACTGCCAGCCTTTGGGATCAGTCTTTAATCTGCAACTGGTAGCACAGGTCACCACAGGGATTGTTCTTTGTGCTCCTGGAGGAGGACTGCTCAGGCCAGCTCCCCCCCGAGAGGGGCAAGGGTTTGGGTGGAGGAAGGCATAGGGCAGGCTTTACTCCAGGGCACATTCCTGCTTCCTGTGAACCCAACTGCTCCAGCAAGTGCTGGGATAAAGAGGAAACAATCGCCGAGTGCTCCAGAGAAAGGGCCATCACAGCAGAAGGGATAAAAATGGGGAAATCCCAGGGGATAAATCAGTGCTTGGAGCTGGGGAATGAGATGAATAAGGGGTATTAAGAAAGAAAAATGGGCTCAGCTGGAAGAAAAGGGCATTAGGGAATGAACAAGAAGAGGACTTGGAGAGCAGGACATGTCTGAATAAGAAGGAGAGACAAAACAGGCTGCAGTGGGAAGGGGAGTTACTGTTTCCCAAAGACACCCATAATACAGCACTCTGGTCTCTGGGCAAACCAGAGGCTTCTCAGAGAACAACCCCATGACAAAGCCTCAGTGACAAATCCTCCAGCTTGTGTCAAGTCCCCAGGCCTGGGGGACCACCAGCCCTACATCAAGCACAGGCCTTGATGAAAAGGGAGCCAGCACATTGCCCAGCAGTGGTGCTGAGACAGATGGCATCCAGCACCTGGCAAGAGCCTTGTTGAGTCCCAGCTGAAACCTGCTCCCTCATGGGACTCCAGCTGCATCTTCATGCAGCATGGATCAGGCTGGCTGCTCCTTACCTACCTCCATGCTACCTCTCACCTCCTTTTCCCATCTCCATCCAAATCTCCCCACCCACTCATCCCAAACCCCAAGCCGTGCCCAGTCGCTTGCTGCCAGCACACCATACCAGTATGCTGAATGCCTGACACCATCCCACCCTGTGGCCTGGGTTACTTCATCTCTGTGGCAAGGACCATGTGTGTCCTCATCTCTGTCCAGTGCTCAGCCCAGCAAGAGCAGCTCTGGTAAAAAATGTGATTCATTGCAATAACAAAGACAGCTCCTGGCACCAAACAATTGCTGGTCCGTACCACAGCGCAGCTGTCCTGGCACAGGTCAGGACAACTCCTTACCAGAGGCAAAAACAAGGACACACTGTGAAGGTGAGCCCAAGAAACAAACCTGTGGGAAAAGCTGGGACAGAAGAGTGTAGCCAGGGGCATGAACATCGCAGTGCAGCAGTCAGCCACATGCAAGAAAATACATGGCACTGCCCCAAAAATCCCTGCTGAGCACTGGCTGCACCACAGTCCCCCGTCAGAAAAGTCACCAAGAGCAAAGACTCAGGACTTTTCCCCCAAAACAGTGAGCCAAAAATCTGAAAGCCACCTTACTACCAGTAAGACAGTTCTTGGGATGGGGGGCACACAACACCACCCAGCCCTGAGTTCAGGCATGTCCCCTGTTTTCCATCATCAGTCATGGGGCAGATGCCCACCAACTCCACAGCAGGGCTGGACCCCATCCTTGCCAGATTGTGAGGGTACAACATGGATGCAGGGTCAGGCACAGCGGACCCTGCTGTGGAGAGACCATGCTGCAGGACAAAGGGGACAGGCCGCCATCCTGCCACGCTGGGGTCCATGGCTGGACCCTCCGTGGGGTCCTAGTAAAGCACTGCTTGTTGCACAGCCCTGGCTACCCCAATATCAGCAGCCGTGAGTGCCTCAAAAGTGACTTAGTAGCGGGAAAAGGGCTGCACATAAAGCAGGGGCCCCCAGCCCGTGGGCAGGGGTCGGGCTGCACAGGAGTTGGCGGGAGCAAGGACAAAGGCAGGGAAGTGCTGGGGAAAGGGGGCGGGGGGCAGTGCCTGCGGCTGGGCGATGCTGGGAGCGGCACAGCCCCATAGGGGCACCCCACACTTGGGAACACTTGGGCGCCTAACAGGGGTGCTGCAGGAGACACAGCAGCCCCCGCAAGCCAAGCAAAGAGAGAGCTCCCCAGCACTGGGGACCCCCAAAACATTAGGCATCCCAAATTCAGCACCCCGTGCATCAGAGTGCCCCATGCATCCAGAATCCCAAGAGCCAAGCGAGGAACCCTGTGCTAACAGAGAGCCCAAACTCAGAGTTGGGGTGCATCATGCATCGGGGTGCCCAGGCACCAGGGACCCCAAACCCAGCACCTGGGTGTACCATGCATCAGAGTGCCCCGTGCACAAGGCATGCCAAACCACGCAGCTGGGTGCCCCATGCATCGGGGACGTTTCACGCACGGGGGACCCCCTGCTCACCTTTCTGCCGGGGGTGCGGGGAGTCCTCGCCACCGTGCTCGTGCTCCTGGTCCTGGTCCTGCTCACTACCGGCGCCGGCGCGGCCCAGGGCGGCCAGGAGCAGGAGGGAGACCCGCAGCACGGCGCGGCTCATCTTCGGCAAGTGCGCGGGTGCGGGACGGCCGGCAGCGGCTCCGTGCCTGCCTGCCTGCCCGCCCGCCCGCCCGGCCGCGCGTACGTGAGAGCGGGCGGGGAGGAGGCGGTGGCTCTGACTCACGCCGCCGTTACCTTTTATAGAGGCGGGAGGCAAAGTCTGCCGCCGCACAGCCCGGCCCGGGCCGGCCAGGTGAGCCGTCCGACGAGGGACTCGAACCCGCTACAACCTCGGGAGCTGCCCGTACCCCATGCCAGCCTCCCGCTGGCACATGCGTGGGGTCCCTGTGCGGGATACAGGGGACCCCGTTGGCTCCTTGTGCCTTTCAGCTATGGGTGTTCTCTCTCCTCAGCAATGGGTGAGGGACCCGTTAGTGGTGGGTGTTTGCTCTCGTCAGTGGTGCATGAGGGACTCTCAACGATGCGTGTCCCCTCTTCTCAGTAGTGGGTGAGGGACCTTGAGTGTCCCCTCAGTGCTGGGTGAGGGACCTCTCAGCAATGGCCGTCCCCTCTCCTCAGTAATGGGTGAAGGATCCCTCACTGGTGGATGTCCTGTCTTCTCAGTGTTGGGTGAGGGACCCCTCAACAGTGGGTGTCCACCCCCCTCAGCAATGGGATGTCCCCTCTCTTCAGAAATGGGGGAAGGATCCCTCAGAGGAGGATGTCACCACTACTCCTCAGTGTTGGGTGAGGGACCTCTCAGCAGTGGGTGTCCCCTTTCCTCAGCAATGGGTGAGGGACCCTCTGTGGTGAGTGTCCCGTCTTCTTAGTAATGTACAGTTAAGAAATGCATTTCTTCCTGCTGATGCTAGAGGATGACACACCTCTACTCTGGGCAGAAGTCTTCCCTTTCTGCTGGTTCTCAGAGGTGGTGGGAAGCGTGTGGGTGCAGCTCAGTATATGTATATAGAATAACTGGACCCCAAAAAGCTTTGAACAAAGTCCTGCACCGAATTTCCTTAGTCCATCTCATGCTAGAAGATGCTGGTCTCCATGATTAAGCAGACAAGCAATGGAAGGTACAATGGCAGGTCAGTTTTCAAGGAAGTGGGGGATACCAGAGATGCCTTCCCCAAAGCTGTACTGGGGCTTGTGGTTTTCAGTGTTTATGCTTTTTGGCATCTTTATAAATGGCCTGGAAAAGCACATAAGCAGTGATGGGACAGAGTTAGCCATGACACTAATTTAGGGCAGTAAAGGATTGAAGCTACCTTGAAGAGTTCAAGGGGGCAATATTGATGCTGAGTGACCGAGCACATCAACAGCAGATTGTGGTTCATATTGGTAGATGCAAAGCAATGCACAGGTGGTGTAAACAAGGATGCACGGCACAAGGTTGGACTTAAATTAGCTAATGCAGTTCGCAGAAGAGATCAGAGAGCTGTGGTGATGTCAGCTCACTTCTTGCCAAGAAAAAAGTGAAGTAAACATCAAGGGTTATCAAGAAAGAAACAAGGAACAAAACAACAAAATCTTGTCCTGCTGTTGTATAAACCTTGGGTCAAATCTCCTATCAAGGTTTTGTTTCTCCTTGCCCATGGTTTTGTTTCTCCCATGACAAAATTGTCAGAATCAGAAACAGCAAGGATGGGGCCTCGGGCTCTTTGGGGGTGGGGGGTTGTTTCTGTGCAAGGAGGGAGCAAAGCAGGCACTGCTGCCCAGCCTGGTGAAGTGAAGTCTGTGCCCACAGCATCCCAGCTTGTACGGGATCATGGAGCAGGGAATGAACATTTACTCTCTCGGGACAGAGCATTTATGGCAGTCAGCTGAAATCATCATTAGGAAGTTTGAGTCCAATCAGCAAAATATTTTTTCATGCGTTGCAGAAGGGAATGGAGGAACTCCTTTCCCCAAACCTGCAATTTGTGCACATGCAAGAAGATACCGGACAGGTTAATGGACTCTTAACTCTGCAGCACTTCCAGAGTCCCAGCTCTGTGCTGTGCCCCATGGGTTCCACACCTCTGCTAAACCAGTTTGCCCAGCTGTTTCCCAGCCCAAATCACTGGCCATCCCAGCACCTTCCTTTTATGAATGCGGTTGGTGTAGCGCATGTGAATACATCCACATCCACAGACTTACCACCCTTGCAAGAGGGCTTGAGACCTCTGAAGACCTGTAGAGGAGTTCCTGCTGAATCTGGGGCTGGATTTTGTGCTGAGCAGAAGCAATGTCTCCCAAAAAGCTGGCAGGTGGGAACACAAGCGGCTGATCCTTTGCAACCTGGCACGGTGGGCCCCTGCTGTTTGCTGTACTAGACACGTTCCCTCACACCTGGCTTCTCTGGAGAGCCCTGTGGTGACCTGCAGGTAGGATCAATGCACTCCCAAACTTCAGACTTGATCCTGATTCACCTTGTTTATCTCAACACCAGATAAACTGAAACATCAGATAAGAAGACATTAGTTTATCAAGGCTCAAGGAAACAGGACTGTAGGGTGAAAACAAACCATAAACCACAATCTCAATGCTCCTTCCTTCTCATGTTCCCGTGGCTTATCTTGTTAATGGTCTTTATCCTGAATGAAGAGGAAGAAGAAGGGTGGATATGGCAGAGGAAGGACAGGTTTAGTCTATCCGCTTTTCAGGAAAAGCCCCATGCTGTTCCCACCTCACACCTGGGTATATTCCTTCAGTTTGCTTCCTCAGAGAGATGATCCTGCATTCCCTGCTTTGACTATGTGCAAATGGAGTAATCGTGGAGCCATCACCTTTGCTGCCCTTTCTTAGGTTTCATTGTGCTCCCTCTTCATTACTCTTCGAGGCTGCATATATCGTATCACAGAAGCTGTAATCACACGTGTCTTCTTTCCACCCATGACCTTTTACACTTTGTCAGCTTTTCTGTAGAGATGATGCCTGGCAGCTCAGGACACAGTTAGAACGAAAGGTGACTCGATCACCATGGCACTTTGTCTGATGAGCCTTCTGAGAATGCCAGGGATTGTGGATCACGAACCTTGCAGGCCAGGTGGAAAAGCACAGCATTTGTCGTCCTTTACAAGGTCGTACCAATGTACTATCCTGTTGGATAGTTCCCTGGGATTCTCTGGTGGACTTAGGTCGGAGGAAATGTGGTCAGCTGGATTCAGGTTCCCGTAAGCAGCTCAGCTCTGTGCCATCTTTGCTATGAGGTGTCTCGAAATACACAACATCAAACCTCTGCTCAGTTCAGCACAGATCCAGTCTGAAGCACAAAGCACTGGTGTACCAGGAACCTCCTCTGATCCTCAGCAGCAGAAGGTGCACTGGGCTGAACTAGAATACATGTACTTCTGGAAACACTGCCTGATCTTGTTTTAACTCCAGTGCTGTGGGGAGGGATAACCTCTAAATGCTTGTAAAAGGGTTTATTCTCAGGGAAAAGACGTCATTCCCAGGAAAATTAACTCATGCTAAGGAAAGGCTTGGACGTCTCAAAGACTTTGGGACTCCGGGGCTGATTCAAATTTGTACCAGTAATCCTTTCCCACGGGATATACTAGTGAATTCCTGAGCTCTTTTGCAGGCTTATTGTCTGTTACTTTTAACGTAACAGCAGCGGGCACTAGTTTGTCAATGCAGTCGTTGTGCATATTCGTGATTTAGAAGTTCCCTAGTTGACTTCCAAATGAAACCAGCCTGATCTATGCTCTTCACCAAGGTGAATCCCATACCCTGGCACCTACACTTTTTATCTCATTACTCGATTTGGTTAGAATTCCCTAAATAATAATCTTCCCTTCAAGGTGATATTAGACTCTGCTTTGCAATTGCCAAAGTTGCATAAAATATCTCCTACCAATTGTTTCTGGTTTTGCCTCTATATCTGTACATTCATTGTGCTGGTACCATTGGACACCCAAGCCCTCCACCACCATAATGCATAGCTTATCTTCAGCAAATGACCACCTTGGTGTGCCTAAGAATAGGATGGCAATTAATTTTGGGAGAGGAGAGTGTAAATTAGCTTGTTTCTATCCCTTGATTTTCTAGGATAATAATTCCTAATTTCATAATAACTCCAGCACTGGTGTTATGGGGCTTTAGACTCAGTCTTGCCAGATCCTCACCTGCTTTTCTCTGTAACCAAACTGTAGGAGATAGGTAGCCAGTGGAACTAGTTGGCCTGGGAGTTCCTGGACCAGGACCACCCCTGTGGAATGGCAGCTGCTTTGGAGCTATGAGTTTTAGCAGGTCTAGTAGGGCTGATTTTGAAATACACATTTTTGTGTTTCTATGTGCAATTATAACGTATAATAGTTATACATCCAGTTTTACCTGTTGATAAACTGAATTTTAATTTAAGAGATTTGCTTCCAAATCTGAGTTTCAAAATACCAAACCTCCTGGGAACTAGAAAGTCTGACTTTAGGCAAGATCTACATAGGAGCCACTGGGTGCCTGTCAGTCTGTTCCAGGTGGGCAAGCAACCTCCCCAGCAGCTGCTGGCAAACACCAGCTATAGTGCTGTCCCAGCAGAATAAAAATGTGGAGAGTCAGAGCTGGCAAAACTTCCAAAGGCACTGAGCTGCACCATGATCTCTCTCAAGCGGTGAATAAGTCAATCTTTTTATTACAGAAAACAGAACAAGATTTTACCCATAGCTATGTGCAAATTAGGACTGACAGCCCTTGCCTGGGCGTCGAGTCTGACCCCTTTGTTAAAAAGCAAATACATGGCTTCCCTCATGACTTGATCAAGCTGTATGTGGAAAGCAGTGGTCCTCCTCCTGCTCTGTATTTCCTTGGGCTTATTATAAAATCACAGTGTTTATGAACCTTCTTTGATTTCTCCATTAAAATGTATTTATTTGTTTCTATGTGAAGTTTGCCCTTTTGGTGGCATTCGTGATGTATTTATAGGCAGCAATTCTATCCCTTCTCAAACTGTATTTTGAAAGGTTAAACAGAAGTTCAAAAGAGCTTAGCTTATCAGAAAATTAATGCCTCTTCTTCTGATCATTTTAACCCTCTGTACCACTTCAAGTTTTAATTAATCTTTTCTGAATGTACACATGCTAAATTATACATTTAACCTATAAGGAAAATACTTCTGCAACAGGTGGAACTGCTCATATTAAGAACACAATCAGGTGTTCGGCCTGCTCTTCTTTTTGTTTTCTTACAGTTCATACCAGGAGTTCTCATTAGCAGCTCATCACGCTGGGATATGAGGTTTCGTGCTGCTACAGTCTTCACAACCCACAGAATCACAGAATCCCAGAATGTCAGGGATTGGAAGGGAGCTGGAAAGCTCATCCAGTCCAATCCCCCTGCTGGAGCAGGAACACCCAGATGAGGTTACACAGGAAGGTGTCCAGGCGGGTTTGAATGTCTCCAGAGAAGGAGACTCCACAACCCCTCTGGCCAGCCGGTTCCAGTGTCTGTCACCCTCACTGTGAAGAAGTTTCTTCTCAAATTTAAGTGGAACCTTTTGTGTTCCAGTTTGTACCCATTGCCCCTTGACCTATCATTGGTTGACACCGAGAAGAGCCTGGCTCCATCCTCCTGACACTCACCCTTTATATATCTGTAAACGTTAATGATGTCACGCCTCAGTCGCCTCTTCTCCAAGCTAAAGAGACCCAGCTCCCTCAGCCTTTCCTCATAAGGGAGATGCTCTACTCCCTGCTGCAATAGCTTGATTTTCAACTACAATAGCAGTGTTTCCCAGCTTCATGTCTTGGGCACATTCTTGCACTTATTGAAGGACCTTAATGACACCATTGATGAAAATGGGTCCTACAACTCGCTTCAATGGGTTTCAGTAACATATTCTTTGCTGCACAGTGCCTCTTTTCTTGAGATGACCTATTCTTTTTCCTTGTTTTATTGAATCTTTACAGTCCTTATCCTGTGCACTTTAATTAATGCTCACATCTGAAATTGCATTAAACAACTTACTGAAAGTAGCCCGAAACACTTCCTTTGTCCAGAGAGATATTAGATTAATTTGGAACAACAACAACAAAAAAAAGCAAGTATGTATTCCATTTTATCCTTCTCCCCACTTTTTCTATAACTTGCCTTCTTCTAAAGATATCTAGATCCCTTTTCTCCACTGAAAGTGAGGTGCATATTTTTTCATCTCTCATGTGGCACCACCTCCAGCTGGACACCAGACCTGCAAGCTGGTTGTTACTTCTTTCAGCTCTCAGGTTGTGAATGCCATTCGAATACCTTTGTCTCTGAGCTTCATTCTGGATGAGGTGGCCTGTCCTTACGCTTGGTTTTTTTGGGTCTTCTGTTCCTGTTCCTATGTCTAGCAACATGGAGGTAAATACTTGCTCAGTTGTGGGGTTACACCTAATGTTTAACTTTGAATTTTTACATAGGAGCCATGTCCCCTCTGTTGTTCCCCCAATCTCCCTCAAATACTATTAAAGACCTTTTTGTGGAGTATTAGAGTTTCATCTTGAGGTTCTCAACTGGAAACAATTCTCAGGTTTTCCACGCACTTCTTCACCTCCAAGACACAGCATCCTTTGCTGATTGACCACTTTTACTACTAACAGATTCTTTGTTCATTCTCAGTATCATTCTGTGTAGCTCTACAGCTACTGAAGGCTGGAGTCACCTCCTGAAGCATTTACACATTATTCAGGATGCAGGTTTCAGGCGGCTTTTGTACTGAGTGAACAAAAAATGCCATGCCACTCTTTATTCCATGCCATGTCCTTGTGCTTCTCAATCCAGGCAACTTCATTAACTAGTTTTTGTAATTTATTTCTGTAACTCCTGACCTTGAAAGTAAGAATAATTATTTGAAACATTTTTAACTTTCTGCATTGTGTAATCAAAATATATCACTCAATATAAGGTTATTTTATGTAACCAGCTTGTGTATAATATATCCCCAGATCTAAGAGACACTGACCATTGACTCAGGCCAGTTCCCTGGATGTTTAAATTGAGCAAGCTGTGGCTGATGCAAGTGGCTCATGCTAGAAGCCACTCGCAAAATCCGATTGTGTTATAGTCACAGGAAACTACGAAGTTACTCCCGTCTGTTGCTGCAGTGTGAACCGGCACTAAGGAAAGAGAAATGACATCTCAATTAACAAGAAACGAGCAGAGTTGAGGATTTTGTCTGTAATTTACAGAAAGTTGTGAAATGCTTCCTGGTAAAGATTTCCGCAGAACTGCAAACTGCATACTCCTGGAAACCAAACATGTTTCACTACTTAGAAGGTATTTGGTGCTGGTTAGAGCTACTCGCACAGATTGTTGGCACAAGGAGTGACCTGCATGATGACTTTTTCTTTCTTAAGAACTTCCCCAAAAAGGGCAATGGACTACCCAAGCCTCTGTTGTGGCCAGAGGACCACAAGCCAGGTATCTGGAGGAAGGGGAATTAATGGGACAGCAAGTTAAAAATAACCATTCTGAATCCTTGTCACCATGTCTTACTGACCTCAAGCGGTCAAAACAAAACAGAAAGTACCTGGAATTGGGGGTAGGATACCCCTGTGGCAGAGGAAGCAGAGGAGTTTGCAATTACGGACTTAGAGCTGTGAAAAGATTCACTAGACCATTCTGCCTGGCTCTGCATCACCTTACCACATCATCCCTGGCATTGAGCCCAGTAGCTTGTGCGTGATTCAGTCTTTGCTTTCTGGGAAACACATGATTTGGCCAGAAACCTTCTAACAGTGGGGTCCAAAAACTTAGGGGGACTTAGGATTTCCCTTAGAAATCTCCTCCAATGGGTGCTGAAAGGACACATTTCGTATCTGTTTTTCCTTAGTCTCACCGTAACCCTGTGCTGCTGGCTCTCATTCTGCTGTGCTGTTAGTCCAAGATGCTGAACAGTCCTCATGTATTTCCCCATATCCTACTCAAAGAATCTTTCAATAGCCACCTTGATAAACTAATCAAGTGAAGACCTTTAACTTTTTATCTGGAAGGCATTTTCCCAGCTTTAGAGCAGTCTCACAGTAAATCCTCACTTTACCAGCCTCTAGGCACAGCTGGGATTTTACCAGAGACCCCTTCTCTGAAGCTCCAAAACAGAGACTAATTACCCCCACCTGGAACCAGTTCCTGCAGGATTCCTGACAGTCAGGCTGGCAGGGAGTTTCGCAAAGGAAGGGAACTATTCATCTGTCAAACATCTTGAGAAACTGACTTCTGGAGCTCAGATGCCCCGAGAATCTCTGGTGCTGCTTGTGTGGAAGACAGCAGACAGAAAACAGGAGGTCTTTTTAATACGTAACAGGCCAGGGTACCACAGTGTTCAGGGAGATCCAGTGCACTCTTTAATCTCTGTTCTCAGTCATCATCCTCTTCAGAGACGAGCTGGTAAAATAGGCTGAAAAAAAGGAAGTTGGATTCACAAATGACACTTGCAGAGTTGTGACACAGGCGAGGAGAGCCAAGAGCAGAGTCAGAAAGCCGCACGGAAATGCTGAGGCTCTGCCGTATGGCAAACAGACATCCTCAGGGCTAGCACAGCCAGCACAGCCAGCGCTCAGCCCCCGAGGTGCTCGGCTCCAGCCCGCCAGCACCCGTCCTCCCCGCGCCTTGGTGCCGGCTGCAGACGCACAGCCACGGGACAGGGGCTGCACCGAGGGAGCAGCCACTGGAAAGCTACATCTTCTTAAATATAGACAAGAACTCACCTTTTAAGGTCCACTTTGCTGAAACCAAGAACGCAGGGTTCCGTCTGTCCAAGGTATATGTATAAGGGTATATCGCTTTCAGTGCACACACAAGTTTCAGTTAAAATAACTAAATAGAAGAAAAAGGAAGGGAGAGATGGAAGCAAAGTAAAATTAAGTTAATGGCTTTAAACTGAAAGCTGGTAGATTTAGATTGGGTGTAAGAAAGAAATTCTTCACCATGAGGGTGGTGAGACACTGGAACAGGCTGCCCAGAGGAGCTGTGGTTGCCCCATCTCTGGAAGTGTTCAAGGCCAGGTTGGATGGGGCTCTGAGCAACTGGTCTAGTGGAAGGTTGGGGGATTGGACTAGACGATCTTCTGAGGTCCCTTCCAACCCCAAACACACTGTGATACTATGTGATTCTGTGAAGGTGTCCCTGCCCATGGCAGGGAGTTTGGAACTAGGTGATCTTTAAGGTCCCTTCCAAACCATTCTGTGATTCTATAATTGTATGATTTTGTGATCTTTCATAGAAGGGCACAGGTCAGATGCAGAGAGATGCAGCACACAAGCAGAAGAGCTTTTACTCATAGCCACCTGGCTTTATTGCCCAAATCAGACTTAAAATTAGTTACTGTGTATTAAGTCCCGTCAGCACATGCTAGCCTTGATCTTTGCCTGGCGGCCAGGCCCTCCTGCATGCAGGGGCAAGCAGCAGGAGAGCAGACAGCCAAGGATCTCAGAAGAGATTTGTAGCCAGAGCTCCCACTGGCAAGATTAACTGCAACACAGTGGTTACTGGGTGAAGCCCACACTCACGACTGGCAGGATAGTGCGGGCATAAAACAGCTGTAGACAAAACAAGCAAAATGGGTCTGTCCAGCCCCATGGAGCTGCTGGGGCAGAGCATGTCACCCATCACAACGGAGTGAAGATTTATTCATCTTGCCAGATTTAGGGGCAGGGAGAAGGGGGAGGTGACTCTGCTGATCTCAACCACAAAGCGTTGCTTTCTTCCATGCAACTCAGTGTGAGCACCACAGGTCTGCCCTGCACGTCTGTGGCCAGGTGCAGCTGGAAACTGCAGCTGGAAACAAAACCACACTGGAGAAGGGCTGGGGAAGTGCTCCCACTAGGCAGCACCCCCAGGGCCAGCCTTGCCTCCAGAGCAGCCTCGGTAATATTGCTGGGTGACAAATGCAGCTGCAAGTGGCCATCACAGAAACTAATTTATTAGAACACAAGCAGTACAGCCATAAAACGCTCTTTTGAGCTGAAAGGACCAGTGCCCTGCTTTGCAAATACTGCACCCTTGCTCATCTCCTCTTCAGACCATTCAAGACTTTACAAACCCCAGGCCAGACCTGACCAAGGCTCTGTGGAAGCCCTATAACACTGTGAAAAGCTCCCAGATGTTTCTGTTTTCTCTGTTTTCTGTCTGTTGCTAACTTCTGACACATGGCAATGCTTTGCCTCTCATCCGAAGTGATGTAGCTCTTCAGAAGACAGGAGAGCCCGGGGGATTTGGACCAGAGGGAGCTTGTGCAAACCATCCCCCCAGCATGAAGGCAGTGGCTGAAGTTTGCTGGGAGCAGAGCAGGGAGCCCAGCACCTCTGGGGTGAAGCCCCTGGCGGGCCAGCAGGACTGCACAGCCAGACCATGTCTGCATCAGTTGCATGACACTGGGGCACTGTTTTAATTTAAAATGGATTAGGCTTTGTTTTCTTTTTAGCACAATAACATTGCACGCATTGTTGGGCGATAAAACCCACAGATAACTATGCCAGCAGAGTGTTGGGGTGGACGTGATCAGCAGCACAGTATGAGCTGAGATGGCGAAGAGCCGGTGGGAAAGCCTATAGAAGTGTGCTGCTGCTTCCAGCGAAGACAGCAGCTCCTGAAGAGGACCTTGCACAACCTCTGACTAGCTGCTTGCTGAAAGAGGGCGGAGGGGCCCGCCACCCAGAATTTGGATGACAGCTGAAGCAGGACACAGGGTGCAAGGCAGCAGGGATGTGTGTGAGCCATCTATGCCTTGTGTCACTCCTACTCACAGCCATGCGACAGTGATGGCACTGATGACTCCTGGGAGGACACTGGGAAGAGGAGGTGAGGATGTCTCAATTCACCACAGCATCTATCAGTAAATTGCTGTTTTTCTCAAACTGGTTCTGCGTGTCCCTGCCTGCTCTCCTCCTGATTTTCCTGGGCTCAGGCTCTGCATTTAGGGCTGACATACACGGGAAGCACTGCCTGACCAAGGTGCTCTGGGCAAAATCATTTTGTTTCCCAGGTTTCTTGGCAGGACCTTGGTATCACATGCACCAGGTTCCTTTGCTACCCTAATCCATGCCTTTTGGCTGCCAGCAGCAGAAGGGTTGTTATTCAGCAGTGCTGACCTTGAGCTGTAGGAAAGCACTCCCTGAGCACCAGGGCTTTGGGGTGTCCCAGGGCCACACAGCTCAGTTTGGGGACACCCACCTTTATGCCACCATTGTGTCAGAGACCAGCCAGTATTTCCACTTCCTGCAGAATCAGAGGACACCTCAACAAATCCTCCTACAGCCTCACTAGCTCACCACACCAGCGTTGTCAACCAAGCCAGCCCTTGCAGGTCTCTGACCCAGTTGTGCCTGGATCTCTTCAGTCACGTTGACTCCTGGCACATGTGATGCCCGAGGAAGCTAATGCTGCCAGCAAAATGCAGTAAGAGTGCTCCTGCAATGCTTACATAGCAGCTGGGGACCTGACCCCATGCAGCTCTCTGCACAGTATTCTCCGAGTACTTTCTCAGCTGAAACACTTCTTAACATCTCATGGCTTTTTTTAGCATTAGTTTTGCTGCTGACGTGCTCCAGACCAGGCATTCCTTGCTCCAAATGCTAACAGAAGGCACCAGGCTCCACTGGGATGCTTTGTCACTGCTAGAGGGACTGCATCTCCATGCGGGCAAAGACAACAGGAGCTCCTGCGGACATGGTGTGGGTTGGGGCTCAGAGCGTGCTGTAACATACTGCAGTACACATAACCAACACTGCTGCCCCAAGCAGGGATGCAAGATGGAGGGAATCAGGAGCAGCATGGTAAAAGCCACATCCCCACACAACACCAGTGTCCATCTGTCCTGACCTGACAGGCAAGTAAAAGCCCAAACCAGCAGCACTTCAAGTCTATGCAGGCACTGTAGAAATATTCTCTCAGGAGAGAGAGGTGCACAGGTGGTATCAGCAGGCAGCTGCAGCTGCTAGGAATACAGCTGACCAGAAGAGCAGAAGTAGGGCATATGCTCTGCACAGAGCACATGGGAGCAATCAGTTCCCACTGCTGCTCAAGGGATGCCAGGACAGCTGAGGGCTACCGAGGCAGGAGACTGTCCCTGAGTGGGGAGGTGGCCCAGGGCACTTGTCATAAGCTGCTGCACCACCGAAGGCTCAAGTGAGCACTGTGAGAAGACAGAAAACGAGCTGGCAAAAGCCATCAGTCAGCAGCAGAGCCAACATTGACCTTGGGACCTCCTGTGCCCCCAAGGAGGCCTTTCAAATTGTGGTGAGGGCTGCATGGAAGTCTTCCCTCAGGCCATTTCAGAGGTCTGGCCAGGTGATCCTGTGGCCTCTTATGGGCTTCATACACTGTGAATCAACAAATCCTTTCCTCGTGGAAATTTTAATAGACCTTCTTGTTATGCAGAGCCTCTTCTCTAGCAGGTATAATTACAACAGGAATGTGGAGAGTACGGTTTTAATTCCATCAGATGCTGGTAATTCCCTCCTCCCACAATCAGTCTTCCAGCATTTTATTTGTATGACACATCAGATCCCATTTTCTTGGAGGGAAAAAGAGTAAGCAAAATATACAGCAAAAACAAATGGTCATTAACTCAAATAATCACAGGGCTGAGACTTAATGCCCTAATGTACCTAGCCCTTCCTGCAGAAGAGCTCCTTGATGCTATACCAGCTGTAACTACTGACAGGCATTATATGCATCCAACACTTCACAGCAATGGAGGCCCTTTGCATTTGATCTGTACTGGCATTTTCCCTTCCAAGAAGCTCCAGACCTTTCAGCTCCTACCAGGACAACAGAGATAGGGCTCCACTAAGCCAAAGCTCATACTAGAAATTCAAACCTAAAGACAGTCCCCAGCTGCCGAAGAAAAACCCTCTGCAAACAGTAGATTCTCCTCTCCTACTCAAGTCCAACTAGATCTGCCATCTCCTTTGGCAGCAGAGAAAGGCACACGGTTTACACAAAGGTGACAAAGGAAGAGCACCCTGGTTGTTTTGACTAGGGAGAGGCAGGGAGGGACTTGTACAAGTGCTAATTCCTCTTACACACAGTATGACAAACCAACCTGACCAGTGAGAAGATACAATTGAACAAAGATGTTAGTTACTGAAACTTAGAACACAGAGTGACTACTTTATGTATATGTATATGTGTATGTATATGAGAAGAGGAAGTAAAAAAGCTGTGCAAAACAAATCATGCTGAGTTTGGCCAGAGCAGTCAGAACACACCAGGTGTTAGGTACAAAACCCAGACGACTGCACACACTGCAGAGAAACTCAGGCCATGTATTATTAAACTGCAGACTGGCCTCTTTCTCAAACTCTACCCTCTGCAGAGGATAAAAATCTGTCTGAGAAAAACTGAGGTTAGCAAACCCCAACAAAACAGTGAAGAAACACCCCACAGAGCCAGGGCTCCGCTGTCCCCTGTGAGCCCTGTGGCAAGGCAGCCTTGCGGGCATTGCTCTCCTTGCTCTGCTGCCACTGCCAGGTTGATGCCTGTGAACAGCTGAGGGGCCCATGGAGCCCCAGCCCAGCGGAGACCCAGCCCCGGCCTCTCGGTCTTGCAGCAGCAGAACCACGAGGGGATAACAGGATCAAAAGAGCAGTAACGAGCTCTGGGAACTTGTCAGACAAATGTGTTTTTAACTGAATCCCGAATGAGCTGCTGAAGGGGAGCATTAGTGCTGTCACATGGAGCACATGATTTTGGAATTCATTAAGCCTTTGATGCAGTGTTAGCACTGCCGTCCCCTGTCCCAGCCGTTAGCCATCTGGCTGAAAAGCGGCCAAGTTTCCTTCACCCCAGGACCGGAGGAATGGCCTGTGATTGCAGCAGGTCACCGGAGCTACAGAGCTACAGGATGGGGACAGGCTTTTTAGCAAGGCCTGTTGCGACAGGACAAGGAGTGACGATTTTCAACTAAAGGAGGTGAGATTCAGGCTAGACATGAGGAAGAAATTTTTTACAATGAAGATGTTGAAACGTTGGCGTGGGTTGCCCAGAGAGGTGGTTGATGTCGCATCCCTTGCAGACATTCAAGGCCACGCTGGATGGGGCTCTGAGCAACCTGATCGAGTTGAAATGTCCCTGCTCATTGCAGGGGGATTGGAACAGATGACCTTTGAAGGTCCTTTCCAACCCAAACTGTTGCATGACTCTGTGATTCTGTGGTTCTCTAAACATGCCACTCCCTGTGTCCTATGAGGCTTCTTCAGAGAAATCAGATGCTTTCCAGAGAGGCTTCCTTTCTTCTTTATCTGAGACAGGTTACAGACCAATGAAAAATATCGTTATGGAGAAGTGAAACTGGAGCTGGAAGTCCTGAATTTAGTTACTGAGAACCAGAACAGAGACACCTTGATTTGGATGAAACCAGAAAAGAACTGCAATTGAAAGCTAAAGGCAAATGTTAGTGAATGTTGCTGGTTACGGCACAGGGTCACGTTTTGCAGCACTATCTCAAATACAAAGTCCCCTCTGAAACTCCAGCGCTATCTTGTTTGAGGGCAGTTTGTAGATTAACCATGTTGTGGATGTGAAGACACAGAAGTACCTCTGTCCATAGGCAAAACATAGTAAACACCTTTATAGTTTGCTTTCCAGGCCAGAAAAAGCTCAGCTGTTTTTCCACAAGACCTGAAGCAAGTGTCTGTGCAATCCTGTCTCAAAACCCTGGGGACTGTGCACCGAAACGCCTGTGCAGCTCCATGCAGAGGCTGTGTGGTGCATGACAGGCCTGGCCGATGTGAGCAGCGTGGTTCAGAGCTGGCTTGGAGCCAGAGCAGCGCCCGTGCTAATGCCCCCACACCTGATGCAACTTTGGGATTAAGGATGACAGTGGGTGCACCAAAACAGCTCTGCAGGAGACAGCTAGTGGTAGGTGTAATAGTTCTGGCTCAGAGGTGACCATACTGGATCTAGCTTTGCTTCTGCAGAAGCATTTCTGTTTCCTTGCACTGACTAATACTTGTCATTACTTGCCATATGGGATAACAGCAAACTTGTAGCCATACAAATACAGAAGTTATCTCTTACAGCCTTAAAATACAGTGATTACTGCCTGCTCCTAAGTGGGACCTGCATAATGTCATGGCCTCAATTCCTCCACAGGAGCCACCATGCTGCTCTTGGGCTGTGCAGAGCTCCTGCAGTACCTGCCACTTTCCTCTGCTCTCCTCCCAGTGCCTGTAGCAGGGCTTGACAGGTCCTCGCTATGTGGTTCCTGTTGTTCCAGCCCAGACAATACTTGGGTGAGATGATGCTTTTTGCAGAGGCTCAGCAGCTGTGCTGGTGCCTGCTACACCAGCCACAGCAGGGCTCAGTTGCTGGCAGACACGTCCGAGGCATGAAAGCAGCAGGAGAAAACCTTCGAAATGCTCTCCCAAGTCTCTTGACACCGTGGGTTTTCTTCCTGATTTTCCAGCATCCCAGTTTGCCAAGTGTTTTTGCTTGACTGGAAGCCAAACACAGCTTATTTTGGGAAAAAAAATCTATATCTATATGTATCTATATATCTGGGGGTTCACCGAGCTGTTAACTGCCAGGATTTGTGAAGCCAAGAGCTCAGTGCACAGACCAAAACACAAGCTGAAAACCCTCCTGCCTGGCCTGCCCTGTCCAGAAAGCTGTGATTCTCAGAAATACTCCACTTCCTCCAGGGACCGTGCTGCAAACCTGCCACTGTAGTCAGCAGCATCCCAAAATGTGATGAGAGTGGGGTCAATAACTGCCCAGAGCCTCATTTGGGTGTGGATGTACCAAAAGAAGGGGCTGAAGGCCCATCAGAACTTGCTGCTGGACTCAGGTCCATGAGGCTGCTTTGGCCTTTAATCCTGCACTTTCTTCGGATGCTTCATTTCCCAGCCTCCTTCAAAGAAGTTCCAAAAGAGCCCAAGGTGAAACTGCTGAAATCTTAGGTGGTGTGTAGCTTTCCCTGTAAAGCTGGCTGTGAGAGGTAGAAAGGTGGCTAACAGGATGAGATTTTCTTGTGGGTTTCCAGGGAACTCCAACTTCTGAAGAATCAAATCAACATGCAAAAAGAGAACATATCCCTTTGTCACATCTCAAAGCCTCCTGCAATTCTCTGAAGGAAAGTAACGTCAACAAATTAAATGCAAAACCATAACAGAGTCAGGTAGAGTGATAGACTGAAAAATAAAAACAAAACAAAACCCCAAGCCCACCAAACTACCCAAAACCAAAAAGAAAAATTCCCACACTGGAAGCTTGCTATAGAGTGAATAGATAACAGAGTTGTGGAAGGCCATTCAGAAAAGACAAGAAGCCCAGCAGAAAAACTCAAGGAGTTGTGCACACTAGCAAGGAACAAAGGGAAATTCCCATGCTGCAACCTCGTTTTGCAGGGACAAATGAAGCAACCTGCTTCGACTGGAAGCGTCAGCGGGGTATGTTTCAAAACCAATTTATAACACGAATAGTAAATTACCTAGATGGCATTTATCCCAGAGCTCTGGTGGAATCCAAACACAAGTCTCTCAGCCTGGTACAGGACATATAACATGTTGCTTAATTTACCGTGAAACCAGAGGAATGTCAGGAGGTAAATGAGATGCCAGGGTTGGGCTTTTGGTTTTTTTAAGAGCTTTGGGTAAACCTTGGGACCTATGACTTCTGAGTTCCACACTGGGAATTAGGAATGGCGTCTCTGAGCATATAGATAAATGGGATTGAAGAGGAAGGAACAACCCCACTGTGGCAGAAGAAAGTCATGTCTCACTTCTTAACTGAGTGAGGAATCCTGTTTCACGGATTTGGCTGGATAGATGGATGTACTTAGATGCCCAAAACACTTTCAGTGAAATCCCAAATGTCCTTAATTGCTCTTCTGTACAATATGTTTTTCCAATGGTTAATAACAAGGCAGGAAATAGCAAATGGAAAATGATCAGTGTTTAAGACAGAGGAATGTCTCAGTGCTGTCCCACCAGGATCTGTGCTAGAGCTTGTGGTTTTTACTGTATTCAGAAATGATACAGGAAAGGGTGTGAGCAGTGATGGGACAGAGTTTGCTGGTGAAGGCTGAGGTCTGCACTGTAGTGAAAATGAGCACTCACTGCAGAGTTCAGGAAAGATCTCACCATGAATGCCTGGATGATAAAAGGACAAATTAAAGTCACTGCTGGTCAATGTCAAGTAATCTATGAGAATATCTACCTGCACAAAGAGACAGCTCAGACCAGTTATCCCCACTCAGGGAAGCGGCCTGGGGGTCAGCTCTGTGTTTTCTCCCTTACAACTCAGAGAAGATACAGTGGAATTAAGAAGAGGTGGAAAAGGGGAAAAGGAAAATCAATTGGTGATTGGACAATTCCCTCAAACACATGGTGTGAATTTTGAGGTTGTCATATGCAGGGGACAGGAGTCAGATTCAATGGTCCCTGTGGGTCACTTCCAAGTCAGGACATTCTATGATTATATGAAATGCATAGCACAGAGAAGACAGCCAAGGGAGAGAAACATATGTATATAACATCATGTGCAGTGAGCAAAGTGTTTTTTGAAACAATTACTCGTGATGTTTGATAGTATAGAAACAAGGGCATATTGATTAAGTAATGACATAGCAGATTAAAAACCAAACAAATCTAAGTACTTCTTCACTAGGCATTATAAGTCTGAGGAATTAATTGCTGAAGGCTGTTAGGGAGGCAAAATATCTAGAATTGACCAAAAGCAATCAGATGCTTTTGTGGAAGAGGAACCCAGCAAAGACTGCTGGACAGGATACTTGTGTCAGAATAAGATTGAACTGAGTATGGTTTGAAACATGTCGCAGAGGAAGCATGGCTTTATACATACACTGCTCTTTAATCTCCCCTAAGCATACACCACTGGCTACCTTCATGGCCAGGATCCTGTGCGGGTTTCACCCCTACATCTCACACAGGAGTTTCTATACACTTGTGACACACCAGGAGGAACAAGCTGAAAAGCAAAGCAAAGTCCCGGTCAAGTAGCCTGTCCTAAATGTTGCTGTAAAGCAGCAGCACATCACACAAGTATTTGGTCTGGACAACAAAGTTAACTAGAAGATAGGAAAGGTGGTATCTCAGAGACGCTGTTACAGTACTCCACAGTCACTTGACATAAACTAGAGTGAGGTTAAGGGCAGCATGGAGAGCCTTGTCCAGGCTGAGGGCCAAATAGGTCTTTAAAACACATTTGGAGAAGGAAACATCAACATGCGCTGTAGCATTGCCCAGGATGAAAGCAAACAACATAAGGGCTGCCAGTTTTGCCAAAAGAGATTAAGAGCTGTACTGGTCCTTGGGTGATGGAATGATGTTCCTAAATCTCAACTGTACACCAAAGATAATGGTCGGACTGAGAAGAGGAAAAAGCAGAGCTGGAAAAATGGGGAACAAGCAGTGTTGAGAATGGAACACAAATGAAAATTTCTAACTTAGCCAGCCTGATAGGGAATTGACAGCCAGATACCTCAAGGGCCAAAGGCAAGCCAAAGCTTTAGTCAGAGCTATAGCCAGAGCTTTAGTCAGTAGGTCTTAGCCTAGAGGTGATTAGTCAAAAGGTAGTTTGCAGCTGAAATCATTCAGATGTAAAGCATGGAGGAAGATAAGAAAGGGACACAGAACTCTTCTGCAAAAACAAGGAGGAAGGTTAGGAAAGTTCTCTAAAGGATGCACTGAAGTACCAGCTGCAGGGATGGATTTGGGGGGATGACTAGGAAGGCACAGGTGATGAAATAAAATTCTTCCCAAGATGTCAATCCCAGAGGTCCCTCTAACACTTCCAGTTTTGCTCCTGTGGATTGCAGATCCTTCTCACTGCCCTTCCTAGATGCCAGCTCTGCCCAACTCCCTGTGCCTGGGCTTCTCTTCCTAGCCTTCCTCTCTGAGCTCAGCCGAAGTTCCAAGGGGCATGGAATGCAGTGCTCAGGGGATCTGCAGTCTGCCAGGCCCTCTTCTAGGTGCTGCCCCTGCTCTCACAACTTGATATAGGCTGATATTTGCCTTTTATGTAAGTGAATCCCATTCAGTTCATCACACGTCAGCTGAACTATAGCATGATATAACATGAACAGCCTTCACACTTAATCTTACACAGTTTGCCCTTTGTTTCTTCTAAAATATGACTTTCCAAGTGCCAGAGGGGAAACTGCTTCTGTAGGAAATGAAGTAGGGCTGCTTGCGCAGCTGCCCATTTTCAATGAGCAAGATCATCTTCAGGGAGAAGATGAAAGAAATCCATAGCACAACTCATGCTCTCACACCGAGCTGAGGTTCCAGTGCCATGAGCTGGAAGCACACAAAGACCACGCTAGAGATGTCACATCTGCACATTGTATTTTAGCAGCATATTGTACTCCTAGCTCTCCTCCCAGCTTCTCCCCAGTGCTGGCACACATTTTTCCCCATGATGGCCCAGCATTAGCCAGACTGCTCTCCAGAAGCTTGGCAAGCCCTTGCATGTAGGCAGAGCACTGAGTGTTTGCTAAAGCTCCTGCAGAGCCTTGCAGAAATCCTGCCAGTGCCTCCAAGTGCTGTATAACCTCCTCAGTCTAGCAGCGTCTCACCCTTCTCTTCCCTCGCATTCTTCTTGCCATGGCACAGATAAAGCAGAAGTAGCAGACATGGAAGAAACCTGACCTGCCAGCCTAGCATGCTGCCCAGGTCTGTGCCAGGCTCCTGGCTGCCCACATTGCGATTCTACTTCCCACCCATCAGATCAGGGGCAAAACAAATCTGCTCTGATTTGGGGAAGCTTGCCAGGAGACGTGCCATGCACAGCCACCAGAGAAGTGTCCTGATGTCGTTCCCCCCCAGCATGACTTGCAAGCTGTGCCAGCAGCAGCACCCAGGAGGTACTGGAGGCAGCTGCTGGGGAAAATCTCTTTACCACCCTCCTTGGTTCAGCATTATCCCTGCCAGGCTACAGGAGTTAACAATGTTTTGCAGCTGGATCTTAGCCCTGGGCTTACACTGTGTTCCATGGCACAGGAACTAGGAAGAAGTTACAGAGTGGCTCCGTTACTGAAATGCATTTCTCTTGAGTGTATCGGTTCTATTCATTAGCAAGTTCTTAGAAATATTTTGGCCATGAAGTGGTTCTACGTGCTACCCAGAAAGCAGGATTTCCAGCTGCCCAGCGCTGGAGAAAGCCAAGGAGAACGTTAGCACAGACACCAAGGCTGCCCAGCAAAACACTGCTGGGCTCAGCCAGGAAGACTCTGCAAACAGCAGCCTTTGACTGCCTGGACTGGTTCTGTCCTGAACAGCCTCAAAGCTGCTGCCAAAACCCAGCAGGAGGAAGAGAAAAGGTGTGTTAATGCTTGCAAGGCAATGCTGAGGAGATCCAGGACGTCAGGCTGCAACAACCAGCGCTTCCCTGTTTGGTCCCCAGCAGCGCTGCCTTGTGACCCAGCACAGCTCAGCACTGCTGGTGGGAGCAGGGGGAGGGAACAGAAACAGCCCCACAGTTAAAGCAGCGCTAAGATACTGCCACAAGCATCCCATATCACATTAGTCAGCTGCCCTGGCCGCAGCAGCTGCCTATGCAAACCTGAACTTGGCTGCACTCATGCAGGGAGGGTGAAGAGGGGTGGGCAGGGCGTCTGTGCTCCAGTGCAGAGGGGTCTGCTGGGAGCGCTGAGCCCCAGGGAGCTGGCACAGGCTGCAGAGGGGAGGTCTCGCCCACAGCATACGTGGGGAGGTGAGGTTGATGTGGGAGGAGAACACTGTGAGAGGTAGCAGTTGTACACCAGGATTACTGGCCTACGAGCCTTCAGCTTCTCCACTGAGACACTCCACACTATCCCGTCTCTACCCTCGGAAGTGTTAGCCGTTCTCTTCCATGTGCAGTCCATGGACAAACTGACTGCAGGCAACAGAAGCAAAATACTGAGCTTCTCCTTATAGAAATAGATTTATTTTAAAAGGTAGAAAATATCTAACAAGGAACATGGTCCTGTATGTTGCAAGCCCTTTACCCTCAGTGTAACAGGATGTTGCTCAGCCCAGACTTGTAGTGATTCCAACCAGGATGAACATGAGGGTTTTGCCAATAATTCCCTGACTTGAATTCTGGCTAAGGAAGCACTGGGGAGCAGTGTGCCAGCACTCTGATGCAAGCACAGGGAATTCCCTGTGCAGAAATATCCTTTTGCCCCCTGTGGAGGCTCCTGTTAAGTGCTCCTGCACTAAACAAAAAGGACATGCCAGTTTCATTCCTTAAAGCCCAAGCCAGGTTTCCCTTGGCAATGGACACACAGGACCAAAACAGAGAGAGAGGACTGGAAGAGAAACAGGTAGGAAATCAGTGCAGGTATCTGAAAGAGAACAGGTTGTTGGGAGATATCCAGTTTGTGACTATTAACAGTGCAAGGCGAGGGGTCTCCAGGCACTTTGAAAGATTGACACGCAGACTGTCAGGCACTGTGGGTCTGTGCAGAGTGGGACTGTTCCCATCCTCTCCCCTCTGTCAGGATGAGACTAGTCCAGGTACTGTAGTCTCAGCCACTGAGACCAGCTGAGTGTTGACAAAAGTTCATTTCTACAGCAGTCCTGTCTAAAGGCACAGAGCCAGCTGGGTGTAGTAGAAAAACCAAACAAACAAACAAAAAAATGCTGCTGTATGTGCTGTATGTCTGGATATGTTCACCCAGTTAGGAAAGGTCTAGCAGCATTGGAAGAGGATAGAGCAAAGCCATCTTGACCTGCAAGAAAATCAAGAAACACGAGTCAGTGGAGAATATGAAAGGAGGGCTCCATTCAGCAATCCCAGTACGACACGCTTGCAGTTACCTGTACAGATCCCACACGTTTTGTCTTTCTTCTGCCTAATCTCAGACACAAGGAGCATCCCCTGGGTACATCAATACCCATGCACATGAATGGAGCAGTTGAATCAAACACTTCAGGGAGAGGATTTTCTCAGCCATTAAGAGGAAGACAAGACAGGCCCTATCTAAAAAGCTTTGCTCCAACATGAATTCCGGGGAGGAAAACCATGCAGGGAACTTGGCAACCCCAGTACAAAGCCACAAGCCCTGCAGTGGGTCTGCAGCCAATAGCATGGTCTTCTGATCCTTCTCCACTCCCAGCTGACACAATCCAGGTTTTTCCAGAGGTGTATAACAGCACCATTACTGCTTCCTCCTGCCTTCATTAACTGAACAAGACAGGGATTTGCCCATTGGCTGCACAGGGGAGCTGTGAATCCTCTAGACCCTTCAGACAATTACTGCATGGTATGTAGCTACCCATGTCAGAAGGCTCCTCCTGGCCCACTCAATATACTCCTATAACCCACCCAGTATATTACAGTCTCAGTAACCAGCTGCGCTTCCAGCTGCTGAGACCTTGTTTAAAGTCCTCGCAGACTGCTGCCTTTTCCTATGTTCTCAGCCTTGCCTTTGGCTCATTGCCTCTGCTACCCCCCGCTTTTCTCCAGGCTCTCTGCCCAGTACTCACTTCTGATACGTGCTTCTCTCCACAACATTAAGCCGCTGCCGCTGTTCATTGTAGCGTGCAGATATGCTTTCTGATAGTACTTGTCCTTCCAGCCCCAAGCCTCTAACAAACTGTGAGCTCCCTCCAGCAGCCTTGTTATTGTACTGCAAGCACGCTGTGCACCACAGGTGCTGGGAACCCAGCCTTATGCTGATTTTTCTCATTTTTCCTGGTCTCTTTGCAGCCCTGGAAGGGAAGCCGGCCACTGCCCTCTGTTTTTCCTTCACTATTTCTAGGCAGTTGGTGGCCAAGAGATGCTCCAGGTGGAGCAGGAAGGGAAGAGCCCCTTTGCTCCTCCATTTCCTGAGGAAGCTGCAATTGCTGTCTGCCCTCCTGCGTTCTGTTCCCTCTTACCATGTCACTTGTGTTCTTCATCCTCAGTGCTGAGAGCTTGACAGCAGATCTGTAGAGAAGTGCTTGAGGAATTGGAGGAGAACTGCAGTGAGAAGCAGAGAGACGCCATTAAGGCAGCAGTGACTGTGACATTGGCCACATCCCAGCCCCTTCTGCTGTGGACTATTCTTTGGGCATCTCAGCGATCCTCTTCCAGGGTCTCCCCCAGCCAACCACTTCCAGTGAACAGAGTCTTGATCTTAAGACCACAACATAAAACTCGTGACCCAGGAGCTAGAAACCTGAGTGCTACTTGTGGGAAAAGGGCAGGGCAGCTCCTTGTGTGCCAGAGCGGCCGTGGGTGGCAAGGCTTGGCAAGAGGATACGCCCCAGCTCACCTGCTGTATTTGCTGCATCGCCAGGCGTATGGAGGAGCGGAGGCGAGGGTAAGGTCGTTGGCTGCGTCTCTCCTTGCCTGAGCTTTGTTTTGTGCTATTCTTGTCCAGGCTCTGCTGGTTTTGGCTCTTCTTGGTCCTCCTGAACCACACTTGTTTGAGAGCAGCGGTTGCTCCCGACTGAAGAGAAGGTCTGCTGGTGGGAGGTCTGGAGGGGCAGGGCTGCTCCTCTGGAGGGGTCTCATCCTTGGCTGCTGGCAGACCTGATGTGAGGCACTCCAGATCTTCATAATCCAAACTCTCACTACTTTTCTGAGGGAGGGAAGAACAGATTGAGCAGCAGCTTGCAGACCTTCCATACACCCCAAACAGTACGACGAAAAGGAATACCCAGCTGTGCCCACTGCTGACATTCTCGGGGGTGTCAAAGGGATGTCATCCACCTGCCAGGGCCTCTCCCCAACCCCAGGACTCCCCAGTGCCCAGCTGGTGCATGCAAAAGAGACCAAGTTGTTTGGCCAGAATGGGACACCCTCAACAGGAACACAAAAAAGAGATACTGCCACAGTGGCTCTGTCTGCTCAGGGCACAGTCCATGTCCCATCCCCTTTTCTGGATGCAGATCCTTGGCATTCACCTGCCCACAGGGAACACTCAGTATCTCCATGAAGGGCTGTATGCCCACAGACTGGTGGTACCGAACCAGTTCGGTGAGTGACGCGTGAGCCCGGTCTTCCCCCAGGATGACATAGCGTGCATTGGGCTGCATCTGGATCATGTAGTGTCTGCAGCGGCCTTCGCCCCTGGGGAGATGGACAGACAGAAACAGTCATAGCATGGGGCCACAGCATCTCTCCAGGATCCAGTCATTGCATTCTGCACTTGTTGTCTTGGGAGACCAGATGTGATCAGGAGCCACAGTAAGGAGTATCACAAAGATGCAGGACATGGTCTATGCTGGTGTGTCACATGCTGAGCCAGCAAGTGCTGGAGAAGTAACATTTTCCCAAAAGTCAGTGACAGAAGAACCCCAGCAGCCAGATCCAAACCCCAGCAGACTGTACGGTCTTGCACATCTGTTGTCCACATTAAAACTCTGTCCTACCACTTGCCTGAGACTGTACAAAGACCATACCCTTGTAGCGCTCTGATTACTTCTCCTCAGGCCCTCCTTCAGACTCATCTTCTTTGCTTCAGTCAATGCTGCTTCCAACCTGATTTGCCCACTCAGCCATATAGCACAGTCTAAGCATGACGGGCAGCCTTGGAGCCGCACCACCCCAACCACAAACAGATTTAGTTTTTGGCAAGTGACCCACAGTCTCCTGTCTGCTACTCTGAACTGTTTGAGGCACCCACAGCAGGAGAGGCTGAGCATCATCCTCACTGAAGTCCTCTGTGGAAGAGGTTAATTCCTCCAGCCATGAATAGCTCATTTTCATAGAATAATTTTGCTTGGAGAAGACCTTCAATATCAACAAGTCCAACCGCTAACCTAGCACTGTCAAGTCCACCTCTAAATCATGATCCTAAGAACCTCATCTACGCGTCTTTTAAACTCCTCCAGGGATGGTGACTCAACTGCTTCCCTGGGCAGCCTGTTCAATGCCCGACAACCCTTTCTGTGAAGAAATTTTTCCTAATATCCAGCCTAAACCTTCCTTGGCACAACTTGAAGCCGCTTCTCTTGTCCTATCATTTGCTACTTGGGAAAAGAAACCAACACCCACTTTGCTACAACCTCCTGTCAGGTAGTTGTAGAGAGTGATGAGATCTCCCCTCAGCCTTCTCTGCAAGGCTCATTACTTACTTGTATGTCAAGATGTAGCCCGGTCGACTCTGGCTGATCCGAACAAGGAAGCAACCCAAAGGCTTGTCAATCAGCAAGTTTTCAGCTTCCCTGGAAGCAGGAAAGAGTTTTTCAGTGGACAGTTAGCAGTTGCCTCTGTGCTGGGATTTCCATGCTATCCCATCTGCTACCATGGTATTGCCCCCAGTCCACAGGGAGTCCAGCATCTATCTGCTCCATGTCTTCCTACCTGCAGCTTCCTGACTCCGGCTTGGTGGTGCAGGGAGGCACCAGCAGGCTGAGGAGGCACAATACTCTCAGCCAAAGCCTCTCCAAGAAGGGCTGCTCCAAATCTGCTCCAGCGATCTAGCTACTGCAATAGCAACAGCTGCCTTCCCGCACAGAGCTCATTACAAAGCACTGCTGAGAGGATGAGGCTGTGCACATGTGCATTTCACAGAATCACAGAATGGTTGGGCCTGGAGGGACCTCTGGAGATCATCCAGTCCAACCCACCTGCTAAAGCAGGTTCACCAGAGCAGATCGCACAGGAAGGTGTCCAGGTGGGTTTGAATGTCTCCAGAGAAGGAGACTCCACAGCCTCTCTGGACAGCCTGTTCCAGGGCTCTGGCACCCTCAAAGTAAGGAAGCTTCTCTTAATATTCAGATCAAACCTCCTATGTTTCAGCCTGTGCCCATTGCTCCTCATCCTATCATTAGACACTGCTGAAAGGAGTCTGGTCCCATCTTCTTGACACCCACCCTTGAGATATTTATAAGCATTGATGAGAACCCATCTCAGCCTTCTCCAGGCTGAACAGACCCAGCTCTCTCAGTCTTTCCTCATAAGAAAGATGCTCCAGACCCCTCAGCATCTTTGAACCCTACTGCTGGACTCCCTCCAGTAATTTATTGTCCTTCTTAAACTGGGGAGCCCAGAACCAGACACAGAACTCCAGATGGAGCCTCCCCAGGGCAGAGGGGGAGGATAACCTCCGTTGACACACTCTTCCTAATGCACCCCAGGATACCATTGGCCTTCTTGGCCACAAGGGTACATTGCTGGCTCATGGCCAACCTGTTGTCCACCAGGACTCCCAGGTCCTTCTCTGCAATGCTGCTTTCCAGCAGGTCAACATTTCCTACGCTCCAGGGCTGATGGAAGAAGCCAGGATGCTGTGGGGCAGTGGTGCTCAGCACAAGGTAAGACCAGTGCCTTGGAAAAACACCAACTTGGATCACACCACTCTGGCTCTCTAAACTTCCTGCAAGAAGGAGGTTTTTCTCTTCTTTCAACAAAGTGTTGCTTTGTGCTTGTCATGTGCCTTGCTCCAGGCTAAAGGCGACTACAAATCACCAGTGCCATTTAGGATTGCTCTGGCTGCTCTGTTACATGAGATGATAAAACTGTTCAAACAACAGGCACGCTTGGCAGCAATGCCCACACACCAGTCCCACCATAGACAGGACACTGGCAGGTAGCAAGCACACAGCACCAGATTAATTTGCACACAGTGGAGACTATAGCCAGAAATTCTGACATCTACCTGCTGACCCCACTGTTTTGCTCCTCTCTGACCACTGGCACGATCAGCATTTCTCTAATTTCCACACTGCTTGGAAAGCAGTGCTTGGCTCAGCCAAGAGAGTGAAATGCGAGGCATGCACAGTATTGAAATTTCAAGCATTTTAATAAAGGTTTTCCTAAAAAAGCTTGAGAGTTTACAATCTCTCAAAATAGTCCATAAGAAAGCAGGACTTTGTGGATGTCTCTCCCAGCCTAAGGGGATGTAAATTCCACCTATGCTGCACCCTCCTTAGGTGGGCAAATGTATCAACAAAAAAACTTCCCTTTCCTCTGTCTGGGGACTTTTGGGGAATCTTGCTATTGAGTACTCACTAAAGCCCCTCTTAATATTTTTTTTAAATAAATGTACACTAAATTCTATATTCGCCTGCTGAAAACTGAGGTCCTCATGACCTAAGCTGAGAGAAACAAGAACAGTCATCACGAGTCAGACCAAAAGTCCACCTTCATTCCATATCATGCCTCTGCAAATGGCCCACAACAGGTTAACTGCATATGTGGATTTCCCCTTCAAGTATTTTCCAAGCCACCCTTCCCTGCACAAGATCAGTATTTAGGAACCCACAGCAGACTTCTTTCCTATGAGTTTCCACAGTCTTTCCCTGGACCCGTGCAAAGTTTGAGCGTTTGCATGCTCTGATGAGGAGCTCCAAGCTTCCCCCTAAGGGTTTGAAGCTCACAGCCTTAAAGTGAAAGGCTAAGAATGTCACTCCCATTTCTTGAGAAGGCAAATCCTGGCAAATCTAACCTGTGCAGTCCTCCAAAGGACACAGCAGCTTTTGCCTGCCTGCTACAGCCCACGCTGTGGCCACTGTGGCCAGTGTACCCACCTCCGGCTGATCATCCCATGCAGCCAGCTTGGAAAGGCCCCATCATCCTGCATGACCTTCTGTGCCTGCGTCTCTTTGAACCAGCGGAGAGTTGCTCCTCTCTTGAGTTTCCTCATTTTTGCCTCTTTTCCAGTTGCTTCCTCTGTCCCCAGAACAGGGCAAGGCACAGAACGGTCCAAGAAGTTATCAAAAGGAGTGGACTGAAAGTGGGGAGAGGGGGAAAGTGAGCATGAAAGCAAGATCAAAGGCAGGGGACCTTTGAAGGGATGCCTTTGGTACTGATCCCATTCATGAGTCCCTTAAGACAAGATCAGTGGCAAACTATCAAATGCTTTTTTCAGTTCCTCAAAGGTCCTGACCCACACTTTTTAATGCATCACAGTAGGAAAGGATGCTCTCACACCTCATAACAAGAACGACAATGTTCTCCTGTGATCACATGCAGAAGAACACCTGCATGCAGAAGGTGGAAGGAGCATGGAACCAGTGCAGCTGGCTAAGGGTCCCCAGGCAGAGCCTGTATCACTACCTCGGTTAGTTTGCTGCGTGGCCGTGGCACTGGTGGCTGTGGTGGCTTATCACGAGGATGGGGACAAGGCTGAGGGCGCCTCTTTCGTGGCATGGGGACTGGAAGAAAGATTCTTTCTGCAACAAGAGGAAAGAAGCAGATGAAATCTAGCATCCCAGATCTACGAGATCCATTCTCCATGAGCCCAGGATAGGGACAGGCTCTGCTGCACGGAGCAGCTGGGTAAAACATATCTTGGCACTCTTCCCAGCACAGCAAGGCAGACAACCTTCACCACACTTTCACATGGCAGAAAAGTTGGCACCTCCCTGCCCACCGCATCGATGGCGCCCCCAGCACGAGGAGGAGACCTGATGGCAGGACATCATCAGCTGGAGCTTACAGCGCTTCACGGTGATCATTGCATGAGTGCACAGGGGCAGTGGGAGTGGGAGCAACTCACTCTGAGCCTCTGCTTCCATTGCCAGCTGCCGGCTTCTTTCTTTCTCTGCTTCCTCCTGTAACCGCTGTGCCTGTGCTCTCAGCTCAGCCACCAGTTTTAGGTAACTCTTCCTGCACCTGAATCCCCTGAAAACTGTGCAAATAAAAGCAGAGGTTAGGGAAAAAAAAAAAAAAAAAGAAAATAAGCTGTTCTTGCCTTTGTAACTCCCTGGGGGAAGCACACTGGGTGATATTCCTTCACTTAGTGCAAAGCTCTCAACACCTGAATTACATTAATAAAGAGCAATGCAAACTCTGTGAGCAGGCAGTCAAAACCACATAAGAACTGTCATCTTCTCTCTAAGCTTCCAGATCATGGATTTAAAAAAATCAAATTACAGATTTAAGCTCTTATCTCTAATGCCAAAGCACTGAAGGGCACTGAAGGGCCTATCCATCTCCCTGGTATCCTTCAGATGCCGTGAAGGAGATGAGATATCCTCAGTATCAATCCATAAGAAAGCCTTTCCCATAAGCAGCCATCACAGGGTTCATCAGGGGCATTACAGACATTGTATTATCCTGCCTATTCTATCAGGTACTAAAGCACATGAACTGCAAGCTGCACCCTCTTATTTGCCACTACCCACACATCTTCCCCACAGATAAGAACAAGGAACAGGGTGTGACAGTCTGGTGTATGGCATACTGTATGGTGCATAGCTGGAAGCTGCTCAGATGCTTCAGCAGTGCAAGAACCCATACAGAAGCACAGCAGAGCAGGACCAGGCACGTTGCACAGTCCTCGTGGAGCCTGTGAAGAGAGAGGTACCAAACTGCCCAGAGCACCTGCTCTGGAGAAACAGGCTGGCAGCGCAGATACTAGCTAGAAAGGAAAGGGAAAAAAACCCAAACCTAAATGAAACCTCATCCCCCTCTGCCTGTCTCCAAAAGTAGGAATAAAATCCGTTTCACTCATCTTTTCTCTCTCTGCAGTGCAGCACCACTCACAAACAAGCCTTTGCTCCAGAAGAAGATTAGCCAGATCTCAGAATGCAGCCAAATCATGTGCTCAACCTGCTCAGCTCAGTTCTCAGGCGCACATCTCTCCCTTTCCAAGGCTCACACTGTCTCATGGCTCTCTCTGACCGGGGATGAGCACAGAGAAGGTTGGCATCTGCAATAAACAACCTGACTCCCCACAGGGCCTTGATGCAGAGTTGGTGCCTGGCCTGACTTTTTTGCCAGCTGCAAAGGTGCAACGGTGGAGCAGGGAGTGGAGGAAAGCTTTTCCTTGCCTTGGTCTGAGATCAGAGTTGAGGGACTCTCCTGCCATGGTGCTCACCTTTCTGTATGAAAACTGCTGCTCTTTCCAGTCGCTCCACATACTTTGCCAGCTGTTCTTGGTGCCAATATTTAAAGAAAAGTCGTGACTTTCTGTGAAGTTGTGGAGAGAAAAAAGCAGTGAGAAACACTGTTGTCTAAACCTGCCTCCATCATCCTTTGGACAGGCCTTTCCTACAGCCCTAAAGTTGTCCCTGAAGGGAACTGGAGAACAGCTTACACATATAAAGTCTCTGCAGTTCAGGTCCCCCATTCCCAGCAACAGCAATCCACACCTACCCACATATCCAGCCTGTCAGCTCTGTACTTTGCAGTATCTCCAAGCAGCTGAAAGAGAGGGGAAAAAGTGAAATAAATAATTTTCCATGCAAAGTGAACACCGTACAGCCAATGGTTTTAGGTGCATAAAGGGGGAGAAAGTGCCTCAACAATTTCACATTACATTCTGTGTCCCCTGTCAACTGATCACATTCAGTAACTGGCTGTCAATCTGTAGTGTGCCTTGAGGTACAGCTAGGATCACATTCAGAAATATCAGCAAAGGAAATCCCAGAGGCAGATTTATTTCAACTCCCTAGAGGGCAATTCTGCAGAAGCCTATTTGATTCTCAGAACTGTTTTTCCTCATTTTGTTTCCAAGCTCTTTGGAGCACATAAGTTGCAAGGTCAGCACAGCAAGACTTCTGGGAGAAAGCCTGTTTTCCAATTCCAGTTTCATTTTGCAGACTTCTGTGATAAGATGTGATCACTCAAAGGTTCCCCAACACCTGGAACTGAAAGCAATACCCTAGCTGCACCACATGGACAGCTTCCTCCCTCTGCCTGAAAATCTAACCTGTGGAACCACAGTGGCACTTTTTGCTAATATGTCACGCAGCAAAGCAGAAGCGTTTTTTCCTTCTACCTCAGACAATTTCCGCTGTGTTAGAATCTAGATCCAAGGTAATTATTTTCTCAAAAGCATCCTATGATTTTTGTGTCTGAAATACACAGAGTTGCCTGTCTACTATGGTCCTTCTCTCATCCATGAGATTCTCTCTTGAACTGGGTCTCAAATGAGTTTGCAATTCTTATTAATTCAGTATCATCAGTAACTTCAAGGAAGGTCTGTGAAGGTTGGAGGAGCTACTGCCAGGAGAAAACTTTTACAGGAAAACATTCAAATCCTTTTCTTAAAAGACAAAAAAAAAGAGAAAAAGAAAACCAGCTGGCTCCCGTACCTGCTTCATTCTCACTATCAGTCACAATTGATCATGACAGGAAAGAGGGACTAGGAAAGTGGAAGAGATAAGGTGGGGGATTTCAGCCTCAGATGCAGGAAGCAAGAAGCTGCCAGGGTAAGACTGCAGAGCTGGAGGGACATTTACGTGTTTAGGGAACAGAAAGGTTCTGAAAGTGCTGGGGGTATATTATGTCTGTACACATAAAAAATTCTTGGACCAGAAACGTCCTCCCCAGTCTGGGAGACATTCAGTCCTGGCTCAGCACTGTCTTTATCTTTTCCTTCTCCCTTGAGGCCACCATGAAAAAGCCTGGAGAAGTACCTGGCAACTGTGCTGAGCCCCTGCCATACTGAGTTCAGGGACACCCTCGATCATTATTGTGACTCCCCAAATAGAGTACATTAGCCAGTTTTTATTCCACAGGATAGCAAGGCTTTAGAGTAATTGAATTGCTACATAGCGATACGAAAAAGATTTAATCCATAATTGTACTAAATGCTTTTTAAACATTAACTGTCCTTGCCTAGGGATTTGTGTTCCACATCACCACAAAAACCCCTCCTCACTTTGTTCCTTTTACTCAGCTTGTTGTGCTACTTTGAGAGCAAAAGTCTCTGACGAACAAACTGGAATTCACATAACAAAGGAAAGGTTCCTACCTTTCTTTTGTAAGGGGAGTGTCTGGTTTAACTAGAAGAATTCCATATCTGTGAAAAACAAACCAAATCAGTAAGATAAGAGCCCCATCCTGGATGTGCTGAGGTGATCCATGCCACCCTCACAGCAAACGATAATAAATCACTGTTTTCCCCACTTGGCCTCCCACAGCAAATGACCCCATGATCTCAGGGACATGGACTTTAAAGAGGCTGTTTCACTCTCTCCCCATATCTGGTTTCCATGGTCACTTCCCTAGCAATATATAACAAAGAACATTCAGAGGTTTTAATAAACCTTTCGGCAAATTCCTCAAACGAGGGTCTCCAGGAGAAACCATCTCTTCGGATACGGATTGTTTCCAGCAGTCCATTGTACCGGAGCTGAAGCAGCACCACAAAGAGCGTCAGAGAAACAAACAAAAACAGGCCATTAGGACATCAGTTAATTCCTCTGCAGCCAGATATTCCTTTATTCAGCCCTGAACTTCCCTAGTTCAAAATGAAAAAGTTTCTTTTTGAATACATTTCCTTGGTTAAAGACTGAATTTACCACTCTGATGAATAACCACACTCCGTTAGAAGCTGGAAACCATAAAAACCAATGACAGAAATAACTTCACCTTCTAGGCATGGGTACTGCTTTGCCTCTGTCCCTTCAAGGATAGACTTTTACTTCCAAATCTGGGCAAAGAAGTACTTTGAGGCACAGATGAACTTCCTTCTTAATCCTATCCATTCCTATATACATAAAACAGGCCACAGAGCTTTCTGAGCTCTTCTAATCATTTTCAGTACTCTTTGAAGCGTCTGGACCTCAGACGTGACACAATATCCAAAGACAGTCATATCGGCACATTTCAGATCCTATCACAGTGATCCCATCTTGGCTCCTATTCAGAGTTCCCCTGGCTGATGGGTGAGAACAGTCTCCTCCGGGAAGCAGCATTTTTTCTGGAGTACTGTCTGTACCAGTCCTCATCCAGGAGATGCAAAGATGAATCCTAGTGCCTGACAAGCAGACCTCATTGCATTCATGAAAAAGAAATGGGAGAGAACTAAGACTGCAAAACCTGGACCTAGCAGTCTGTGTCACAAAAACTACCAAGTACCCAGAACCTTTACATGCATAAAACATATGCCTACTTTTTCTCTTGCAAGGGGAGACTCAGACCAGTCAGTTTCTGGCTATCTCCACATCCTTTCAGTGTGGTCTGCCTTCTTCCCTGAGATGTGGTAGAAGTACCCATGAAAGACACTGCTTTTCCTCACCTGCAGCAGCACTACTTGGCTGTCCACCATGCCTGGCTCCTTCTGGCTGTTGGGCTTTATACAGCGCACAAAGTGCGGACTGGCAGAATACATCCTCTCCATGAGCACCATCAGGGAATGCTGGTGATGGCAGAGAAAGATCAACAGTCCAGCAAGGCAAAGCGCTGCCAGAGCCCAGCATGCAATATCCCACAGCAAGAACTGTTTTCACACCCCACAGCAACTTCCAAGGCTCCCATAACAACTGGGTCACTCTCACCATGATCAGCTGTGCTTGACACCCAGAAAAACCCCTGTCGACATGCTGGATGCTTTAACTATGCTTAGCAGCTTGGAAGCTCTCACTGAAATATCACTGCACTCATCTCAAGGGCACTGCAGAGCAGCAATACTTTACCCGGAACTGAGCTCCAGCAGATTGTTTTCGTGTGCTGTTGAACTTGTCTACTCCTGGTATGATCTGAAACAAAACACAAGCAAAAGATCACCCCTGGAAGAAGTGCTTGATTGCCATCCATAGAGCTCTGCTGGAAGGCAGATGGCAAAAAGAGAGAATGGATTTTGGGGGAGGGAAGACAAGTTAAACATATCAGCAGAAGCAAGCAGAAAACCTGGCGAAAAACAAAGAAGAAATTGTTGCAAGCAGATTGCTGTCTGCTCTTATTTTCAACCAATTCCTGTCTGCTCTCATTTTCAGACAGTTTCTCAAACAATAAATATAAGGTAACTATGCCATCATTTATCAGTTGCCACGTGGACCTGAAATTCAATACCTTGGCTTTCACATGAGGCATCAGTGTCCCCGTCCTGGAGACAGTGGCTGTAAGAACAAAGACAATAGTTAATTTTGTACCTTTGCTTGCAATCAGGCATGTCTAAACATTCAAGCCTCACTACACACACAAGTCTCCTACAAATACTGAATCACAGACATGCATTAGGTTTCATCATGTGGAAACAGAAGGAAAGAGCTACAGAAAGTGGAAGAAAACACAAATACATGAAGCATACAAGGCAGGCAATATTATTTTCTGCCACTGAGAAGACAAGGCAATCAGGTTATTGACCTTCAAAAGAAAAGTCATCAACGGGCATCTAATAACACAGAAAAAAAGTACAGACAGCAAATGGGAAGCTTACCAACAGCAGTCAACACAGGACATTATAGAAAGTCAGAGGGCTTAAAACTAATTCACTGACAAGATGAAAAATTCAGGGAAGCTGAATTTACTGAAGGATCTAATGACAGTCTTGCACAACCTTGATGCAATTGTCTCATGTGAATCATAGAATCACAGATTGGCTGAGGCTGGAAGGGACCTCTGGATGTCATCTGGGCCAAACCCTTTGTTCAGTGGAGCCACCTGGAGCCAGCTGCTCAGGGCTGGACAACCAATCTGAGAACATGTTATCTCTGCTGTTTGTGAACTTTCAGAGTTGGGACTAGACTAAGCATCTTCAGTAACAGTGTGTAAGTGGTAAAGAATAAAGATACTCCTGAGCTGGAAAACACAGTGTAGAATAGGAATAGGAATAGGAATAGGAATAGGAATAGGAATAGGAATAGGAATAGGAATAGGATAGGATAGGATAGGATAGGATAGGATAGGATAGGATAGGATAGAATAGAATAGAATAGAATAGAATAGAATAGAATAGAATAGAATAGAATAGAATAGAATAGAATAGAATAGAATAGAATAGAATAGAATAGAATAGAATAGAATAGAAATTAATCAGCTACTTGTAAGTCCCAGAAAGTGGCATGGACTGTAGAGCACAAAAAAAAAATGTAACTCTGCACCAGAACCACTGTCTTCACCTATATGAATTCCAAGGAATCATCCACCTGACTGTTCTTTAAATGTTTGCTTTCATAGAAGCCTTGGAGACTCTGAGGCTTCATCAATAACTGGAAACAGGGAGTGTACTGGTGGGAAAATAAAAATGCATGACTCAGAGTTTTTTAACAAGTTGCCCCTGAAATACAAAATGTGTTTGAAAATGGTAACCTCCTCACTCATTGCTTGTGGCTTTACAGCACTCTGTTTTCAGCGTGAAGAGCCAGAAGCTATGACCTTGTCCAGCTTCATTTCTAGACAAGAACAGAGCATATGGGAACGGCCATTGGAGACAGTCCTGCACTGGCCCTGGAGAAGATGGGCTATCTGATCTGAGGGAAGACATCTGAGCAGGGAATAATTCTCTAAAAAAGGATACAACCTGCCTTGCTTTCTGGAGGGGAACAAACAGCTCGGACAGCCCAGTATATGCCAGCAGCCCCAGTCCAGGCTGCAGCTTTCCCAGAATCTTTCTGGAGCTGCCGGCTGTGAAACATCCACAGCACATGAGCCTCATCCCCACATGCAGTTCTTGCCAAGGTGGGTCTTGATTCATGTGGGATGCTTTATCATAGCAGAGGGACTTGCCTGTGAACAGGACACTGAGCAAGGGGGTGATGCTGTTGATGAAGAGCCCATGGACGTTGGCTGGCAAGGTGTCTCTGTTCTTCTCTAGAAAGCCCTCAGCAGCATATTGTACCTGGAGGAAAGGGCAGCAAGTCACTAGGGCCAGCAGTGCCCACAGGTTTGCTGTGAAAGCCACCTCCACAGCTTGCCAGGAGCAACTGTTAATACTGAATGTGCACTCGCTAGCACATGAATTTTGTACACTGTCTGCCACATGGATT
Organism: Patagioenas fasciata; assembly: GCF_037038585.1. Classification (NCBI taxonomy): domain Eukaryota; kingdom Metazoa; phylum Chordata; class Aves; order Columbiformes; family Columbidae; genus Patagioenas; species Patagioenas fasciata. Next base: position 74,710,132 of record NC_092560.1, on the reverse strand, counting down.
TTGTAAATGCATATGCACCCCGTTCAGATGAAAATCCTGAGTAACAAAACCCTGCAAATGGCACTGAGGCATCAGAACTGCAGCATAACACTGAGATATCCACCTTTTCTTGTTCTTCTTTTCCAACCTTTTGTCATGCATCCTGTTGTTTCTCTTGCTCCCTTCCTTTCTCACCTCCAGCTTGCCACTCTCCTTGCTATGTTAGGTCTTAATTTTTGTAATAAAGAATGTCACCAGTAATAACTTAGTCCAAAATGGTGAGATTAGATTACTACATTGCATACTACAATGACCTGAACTGTCATGTCATCCCCTGCTCCAAAAATTATATTTAATCAATCCAACATATTTGGGCCAGTGTTTTCAAAATTGGTGGCAGTAAGGTTGCATGCTATAGTCCTACGCCTCAAGCTACTTAGACACCATTGAAAGTATAAATAAGCATCTCCACTTTCAAAACGTTAAGTAACTGTCTGCTCTCACTGTGTTCCCCAGTGTTTGCAATAAAATAGTGACTGCTGTGCCCTGGAACCCTGCAAGTAAAGGTAAAGACTGTCCTTTGGTTCTGCACAGTGGATGCAGGGCTTTTATTTTATAAGGGGCTATTTTAAGACTAGAGCTCCAATAGAATGACAATGAGTACAGCAGAATATTCTAATAACCTATGCTTCCCAAAGGTAGCCCCACTTCCCTCAGGGGTCCTCTTTTCCTATAGCTTCTACAGAAATCCAAGGGAATCCTTTTAGGCAAATCACTGGAAACACATCACTCTGCTACTATCATTGTTGGACCATACACTCCTTAACATCAAGGCCTTATTTATCAAACAACATAAATACCCACTCTTACATACATTACAACAGTTTTCTTCTTGTAAACAGTACATACTTTCCCAGCATAGTGAGCGATGCTGAAGCCCAAAACACGGCCTCGGCCTGGCTGGAAGTGTAAATTCCCTTTGAAGGTGTTGTTTAGTTTATCCACAAATGTCTTATCAGTTGCCTGCAAGAAAGCAGATTTCATATTGAAACAACAAAGCTGCAACAGAGACCTGTTCAGGGCACACAGAAGCAAAATAAAGCATTATAAGTATCCTTGGCTGTGCAACAGTTTAGTACTGTACTCTCTCTTTGACTCTCCACAGGGATGCCAATATCATTAGAGTGTCCCCGATCTGCCTGTCCCATCTCATTAGTCACGCATGGGGACACCTCTGTTCATCCTGCTCTTTAAAGCCACACTCCAACATAAGAGCTCTCTGTGCAGCTCATATTTACTGCTACATTCCCCTCCACTATTTTCTCTGCCCTCTAGTTCATGCATACCTGTGGGAATGCACTCTGTTCATCCAGAAGAGACAGGAGCCCAAGTGGCTTGGCCAGAAGCAGATTCTGTGGGAAAAGGGACTCATTATGCACATACAAAGCAGTACAGGGCATCCACTCCCATCTATGCCCTTTGAAGAAGTTTTTCCCAGACACATCTCCTCCCCATGATAGAAACAGCAAGACTCTTCTCTTGGCTGGGTGGAGCAATTACCTTCTGTCAGCCCTCTCACTCACCAGAACAGGTTCATTATTGTTGAATGTGATAGTCTCCCAAGGCAGCTCCTCTTCCTTATAGGTAGCCTGCTCCAGCTGGAAAATGTGCTGAAACACAGAACAGAGCAATTAGAGAACGCAGCAGACTTGTCTAGACAACCCTGAACATCTTCCTTCCCACCCTGATCAGAGGACAGTGGTGTGGGTCCCTCACTCGTGGCATGAGAGGCCCAAGATTAAACTGCTGTTCTGCATGCTCATCCTAAGCCTGTCAGTCACTGATGCTGGTGCATAAAGTAGGAACATTTACTGGAGTGTAACTGTCCCTGCTCTGCCAACTTTGGTCACTACTTGACCCTTCTACTTCTTCCTTCCCTGCTCCAGTTGCTCCCCTGCCACAGCAGAGAAGGCTGCTGCTCTCTACCCTGCTTCACTAATCACCATTTCTGTCCTTCCAGGCAATAGTTTTTCCCCAAGCTCTCCCTCACATGTCAGGTAGATCAGAGCTCTGTTTTCTCTGCCACACAAGGTGAGATCACTCACAGCAGACTTACATGGTTGAAGAAGTGCTGCAGCTGCTCATTGGCCAAGTTTATGCAAAGCTGTTCAAAACGATTCACTGCGAAGTTTTCAAACCCAAAAATATCCAAGATACCTGAAAGAAGGAAAATGAGCACACCATGGAGACTGCAGACACCCACATAACTCAACACACAACTAGATCTTCCATCACCCAGCTCTTGTGGCACAGGGAAACCCCAGTCAAGTCACCAGTCTGCAATAATTCCCCTTGGAGAACCAGTTAGGAGAAGCCCCACTTCCAGCCCTGAAAGCCAGAGTGCCCCAGAACTACAGCTTTGTGGTTGCTTCAGACCAAAAAACTGCACAGAGTTGGTCAGGTGAAATCCTACAGGCTTCATGCTGCTGACAGGTACCTCCAACATGATCATGTCTTTGAAAATGGATCCCTGCACACAACCTCTGCGAAACCTCATATTGTGCCTTGTCTTCGTTGTGGCTGAGGGGCACACATCTGAGGACAGAACAGGACCAAGGAAGCAGAACTCACCTATCTCCCCCAATTCCACCTCAGGATCCACATTCTCAGCCAGCAGCTCATTGATCTTGCAAACGATCCAGCCAAATACTCGGCCATACGCTACCTTTGCAATGGAATCCCGAGCATCTGCACAGAGAGAACATCAGCAGCTCACTGAAGGGCTACAAAGGAGAGTAGGGAACACAGCACAAAAGCTGGCTCAACACATTCACCTCCTGCAACAATGTCCAGTGGTTTATGAAGCTATTTTAAAGATCAGATAAACATTCGATATCTGCCTGACCATCCCTGCCCTCTGCATGCTCACCGGAGCTTCCATTCCAAAAACCTCACAATATTTCTACAATATTAGATGTGGCATACTAGGGCACTTGTGAGACCATCTAACATTGAAAATTTGATTTCCAAAAAGGTCCAGCTATTTTTTAGAATATTCAGGGACTTTCTTCCCCTCTGCATGTCTACTGAGTATGGATCCCCTCACTGCTAAACCAAGCAAGACGCTCCAAGCTGTACTTTGAAAATCAAATGGTTCTGTTCCTCCTAGTCCAGAGCTGCTAAGTGTTTAAATGCTGTAGGAAAGAGGAGAATGCAGTTGATGGAAAATTTGGTGATATTGAAGAAGAAGGAGACAAACTACTGTGTGATGGGAGGTATATATTTTGTTGTCTAGAGACATGCATGAGAAGACATTTGGGAAACAGAACTAGCTAATTTCCCATTTTCAGTTGTGTTTTTTTTTTTTCATTTATTTTAAGCAATATCCTAGAAATTCTGGGATTTAATGACTTTTATTTATTTTTTTAATATTTTATTCTAACTGAACCTTTTTGTGAAGATTATCTTGGATTCTTATTGAAAGTGAAAATAACACCTTGCACTCACTACTTTAACATACTGCCCTTTCGTCTCATTCCTGGCCCCAATACTGTGCTATCTCATTAATTCTCTCAGTTATTTCTCCATTTACTGCCCAGAGCTCTGCACGCTGCCAGTACTCTGTGACAGGAGCCTTCCCGTCTTTTGTACAAATACCTACAATTTCCTTTTAGGCTGAACTGAGGGAGAAAACAGAGCTAATTCCTTGGTATCTCATTTAATTGCTGCAGCCTCCTGGAGATCAAACAAAAGCAGCATTCAAGGTTCTATGTGTTTGTACGAGACTAAACAGATAAACATTGATATACTTGCCTCTGTGTAAGAGGAATGAAAGGGCACAGACAGACATCCTTGTTCCCAATGAGCTGCACATGTGTGGGGTTACGCTTCCATCAAATATGGGTCAGTCTTTCTAGCCAGCACATCTGCAATTCATTATGTTTCCTACCTTCTGCCTGCTGCTGGGTGTGAAAACGATGAATCTGCTCGCCTCGGGTCACTGACATTGTACAAATAAGGCATTTTAACAGTTCATCTTCTTGGACTCCAAACTGACCCTGGGAGAGAAGAAATAGATGAGGACAGTCAATAGCAAACCCTGATACTACTGGTGGGGATTGTATTTCCCTGTGTCTGTGCGACACCCAGTGTACTGGCGTTATGATTCAGATTAAGGCCTTTGAGCTCTGCTGTAACATAAGCATTAGTTAACATCTTGCAGCACTGAGCCAGATGCGGGCTCTGAGATCTGCGTGATGCCTGCAGTGTCCAAGCTCACTCTTGTGCTCTCTCTCAAATACTTTCTGTTTTGCTCTCCCACTGCTTCCACCTTCCAGCTTCTTGGGGATCCATGCCAGTCCCTGCTGAAGTGTTTTAACGACCTACTGAACAGCACCGCACCGAGATGACTCCAGGTGCTGAGATGTCGGAACTTCAGCAGACATCAGAGTCATACGAACCCACAAGAGACAGGAAACCATGGGAACTCAGACACAACTGAACCCCTCAGTGATCAGTTTAATGGGAATTCTCCCCCTATGGGCAAAAAAAAGGAGCTGACTTTAAGAATTAAGACAAAAAGAAGCTGGCTCTTGAACAGAGTAGTTGGTTGTTTCAGGTATGGCATATTATAGAAGGGAAACAGGGAAAAAGATGGGGTGAAACCAGAAACCAAGGGTGCTGAGATTTCAAATAGGTCAAAATAAACAGATAGAGAAAAGGCAGAAATATGTTACACTTCCCTGTTCTGTGTTGTTAACAAAACAGGGTAATATATCATCCCATATAATAAAAATGGGCTGGCCCTGGAGAATATATACTTCTTGATCTGTGATAAGTTCATGTGAAATACTAGCAAGTTTAATTCCTGATAACCAACAAAAACTGGTAGCAGTTAAGATGGTATCCTTGGACAAGATTTGCCAAAAACACAGAATTAGGGTTCAGATACTGCACACCTGAATTTCTTCAAGGCATCATCACACTTAGTAATATACAACATTTGATTTTAAAAGTATTGCGTTGTATGATATCAACAAGGCACATGTGATATTGCCATGTGCAAGACACTGGTTCTGGACACACAAGAAACAGAAGCTGGGAAGTATCTCTCTGGGCATAGCAGTGAACACGAACACAGTCATGGGGCCACACTGAGCATTTCTGGAAAAACTGCTTGTTCTTCAGGAGCCTTCACACTCTGAAGCAGGAACAGCTCCTGCAGTGGGAACCAGCACCATATCCAGAAGGTTTCTATCAGCTCTTGTCACTCACCGCTGCAGCCTGCAGCCATCCCCGTGAGGCTTCACTCACTTTTACAGACCCACTGCTCTCCTCAGGCTCAAAGGTCACATTGCCCAGAGACAACACACCAGCCAAGATTGCCTGCATGTCCACTTGCTCCTAAAACACACAAGAAGGGTGACTGGAGACCTATCAGCATGTAACATGTACAACAGGAGGTCCCAGAAGTTGGAGAGGTGAGGGAAAGGCACAGGCAGCCTCTGGGAAAACGTTCCACACGAAGTCTGACAGACTCAGGTGGTTTGGAAGCAACATGAAAAATCCAGAGAGGAGACAAATAGGACTGAGCCTCAAAAGAGCAGTCAGAAAGAAACCCTATGCCTGCAGGAAGCACAGATGGAAATTGAACGGCCCCAGAACTGACCTGTTCTTGGAAGCCCACCATGTCAAGGGCATTGCACACCTCTTGGTATTTGTGCTTCCAGCGCTGAGCTACATCCTGTGTACCAAACCGTCCACTTATGTACCTGAGAAAGTGTATATCCCATACAAAACCGTCACACAATCAGCACAGCAAGTCAGTCCTACCCCAAAGGAACAAAGCAGATCAGCAGCAGTGGAGACATGAAAGAGAAATACACTCTTCCAAGGTAATGCATCAAAGAAGAGACTCCAGACCTCCCAGCTTCCAGGATGACCCATAAGATCTTTTCATGTAGCTTCATTAAGATCCCACTCCAGTTTCCATTCATTTGTTGACCTGTGCCAGGCTCCACAGGTAGGGCCACATGGCCTCCATTATGTTGCTTTCTCCTTCCCTCCCCCATCCTGAAGACTGAACTACGGTCTGCCTTTGAAATACCTGTACAGTGAAGGATCCAATAGCCCATACATGTCCTTCTCCTCTGAAGACAGTCCAGCAAACATGTAGTAGAAGATGTGGAAATTCCTCTCCCCTGCATCCTGTTGCACTACCCGTGACTTCTCTAACAGGTACTCGCTCAGCTTTGCACCTCTCACTGCACACAAGAAAGTGACAGGGTAAACTTTGGGGACATGAAGCTGACTGAGCTGTCCTGCATCTCTTATTTGGTGATAGAAGCATGGAATTGTCTAACTTTTTATGTGCAACACCCTCTAGGCTGCCCAGCAATCTAGAGGTGGGCTTCTCCATGCTTCCCATCGTCCTAGATAAGGTGTCTGCTCACTGCTTTTAGCTGCAACCAAGGCTTCTGGCACCACAGAGTATTCCTGATGCTTCCCCTGCACTGTCACTCCCATATCCTTCCTGCACCTCCACAATGTCCAAAACCCAGGCCTTATCCTACAGTGCAAGATTTTACTTAATTGCACACATTCGCATAGGGAGTCAGGTATTAAAAATTCACCCTCCACAAGTTCTGGCTACTCGGTCCACTCCCTGCAGTGCCTAACCACCCCCCAAACTAATAATTTCAAATATTGCTCTTCACTTTACCTGTGTTATTCTGGAAACGCAGCTGTATGTATTTTCCAAAGCGGCTGCTGTTGTCATTCATCACAGTTTGGGCATTGCCAAAAGCTTCAAGCAATGGATTTACCTAAAACAAATAAACAAGTAGAACAAGCACTCCTTAAATTAAGTGATTCAACCTAACTTACCCAGAAAAGTTTAACTTTAGCGTTTACTATTTAGCATTCAGTTGGAATAGGAACCACTCCATGAATACTCAAGAGCACCTATTTTTATCATACCCTGGATAAAGGAGCTGAGAGAGGCAAATATAACAAAGACCAGGCAGCATAAGACTACTGAAAATAAGCACAATCAAACAGATTTGATCTCAGTAAAATCATTTGACTTATTTAAATATAAGGTTGGTATAACAGATTTCCACAAAGCATCTGACATGACCACTAGATAATTTGATAGCTATAATACAACAATAAGCAAGGCAAATATGGCACTCAGTAGCTACTGAAATTTGTAGACAGCATAAGGCTCAGGACAGTGAATTATAAAGAAACTAGGAGAAAAATCAGATCAGCTTGCCAAACTGGATGCAAATAAGGTCAGGTGACAGTTTTTCCATATTTGATCAAAGAATGCCAGCCGACTGGAAGAACGATTATTTAGGGTACGTCCTGGGCAGTCTGCTGAACACAGCTTTACAGCATGACACTGTAACCCCAAAAGGGCTAACTTAGCTCTTGAATGTATCTACAGGAACCAAATAAGATGACTATTATTTCTTTTGTCACCTCTACGTTTTCCAAAGGCAGCTCACCTGAAGGGAACTTTTCACAGAATGTCCTGAGTTGGAAGGGACACACAAGGACCATCAAGTTCAGCTCCTGTCCCTGCACAGGACAAGCCCAAAAATCACACCATGTGTCTGAGGGTGTTGTCCAGTCTCTTCTTCAACACTGTCAGGCTTGAGGCCGTGACACTTCCCTGGGGAGCCTGTTCTAGTGCTCCAGCACCTTCTGGCTGAAGAACCTTTTCCTAATGTCCAACCTGAACCTCCCCTGTCACATCTTCCTGCCATCCCCTCGGGCTCTGTCGTTGGTCACCAGAGAGAAGAGATCATCCCTGCCTCTCCTCCTTGAAACTTCTGTTTCCAGTGAAGGAACTGCAGGCTGGGTACAAACATTGCCAGTCAAATCTTTCAGGGTCCATTAGGCCAGGCACTACACCGAGCAAACACAGCTATCCTGCTTCCTGAACCTGCTCGGGTCGGCCTGACAGTGTGACCCACACCAGCTTCAAGCACAGCCAGCAGGCCTATCAACGCCATGTTCCCACAAGGGAGCATGGGCACTCAGCTCAGATCCACCGTGAATGATATCACACTGAAATAATATGCTATTCCAGAGCCCAAAGCATCCCACAGTGTTTACATGGTAAGGTTTTGGTAGCTGGGGGTGCTACAGGGGTGGTTTCTGTGAGAAGATGCTAGCAGGTCCTCCCACGTCTGACATGGACCCAGTTCCAGCTGGCTCCAAGGCAGAGCTGCCACCTGGCCAAAGCTGAGCCCATGAGGGGCAGTGGTAACGCCTCTGGGATAACAGATTTAAGAAGTGGAAAAAACTGCTGTGCAACAGTAGCCAGAAGATAGGAGAATGTGTGAGAGAAACAACCCTGCAGACACCAAGGTCAGTGGAGAAAGAGGGCAAGGTGCTTCAGGTGCTGGAGCAGAGGTTCCCCAGCAGCCCGTGGTGCAGACCATGGTGAGGCCGGCTGTCTGTCTGCAGGCCGTGGAGGTCCATGGTGGAGCAGATCTCCACCGGCAGCTTGGGGAGGACCCCACAATGGAGCACAGCGATGATCAAAGGAGCTGTGACGCTGTGGACAGCCTGTGCTGGAGCAGGCTCCTGGCAGGAGCTGTGGTCCCATGCAGAGAGGAGCCTGGGCAACAGCAGGTTTGCTGGCAGGACTTGTGACCCCGTGGGGGACCCAGGCTGGAGCAGTCTTTTCCTGAAGAACTACAGCCCGTGAGAAAGACCTACACTGGAGAAGTTCATGGAGGACTGCCTGCCATGGGAGGAACCCCACACTGGAGCAAGGGAAGAGGTGAGGAGGAAGGAACAGCAGAGAGAGCATGTGACAAAGTGACCACAACCTCCATTCCCCATCCAACGCAGCTGCTCGGAGGGAGGAGGTAGAGAAATCGGCAGTGAAGTTGAACACAGGAAGATGGGGGAAGTGGAGGGAAGATATTTTAAGATTTGTTCTTATTTCTCATTATCCTACTCTGTTGGATACTGGCAATAAATTAAATTAATTTTCCCCAAGTTAAGTTTGTTTTGCCTATAATAGTAAATGCTGGGTGATGACCCTGTCCTTATCTCAATCCACAGGCCTTTTGTCATATTTTTCTCCCCCTGTTCAGTTGAAAAAGGGGAGTGGTAGAGCAGCTTGGTGGATGCCTGGTGTCCAGCTTAAATTAACCCACCGCACACAGAAAGATCTCTCTGGTTCTATGGAAAACCTGAAAACACAGAGTTTAAAATGAAGTAGTCCAAGAACTCATTCTGCTTGATCTATTAATGAAATGTTAAGATACGATTTGCTCAAGAAATCCCACAACTCCTTGGGGAGCAATTCAAGTAGAAATAGTTCAAACCAAAGAGACAAATACGTCTCAAAATCAGCTAGCAAAGGTGTATGAAAATAGCAAAGACGAAGTTAGTCAGTTAGCAGGTATGTGCCTGATGGTAAGTGTAAGTAGGCAAGGAAAGATGACTGAAGGCTGTGTGGATTCTCAATCCCTGTGTACCATTAAATTAAGACCCCTTTTTCTAATAAAAGTCCTTGTTTTGTCTCAGACAGGAAATTATTCAGAAAAATGTCCTTAGTCCCTTGTCAAAGAGAACATGATAAATGATCTCAATAGTTTTCTGTCATTTAAGATACCACTACATTCCCAGCAAACAGAATTACTGACCTACCAACCTTCTAATTTGTGGTCAGCTGTTTCACCATCCTTACCCACTATATTCTTATGTATCTCATGTTTTGCTCCCTGAGTTCCAGTGGTGATTCATCAGCAGGCTTTCTGAGCCCACTGCAAGCTGCTTTCTGAGCCCATCTACGAGCACCATCCTGTAAAGACCTACCTGAAGGATCTGCTGCTCCAGCTGTGAGTTGCCTTTGCATAGGTGCATTATGTGCTGCAACAATAGCTTCGTACTCTCTGTTTTCCCTGCGCCGCTCTCTCCACTGCCAACAAAAAGCGAAGGAAATTCCAGCAGCCATAAAGTATATTTGTTCTGCCCCCTATGTCCTAGTGCCCTATTGCTTGAGAGTGCTCTCTTGCCCAAGAGTTTCACAACTTTTTCAGCTGCACTACGTATGCGAATACAAACTTGCACACAGCTTCACACAGTGGGTCCCATGAGGCCCTGGTCCCTTCCCAAGGGGAATATTTCCCCATCTTCAAGGGAGTACAGATACACCCCACGCCGTAACTTCTGGATGGGGTGAACAGGACAGGCCATTTGCTCTGTTTCTTAGGAAAAAAATATATCTAACTTCCGGAACACAACCTCCTTCAAAAGTGATCTGACACACTGATTACACCAAATATGGCAGAGTCAACAGCTTCCTTGTTCTTCAAAGAGACTTTCCCCATCCACCTTATATCCACAATGGAGTACTGATCTTGAGATACTGGGGCAATCACATATTTACGTGCCTCAGCCAGCTGAGAACACGAACACAGTGCCACAGAGCTGCCCGCAAACCCGCAGCGGTGCACGTCACTCTGCCGTCACATGTGCCCGCACCTCCGCCTTCAAGTCAAACAAGCAGCACTTGGAAAGCAGAGTTTCCCCTGCCCTGGGAGGAGGAACGTACAATCAGTGAGACAACGTGTCCTTGACTGACAACATCATACTGGCAGAGAACTTCAGAGCATGCACAGAAACACAAAAATGCAGGAAATGCCAAAGTTGTACTTGAGGGCAGGTCTCTGTTTCCACACCTGACCTTTGAGCATCTGGTGTGGATTTACTGCTTCGTAGCTCCAGGTGGCTTCACGCTTGAATCAAGTATGTGTCACAGGTGGCTAAAGATCTCAAATACTACAACTAGTACCTGATCTGAACTACAGATGAGGCCATCATCATCTTAATAGGCACAAACAAAATAAGATCGTTTTTCCAGTTGAGAACGTGCTGCTCAGACAGCACCCCTGCTCAGTATATAGGATTTTTTTTTCTTTCAGTGATTTCCTTCTTCCACAAAAGCACTATTAGTCAACACTCCCATGATTCAAGCTTGTCCTTGTACCCTCCAACAACAGCTTCACCAGAACTGCAAACACCATACAGTTGCAGATGTGTAATTGCCCCAGGCTGTGAAGAAAAGCAAAGTCATCACCAGGAGACCCAAGTGCTGTACCACAGCATATGCAGGCTGTGACTAATGTCCCCTGGGACAGGGAAGGCAAGAGGAGACAGTGGAATTCGCAGCAGAAGACAACTTGATTGCAATATCACCTGGAGGCAGATGCTGTGTTCAGTGTCAGCCTCTGAAACATGCCATCCAGATATCCCAGACTAACTTGGGGAGACAAAAGAGACCACAAAGAATAATAAAGCCTGTGCCACCCCATGCTGTTCTGATGAACTGTGGTCTAACAGGAATGACTTTCTCCTCTCCCTTCACCCCAACTTTGCTCTTGCCAGGTAATCTTATTAATGAGTGTTTCGCCACTCACAGAGAGCAAAACCATGATGGCCCTGTGACAGCAACACACAGACCAGTTAACAGGGCTGCAAGATGCACAAAAGTAGTTCAGACTCTCATCTCTGAGACCACAAACTGCTGGTGGAAAACACTCAGACTGCTGACTTCTTGGCAAACACCCACAGGTTACTCTTTCTTCTCTTCCATTTCCCAAGACAAATACTATGGCTGTTCTCCATCCCTAAGAGCCCTACCAGCAGCACCTCCTCCACCTGCTAACTCCATGGCTACCATTTCATGAGAGCACTTCAGGTAACACACAGGAACTGATGGCTTGCAGGCTAGAGAAATGAGTAGGGCTGGACGCTGAAGGTCAGCTTGCTGTCCCACCACAGCATCCAGCAATGATTCAGCAAGTTATTTGCACCCTGTGTAGACTGAAAATACTGATAAAATGATCAGAAGCCCAATGTAAAGAAAGAAATATTAAATCAAACAAGCTGGAAATTACAATTTTAACTGAAATTATATTTAAAGTGTTCTCTATGATACCAAGTACAGGCAGTTAGTATTTTGAGGCTTTCTCCTTGATGCTGTTTGAAACCCTCTGCTAGTTGATGCTGTTCGAGGTTTTTCTCTACTAGTTGATGCTATTTGCTATCCTGCACAGCTTCAGCAGAACAACAGTGACATCACGGAGTGAAATGCTCGTGACACGGGTATGCTCCTCAGTCACAAGAGGTGATTTTTTTCCACTTCTAGTGCAAAGAACTGCCCATAACAACAAGATTTTCCCTGATCAGATTCCTAGAGGTCTTAGGGCACAAAACATCTGTTTTTCATTCTCCTGCTCCTTGGTTACGCATGGGAAGTTCCACTTTGGGAAAACAGGTTCTTTTAATTATAGAATCGTAGAATAGTTTGGGTTGGAAGGTACCTTCAAAGGTCATTTAGTCCAACCCCCCTGCAATCAGCAGGGAAATCTTAACCCAGATCAGGTTGCTCTGAGCCCCATCCAGCCTGGCCCTGGATGTCTCCAGGGATGGGGCATCGATGACCTCTCTGGGCAACCTGGGCCAGTGGTTCACCACCCTCAGTGTAAAACATTTTTTCCTCATGCCCAGCCCTAATCTCCTGTTTTAGTTTAAAATCATTACTCCTTATCCTACTGTAACAGGCCATACTAACAAGGCTGTCCCCTTTATTACAGCAGTTGCAGTGGGAGTTGTTTTTCCTAAGAAGAGCACTCTATGGCTTTCCCCAGGGCTGGATAAATCTTTCCAGTGACATATCCCTTCAGCAGCAAACCAGACACATTTAGGTGCGTTACCACCATCGGCAGCTGAGCTGCTCCCCAAAATCCAGCTTTGTTTGTCACATGCCTTTGTTCCCGATGTGCTCGCTGTCCTGTCTGGAAAGCAGACAGGTCGGGCAGAGCAATGCGTTACAAGCACAGCTGGGTTCTGACTCACTGGAGAAAAGCTTCCAACGAAACTTCAGCAGCGAGAGCCTGCTGGCTGCAACCCGGACCCCCCACTTCTGCCCGGCTCCGGGGAGCCCCTAGCCCGCCCTGGCCGTCCCCCCAGCCCTCACCTGATGACGATGCACTGGTTCTGAGGCCCGCCGCCCCGGCGGCCCAGCATGGCGTGGTAGGCCCGGCTGGCCACGGCGAAGATGTGGGGCGGCAGCATGCCCGTCTGGTGGTGCCGGTACCGCTCGGCGACCTGCGGGGGAAGTGGTGGCGGAGGGGTGGGGAAGGGGTCGAGGGGCGGCGGGGCCCGGCCGGCGGGGGCCGCGGGGACTCACCTCTCGCCCGTACAGCGGCAGCGGCTGGAAGGGGTTCATGGCGATGAGGATGTCCCCGATGTCGGTCTGGCGGAGAGGGGAGAGCCCGTCAGCCAAGCTCCCACCGCCGCCCCCCGCCCCGATCCCCGGCACTCACGTAGACCAGCTGCCGCAGGAACCGCTCCCGCAGCCCGCCGAGCAGCGCCGCCTCGTCCAGCTCCGCCAGCGCCGCCAGATCCCCGGCCGCCCCGGTCGGCGGGCGAGGCTCCCCCAGCGACACCATGCCGGACCGCTCCCCTGCAGCAGCACCACCCCGCCTGTCCGCCCCGGTCCAGCCCAGCTCAGCCCAGCCCCGCTCCTGCTCCGCCCCAGGACCGCCCGCCGGGGCGGGGCCGCCGTTTGAACGCGGGGCGGCGGCGGGGACACCAGGTAACGGGCGGCGTGGCCCCACAGGGGCCCGTGGTGGGTCTCGCTGTGGGTCTGGTGGGTGCTGTGAGGTGTGAGGGGGATGCTTTAGCGCCCAGCTCGGGATGCCCGGGGGAAGCGGGTGGGGTGGCTGCGCTCCTGGAGGTCCTGCCCGGGGTCTGGTGGCCCTGGGGGGCGCCCCCGAGCAGCGGCGAGCCGCCCCCAGGTGTGAAGCCGCCCTGCTGCGGGGCTGACCGGCTCACCGCGGGCAGGAGTAAGGGGAGCGGGTCAGAGCCGCCCCGAGCGGTCCGGGGCTGAGCCTGCCCGCGGCCCCCTCCACCGCGGCCACTGGAGCTGTGCGGCTCTTGGAGCTGGCCCGGGAGGCGATTAAGGCTTCTGAGACATCCGGAGTGACGGTGCTGGGGTAATAGAGGAAGGTTTTTGGAGGATTTTCAAAATGGGAAATTTAGAAACGTTTCAGGGAATATTGCTAATGGGCACGATAAGGCCGTTGGCTGTACAGAAAGTGTTTTGGGGTTTCTGTTCCGAGACAACCAAGCCAGAGCACTCCCATCATCTTTAGGTGAAGTATTTTCTATTCTCTGCATGGGCTGCAGACAACTCTTGCCTACCGAACTGAGACAGTGAAATGTAACATATTTTGGAATAATTTGAGTATCTCTGTGTCTGTTTGAGTATCTCTGTGGCTAAGGACTTTAAATTACTGTAGGGAGCACAAGTCTGATGAGCGGTTGATGGAACTGGGGTTGTTTAGCCTGGAGTAAAGGAGGGTGAGGGGAGACTTTATTGCTGTCTACAACTACCTGAAAGGAGGTTGTAGTGAGATGGGGATCAGTCTCTTCTCCCAAGTAGCAAGTGATAGGGTGAGAGGGAATGGCCTCAAGTTGTACCTGGGGAGGTTTAGGTTGGATATTAGGAAAAAAAGGGTTGTCAGGAAGGGTTGTCAGGCACTGGAACAGGCTGCCCAGGGAAGTGGTGGAGTCACCATCCCTGGAGGGGTTTAAACGATGCATAGATGAGGTTCTTAGGACATGGATTATTTGCCAGTGTTAGGTTGTGGTTGGGCTCAATGATCTTGAGGGTCTTTTCCAACCAAAATGATTCTATGGAGCATTTGCACACCTTTATGTGTGCAGGAGAGGGTCAAACATGGTGTAATTTTTTTTTTTTTTTCCGTTATTTGTTAGAAGAAATTGAGCTGCAAAATGACAGTCATGACTGCAACCTACACTGGCTAAAGATTCCATGTGAATTTAGCTTTTTAGTCTATTATTAGTGGGTATTTTGCAGCTGCACACTAATGCTAAGCCCTTGCCTGGTATTATTTCCTGCAGTGCTGCCTCTCCATCCACAGGTGTTTCAGGTCTGCCCTGTCTGCCCAAGACCTGGCCTTGGCTAGGCCTGTTATGTCCTGAGTGAATATGGGGATAAACCTCTGGAGAAGCTCCTGCTGCTATAAAATACTACACATGTTCCTCCACTATCTGTACTTTTGCTAACTCATTGAATAAGTCTTGGTACTTATTGGATGTGAAACTTTTTTTTAGACACTGATTTGGATATTGGAAATGTCTCTGGAAGGCTGTATTTGGCAAATTCACTTCTCTGCAGTGACATATCTTTCTGTATTAGTATAGTTCGCCTGTGTGGGAGCCAGAATTCTTGTGGAACTAGCTGAGCTTCTAGACAAACTACGGCAGATGTGGTCAAAATGCAGAGCAATATTTAACTGGTGTTCCGCTGATATGTGCCTCTTTCTCTGAGAGAGGATGACAAAAGAGGGAGCATTTTCCTCTCTGGCAGAACAATGGTGCTCTTGCAGAAGATAAGAGCAGCAGCGAAGCTCGTTAATAAGTGGACAGTGTGATTCACAGCAGTTGCTCACTCTGTCATCTCTGAAACCACAAACTACTGTTAGAAAGCGATAGTACAAACCGCCTGCTTCTTGTGAACCCCCATGGGAAAACAACCAAGAGTGCTCTCTTTCTCTCTATTCCCACTCACCCCCGTCACCTCGAGACAAATCTTATGGCTGTTTTCTACATCTACCCACAGTACCTCTTCCACCCACTAACTTCCCTGAGTTTATGGAGAATTTTGCATAAAGAATGGGCAAAGCACAGGAAGCAGTGGTTTGTGAGTGGGATTGAGATTTGCTTACAGATGCATCACGATGTACGGCTGCTGCTTTCATGGTCTGGTCTTTCCAACACTGTTTCTCCGGTCTCCTGTACCCACGGGTAGGAATGCAGAAGGAAACTGTTAATAACTGTTCCTGGCAAGCTACTTTCTTTCTTTCATAGTAAAGTGTAGAGTCTGTATGTTGGAATCCTACCCTGTGGCATAAGTTATTCTTTTGTTATGTGTCCATCTCTCTTGGCTCTTCATGACCAGTCACCTTTCTGTGTATCAGCTCTTAGGCTGCCATGAGTGACTCGTCCCCGCTGTTTATGGCTGGAGCAAACACTGTGGAAGAGCAGAGGGCTCGCTGGGAGAGAAAGCGCAGCCGGACAGCCAAGGAGCTGCTGGAAACTGAACACGACTACCTTGAGCAGCTGGATTTGGTGGTCACAGTGAGTATTTCGGTCCCTTTTGTTATGTGGGTGCCTTCAGGCAGCATGTTCTTGTATTGTCATGGGGAAGGGTTAAGAGCAAGGCTTTGATACATCCCTACTGCATGGGACAACTTCTAGGGCTGAAAGGGGTTTTTTTTTGCATTTTTTTCTTTACCTCCTCTACAATACCTGGTAGCTAATGGTTTTGGTCCCTTGGCTTTGTCTGTACGCAGATATAAATCTTTAAGTTTTGATTGTATAACGAGCTCACCTTAAGATGCTTGAGATGCATAAAACACAGGAGCACAGACAAGGCAAAGATTATGAACAAGATGGTGGAAAACAGATGCATCTAGGAATGCTGAAATAGCCTCTATCAGTTGTGTAGAGCTGTTCCATGTGTGTACAGTTATGGTCACAGTTACCAAGAAGGTTTATATCTGATGATAGCTATCTTAGGTAGGCTTTCACAATATTTTATGTCCTTTGGAGCTGGAGAGTGTGTAGGCTGCAATTTCTTGCTTCTGCTGTGTGGCGTGAATAACATTTGAGTGACTCATGAATTTTACCAGTTTGAAATTCTCTCTTTATTTCCTATTTAGTTCTTTGTGACAATTTTAAAGGCCAAAGGGATGCTGAAATCTGCTGTGTTGGAAACCATATTTGGACCCCTGGAACCCATATATTCGGCCAGCCAGTAAGTGAACACATTGATGTGATTCCTGTAATTATGTGAGGAGGATGCTATATTGATGAAAAAGTAAGATTTCAGGAAATACAGCTAGCACCCTGTAAAACAGGTGTTGACTGCTAC
Source organism: Patagioenas fasciata (assembly GCF_037038585.1). Lineage (NCBI taxonomy): Eukaryota > Metazoa > Chordata > Aves > Columbiformes > Columbidae > Patagioenas > Patagioenas fasciata. The sequence goes on along the minus strand of NC_092560.1, from coordinate 74,693,157 downwards.
CCTTGGTGGCACTTGCAGGTGTACCCAGGAAACTACTGATCTGTACCTACATACCCAGGTGCCCAGTTGCTCACTGGATAGTGGTTTAAACCCAGTAAGTCTGCTTCGCGGTACTTTTAATGGATATTTTCTGTAGCTAAGTCTATGACCACCAAGCTTGTATTAGGCACAGAAACTGCATGTGAAATGGAGACTGACAAAGGGAGGTTGGCGTAGGAGCGAAGCAGAAGGAGCTGTGAAAATGCTATCAGTAGTGTAACCCTCATGAGTTTTTCCTCCTTGTGCACAGGGCGTTGTCACTTCACCTGGAGAGAGGGAATTTAGCACTAGGACTGGAAAACTTCTGTCAGAATTTGGAGCTTTATGGCCAATATGCTGAGAATTTGGAGCAGGCAAACAAAACCTTGAAGGTAAATATCTCCTTTATTTTTCATGTTCTTTTTCCCTTTCCTTCTACATTCTTCCCTTTTTCTTCTGTTTCTGGAATGATTAGTTTTCTTCCTTTTTCTGTGCTGCTACTCTTTTCTCAGTCTTTCTCCCATGATAGGATGCCAAAAACTTCTCTGTTTACTTAAATCTTCAAATTTCTGAAGCTTGTTTCAGGTGTTTGTATGCTAAGCACAGCTTTTTCAAACAGAGTTCTTTATTTACTCCCATTCCACCTTGTCTGGCGAGTCTGGAGAGTTTGTGGTGGGGACATTGATCTCTTTCTGGAGAATTATCAGGCCTCCTAGTCATTCCTACTACCACTAATTGTATCTTAATGATGGGATTTCCTTTTTCTTCCCATCTTTTTCCTATAGTAGAAGGAAAAATTTTCCTTCCTGCTTACCTCTCCAAATACAACGTTGTCGAGGGTTTAGATTGCGGGGTGACAATAAAACCCTGGCAGATGTACTGTTAACCTCCTCCCCCCACTTCCTCCTTTCGCCTCTCCCTCCCTCCCCCTTCCCGCTAAGGACAGGCGATCGGGAGGGAAAGAAGGACAGAGAGAAGAAAGTTGGAAAAAAATTAAAGATATTTTACTAATGCTACTAATAAGAATAGAGAAAATAATACAAAATATACAAAACCAATCTTGAAAGTCTCAACAACTGCAGAGCCAGCACCCAAAATCCTGGATTGGACTCTGCAGCCAACCGGAGCTGGATTCAGTCTGTCTCTAGGCCTCAGTTTGCAGGGACAACTAGCAAGGTCCTCTCCTAATGTCGGCCATAAGCAGAAGGGAAAAAAGGTGAAAAGGGATGAGAACCTCTTGATCTCCCACTTTTATATGAAGTATTCACATGAATGGGATGTTACACACCGTTGGTCAGTTTCTTGGTGACTTGTTTCTCCTCTTCCCTCTTGCGAGATGTCCATCCATGCTTATCAATAACTTCGCATTCCATTGCTATGTATGTTTACCAAAACATGTGTCTGGTTCTCCAGGAAAATGCAGCTAATATGAAGGCTTTAGCTGACAGGCAAATTCACTAAAAGAGAAACTTGTTTTTTAACAAAACCAGGACAAACGTGTTTTCCAAGAAATTTCAGAATAATGTATTTTATTTTGACGTTCTGAGAGCTGTATCTGGAATTTGAAAAACCCAGCTTCCAGTTTTTGTCTGTGCTTTTTTTCAGCTGCAGGATGTACTGGGATTCTTCCCTTCTGTTCTGTTTGCATGCATATTTTCACACTTTTAATTTCCTAAAAGAAAAAGCCATTTTGGATACTTGCCTTGAGGTGATAGGAATGAGGGGGCTGCATTGCTTTGTCTTGAACTGAGTGGCAAAAAGCCACAGGTGAACTTCTTGTTTTCCTGAGTCAACCTTCCTTTTTTTCTTCATTTTGATTTGCTGAGTATACTAGCTTTATACCGCTCTGAATGTATAAAGAGGATATATCACTTCCATTACCTGCTAGGAAGTGGTTGTCAGGAGAAAGGGAATTGCCTGCCCATGACAACAAAAGAAGTTGCTGATGCTTGTGTTTAGGACTGGAATCTAAACTCTAAGTTTAAGAGTTTTAAGAGTTTCAAGCTTTGGTGCAGCTTAGAGCATCTATTTCTTTCCCTAGTTTCAAAGCTATATGCCTTTTCTGCTGCCCACAGGAGCAACTGAGGAAAAATAAGTCATTCCGACGTTTTAAGAAACTCCAGGAGTCTCGACCCCAGTTTCAAGGGAGGAAACTAGAGGATCTGCTTCCTTTGCCCCTGCAGAGGCTGCACCAGTAAGTAAGCAATTCTGCATCTTCAAGGTGTTACTAGGAGAGAGGTAAAATGAACATAAGTGTCTTGGGTGCTATGGGAGGTCAATTTGCTTAATGTGTCTCAAAATTGGAGCATATAGGCAGCAATGAAACAGACCTGAAGACATGTCTGTAGGGTGGAATCAATGTATGTGGATGGCAGATGATGTAGAGAGGGAGCTGTGTTTACCCCTGGCTTCTAAGCCCTTCATCTAGCTCTCCAGTAGAACTGGAGGCTTTCCGTTATCTCGGTAGGATACTGAAGTTAGACCCTGAACAAAAGGAAGCTGTCTGAAGTGCTGCAAAAGTGGTGATCTCTGCCAGAGATGGTCTCGCTCTGCTTTTGTGCAGTTTGCTGAGCGAGTGCATTGCATCTCCCCTCTCTTGTATGTGGTTGCTTTTGGAGAGAGATTAACGGGCACAGGGGAGCTTTTCTCCCCTCTCTGGTTATCAGGGCTATATGCTTTCCTCAGGTTTGGTGCCTATCGCAGTTGTCTGAGCCTGGACAGGTCCAGCCTGGATTGCTGCGTGCCCCCTTGAGGCATCACCTCCCCTTTGCAGAGCCAGGCTGGCTGCCCCAGGCGAGTGCCCTTTCTTGCATAGGGTGTGTGTGTAATACCGGGCACGGGCAGTTTGCTGGGAACCCGGCTACTGCTGCTATAGGTCAAGCAGCTGCTCTTCAACCATGTTCTTATCCATGCTAATGCAAATTTGGGAGATTGAGAGCCTCACTTCTTTGAAAATACTTCAGAGTGAGCATACCACAGTCTTTCGGCTGCCTTTATGTAGCCTTTTTAATCAGCTTGACAGGTATAAATGTAAGCTTTCTTTTTACTGTAATTCTTTTAATCATTCGTTTAAATTTGTAAAATAACAGTATATTTGTTGCTGTCCAGCTGCTTGGAAAAATGATGGCTTTTTAACAGAAGGTCTAATTTTTTTCATAAATCAGCTTCTTGTTCAAATTTCTCCAAAACTCTGTTTCATATATTGCAGGTCATATGACTTCTGCCATTTTGTGAATCTACTCAATGCGATGTTTATTCTGTCCTTTCAGAATGAAAATAGTTTGACCTTATTGGTAGAATGCATTTGCAGAGAACTAATCCTTTCCAGAAAGTACTGGAGAGGAAAAAAAGAAAAAAGCAGCTCCTAGGTCTTATGGAAATGCCTTTACTTTCTTGTGTGGGCAGGAAATGTATGGTATGAATGCTACCATTCAGATATTAAAAAAAAAAAATAGTTCAAAGAGAAATTTGTCTATTACTGAATGCATTTTTATGTGAAAGCTAAGAGAGTCTTATGAACTTAAGTAATATGTGAGGTTGCTTTTATCAGATACCCAGAAAATGCCAAAGGCTTGAAAATGTATAAAATACTTGGGTTAACTTAGTTGATAAATTTGAAGATAAAATCGATGTAATTGAAGAATTGTGACCAAAAGCTGCTTGGTTAGGCTTAGGGGTCAGTACTCCCTCTTCTGGTGGGATGTTGTTAATAGTTCTGTCACTAGTAGGAGATATTGCTGTTCGTGGTGTCTTTTTGTGAAATGAATCTTCTCTCTTTGCCTTAGGTACAAGCATTTCTTCAGAGACCTGCTGGAGAACACCAGCCCAGACAGTGCTGAGTGCCAGAAACTTGCAAGTATGATTCTGCCAGTAGATGCTGGTATTTTGATCAATGTTAGCCTACTTGCTAATAATGTTTGTATTCTTGTCTTCTGTCTACTTTGACAGAAAGAAGAATCTCATTTTCCCTCGGGTTCTGATGCATAACTATTTCCCATCAACATCTTGATCAAGATGTGTCGGAGAACACACTGGGAATAAAAATGTAGAGTGACTGACCGGGAAAGTGTCCTTGGGGTTAGGTCAGAGAAATAGCAGCTCTGTTTTTTACGATGAGGGTGGTGAGACACTGGAACAGGTTGACCAGAGTTGTGGATACCCATCCCTGAAGTATTCAAGGTCAGGCTGGACAGGGCTTTGAGCAATCTTATCTAGTAAAAAATATTTCTCCCCATGGTGGGGGGATTTGAACTAGATGATCTTTAAAGGTTCCTTCCAACCCAAACCATACTGTGACTCTATTGGTCGCATGCCTCAGTTTTCTAGGATAATTTATGTCCTTCATTCCATATTTACTAGCAGTTAACGCCACTTGTGGGGCATTTTTCCTGTTTTTGCTTTCAAATACAGGAAATTATTCCTCTAATGTTTTGTTGGCAAATAAAAGTTTTTGAGAACTGCAGAAGTGTTGGTTGGAGAGAGGCCTCTGGAGGCCATCTAGTCCAATCTCCTGCTGAAATTACTGTTGTTGATACCTGTTTTAAAACATTTCCTTCTAATTTCATCTTACATTTTCACAGCAAGATAGATAAGATGTAATATATACTCATTTGTGTTAACCTCAGAACATGCTAATCTAATTTCAGAGGCTGTAAAATCAGTTTCCAAGGTATCTTGGTGGGTCCAAGACATCATTCGTAAGAGAGAGAACTCCTTGCAGCTACTTCGGGTTCAGAAACTGCTCAAAGGACAGAAGACCCAGGTGTTGACTCCAGGTCAGTCTCATTTAATTTAGAATGTTTTAGTGAGGATAAAGAGCAGGTTAATTGCTTGACATTCAGATAGGAGGAGCTGATGACATGTAGTTGGAAAGCTAGTGGTGGGAACCCAAGGAGGTCAGGAGTGTATGTCCTGGGTAAGAAAGAAAGACAATAAATAATTTTGGAACAGCATAAGTAACGGTGTTGTCCCTACTCTATTGCAGAAACCATAGATTTCTGAGTGTCAAGGGCTGAAGGACTGTATTGTTTTTTACCTTAAGCTACAAGCTTCATAGACTTCTGCTCGCACCCTGTACATGAGGAACCTGTAGCAGATAAAACAAAAGCAAACAAAACAAAATCAGGAATTCATTCAGTGCTTCCCATTGTTGGGAAAATGTTTAGAGCCATCTCCAGGAAAGCTGGTCTCCATCACGCACAACAGTTACTTAGGAAGACAAACACCATCACTCCAAACATCCCTTCTTTCTCCTGCCAGCTGAGTGTGATATGATACGGTGTGGAATATCCCTGACCTGGGGTCAGCTGTCCTGGCTGTGCTGCCTCCCATCTTCTTGTGTACTCCCAACCCACTTGCTAGTGGGGTGGTGTGAGAAGCAGAAGAGAATGCTATGTAAGCACTGCTCAGCAGTAACTAAAACATCCCTGTATTGTCAGTGCTGGTTTTGGCACTAATCATAAACATAGCCCCATACCAGCTGCTATGAAGAAAGTTAACTCTTTCCCAGCCAAACCAGCACAGGTAGAAAAAGAGGTTATTTATCAGAGGTTATCATTCTTGAAAATGCTCAGTTAAGGGGCAGATTAATTTACACTTCTCTTTCCCATCCTTAGAATCCTTTCGGTGATGTTAGCAGAAACGGAGCTAACACAGGTGTGCTCTGCTTATATTGAGCATGAGCATGTGTGGGGGTCCCTGGACACATTGGGGTAGTGCATAAGTAAAAAAAGTAAATAGGTTATCCTGAATGACAGAACTAATAAGATAACCCCATGCCAAAGAAAAACCCCAAACAAACAATAGTATAGCGAGACCAGAGGTTGCTGTTGTTTAAAAGTGTAGGGTCCACCTTTTTGTTTATCTCCAAATATTCTGAGACGTGTAGTTGGAAAAGTGTTGCAGGTCTACAGACACCTTTCCATTTTCTAGGACAGAGAATTATGATGGTTGTATTTTCCATTACCTGGAGAAAATAGGTACTACTGCATGTGAGAAGCAGAAAAGTAACAGACAGCTGGGGCTTGCTAGTTTTGGTCCACCTTTCTAGAAATAAGAGAGCTTTTGCAGAACTGTTAAGACTGTGTCCTGTTACTAGAAGGGAGGAGGTGACAAACATAATGCTATAGATTCAGGGAAAATGGGCAGTTTTGGGGTTGGGTATGTCACGTTTGGCAGTGTCTCTGAGATGAGCTGCTCCAAGAGACCCTGCTTTTCTTGTTGCCTTCCATATACAGGGCAAGTGCCATTTTAGCCAGAACTACCTCCTTAACATAGCACACTGTTCTGTCATCTCTATCTTTCCTAGGGATATTTCCTTGCCCTCAAAAAATTTCCTAAATCATATGCCCCACGAAATCCTGAACACAGACCTATATCCCAAGACTTCCAGCATGGTCCAGTTCAAACATTATGCCGGGGAGCCTGATCACAGCTTAGCCTGAGGGAAATAGTTCCCAGTCCAGCCCCATGCTGCTGGCACCTCCCTTCCATTTGTTTTTTAAAGTTGGACTGATTCCTGCACCTCACCTTTCTCTTTCTCAGTTCTTTATTCAGATAAGAGGAGTTGCTCCTGTGGAGTAAGCTAAGCAGGAATTCACTTACCTCTATGTTTTGTGAATGTAGCATACTAAGTAAGACACAATCCGTAATTAAAGTTGTGGTGTTTTTAAAACATACATATTAGCTCAGCAGGAAGCCAGGGCACAAAGAACAGTGGCTGAAATTCTCTGGCAGGTGTTTCTCAGATCAGGCCAGAGGGCAGTACCTTACTATGCCTTTAAATTTATGTAAATAAACTTACTTCAGTTGTCCTCATAATTCCCATGAGTTGATGGCTATCTTGTACAATAATCCTTCTAGTTAGAGGGACTGCTTTAATTATTCCATTTTGTGTAGGTGCCATTTTTTAATTGCTGCTTGCAGCTACGTTTGTCAGATTGTTTTTATTTTTCCCTGCTGATTTCTGTGCCACTTGTTCTGTTGCAATTCACTTCACGGGTAGGTAATACTGGACCCTATTCTGTAAGCAAAGGTTGATAAGGTTGACTATTCAGGCCTTCCTTTTGATATGTTGTTTTATATCTCCTTTGCTATCTTCTCATTAGAACAGTAATCTCCATTCTGTAATCTGTTAACTACTGGAAGTCCATATACTGTTAGATGAACTGTGAAATGTGTGTGTTTGTTTTTCTTAATTGGAACACACAAGCAAATAAAACAGGGGAAAATAATAAACATTCAAAGCTTAGGCTAACTTCTATTCACCACGAATGACAAACAACGCAGCAGCACCATTTAAGATAGTTCATAGTGCATTTTCTGAAGGCTTATATTAATTTAAAGCTATGTATACCATTTTCAAATTGTGCATTTGTTCTGGTCTCTTTAAAAGGACTTGCATATAATAATATCCTCTTAACACAGTAGATCTATAACAACTTCAGCCTGCTCTTCACATACTAAAAGTTTTGGGCTGATTACTGCTTCTGCATGGGCACTATCAGTGCTGGTGAGCTGGACCCAGTTGATACTCAGTGCCTTTTACCCTGTTTCCCCAAAAATAAGACAGGGTCTTATATTAATCTTTGCTTCAAAACTTATTACTTTTTGTATTTATTTACTTATTTACTTTAGTATTACTTTTATATGTATAGCTGCTTGGACACTATTTAAATGGACTTTTAAAATGGACTGTAACTAGGGCTTTTTTTGTTGTAGGGCTTATATTTCGAGCATCCTCAAACATCCTGAAAAATCATGCTAGGGCTTATTTTCAGAGTAGGTGCTATTTTGGGGGGAACAGGGTAGTGGCTGGAGCTGATGTTTTGCCCCCTGGTAACCTACAAGAGTGGCTTGCAGTATTCCTGTTTGTCTCATTATGTCAATTTTGTTGCCAATGATGATCTGACAACTGTCTCTGTTTCCCTTGCATGCCTAGGGCGGTGGTATATCCGGGAAGGCTGGCTTCTGGTGGTGCCTTCAAAGGGAGAAGAACTGAAGCACAGGATGTTCTTCCTCTTTTCTGATATCTTTATTGCCACAAAGCCCTGCCACCCACTGCACCTGCTGAACTCAAAAAAATTGGTGTGCCAGGCTGTCTACCCGCTTCACCAGTGCATAGTGGATAAGGTGTTCGGCCACACAAAGAGCCAGGGAGGGCTCCTCAGTGTAAGTCTTCCTATTCCTGCCAGCAGACACATCAGTGGGGTAAGACTTGTGAAGCAGGTCTCTAGCTGCCTCAGCAGCAGCGGGGCAGAGATGAAGAGAGTGTTGACAACAGTAAAGGCAATGAACTAGTCTGAGTTAAGGCAACCTTTTTCTTCTTGGACTGATGCCTTAGGTAGGGGTTCAAGTTCAGGTCTTCCTAGGCTGCAGCAGCTGTGGGCTGCGTCAGCTCATTCCTGGTGAGCTGTGGCCGGGAAGACTCTTTGGGCAAGCTGTGATCTGTAGATGATGGTAGTGGAAGGACCCCTAGAGGCAGCTTGGAATATGGGAGAAAACTGAATTAGAAGCTGCTGAGAACTCTAATTGCCCACTTCCAAACACCACATTAAGTCCAAGTGAGCTTTCATCTGTGGCTGGAAGGAATGGACAAGACTGTTGCTTGCTCTGTACTGTCCAGCCTCTGGCCTCTCTCAGTACTAATGCTGAATTTTTCTATCTGGGAAAGAAAATGGTGGGAGGCAGCACACAGGGCTGAGTTCAGTTCAGTGGTGGCAGCTCTCCTTTTGTTGGAGTTGCTGTTTTGGTAAGGAATGCCACAGAGTGGACCAGATACTGTTTGCCTTTCAGCTCTCCTTTCCACACAAGACACTGTTGTTGATGTCCAGCGACCAAGAAGATATTGATGACTGGTATCGGAGTCTCACAGCTGCAATCAGGTAGGCATCTATTTTCCAGAGGTAGAAGGGGCTGAAGGAAGAGGGCAAAACATAAAAATTATGATGTGGACCTGTGCATTTCCATGTATTATGTGATTTTAAGGCTGACAGAGAATACCTGACTCTGGCAGCCAGGATACAAGAAAATAGCAAGAGCAGGTTTCTTGGATTAACAGTGAACTTCCCCTTTGTTCTCCTCTACAGGCAGCTGAAAGCCTGACCCACCTGAGTGGCAGGACAACCACCCCTCTTGGTAGCAGCCGACACAATCTTAGGAAATGTTCAAGGACGTGTAGTAGGAGAATTGCATTTAGAGGGACTACACACTGTACTTGTGATATTAGGAATGCTTTGTCAGATGTCCTAATCTTAATACAGATATTGCAAAAAATAGGTATGCACACTAAGGATTTGTATATAAAAAAAGTATGTATCAAGACTTTCCCCAAACTTAGCTTAGAAGTGTCCTGCTTTTCTACATTTTTTTGTTCCTCAGATTATTAATTTAAGGACAAGCAGAAGTGAACCTGACTTGCTTTCCCTCATTAAATAATTGTACCCAACTGTCTTTCTAAATCAGTGTTTCCACATCTACTTGTATACATATATGGGTACCTGTTCTTGCTTCTGGGTCTGTAAATCAAAACAGATGTTTTGGAGTAATATGGTCATAGCACTGTGTTTTAAGCTAGTGCTATGGGGCCACAGTCATCTTCCTGCCTTGACATATATTAACCTTTCATATCCTTGAGTTTTCTACAAAAATAGTTTGACAGTTGTTGTCCCTTTTCTGCTAAGAAAGTGACAGTAGGTAGATCAAGGGATGTGTTTAAAATCCTGCCTCTCTCTTTCTCATCAGTCTCACAGAAAAGTTAATCTACTGAATTATCTGAAATAAACTGGTAGGTAACATAAATTTGTGCTTATCAAACAGCATTCACATTTCTATTCTGAATCCTAAGAGATTATGCAGGTGAAACAGTGCGTGCCTTGGCCTTCAGGGAGTGGGTAGCCTGATTGCTTTGAGATGCTCCAGTGAAAACCTCAGGCAGCACCTCTGCTGCTGAAGCACAGTGAAAATCTCCAGAGGGCTTCAGTCAGCGTTCTGGGTCATCAATCACTGGTAATGCACTAGAGTTCAGTTTACTAGGGTGAAAGACCAGTTTAAGAAGAAATATAGATCAGGTGGTATTCTTGAACATTTAACATTAAAGTCTTAACATCAACATTTAATAATGTGGAAGCTCTACAGCAATAGCGGTTTGGTTTGTCTGTTCAAAGGGAGAAACATCTGTTTGAACAAAATATTATGTCAACTCCAAGGAGGGAAATGACTTTTTAGTAGTTTGATGTTTTTTTCTTTTTCCTTACGTAGTACCATGTCTCTTTATTTTCTAACTGGAATACATTCACAAGTCTATGGGACTGCATGGGATCTACCCAAGGGTACTAAGGGAGCTGGCAGAGGTGATGACCAAGCCACTTCACGTCATTTATCAGCAGTCCTGGCTGACTGGGGAGGTCCCAGTTAACTGGAAGTTGGCAAATGTGGCATCCATCTACGAGAAGGTCCAGAAGGAGGATCCAGGGAATTACAGGCCTGTCAGCCTGACCTTGGTGCCAGGGAAGGTTGTGCAACAGATCATCCTGAGTGCCATCTCACAGCACATATGGGACAACCAAGCAATCAGGTTCAGTCAGCATGGGTTTGTGAAAGGCAGATCCTGCTTGACCAACCTGATCTCCTTCTGCACAAGATGACCTGCTTAGGGGATGAGGGAAAGGTGTCTACCTGGACTTGAGTAGAGCCTTTTACACCGTATCCCACAGCATTCACCTAGAGAAGCTGGCAGCTCAGGGCCTGGATGGGTGTACTCCACTGGATGAAAAACTGGCTGGATGGCCTGGCCCAAACAATTGTGGTGAACAGAGTCAAATCCAGTTGGTGGCCAGTCATGAGTCGTCTTCCCTGGGGATCAGTATTGGGGCCAGTTCTGTAATATCTTTGTAAATTATCTAGATGAAGGGATTGAGTGCACTCTCAATAAGTTTGCAGATGACACCAAGTGGTGTGGGAGTGTTGATCTGCTCAAGGGTAGGAAGGCTCTACAGAGGGATCTGGACCAACTGGATCATTGGGCTGAGGCCAATTGTATGAGGTTCAACAAGGCCAAGGGCTGGATCCTGCACTTGGGTCACGACAACCCCAGGCAGCCCTACAGGCTTGGGGAAGAATGGCTGGAAAATTGCCTGGCAGAGAGGGATCTGGGGGTGTTGAATGACAGGTGGCTGAACGTGAGCCAGTGTGTGCCCAGGTGGCCAAGAAGGCCAACAGCATCCTGGCTTGTATCACACAATATGTTTGGGATTGGAAGGGACTTCAGAAGATCATCTAGTCCAATCCCCGTGCCAGAGCAGGAACACCTAGATGAGGTCACACAGGAAGGTGTCCAGGTGGGTTTTGAATGTCTCCAGGGAAGGAGACTCCGCAACCTCCCTGAGCAGCCTCTTCCAGTGGGCCGTCACGCTCACTGAGAAGAAGTTTCTTCTCAAATTTAAGTGGAACCTCTTGTGTTCCAGCTTGACCCCATTACCCCTTGTCCTATCATTGTTTGCCACCGAGAAAAGCCTGGCTCCATCCTCATGGCACTCACCTTTTATATACTTATGGACATCAATAAGGTCCCCTCTCAGTCTCCTCTTCAAACTAAAGAGCCCCAGCTCCCTCAGCCTTTCTTCATAAGGGAGATGTTCCACTCCCTTAATCATCTTTGTTGGACTCTCTCCAGCAGTTCCCTGTCCTTCTGGAACTAAGAGGCCCAGAACTGGACACAATATTCCAGATGGGGTCTCACCAGAGCGGAGTAGAGGGGAAGGAGAACCTCTCTCGATCTGCTAACCACCCCCTTCTTATACGCCCCAGGATGCCATTGGCCTTCCTGGCCACAAGGGCGCAGTGCTGGCTCATGGTCATCCTGTTGTCCACCAGGACCCGCAGGTGCCTTTCCCCTACACTGCTCTCTAATAGGTCATTTCCCAGCCTATACTGGAACCTGGGGTTGTTCCTGCCCAGATGCAGGACTCTACACTTTCCCTTGTTAAATTTCATCAGGTTATTGCCCCCACAACTCTCCAGCGTGTCCAGGTCCCGCTGGATGGCAGCACAGCCTTCTGGCGTGTCAGCCACTCCTCCCAGCTTAGTGCCATCAGCAAACTTGCTGATAGTACACTCAACTCCCTCGTCTAAATCGTTAATGAATATATTGAATAATATTGGCCCCAGTACTGACCCCTGAGGCACTCCACTAGATACTGGCCTCCAACTAGACTCTGCACCATTGACTACCACTCTCTGGCTGCTCTCCTTAAGCCAGTTTGCAATCCATGTCACTACTCTATTGTCTAGACCACACCTCCTCAACTTAGCAACTAGGATGCTATGGGAGACTGTGTCAAACGCTTTTCTGAAGGTAAGGTAGACCACATCCACCGCTCTGCTATCATCCATCCACCTTGTTACATTCTCATAAAAGGCTATGAGGTTGGTCAAGCATGACTTACCCTTAGTAAAGCCATGCTGACTGCCCTGGCCAGCAGGACCAGGGCAATGATTGTCCCCCTGTACTCAGTGCTGGTGAGGCTGCACCTTGAATCCTATGTTCAGTGTTGGGCCCCTCACTACAAGAAAGACATTGAGGTGCTGGAGAGAGTTCAGAGAAGGGCAATGAAGCTGGTGAGGGGTCTGGAGCACAAGTCTGATGAGGAGCAGCTGAGCGAACTGGGGCTGTTCAGCCTGGAGAAAAGGAGGCTGAGGGGAGACCTTATTGCTCTCTACAACTGCCTAAAAGGAGGTTGTAGCATGGAGGGTGTTGGTCTCTTCTCCACAGAAACAAGTGATAGGATGAGAGGAAATTGTCTCAAGTTGTGCCAGTGGAGGTTTAGATCGGATGTTAGGAAAAATTCCTTCCCAGAAAGGGTTGTCAGACACTGGAAAAGGCTGCCCAGGGAAGCGGTTGAGTCACAACATCTGGAAAGGTTTAAAAGACGTGTAGATGTGCTACTTAGGGACATGGTTTAGTGATGGTCTTGGCAGTGTGAGGCTAATGGTTGGACTTGATAATCTTGAATGTATTTTCCAACCCAAACAATTCTGTGATTCTATTATTAAAACAGAATGGGTACTGTGTGAGGTAAGTGTCCTGAGGAGAGAACTATAAAATTTTAAAGTTAACATTGATTTTTGTTGTTGTTTTGTGTGGTTGGTTTTTTGTATGTGTGCATGTGTGTTTGTTGTTGGTTAATTGGTTGGGTTTGTTTGTTTTTTTTTTTTTTTTTAAATTTCCATACAGCTAATTCACTATATAGTATTACTCATTTGTTTTAACTTTGTGAAACTAGGAAGGAAGGAGTTCAACAGGTTTGGTGTTTCGTTTTGGTTTTGCTTTTTTTCACTCTGAAGCTACAGCTAGGACTTTCCAGTACTAGCAATCAAAGACAAAAACAGCAACTTGAGTTTCATATCTCTGAGTAGTTCAGAGAGTTTCACTCTCTGAAAAAAGTTCTGCTATTATCCCTTCTTGTTCTAATAGGGTCTTGCTATCCTACAGCAGAGGGTGAGATGTCTACCAAGCTCTTGGTAGAGAACTATTATTCATGCCCATGTTGCCACATTGCTTCCTTAACACAAGTCCCTTTGGTACTGCCTCTCTTAAGACTTATCTCAGTGCTGCCATCCTGTTTGCATTCAGCACTTGTGGAACAGCAAAACTAACTTGATTTTTTCATGGAATGTCCTGCCCCGAAAGGCTGCACACTGGCACGGGTGACCCTGGCAACTACAGTCCTGTCAGCCTCACATCTGTGCCTGGCAAAGTCATGGAGATTGTTCTGGGAGTTACTGAAAAAGCTGTATGAGGTGTGGCTAAAGTCACTTGTTTTTTTCAGCCCGGAGGAGACTGAGGGGAGACCTCATTATGGTCTACAGCTTCCTCGCAAGGGGAGGAGGAGCAGGCACTGAACTCTTCTCTTTAGTGACCAATGACAGAATCTGAGGGAATGGCAAGATGTGCCAGGGGAGGTTTAGGCTGGACATTAGGAAAAGGTTCTTCACTGAAGCACTGGAACAGGCTCCCCAAGGTGTCACAGTCCCTAGCCTGACAGTGTTCAAGAAGAGACTGGACAATGCCCTCAGACACATGGTATGAACTGTGGGGTTGTCATATGCAGAGACAGGAGCTGGACTTGGTGATCCTTGTGGGTTCCTTCCAAACCAGGACATTCTATGATCCTAGAAAACACTGTAGCTATGTTACAGTGAAGACACTGCTCCAGAGAGTAGGGCTGTTGGACTAGAAGCTGTAACAAACCCAGTCTTTTCTAAAATGTTACTAACTCATGCACAGGAATATAATCCAAATAAAAGCAAACTCACTTTCTGAACAGTTTATTTACACAGAGAATATCAACCATTAGGGCTCCCAGCTTGATTTCCTTCTCTTGCTGAGTCTCTATTCAAACCACAGGAAAAAGCAAGTAAGCCTTGAGCTTGTGCTCGTGTCATGGCAACTCAAGGTTAGTAATTAACCTTCAGACCTCCTGGGACACCTTCCACTTCTGTGCTACAGCACAGAAACAAGCTGGGGTGTGCATGGGGAGCCCAGACCAAGCCCTGTCCCTGTGCACACACAGGGCCTCCATCAGGGCAGACGGCGCTGCCTAGACAGGGGTGCCCTCTGGGGCCCGTGGGGCTGCTGCTTGCTGCATGTCTTCCCGGTAGCCCTTCAGGAGCTGGTTGAGCAGTGTCTTCTCAGTGTCACGCTGCGGGCGGATGAGCGGTGGGAAAGGGTTCCCCTTCAGCTCGATGACCGCCATCTTGGCGCGGTCGAAGCTATCCCGGTTGGGGATCTGCAGCAGGCGAGTGTAGCTGCCCGGGTGGGGCTGGAACCGGGGCGCCAGCACCTTGAACAGCTTGTGGATGAGGTCCTTCTCCTGCAGGGCAGCACGTTCAGCTCCAGCGCGAGAAGGCAACAAGGGATTTGGTGGGGGGAACTGGGGGTATACTTACCGTCAGCCAGAAATTTGCCATGCGCATTGCGCGCTCATTGGTGTCGCCCAGCTTGGCATACTCGATGAGCTGCAGGGAGGAATCACAGAACAGTTCAGGTTGGAAGTGACCTTCAAAGGTTATCCATTTCAAACCCCCTGCAATAACCAGGGACACCTTCACACAGAATCACACAGAATATCAGGGATTGGAAGGGACCTCGAAAGATCATCCAGTCCAAACCCCTGCCAGAGCAGGAACACCCGGATGAGGTTACATAGCAATGTGTCCAGGCAGGTGCTGAATGTCTCCAGAGAAGGAGACTCCACAACCTCCCTGGGCAGCCTGTTCCAGTGTCTGTCATCCTGTGAACAAGTTTCCTTTCACATTTAGGTTGAACTTCCTGTGTTCCAGTTTGTACCCACTGCTCCTTGTGCTACCATTGGTTGTCACTGAGAAGAGTCTGGCTCCATCCTCGTAACAGTCACCCTTTACATATCTATAAACATTAATAAGGTCACCCCTCAGTCTCCTCTTCTCCAAACTAAAGAGCCCCAGCTCCCTCAGCCTTTCCTCATAAGGGAGATCCTCCACTCAGATAAGGTCGCTCAGAGCCCCGTCCAGCCTGGCCTCGAATGCTTCCAGGGATGGGGCATCTATCACCTCTCCAGAAAACCTGTGCCAGCGTGTCAGCACTCTCAGTGTAAAAAATCCCTTCCTCAGAGCCGTCAGGTTGGCTGGGTGCCCGCTGCCCGCCCCCCCCCCACCCCGGCCAGGCCCGGCGGTCGCTCACCCGCTCGGCGTAGCCCCGCATCTCGTCGGCGCGGGCCCAGGGCGCCTCGATGCGCTCATGTCGCACCAGCGCCGTCACCAGGTTGCGCAGCAGGTCGAGGCGCGAGCGCGGGCCCAGTCCCAGCCGCCGGTGCACGCGCCCGTGCGAGATCGCGGCCGCCACCGACAGCCGCATCGCGCCGCCCGCCGGCCCCGCCGCCGCCGCGGGGCACCATGGGACGCGCCTCCCGGCAGCCCCCGCGCGCCGCGCGGCACGCCGGGAGGTGCGGTTCCCTCCCGCCCGCCAGCACGACGCACGGCGGCTGCAGAAAGCGGAGCAAGGGGCTTCCGCCGGGAGGCCGGAGCAGTGTACCGAGAGGTCTGAACGGAGCAAGGGAGCCGGGTCCGGCCCGGCACGAATGGCCTAACGTGTCCCCTGCCCTGGGGGGTTGCTCGCCACACGGCATTGACGCCACAGTGCGCAGGCGCAGAGGAGCGGGCCTCCCTGCGCGGGGGCTCCTGGGCGCGGAGGGGCCGCGCGGCATGCTGGGAGTTGTAGTTCCGAGCCCCGGCGAGACCGGCAGCCATCTCCCGCCGCCGTGGGGCTCTGCCCCGCCGCGGCCTGCCCGGCGGTGTTACAGCCCTGTCCCGGGGACAGGCCGCGGAGGCGGGCAGGCAGGGTGCGCTCTGAGGGGTGGAAGGAGAGTAGCCGTCCTGGTGCCTCTCAGCGCAGCGGGGGCGGGTTGGTGGGACACCCTCCTCACAGCTGCTCCTGCGGGAGGAGCTCAGGCAGCCTCCAAAGGCAGGAGAGGCCTGCCAAAGGCTTTACCTTGTTGCCTGTTATTTCCCCATGGGGTAGTTGCAAATCCCCTGATGTGATCCGGAGCCTTCAATAGGGCAGTTGATGGCCCTCCAGCACCTTTGTGCCCACTGTGCCTGTCCCCGCTCACACACCTATGGTGGTGCTGACAGTCACATCCTCCCCACCCCAGGGGGTAGGGTGGCTTCACCTCCCTCCGGCTGAGGGTCAGGAGGGGTCGGACCGTCAGTCAGTTGACAGGGTCCTCAACAAAGGAGGTGCCCAGAGAACATTCTGGACCATGTTGTAATGCCCACAGCCAGATCTGAACAAGAAAGGACCACCTTGGAGTGGTCTTCTCATAGCAGCGTGTCTGTGCACTGGAGCCTTCCCCTTAGAGTGGAATGCTGTCTGAGGAGACTTCCCAGGATTGAGAGCGCCTCACCTCCTTGTTTGGTGACCGATTGTCTTTCTCTGCTGGATATACCCTTGAGTGAGCACTCGCCTATCCCAGGCAAGTGATTATTTCTTCTGGGTACCCTTGAGTGAGAGGCCTCTAGCTTTGTTTCTTGTCATTGAATGCGTGCATGCTGTGGATCCTCATTATTCTTGTGTAGTCCTACCCCAATAATCTTGAACTGGTATCTGAATCTGTGCTTTATGTTGTCAGAGTACTAATTTTGTATAAATCCTGTTTCTAGTCGTTTATTGGCTGTACTTTTTACAGCTAGAATAAAGTCTGGTTTGGAACTTGCTGTCTGTCTGAATTAACTTTTGGGATGCCTCTGTGACACCCCGATACCAGTGCTGGGATGCCGGAGGAGCCTTGGATCCCTGTATCACATTCCCTGGGCTCCGTTCGCCGACAAGATGGGGTGAGGCTGCTGGAGCCAGCCCCATATAGTCCTGACCAGTCTCTGGAGCCGCCATCCGAATAGTGGAGGTAGGTCCTGCCTTATTTCTGCAAAGGCAGAAATGCCCCCAGCAAGAGGTGGTGCCCCACAGCCCTCCTAGCAGTGTGTGTAATTCAGCTGCGAGAAAAATGCCAAAAGGCAGCATAAGGAGGTTTCCTGCTACTTGTCTTTTGCAGCCAACATTTCTGTATTTCAGAGTAAGGATGTGTAATAAAAGCAGCTACCAACAGCGTAAGAAAAAATATCTTTGTTATTACGAATACATCATAAAATCACAATCATTTTATACACATTTTTGTATTTCTTATATAAATAAAGTGAACAGTATAGTTACTGGAATGTGTAATAGGAACAAACATACGGATTTTAATGTGTAATTAACAAATTTTTGGATCCCATCCCCATCTTTTGTTACTCCTCTAGGGCTTAGTGTATTAACTCTGAAATAATTCTAGGAAGAAGGTTACTAAAGCTGTGATGCCAACAATAACTCCAGGTGATACCTTAATTCCATTTGTAATAGTATTCCTCTCCTTTTCCTGATTTAGTCTGACTATATAGGAATTATTCTGTGTCAGCATTCCAGCTTTGCAAGAAAGACTAATCCTGTATGTACTTGGCACAGTCTTGAAAGAAAACATTTTCCAAGCTTTTTGATTTTGTTAAACCCATTAACAATCAGCATTTTTACTACACACTCTTGCAAATGTTTCCATTAAATATATTTCTAATATTAATAAAATAACAGACTCTGTATTATACTTCTGCTTATAACTTGATGTCTTAACATCAAAATAATATTTCTTTCTAATAAAATTATACATAGTATTTGTATGAAAAAACTTGTCATGTGCATGAGCTTAGTAATGAAACTAGACATGAGTGTAGATGTTTCTACATTCTTATTTTGGATTCTTGAGGGGGGTGTTATTTTGAGGGCCACATAGTAATAAATAATTTACAAGGTAATGGCTTCCCTGGCTTTCCAGTAATGAAGCTTAAAAGTGGAAATTATTCCTCTGGTCTGGCTTTTTAAAACTTTGGGTGTGCTGGAGAAAATGTCACTTTTGTATCTTCGAGTCTGTGTTTATCCAGAACTCTTAATGAAACATTTCTGATACAATGTGTTATGAATATCATCATACAATTAATAAGAAGTAAACAGAGGAGGGTTCATGCAAAGATCTTTGCTGGGTGCAGAGAAAGCTCAACCTTCCCCACCAGCCATGCTCAGAGGGGCTCTCTGTGCCGGATGAATTCCCGTGTCATCTCAGACGGACTTGTCTTTGCCACAGTGTCCCCTACTTACTGTTGGGACTCAGACAACAGCTTTAGGGCAGGGAGTCTGCAAAGAGGAGGGTGAAGCACAAGGACAAGCCCAAGGAGCACTTTCCTTCACCTTTTTTATGGCTTAAGCACATCTGTTGGAAAACCAGCTCTAGGCTATGAAAACCAGGGATGCAGACTCCAGAAAGGGAAGTTATTGATGTTTCCATTCAGAAAGGCACATAAACTTATGCCATATTTTATGTTTGTGAATCTGTAGGACAGCTTTCAGTACTTGCAGCGAGGCACATATATTATCTGCTTTTCTGGTCCAGTCTCAGAGCTTCTCTTCCCTGGATACTCAGGCACAGCAGGGTAAATTGTCACTTGCCCCTGAATTTCATGGTCAAACTGTACGAACTTCTTGTTTGGCAATTGTCTACACTTGGAATAGCAAAGCTTAGAACTAAAATAAGTGCCTATTTTAGAAGACATCTTGTGGGCAAGGGGACAATAGAATTTAGGTGGTCTGTAGGAAGCAACTCATCTAACTCATTATTCAGTATCTGATGGTCAGAAAACCTGCAGCTACTTATTCTCTAAGGGGGAATCAACCTGATCCAGCAGGTGATGGGGCATGGTGCTAAACATATGAAAGAGTTCCATGATTTGCAGGAGTTACAAATATAACATTTGACATTTAACAAGTTTACTTAAAATTGCATATTCATGACGGATGTTACTTAGACCTAGCTGCCTGCTTGAAATGAAGAAAAATAAGACAGAAATGCCTCAGTTCATGCTGTCTTAGAGGTTTCTTTCAGCCTGCTGCCTTTAAGACCATCCCTCTTTTGGCCACAAGTTCCTTCCGCAGATCTCGGTGATTTCCTTATTACCTATTTCACAAGACTACTTGGATCTGGAGCTGCTGGGGGAGCTTCTTCCAGAGGAGAGCCCAAAGACCACAGAGGGACACCACTATCATTTCTTCTATGCTATCCCTGTGACTTAGTCATTGCTTTGTAAATATTGATATACATATAACGTGAAGAGGAATACAGAATGTTAATGTTCTTAAAGCTAATGCCCTTGCTTGTGGCATAGTGACAGCAAGCAGTTGGGAAACAATTACAGGAATGAACACACCCTGTTAACAAAATGCATAAAAGGCACAAAAGGTCTAGACAGCCAGCTGTTTATACAACATGACCTGTTCTGGTGGTGTAGGGATTATACCAACTATCTTTTGGCCCAGGGAATGTGGAAGGGAATCCAAACATTTACAGGTTATCTGAAAAGGGCCTGCTCATATTTTTACCTGTATTTATTTTATCATAACATGCGAGCCCTGAAATACGTGGCAAAATA
Source organism: Patagioenas fasciata (assembly GCF_037038585.1). NCBI lineage: Eukaryota > Metazoa > Chordata > Aves > Columbiformes > Columbidae > Patagioenas > Patagioenas fasciata. The sequence continues at coordinate 74,673,096 of NC_092560.1, read as the reverse complement.
AGAAGTTTTTCTTTGCATTTGTAACATGGGCATGACTAAACATACTCTAGAAATAGCAGCTACACTGATACAACATCGAAATTTTGTGCTTAATATACTCCTTTATCTTCTAAGCGTGGCAAAGTCCTCAGCAGCTGCCGTAGCCAAAATAATTGTTAACATACATCATCCATGAGGTATGGTCTAACTTGTGCATCCAATTTTCCAGTGTAAAAAAAGTCACTCCCTTTTATCCCCCATCACAAATATAGGATCCCCATGTGGAGCACCTCACCAACCTCGTACCAGTTAAAATGTTTTGTCACGTGCACTCCTGCACCTACTCATACTCCTCATATACCCAGCCAAATACGCTGCAACTCTGTGTTTCCATTCTGTGATGCCATTTAGGTTGCTCATGCAGCAGAGGAACAAAACAAATGGAAGCTCTTCGCCTCTCTCTGGTCTGAGTTTCACGTGGACTTCAGCATTTCACCAGGGAATACCTGCACCTACCGGAGGCCAGAATCCAACTCTTTCTGCAAGGCTGGGATTGATTTTGTGCTTGCCAGTGAGCCTAGTTGATGCACTTATGTTTGGTTTTCCTGCTTTATATATCCCCATTTCTCTTGCTTGTCTTTGTGTAATGTTTCAGCATGAATCTGTTGAGGAAGGGAACTGGCCTTCACAGTGTGCAGTGGGAGAATGGTAAGGGAAGTTAGTTTAGGACAAACGCATATTTTCCACTCTCTTTGAACCATACTCTAGCAATACAAAGCCAAATAATTTCCAGATCGAGAAACAGCACCCTTGTATCGCTGCTTCACCGTATTTTTTTTTCTATTTTTCTGCCATGGTGGGACATAATAGAAGACGTTTCACTTACAGCTGGCCTCTGCTGTGAAAGAGGGATCCACTTTTCACACTGTCCTAAGCCCGGGGACAGTAGCTGGAGACTTGAGTTCAGTGGTGTAATACATTTACATGTATAAAGTAACTGTGGACCAATGTTTTCACTGTCAATGTCATTCAGGAATGATGTTCAGCCATGCCTCTACCCCTGGCGAAATTTGGGTACTGGACACAGAATGCAAGGTAGGCAGATGAAATGCTGTGGTCTGTGCCATTAGCTAGAGCATGCCGTAATTGTATTACATACTAATAAGGTTTTCTTGATAGTCTGGGTACAACGCACAGTGCAGGCTTGACAGTATGGAATTGCTGCAAGGAGGCTACCAGGAGGCTACCATGAACAAGGAAAGCTACAGTACAGGCAGCATGATTGGGGAAAAGCAGAGAGAAAACGGGAAAAAACATATTTTACATTGTCAGTGCATTTTTATATTGAAGAACTCTAAAGGGGCTCTATTTGTCAGTAGGCATAGCTAAGGATGGGCTGCCTTCTGTATCCTGGAGTCTCTGGGTGCCGCCCGTGGTTTGTATTCTTCTCCAGATCCAAAATCTACTGTGTCATGATAGTTTGTAAATTCCTGAGGTAATGGAAATTCCTCTGTTGATGAATGAGTCCTGTGTCCAAACACTCTCTCTTGCAGCTCAGCGATGTCATTTCTGATGTCTGCCATCATCAGCAACAGGAAATCAAATGAGCCTGGTGGGCCCTGCAGTCACAAGGCATGGTCATTAGTAATAATCCACTTTGCTCCTACACTTTTCAAACAGGCTGATATAATTACTCTTGGAGGGGTACCTTGGTAAAATACTGCTTCATATCAATTGCCAAAAGTTAAACATCTCTCTTTGAATCAAGCTGCTGAAGAAACAATTTTAAAAATGAGCCGAATGTTTTTGCAGACAGAGCCTACATTTACAAGATGCTTAGCTGTTTTGTTGCTTACCAATTTTTTTGATATATCTCCCTCATAGGAGTACCTTCTCACCTCATGGGAACAGGAGAGATAAATGTTGGTTCCCTGTGTTCCTTCTTATTAAATTGATAGAAACTGCATTCTTAGAATAACTAATCAATCAATAATGATTATTTATCTAAAAAAAAAACCCTCAAGAATGCTGATATTCTGAGGGTTTTTTTTCAATATGGTAATCCTGCTCCTGTCCATCACTAAATATACTGGTAATTACAAAGCAGAGATTATCCATCTAGTTTTATCTGATTTTAGAAAACCATAACTTCTTTTTAGCCAACTTCACACAGTAAAGTACACTTTTTAATATCGAGGGCACCCTGCTGGCCACACTCTTACAAATCAATTCCACTAATGAGAAAACACCACAAGAGATAATTTTTTAAACAATGTCATCTGAAAACAGATTGTAAATACTCATCCTTCTCCTGATGACTTGCTCAAATCCTATAGCTTCCAAAATCCCCCAGGGAGATGAGGGGCAGGATTTTTAAAGGTTCCAGGGATCCAACTCCCACCAGGAGTGGTGTCTGAACTGTACTAACTAGCACAGTGTGTGGGATCTCATGCTCTGCCTTCTCAGCCTGTCCCACCACTGTCATGGGGAAGAGGGGCACTGACTGCCTCAGTGTCACACCCAGCAAGGGATGAGGTGTATAGGCAAAAAAACTTGGATGAAAACAGGGAATTATTTTATTTCCAACATTTTCTGTGCATGCAAAGAAGAGGGTTTGTTTGTTGTGTTTGTTGATTTTTGTTGTTGCTGTTTGTTTGGGGTTTTTTTCCTCCTTTTTGGCTGATATGTTGTTAGTAGTCATCATTTTGCTGTGGAAAAGCTTGCTGTGAGCAATACTTACAGGTATCCCCTTTGGTCCTGGTGCACCTCGCTCCCCCTGTAATCAATACAACCTCAGTTAGTTTGCTGTGACTAAAGAAAATAAGCAAAAAAAAGTCACAGTTTGCCTCTGCAGACTTCTTTACTGTCCCCAGATCAAGAATCACCAGCTTAATGCTTGCTTGGGAATAGAAAATTGAAGGATGAACACAAGGAAATTGCTGCTGATTCTAGTGGGATCACAGTTTCATATTCCTGATATATCTCATAGACAGTAATAAGCAAATAAGTTAACAGGAGAGATTAACAAAAAAGCAGTTTAATGAAATGGGCTAAAGCATCAACATTTCTTCATGGAAAAGCCCAAAGAGCTGCAGAGAAAGGAAAGGAGGCGGCTTGACAGTGCTATTTGCAAGACTCAAAGAACTGGCAAGCACAATATTGCGGAAGGAAGACATGGAGAGGTGGGACAGCAGGACATTTTCAGTTTAGCAAAGGAATTAAGCTTAAAGAGTGTGACTACAGGTGTGTAGACAGTCTCTCTAGGAAGCTTGTACTTCTCATGTGCCCATGGTATGGAAAACAAGTACCTCTCCTCACCTTGCTACCATCTCTCCCTGGCGCTCCTGGTGGGCCCTGCAAGAGAAAATAAAATGTTCACGAAGATGTGAGAAGTTGTGTTGCTAAGCCCAGCCATGAAATGCTTGATGAGAGGTGAGAATACTGACCACGGGGCCCCGTCTGCCCTGCTTAATATGTGATATGTCTGGAGATGGGCCCATAGGTCCCATTGATCCACGAGGGCCCGGCTGTCCGGGAGGTCCAGGTGACCCAGGAACTCCTTGACTCCCTTTTGGTCCTGGAGCCCCTGCAATTGACAGCAAAGGTTACCTGCCAGGGAAAGCCTTCGCGACATTTCATCAGTGCAGGCAGTGGGGACTGACCAGTTTTTAACTGCTCAACGGACTGGTTGCCTTAACACACTTGAATCCACAACAACAGAACCAACACGGCAGTCATCTGAGACAACATTACTCCTTGTGACAGTAGCTACAAGAGATGTTCACTAAACAATTAAACTTTGTGTATACAAAGAAGCCAAGACTGCCACTGCCAGGTGGTTATGGACGCAGACTGGGAATGAAAAGTGGAAATGCCTCATTTTCACTCAAAAAAGAAAAGGAAAAAGCAAGTCAAATTTGAGGAACATCTCATAAAAAGAAAGCCTCTGAAAATTCATAGGAGTGTTGGGTCAAAGGCGTCTACATGACTGGCACAGGAGCAAGCCCTTTTCAGTGGTGGGTTGCACCTCTCTTTTGCCCAGTATGGTAGCCAGTGTGTTAGGGGCCAGAAAGGCTTTGTTCTTCCATTTTGCTTTATATTCTTTTCAGTTTCTGCTGGTTCAGCAGAGAATGGTAGTTTTTAGGAAGCACCCAGGCAACAAAGCATGTGTTTATCTCAAGAGAAAACTATGAAAAGCAAAACAGAAAATCAGGCACCTGAAACAACATTTGCACGAAATAAAGAACATTTAAGCGTCACTAGCTGAACTGCTTTATAACTAGAGGGGAAATCACTTTTATTTATACCGTAGGCATGTGAAAGACACAGAAAAGGAAAGGCAGAGAATAAAAAGGGTTCAGCAGGACAGAATACATACACTTAGGGTTTTCAAAAGGAGTAAAACTAAACTCACTGGTGAACCTCTCGGACTCCTCCTGCAGACCCAGCCGCGCTGCTGCTAACGGCAGGGCAGAGGAGGAGGTGAGCAGGGGTGGTTTTCAAGCGGAACAGATAATTCTACGGTACCTTGGACAGCTCAGCCATGGGGAAACCAGATGGAAGACCTGCAGGGTCAGGCCTACGTTAGAGAGATTGCAAGGCGGCACACTGCACAGTTCAGAGTCTGGCGCAGAATCTGTAACCACATTGTCCTTGCACTCATGATATAGTGAAGACTGAAGATACTCATCCTCCAAGAAAATGAGATAAAGGCTCAAAAAGACAAAGCGAGACTTCAAACGTGGGGATAAGTGGGGGGCAGTTCAGCAGGGAGTAAATTGAACCTGGTTAGGAGTATCTGCTAGTCCTCTGTAAGAATCTTGCAGAAACCCAGCACAATGCCAAAATTCCTTGGGTTTATCCCCAGCCCAAAATTAGATCTCCAGTCAACAGGCTTGGCAAAATTTTTAGCATCATTTGCTACAGGTTGCAAGGTGTCTGGCTTAAATTAGAGTTTTAGGAACTTTCTGCTTTTCTAATTGTTTCAAGCTATACCTTAGCAAAGAAGGTGTGAGTGGAGTTTTACTTTTCTTTTCAGATTCCTTTGAATCTGGGACACAACGTAAAACCAACAAATGAATCCTTGCAAAACCAGATGAGGAAAAATAAAACAGTTGGCACAAACCACTGCAAACTGAAAGCACATTTTCTGTTCTAATGACAACAGTGAACTAAAGCAAAAGGTATTCCTGAAATGAAATGGAAGTGTTTTAAGACAGAGTTAAAATACAGGAAATGACAACTGAGGCAGGTGAGATATTCCAGGGAGAGGGAGAAATTTAACACTTAGAGGACAAACACAGCTTGCATGCCAAGAAACACATGGAGACTAAGACACAATGGATTATATTAGACAGTTGACAAAGCCTGACCATAATGACCAGAGAGCTTTTCTTTTTAAATTCAGCACAAATGCAAATATAATAATAACAATCAAACACATGAAATCATATCATACTGAAGGACTGAAGCTTATTAATTTTATCCATGGCACCACTGCACATTCGCATCCGTCTGGTCTGTATCTTACCTGGAGGACCTTGTTGGCCGGGCTGGCCTGGGGGGCCAGGGATATATGCATTTGATGCAAGCACTTTTTCACCAGTGATTTGCTTGCTAAGATCAGCAGCATTATTTGGTAGCAAAGCAACCTGTCAAAACCAAAAATCAATGTAAGCCCTTCATTGTTCAGCTGGATAAATTACATTCGTGGTTAAGCTTTCATATGGACAAATAGCATATATAGATACTTCAGGAAAACATAAAATGTTTAATCATATCCTTCACTGAAATAATCAGAAAAAGATGTTACTGTGTGAAGCTGTTTACTTTTCAAGTCACAATGGAAATACTGCAAGTCAATCCAAATGGAGGGCAGGAGAAAGTCAGGAGAGATACAGCAAGAAGTTGTCAAAAACTTAAGTCTCATAACTATTTGTATCTTCTCAGGGAAACTTTTTTTCCTTATTTGAGGTTTTCTCTATGCATTTACTACTGTTGCTCAGGGCAACGTTTGCTCAGATATTTAGGTTCTCAGTTGCTGCACAAGCCCCTAACTTTTCGTAGGTTTTGATGGGAGCCCCAAATGCTTTGTGGATCCAGCCCTGTAACCATACTCTTTAACCCAACACACGTCTGGATCTGCCCTGTTTAGAGACACAAAGCTCAGGTAAGTGAGAATCGAAGGACAACTGCACACTATAGTTTAAAATGTTATTATCTATTACATCAGATGTTTAATTATCTGTTAAGCATTAATCTGACCAGATTGAATATATTTAGTAATGAAACCTATTTGGAAGCATTCTTCAAATTCTGGGAAGAGTGGCTGACATGCCAGAAGGCTGTGCCGCCATCCAGCAAGACCTGGACAGGCTGGAGAGTTGGGCGGGGAAAATTTAAATGAAATATAACAAAGGAAAGTGTAGAGTCTTGCATCTGGGTAGGAACAACCCCAGGTTCCAGTATAAGTTGGGGAGTCACCTGTTAGAGACCAGTGTAGTGGAAAGGGATCTGCTGGTCCTCGTGGACAGCAGGATGACCATGAGCCAGCACTGTGCCCTTGTGGCCAGGAAGGCCAATGGTACCTGGGGTGTATTAGAAGGGGGGTGGTTAGTAGGTCAAGAGAGGTTCTCCTCCCCCTCTACTCTGCCCTGGTGAGACCACATCTGGAATATTGTGTCCAGTTCTGGGCCTCTCAGTTCCAGAAGGACACGGAACTGCTGGAGAGTCCAGTGTAGGGCAACAAAGATGATTAAGGGAGTGGAGATCCCATGTGAGGAAAGGCTGAAGGAGCTGGGTTTCTTTAGCTTGGAGGAGAGGAGACTGAGGGGTGACCTCATTAATGTTTATAAACATGCAAAGGATGAGTGTCACGAGTATGGAGCCAGGCTCTTCTTAGTGACAACCAATGGTAAGACAAAGGGTAATGGGTATAAACTGAAACACAAGAGGTTCCACCTATATTTGAGAAGAAACTTCTTCTCAGTGAGAGTGACAGACACTGGACCAGGCTGCCCAGGGAGGTTGTGGAGTCTCCTTCTCTGGAGACATTCAAAACCTTCCTGGATGCCTTCCTGTGTAACCTCATCTGGGTGTTCCTTCTCCAGCAGGGGGAATGGACTGGATGAGCTTTTGTGGTCCCTTCCAATCCCTGACATTCTGTGATTCTGTGATTCAAATGTTTAGTCTCTCCAGAGGCAGCTGAAGGGAGAGGATGAGCCAGAAGGCTGGTCTGCAGCGAAGAAATAGGTTTATTAGTGGCAAGTGGCTGCTTGTAGAACTGGGAATTTTCCTCTGCTGCGCAGAACTGGAGAGCTATTTCAGCAACACCAGGGAGATCTATTCCTGGGTCAGCTTTGTTGCTGCCCTGAACTTATTTGGCTCACTTGATAATTTGATGTTGGATTCTGCAACATTTGCATGGGAGAACTGCATTAAATAAAATACATGATGACTCTGGCTATCTGACAATGCTTTTAATCAGCTCTTTGGAATTCCCTGCAGTGAACTGTTCTTGAAGACTACTATTTGTTTCCCCTGTATTATCTGATATGCACCCTCCTGCCCTTACTGCAAACCCAATGTTTGTAAAGCACAGAAAATAAATAATTGTGTGCAGTTGCAGTTCATGTGATAACTGGGCAAACTTCTGGCAAACAAGTTATTAATTATGGAATGCACTTTGAGGGCAGCCAGTGCTGCTTGCCGCTTGGGGTTGGATGCACAGAACAGTTCTGAAGGAAGCAAAAGTGAGAAAAAAAAGTTCAGAAATGCAGAGACAGTTCCTGGTGGCATTTCCGAAATGCTGCTTTGAATTTTCAGACAGGAATTCAAAATGTGATGACAGGAATACAAAGATTTATCAGCCATTTGTGACTCAGGTTTTGGAGAACATTGCTGTTCCAAAGACAAGATGATTGCACTAAAGGCAAATTAAGCGACATGATGTAAGTCTTACAAGAATTCGGTAGATTCACTCCACTCCCACAGAAACCAGTGGCTGGATGAGGTCAGCACTTCACAGAAGCTCCACAGGGTGTTTCTTATGTGCTTACTCCTATGAATCTATTCACATAGAAAGTGGGGATCCAGCATATGTACTAGCGTGTTCTTTGCACTGTTGTCTTCTGTTTTCTGAAGAAAAATGTCTGCTTTGTTTACCAATGACCCTGTAGCTTTCTCAGCAAGCATCCCAGCTACTGAAGCACACAGAGTGTGGGACGGCTGGACATAAACGGCTGCTCCATGGGTCACAGCACCTCACACCTGGGGCTGATGAGGGAAATTCAGTGTCTGGGGGCTCTCATAGCCACATTGGCCAGTGACCAGCATGAGGACATCAAGTGGCTGGCTTTGGTCAGCACATGGCAAAGTTTTATCTCCTGGAGGTGCGTCCACCCTGTCCAGAGCAGTGTCCTGGCTGGATACGAATGGAAGCCTGCAAGGACCGTCATACTGCAAAACTTCCATTATGTGACACAAATCAACTGAGGGCTCTGCAGTGCCAACACCACCATGCTAAAACCTAGACATGGAGTTCAATCCTGCGACTACCTGAGACCGTTATATTTTTCAGGCAGTTTTTGTGAGAGCATTTTCAGTGTCATCAGTGAGTGTTTCTCCTTAGGGGTGGCCACAGTTGAGTGACAGATTATTTGATGTCCTCATTAGAGATTGTACTTAAATTTCTGTCCAGATCTTATTTTAGGCATCTATTGCTACCCCAACTGGCAGTAATAACTTAGTATAGTCCCTGGCATGATTACTCTTCAGGTTATATTGCAAATGGCCATGCTGGAGTAAAAACTTGCAAAGATTCATCATGAGAAGGATTTGGAAGTGCATTCTTTTCTGTTGCTTAAATATTGACTTGTTCCTGCCAGCAAGGCTATTGTAACAACTTCGTAAACAAAAAAAACAAAAAAAAAACCCCGAAAAAACAAAACGCAACAAAACCACACATAGCTGCTGTGAAAGCATCTACACATGCTTCCCCACTGAGTCAGCTGGACTTGAGGCATACACAAGGAGTGCCAAAATACCCAGGCTCTGGTCTAGCTCACTGCTTTTTGATATCTTCTGGCCTGAAAGTGGTTGTTACATACACTGGGGCCAAACCATTTGGTTTTGATGTTGACTCACATCCTCTTAGGGATTAGCTATACTCACTGGCCTAATTTCTATTTCACCTTTTAACTGAACCAGGATTCTGGTCCAGAGCGACCTTGGTTTTCTTCATCCACAGCTCAAAATCTTATTTTTTTTTTCCATGTGATTGAAAATGTTACTGAGGGTAAATTTTAAGTAAAGACAGTACTAGAAACAAGACCCACATATGTTGTGTTGCATGCTGCATCTGGAGTTTTGGGCAGTTGCTAGGAGACCTGTGGTTTAGATGACTTTGACAGTGCTTGATGGGAGTGATGTGGAACATGACTTTCTAATTAAGATGTTTAAATATGTCTGTGCAATACGATCCAGCTTACTTCATTTTTTAAAAATTGTTGGCTGTGTATCAGCATGTTTGGTATCTTTCCACCAGTTTTTCAGCTTTCCACTCTTCTTCCTTCTGACAAGGTCTGAGATGAACCTAGGACTGCCCACACACTCTAGTATCTTGGGACAGTGCATCCCACTGGATGACCACGCAAGGTGACTTTCTGTTCCTGATCCTGGAACTACTCTGTCCTGGATCTGGAATGGATGTTGCAATCCTGTAAAAAGGTATTTGTGCTATCACCAGAGGTAGCAAGACTTGAGTTCACCCCTGCCCTTTTCTAAACAGACACAGAACCACAACTCTCACTTCCAGAAGCACACCCCAGTTCCCAGTTGTAGGGTTTGCTTGATTGGATCCTTCACAGGCTCCTCTGCTAAACATAATTTTACATAAAGGTCAAAAAATCTGAAAGCCTTAACCACAAGACTGAAGACTCATTCCCATAAACTGTCTCTCTGGCAGAGATAAATTAGTTTTTTGTGTAAAACAGAACAGCTTCAACCACAGATATTGAGAGATGTCCTCCCAGAAGAGCTTGACCATTAGGAGTGGCTGATGAAATGCAAGGGTTCATGTCTTCCTGGGCAGAGAAGCAGCAGGAGGCCAGATTTCCTCTCAGCATGGACAAAAGCTCCTTCTCTGGGGGCTAGAAAATACTGAGGGTATTGGGGCCATTGCTTCCAGCTCAGTCTGTACGAGGCACAACCCAGTGAGCCCCTTCTGAGAATGCCAAATAGATCAGATCCTACTAGGAAGATACTTGTGGAAAATTTAGGCTATGGACCATGAGAAGACTCAGCTATGAGGCAAGAGTGGCTTAGTTTGGCTTCTGAACAAGGGCCCACAGCAACAGGTATCGACAGTGTTAGTTTTCCAGGGGTGAGTTTCGACCACAAGCACCTAACAGTGGAATTTGAACACAGAAAACTTTCCATTAATTCAGGCCATTTGTTTCCACCAATTCCTGCAGCAAACAAGTTGGCCAACAGTGTGACCCCAGGCCCCTCCACGGGGATTGTACGAGACTGCTCAGCATCACAGACTGCGGCTGGACAAGCAGCCGCCCAAAAGCATGGATAATTTTTTAACCAGTTTGCCAGCGTTTGAAAACCACAGTTTCCATCAGGCATATGTCGCCATGCTAATTCAGAAGGTAAACATGATATTATGGGATTTTTGTCATAAAGAGTACCTCAAAGCTCGGTGTATTTTGTTTTAGTGGAGCAGATTTTTTTCTTCCTAATATAAATGACATTGAATGAATAGTATTAAATGCAACAAATGAACATTCCAAAGTATGTTTTGACACAATGATGGTAAATGAGCACCCTTGGTGAAATAATTACAGCCTGTCAACATGCATTGCTAATAATATTTCTGCAGAACATTTCCATTTGAGAGAACTTGAATGTTCAAAGGAGATGCAACCAGAAAAAGTATTACACCTGTACCCCTGTACTTGGCTCTCCAAGTCCTGAGCTGGATCTCTGGATTATTTCAATCCTACCTAAGTGGAAAAGGAGGCCACATATTGGAACAATTAACGTTAAAGGCCAGGGGGATTTTTTAAGAACATTATCTTCTACTTATAAGGGGACAGGTGGAAACAAAAAAGGTTGGCGTTGAGGGTTTTTATTTTTAAAAAAGTCAAAGCTAATGTATCTGCTAGTGATGTGTTTGTTTAGCCACACACCTCCTGTTTGGCAAGAATCCTATATCAGCACCCTATTAATGCAAAATCATGTTCTCCCACCTTCCCATGTCTGCAGAATGTCTTGCACTCGCATACACTAAAGGTGGATCAAGTCCAAAATCCTGTGCATTCAGCATGAATGAAAAGCTGAGGCCAGCACAGATTGCCAATAAACCTGAGCTCAGAGTGGGACGGGTGTTTGCCAGACTCTCTTACCACGAGCTTGGTAACCCATCTCCATGAGCTCGGTTAGCAGTCTGTTTAAAGCAATATAGAAGCACAAGGAAGCGATGCCGTTCCTAGAAAATTTTAAAATATGTTGCCATCATCTTTATGGGCACAAGAGCCACATGGCAGTGACAGCTCCAAACACTTCAATTTTACCTCAGTTGTCATAAAACATGCAGGTCTGGTAAAGACATCGCTGATCAGTGTTCATACCTTTTGCTTCAGTTGTAAAACTGTCTGCTTTATTTGATTAAATTCCTTACAAGAGGCACAGCATGTCCCCGGTTTTGCCGCATTTTCAGATTTCTCAGGAAGCCCAGCTGAAAGAAAGCAGTTTCCAAAACAAATATAAATATCCAAAGGAAAGAAATTCATAAAGCGATTGCAAAAGCAACTTGAAGGATGTTACATTTCCTCAGACTGTGAAAAACAGAGAGAATCTTGCCATTATTAATGCTTTGACTGTGCATTGCTATTGAAGGCTTAGAAAAGTTGCAGGGACGGCTCTAAGCTCATTTTAAAAGCAGCTGTTTCCAGTTAACAGTCCCCAAAGAATATATTTTTTTAATACCTGAAAAAGTTTACACCCCTTCTTTTATCTTTGTGTGTAGGATAGAATAACCCTATAGGTCTGAACTGATTTATAGTCCCCCAAAGGGCAAATTTTCATATGCTATAAATTACAGTAAGATCCCTCACAATACAGTCATTTAATTTACTTTGCTCAAACTCCTCCTTATCATTGCCAGTTATTCCTCCATGTAATGGAATCAGCCTGAGCAGAGATGGGGATTGAGATTAATGACAGGGATTTAAATCCACGCAAGAGAAAGGGTCACACCTGTTGATACTACGTATGAATGGAATCTTTTCAGGAATCCATTAAACGATTCAAACTGTAAGAGATATTGCAAATGTTATTTTTTATCCTTTTCCCATTCTTACATGCAGTGAGGCATTTTTGCACTGCAAAAAATCAAGCATTGTTTTAACAGCTGCCTGCCTGAAGAGTAATGTGGTTTCCAAAACACAGGGTGACGCATACTGGCAAACTCCAGGTCAGCTTTTTTCTTTTGCATATAATTCTTAAGAAGCGTCAAGTGTATTGAGACCCTGTATATGATGTGTGGCCTTGCACTATGTTACCTGGAAGGGTTATTGGACGTATTTGACCTTTCAGAGCATATCCCATCATGGAAAAACGCCGCAGGTGCTTCTGGTTAAAGCCAAAATCATCAAAAAGGATCAACTACAATGTGTTTAGCTATTGTATTGTACTTCTCACTTGAACATACACTTCAATGTCCTTCATCTTTCAGAAATGTGTATTGATTTTGAAAACATCTGCATAATTTTAAATAAAAATGGAATTTTCCAATACTAAAGATAATGTGTGATATTTTTCTTGAAATGTTTGCAGGCTCCAATCAGGAACATTGCCATCTGTGGCAATGTTGCACAAATCAGATGGCTGTCTGTGGACCAATGTTGCACAAATTTAGGAAAAACTGGTTTTCAGTACGTTTAGTCCATTGGATATAATGCCACATCAGGTATGCTTGCTTTCAGAAAACAATCCAGGAGTGCAGCACAGGCTGGGATCTACCTGTCTGGGGACTGGCCCTGTGGAAAGAGACCTGGGGGTCCTGATGGACAACAAGCTCAATATGAGTGAACTATGGGCTGCTGCAGCACAAAAAGCCAACAGGATGCTGGGCTGCATCACCAAGGGCATCACCAGCAGAGACAAGGAAGTCGTTGTTCCACTCTACTCAGTACTTGTCAGACCACACTTGGAATACTGTGTTCAGTTTTGGTCCCTGCTATACAAAAAGGATGTGAACATGCTGGAGAGGGTCCAGAGCAGGGCCACAGAGATGATCAAAGGGCTGGGAAGTTGCCATGTGAGGAAAGGCTGAGAGAATTGGGCTTGTTCAGCCTTGAGAAAAGAAGCCTTGGGGACACCTCCTCACCATGTTCCAGTATTTAAAGGGTGGCTACAAAGAAGATGGAAACTCCCTTTTTACAAGGAGTCACATGGAAAAGACAAGGGACAATGGGTATAAGTTGCTCCTGGGGACACTCCAATTGGGCACAAGAGGGAAATTTTATACCATGAGAACAATCAGCCATTGGAATATTCTCCCCAGGGAAGCGGTGGATTCCCTAACATTGGACACTTTTGAGATTCATCTGGACAGAATACGGGGCTGTCTTGTCTAGACCATACTTTTGCCAAGAAATGTTGGACCAGATGATCCTTGAGGTCCCTTTCAACCTGGTATTCTGTGATTCTGTGATTCTGTGAAAAGTTTATACCTCTTATCTCCTAGTCAGGTAGGTGAAGGTTGCAAGGGCAAGATGCTGGAATGACCAGCAGCAATAAGACATTGACATTAGTGCTGAACTGATTGTAACATTAGGAGGCAAAGGCTTTGGGGTTTTCCCCACTCACCAACTCCCTGTTCCTACAGCTGCAGTTCTTTGCACTACAATAACCCATGATATTCCTCTTTACAGTATTTAGCATTTTTATGGCAGCAAGCACTCTGATCTTCCCTGCTGTTTCTGATAGCACTCAGCTTGGTGATACCCAAACACCTTTCTGTGCAATGTTCCGATGGCTCAAATATTTAACGCCAAAAGGTAATAGTTGGGGGTTTCTGATGAACTCAACATAACATATGATAGAATTTCACCAAATTGCAGCTGTGCTGCCTCCAAGACTATTTGTCCACAACACCTCCCAGAGAGACTCCAGCCTTTGTGTGAAGATACTTGACTATGCAGCATCCACTGGTTTCCTCACTACTGTATTTCTAATGCTAATAGTTTAACCTTTGACTTCTTCCAAAGCTTCTTTGCCCACAAGTCTTTCTCTGATAGAACAAAGAATCTGCAGCACAGAGGGTTTTATTTCCCTTAACAAGGAACTGATGTGCTGTAATCAAGACAGCTCTTGATACTTCTGTAAGGTAAGCCTTCTCTTGACCACAAGTAAATATTGTGGCTTCCTTATAGAGTTCTTCCTTTCCGAGCAATTTTTCTGTTTCCTTTAAAAAAACCAGTGTCTTGACATGTCCATTTTTGGATCTGTGTAGGATTTACAGGTGCACATATGTAGAACCATTAGAAAAGATGCCTTTGTCTTTTCAAACTCCAGCAAAGTCTTGGTTTGGTACTAGTCTTAACCAGAATTTCTTTTAATAGATATCTTACCAGATGAATTCCCTCATAACATGCACACATTGTGTTAAGAAATGTTGCTGAAAGCAACATACAGTCATAGTGAGAAACTGTCAGAGCCTCTGCTATTTGAAACCTAATGCTATCCCACTAGAACCAGTGGAATTATGTGAAGATTAAGAAGCAGTGAGTTTGGCCTTGGGTTTCATTATAAAATCCAGTTCATCTTCCAGAAGGATGTGGTACACGGGGCTGACAAGTATAGATGAAACAGGGCTGTAAAAATCCATGGAGATGAATGCTGGGGGGGTCAGCTAATGTTTGGGAAATACCATACCAGTGAGATTTCTGCAAATCCACTTAGATTGACTTGTCAGAGGAAGAAGTCCAACAGTGTCACATAAGCAAGCACGAGCTGTGTCCCAGGAGAGAGGTGGAATCCCCCTAACTCGCACCAGACAGAGGTGATGATTTGCCCAGGGAAGGAGTCATCCATCAAACATTCGCCCTACCCCCATCTGATCCTGTATCAGGACCAAACTGTGAATAAAGCCAGAATAAAGCACGCATAAAGCCAGAAGCCACCTAGGGCAGGCCAGAAGAGACAGGAAGCAATTAGACAGAGCCACCCACACGTGGTGCAGATACGAAGGTCACCTACTAGGGTCAGTTTGGCCAGCCCTGAGCAAGGCACTCACATAGCCTGTTTTCATTGCACAGACCTGCACCAGGAAACTGAAATTATTTCCAAGAAGGCTTAAAGCAGCCCCGTTTTGTGAAGTCTTTCCAAAGCATGAAGTGTAGCTCACGCGTGACGTTGCTGTCCTGAAAAGGGTCCTTTTATCTCAGTGAGATGCCGGTGAGCCCCGCGGTACCTATCGATAAGAGATCTGCTCGGCAGAGCGATGTGTTTTCTTTGCGTGTTCTCTGTGTTGCTGATGCTGGACAAGAAGGCGATGCTGGCAGGGGAGAGCTCTGCGGGGAGCTGTGCCGTGGGCGGTCTTTGCATGGAGACTGTTCAGTTGATCATCTGTGTTGTATTATCTGGGCTCAGCCTGCTGAGATGATTTCATTTGCCTACTTCTGCGCGGGTAGTTGTATTGTCTCCATCAACTGCAACACGACTGCGGATGCAGGAAAAATGCTCCCTATTCTTGTGC
Source organism: Patagioenas fasciata (assembly GCF_037038585.1). NCBI lineage: Eukaryota > Metazoa > Chordata > Aves > Columbiformes > Columbidae > Patagioenas > Patagioenas fasciata. Next base: position 74,657,348 of record NC_092560.1, on the reverse strand, counting down.
CCCCTAATAAACCCGAAGCTCTCGGTCAGGCCCACTTATAGGGCTAAAAAAGAGCCTGGATTACAGCCTTAAGACATGACACAATGAAAACGTGAATAGTATCTCCTAGAAAACATGCAACATGGTTAGAGCTGGTGAATAGTACGTGTGTTTTCGTGACTCTCAGATGGAGTTTTAAAGTAAAATTTAAGCGTTCCAGCTACCATGAGAAGCAAATAATGTCTTTACTGGGAAGCAATTCCAGCATGGAAGTGGTGCTCTCCGGGGCCTGCAGGGCTGGGGCTGACCACGGGGTGGTGCGAAGCTGCAGCCAGTTCCTTGCAGCTGCCGAAAACCTTTATCTTCTTCGAGACCAGTATACGGATGCAAGCCCTGCGAAATAGCAGTGGCCAGCTCCTCTTTCATTTGCACCAGAGGTCTGGCAATTAGTAACATTAACCTGAAGTACAGGTACAGAGAGCAGAAAGTCCTTCCCTGCTTCGTGCAACTGATTTGGGACATGTCTTGAGAGATGGTGGGTATTTCATTCCAGATGAACTACTAAAACTAACGTTTTTATGTGCTGTCTACTTTCAGTGTAAAATTGGTGCTTTTCAAATATTAGAATTATTTCCACAACCTTGAATATTTTGAATGGTTGTTATCCTGAGTACTTTTGGCATTACCCTGTCAGGAAATATGAATTAGCCAGAGGAAAAGTTAACAAAAAAAAACATTTGCAAGGCGATTATATATGTTACATCTCTTTCCTTTACGACCTCTCTCCACTTAAAAGAAAAGAAACAAAAAGGCACTTGAAAACTACAAGGAACAATTAAATTTAATGAAGTGGCTCCAGTTGCATATTTGCAGAGAAAAATCAAAATTATAAATTGCTCTGGCTGTTCAGCAGGCTTTGGAACACCCAATGACACATGTGTCCAGGCATTAACTGATGAACTTATGGTAAGTCACCATTCATCAAAGGAGGGTTTGTTTTGTTTTGTTTTTTTTCCAGAGCACAGGTTGTTCTCTTCTTATTTTCTTTTAAAATTGTCTTATCAGTATTTAATCTGCAGTACTCTAAATGCTGTAATTTAATAACTGGGATGAGGTCAAAAACTTTAAAATAATTTATACACAGCATACATATATACTTTGAAACCAGCAGTGAAAACCAAGAACAAGCCCTCACTTTTACACGTATTATTTTTGTAAAAATACAAAAACCACCTGGCTGCAGTCATGAGACATACAAGCTAATTTCAGATCAGCAGAAGTCAGTGTTACTCAATGTAATCTAGCAACTGCTTTAAGCAATGCCTAAAGAGTGTGTGGAATTCCCAGGCACACAGTTTCTGAGCCTGAGTACCCAGAGGCACTGACCACCTAACCCAGGGCCATTTGCTAAGCTCAAATGTGGGCGTGTAAATACAAACTAAAGTTAATGAAATTAATTTAATTAACAGAATAAATCAATGAAGGATGATAAAGGTCAGCATTTGGGCATTTTTTTTTTTCCTGTGCCTCCTGAGCTCTGGACCACAAACTAGGCATAATCCAGGTTGGTACAGGAACAAAACACAGCTTTTAGCCGATGGATCCAGCAGAAATGGTCTAACTGAAGCTGTAACGGTGAGTTTCACCATTCAGCCACTCTGCCCCTCCAGGGGAAGATGCTTTCAACATCCTCCAGTGCATTTGTGGTCTTTCTTTATAGATGTGACTACTGATTTACTGCTGCGTGTGTGTGGGCTATGAACTGGGGAGGATGAGGGCATGTGGTAGGACACTCGAGTGCCCAGTGAACAACCCGCATTCTCCAGAGGCATCGGCTGCATCCCAGTTTCAGACCCCCAGATCCAAATGTAGCACAGGGAGCATTTTCTCTTTACAACTGATCAACCTTTCAAAAGCCCAAAACCATTACCCACTCACGAGTATGTACCTTTGTCTCCCTTGGTGCATGTCTTGCCGTCCTCCTCCCGGGTGTAGCCTTCGTGACACTCACACCTGTAGCTGCCCATGGTGTTGACACAGATCTGAGAGCACAGTGTCCCATTGCTTGTGGCACACTCATCAATATCTGCAGAGGAGTAAGAGTTCAAAATGCCCTAAAGCCAGACGTTGCAGACCTCAAATATAATAAAAGACTTCCTTTAAAGGTACCAGGAGATTTTGTGGTTAAATAAATAATTGCAGCTCCACTGGTGCTTTGGGCAGGAGCTCTGTGCCATGTGCACTATTATTATTAACACCTGGAATTTTACCAGTGAATGTTGCTTAACCATTTCTTTGCATTGAAAAGCTCACAAGCAAAGATTGATCGTGTGAACCTTGGCTCTCTGGCACAGCAAACACCACAGGGCAGGGCAGGACTAGCCACAAAAGCACCACAGTCCTGAATTACATACTGACAATCTGAATCAAACCTCATGGATTTATTCTCATAATTAGGCCTGGTTATAGTGCTTTGAGTGTTACTGTTAGTATCATGTCCTTCATTTCAGGCCAAACCCCCAAATATGGCTCAAAACCTGCAGGAGGAATTAATAAAGGGGAAATTACATCATCCCAACACTTCAAAGTGTTTGGGTGCATGTGTCTTGTTTTAGGTACTGCCTCCTAATAATTTCAGGGGCATTTAGATCTCTTAGTTCTGGGAACCATTCCTTAACGTATTTAAAAACCACATTTCCTCTGTAACAGTCACAAGAATAAGAAAGGTTTCAGATCTAAACTGACTCCTAGAAGACCTGAGGGAGCAGGATACATCATGAACCAGAGATGAGCTCAGCACACACTTGTACCCACCCAGGCAATAAGGCTTCTCCCTGTTCCTGTGCCTCTCCCGATCATAGCGGTACCCGGGGTAGCAAGTGCATAAGACTCGCCCAAAGTTGTCTGTGCACTGCTGTTCACAAGGAGCTTCCGCACAGACGTCATAGTCTGGGGAGAGAAGAACATGGTTAGGAAAACACCAATGGGAGTAGCTGGATGATACCTTCACAGCAAGTATTTCGCTTCTCTGCTAATTAATGAAGTTCAGTTACACTGTTTTTAAGGACTGAAGGAACCTAGAAATAAAACATTCATAAGACATGAGCAAAGAATTATATTAAAATTGTAATTGCTAATCACATCTTTACAGTAGTTACGCTATTTCTTAAAGTTGGATTTTAAGCAAGGGTCACTTTCCCGGTTTGCAGAATGTAAGAATTCTTGTCACAGAAATATTAAATTCCATAGAAGTTTATTGCTGTTTTGCTGTTTTCTCCCACAAAATTTTAAGTGCTGATAGCAGAAGAGTACTGTGAAACACCGTGAAGCTAACTGCCAAATCTGGGCAGAAAGTATAGCATAAGGAAAAGTTAATTAAAATCGCACAGTAATTGTCCAAAGCCAGATATTACCTGTCTAGCAAAGAACACATTGTTACAAAACTATCAGCACTCTTAATAATAGCAACGTGCAGGTAGGGATGACAAATCACTGGCCAGTGAAATCCCAAAAGGCTGAAGTCCCTTTTTGAAACCCAAAGGAGGGTGAATCTGTTTCTGATTTCACTGCTGTGTGGCAGCAGAGCTGAAGTCCAGGGAATGGACACCAGGGCGAAACAGGTTCTGACCTACATCCCCGCCCTGCCAGGGGCTGGATTTGGCCCCTGGCATGAGGGCTGGGGGGAGATGGGCAGCCCTTGGCCGCAGGTGTAAGTGCTTTGCAGTGCCATGTGGAATATTTTACAGGAGAAGAAAGGAGCTGGAGCAGCATCTAGTCTCAAAACCAGCTCAGGCAAACCCTGCTGTAGGTCGGCTTTTATGTCCAAGCAAGCGGCAGTTTCTGTGATCTTTTCAGAGGAACATCATCCTGCACATAGCATTCACGCGGTTGTCACCGTGACCCTCTGGTAACTGGCTACTTGGGTGCCACAGCAGAAATGTCCTGTCTCTGCTCCAGACCAAATACATCTAAGCCAAACCTAAGCGTCTAGACTGAGTTCCCAGCAAAGTACTGTGTTTCCATATATATACCGTATAAAACAATTAACCCCCAAACTCATTATTGACTCACAGTAATGACTAGCAGACATCTCTGCGTATGATGATTTTTCCAGACAATTAAAATGAACTAATACATGGTAAAGCAAGTGAAACCACATTTGCTGTACAGAGTAGCACTGACCATAAAAGTGACACTGTGCCAGGGTACAGAAAAGTGCCAAGCAAGACTTAACAATCTGCTGTATATCACATGAGAGATGCCAAAAAATACTATTGTAATGGTGCCAAGCATTCCCTCCCTTGTGCTTGTCACCTTTTAAATAGCAGGCATCCCTTCTTTCTTTCCTACTGCACAACTGTGTTGATTTTAACTCTTGAAGTCTTCCCGCAGAGCTGTGGTGGTGAATGACAGTGCCAGGACCCCCAGCAGGAACCTGGGTCAAGAAGCACAGAGCCCTGCACCAGTGTGGAAGAAAAACATGGCCCTTGCCTTCAAACACAGCCAGCCTGGGAGCTAGTTTGGGCTTTTTAGATGATGCTGGGGTTGTAAACTCCTGTTACATTTGGCACTACTAGACAGTCCCAAATATAAAGCATTAGTAGTGTTTTTCCTGAGCACAGTTGCGATTTCCATTTTCCACTGAAATAAAATCAGATGGAGAACAGGCTAGTATGCCCAGCACTGAGGTGAACGTGCCTGCTCCTTATCCAGTGTGCCTACACAAACTGGGCTTGTGCCATGTCCAGCCTCTTCAGAGCAGAGGCAAAATGAGCTCTGTCCTTATGCTTCCATGAATAGATGTACTCCAATAAAATAATAAAAAACAGTGCTGGAAGGGACCATCTTCCATCACAAGCAGGATTAGCTCTGCATAAACCTTTCCCAGTAGACATTCATCTAACTTGTACCTAGAAATCCCTGAGAGATGGAGGTGCCCCACCATCATGCAGTCTATTCCCAACATTAAATATCCTTACAGATACAAAGCTTTTTGCTCATATCTAATCCAAACTCTTCTTATAGCCATTTAAACCCATTATTTTTGTCCTCTTCTTCTTGGCCATGAATAATTGTTTACTTTCCCCCTTGCAGCAAGTTTTCACATACCTAAAAACTGTTATCACATCTCCCCTCAGCCTCCTTTTCTCTAGACTAAACAATGCCAGGCCTTTTTAAATGTCTCTGTTTTGCTATATTTCATGTATCTAGTCTTTAAATATGGTTTTCACATCCACTTTAGCAGATATGGTCATTGCTTCATTTAATTTTATACAGAGCTAGAAGAGTGTCCAGGAGGTGGAAATCTCCCTGCTGGTGTTTCCCACAGAGTCAACCGAAATCACTGTGGGCAGGTCCCACATCACCGACCTGTGCATTCCTGGGGCTTTGGTTCCAACTAGCATGTTCCGTCAGGAACAGTCCTCACAACAGGGATGAAATTGGGCAAAAGTTGCTGCGTGTTCTCTGCGTGCTCTGCAGAACTGAGGAAGGACGAGCACCCCCACATTCAAGACCCCTGTCTGACAGCCCAGCCTAAAAAATGCAGTTTGGAGATGAATCAAAGCAACATGGTGAGGATTGGGCTGTTCCAGACTTTAGGAAAATATGAAAAAATGAAGCAGAATAACAAATGTCTCCATGAGTATTTCAATGCACTCAATAATGACAACACAGCATGGAAAGTTCCGTCAAGGAAATTTCTGAGATAGCATTAGTGAGGATAGAGCAGATCTGATTAGTGTTTGCCTGTCATACAGTATTTTGCTCTGAATTAATCCACAGCCAAGAAAGTCAGGTAAGAAAAAAACAGTGGTAGGGAGGGTACTCTCCAAAATAAGCCATTTCAGATGACAGCGGTTCCTGCTTTACTCTTGATGATGCTCTGAGGCAGGACCCGGTTGGATATGCGAGTCTCCAAAACAAAGAAGGAGCTAATTGAGGAGAAAAGGGTGAGAAGCTCTTTTTTGACCTGCTTTACTGGTCAGGAAGAGATGCTACAGAGGGAATCATACACACAAAGCAAACTACTCTCGAAGTTTCTTCAGGATCATAGCTTGCTGCAGCTGAAACCCGGCGCAAGAAGGTGAGTCCAAAGCAAATGAAAAGTAGAACCTGGGGTATGGACTTACTGGAATGCACTAGTTTCTGTTGCTCTTCAAGGTCAGATGGGAAATAACAGGACAGAAACCAAAGATGGACATGGACAAAGACACAACCCTTTGGGGAAAATGTTTAAAAAATGTCTGTTTGAGAAGGAGATCAGTGTCTTTCTGAGGAAATCATATGAGGGTGGACAAGGGAGGGTCTGTCCCTCTCCCAACCCTCCTCCCTGCAGCCACTGCCAAATCATGGAGAAGACAGGACTTGAACTACTTCTCACGGCTTTGACATGCCAGTACTGGATTAAAAGGTACAGATGTGCTCTAATAACTCACATCTGTAATGTATTTATATGCCTGTGTCCAGATATGCATTTCATACAGCTACTCTGTCAAGATTATGCCAAAACAATGTGTGAAGAGCCAAGTGATGTCTTGCAACAGAGTAAGTGAAACAAACGCTTTGCTGAATCATGTTTCTCGTCCTTACACCAATGGCCCAAAATCATCTCAGATGTTATAACAGTTGCTGTGGCCTCTGAAGGTCAAGGCAAAATATGAAACAAGCTGAAAAAGTGGGAGTGGAGATGCAAAGGGAGAGAAGCCACAGCCAGCAGAGGAATTATATTAGTGACAGAAACTCTCAGGTTACTGAGATATCATTAATAGACAGCATTAAGCAAATTAGGTGGGCATATAATCTGCTTTTGTAATCACCTAAAACCTCAAGAGGTGAAAATTAGGAGCCTAAAATAATATATTGCCATGGCTTTCATTTTATTTGTGCTTCTATTACTTCTCCTGCTGTATCCATTATATTTAGTGAATACCAGTATATAAAATTGTTACAATCCATAGGAAAGCTGTACGCCAGACTGCAAAGTCCTGGTTTCTTTCCATCCTGAAAGGATTCAGGGTTTCTGCCTCCTACACACACAGCAGGCTTATACAACACAGCACAACCTCGTCCTCCAAGTGTCCATCTTGCACTGGAGATGCCATCTCATGCCACACACACCCAGATCTCCTCTCCCTCTCCTCTCCCTCTCCTTCTTTTTATTATTGTTTTATTTTTTTTTTTTTTAAACCAGTCTTCTAGTGTTTCCAGACAGCAACAAAAGAGATATTAATACTTTTTAAAAGCAGCACGATCAGAGTTTGAGTTATAATCCCTGTTGTCTGGAGACTGTAGCTCAAAAACCAGCTGACTCTCTCAAGCATGTTAATTTGTCACTTTTCCTTTCAAAACATCACCATCTCAAACTGGGAAAACTCTCAGGTCAACTTGACACTTTCCATATGTCATCAAATAGAAGGATGTGGTACCATAAACCAACTTTTTAACCTGCCTTTTGGAGAAAACAAGGTTTATTCACTTGTCTCTGGCCATTTACTTTGTCCTGACAGTTCCTCTTCTGTAACTTCAGAGCCAATTTCATCCGAATTGGACAAAGTGTTATTGAAGAGGTCACATTGCTACTGGTCACATGAAGCCATTGGCTGGGCAGACCCTACAGAGGTGTCCACCAGGGTTAAGGCAGGCAGAGCTCAGTTTTTCCTGAATAAGATCTCACTGCAGCAGCCTCTGAGCACTGCGACCCCAATCCTGCCTTTGCAAAGTGTATGGGTGGTTTCCCTCCGCCAGGAGAGGAAAGTTCCATTTTCACTACTGCATGAGGTACCCCAAGTAATTCCTTGTCTCCTCTGCTCCTGGTGACAAGGAAGTTGTGCCCATGATCAGGAGAGATGCTAGAAGAGAGACATCATTTGGTGATGCTCTCCGCTTGCTGACATCTTTGGGAAATATCTACCTAAAGGCAGGACTAACTCACCAAGTTATGCACTCCCCATGCACTTACAAGCCAATCCAGCTGTGCCAGACCCAAGGGGTACATGGCGAAAGTCAGAAGCCTGGAAAAGTGTGCTCCTGGGTGCACAGAGGACTCCTGCATGCCTAGCTGAGAGCAGAGTATGTCCCTTCATTTACAGTGGGTCATGGTACAAGATCAGTGCAGCCACGTGGACTTAGGGTAGGATCAGGGCTTGGCATGCTAAGCAAAACTTTTGGAACACACTGATCTCTTTATTTTCTGAACAGCTTATTGGAAACTGTTCCCTCACTGACACATGAGATACAGCTGAGCCTGTGATTCTATCAGGATGCTCTCCCGACCCAGCAGTGTGGAGAACAGAGCAAATGGAGAAAGAAAAATGCACAGGGGACATGAGGGGTAAGAACAGTGAAATCACATACCTTCAGGGATGCACTGTCCAAGAACAAACTTATAACCCTTACAGCATTTTTTCCTGAAAAACAATAAAATAAATAAATGAATAAATAAATATATTCTCTAAAGGTTGGTGCTGCCTTGAAAAACAGATACAGACAGATCATGGATGTGATGAACCAAACAAGATGACGATCCAGAACTTTGTAGTTGGTATCTCAGCATTAAATAATGCAACATGGAAACCCACCACTCAGTCCATGAAGCATTTTAAATGACAGCATGGCCAGCTGCCTCAGCAGCCTGGGTACCCCAGTGCTGACTCTACATCCCAAGGAGTTTCTTAAAACCCAGCTCCCTTGTGTTGAAAGATGCAGCACACCTCAGGACTGTCCATATACACAACTCAGGTCATAATTTTCATGATACAGTGAAGGGTGCTTTCAAACATCTGTCATTACAATGTAAACTTGCAGAAGGGGCTAAGTCTCAGTGAGGAGTATCACAAGATAAATGTTATCACTCATTTCTCATCTTTTAATAAACCTGGAAGGTGATAAGTGACATATATTGGGTATTTCAACTGGAGCAAAGTTATCTTATATAGGTAGAAGGACAAAACTGCAGTGACGAGTCAACAGGATCAGATACTTTTTAGGTGCCTATGATAAAATATGAACAAAGTCTGAGTGCTGAGAAATTAATGTTTCTTACACACTGGCCTGAAATGACATTTAGGCATTTGGCCACATCTGCTTGTTTGCTTTCTAGGTAGCAAACCACATCAAGTCACCAGGACTCCCAGCAGCACTGAGGAGCCTTTACAAATGACCGTGTGCCTTATCACCCTGAGAGCTACTTGCTGCAGGGACGTGATGACCTTCAAAGGGTTCCATGTTGGTGGCTACTAGGACTGCTGCAAGAGAAGCAAACTGCCGTTCAGTCCACTATTTTATCAAACCTACGTAAATCTGAAGGTGGAAAAATCCTGCATTTTACATATTCACAGTTTCTCATGCCTTGTGGACATGCTGCAGTATCTGCAAAATTGGGAAAACATCCATTTAAGTCTTATCCTTGAATTCAACAACTGACGTAGGAGAGTGCTAAAGCCATGGCAGTCAATGACACAACACTCCTCTAGACAACACACAGCCATCACAAATCATCATTATGTTGAATATAAATCAACTATCAGTTGCAACTGACCACTTAAAACAAACAATGCATTACTGCAAAACAAACTTTGGTTCCATATTTTACCCTCTTCCAAAGATTATCTGAAATATAAATTGTGCTTAATGAAGGTTGAACATCTGAAGAGGAAGCCCTTGCTTTGTTATGCAAACAGTGGTCCCTCATTAAACTTTTCTCCAAACACTGCTGTGAAGTTTTATCTAAAAGACAAACAAATGCAGGAGGAATGAGTTCAAAGGTGCATCGGGGAGGCTGTTCATATGCTGCAAGCATGCTGATGTCTTTCCAAGTGCACATTCATCTCCTCCTGTCTGCAAAAGAAGGGAAGCTGATAAAGGTTTGCTTGTATCTCCTCTTCAGAGTGAGATACAGTTTGGCTTGAGCGGGGGCTGAGAGGTGGGAAAGCAGAGAAAAGCATCCCTGCCATGAGATGCTGACCTGCAGGGTTGTGCCAGCCAGAACTAATGAGAAAGAGGGAGCAGCAGCTTTAATCATTTCTACGCTTCTCTCTGGGAATTCCCACCTGATTTTCAGACTTAGAACCCTTAGAAATCCCACGTGGAGCAGCTTGTGGCAGCAGATGCAAACCTCAGCTGGCACAACCTGCTCACGGGCAAGGGCTCACCTGCTGGGAATGTTGCAGTAGCTCCCTCTCTCTTCTCAATTTGGATGGCAATGGCTTTTGGCTGGACTTGTTGGCTTTCTTGTGAGTAAAAATGACTGTGGTTTTATCTGCCTTCCTGGCTTCACCTGATAGCCAAACTACTTGCCCTGATCAAACCGCCCTCCCACAGCCACACGCTGAGAACCCACCACGTACTAAATCACAGCCATTAAATACACCCTGGCACCCTGAAACAAGCACAGCCTTGCGCAGCCTCACCAGGGGATGCTCCAGTTAAATCAACTGGAAAATCACACTGCCCTGGCAGATACCCAAGCCTGAAATCCCCAGCTTCAACAGCATGTTGCAGCAATGAGTTCCACAAGGGGATGAGATGCTTTTGAGAAAGTATTTCCTTGGTTTCAGGCTCCCTTTTAATTTTTGTTGAATTTTCCTGTCACGAAAGCTTTAAACCACACTTGGAAAAGCGGTTTAGAGGAGAGATGCCTTGCTTTCAGGATCACACTGCAGAAGCCAATTCCCTATGACAATTAGTTCCCAATTCAAGATTACAGATCTCTGTATTAGTGCAGCACATATTCAACCGCGAGCTTCAGCCATCAGCATGATTTTGCCAGGGATATTGCTACTTCAGGGTTAATGCACAGGAAACACAACATGACAATAGCTGTTTCTCTGAACGATACGTGACAACCCTGGGATCCCAGCACACTTTAGCTTTCTACATTCTTAAAGAGAAATCTGTCAAAATGATGGACACATGAGTTGATCATTAGCAAAGGTATTTTAATAGCAATACTCATTTTCAGACATCCAGCTCCAGGCTGACATGTCTAATCAACGTTGCACAGCAGCGATCTCGTTATACATAATGAGAGATAAGAGGGGGTCCCCACTGATAATTTTAGCTACTGAATAACTTTCAGCAAGGCAGTTGCTATGCAGCTGTACATGTGAGCGTGCACCAAACACATCAAACACAAACTAACACGTCTGTGTAGGAAGCCCAGCCACTAAAATCTAGATATATGGGGAGACCGAGTTGATTTGTCAACATTAAATTTGGTTTCCAAAAGGAGAAACTTCTGGCAGACTTATGTGTTGTAGCTTTCCACGGGGTGCTTCAGCTATTAAAAATATAGCAACTTCTGATTCTTGTGCACTCTTTCCTCAGGAACATATGGAAGCCCAAAATCACAGAGGGTTTCAGACACCATGATTTTGATCACAGCCATGTCTAGCTTTTTTGTTACTTGTGAGAAAACCCACAGCCATAGGGACTCTCTCAAAGCAAAGTCACCCTTTTTTTCTGATGGGTAGCTGCAGGAGAAGCAGTGAGATGTTGAGCTACTCACCTCTGCTCTGAAGGTTGATGTGCTACTGGGTCACTGAATGTCAGAAGATGGGATTTCGGGTCAGTAACTTTGATACCAATAAACACATCCATGACTAGGCAAGCAGTGGATCTGCATTTGTTGCAGGCTTTTGTGGCCCTTCAACTTGCAGACTGGGAGGGGAGTTGATCTTCTCAGGAGCGCCCCTATGTCCCATCACCCACAGGTCCCCCCTACACCCAACACATGGATGAGAACCAGCACAGCACGCCTCACCTCTTCTTGCAAAGCAGTGGCTGCTTGATAGCATCGCCCCAGACAGGCAGGACGAAAGGCAAGATGCAAGGAATGTGCCTTAATTAAGCCACCACTTTATTAAGTTAGCTTATCTGGTAGCTATCAGCAGTAACTCATCCAGTGTGGACCCGTTTTTTTTCCCATAATTGTTTCCACCTGGTGCAGAGCTGCCATTGCCCCCAGCCCACCTCCTGCTCTGCACTGGGACACCACAGCCAGCGGTGGTGCCGCAGAGACCATGGCATGCTGAACCGAGAGAATACTTCTGTGGGAGAGGGAAGGGAGTGATTCAGGGTCCTACAGCAGCTGAGATGCTTTGGGAATGCAAACAGTAACAAAATAAACATTTATAGTAGAGAATTAACCTGTATCTGTCTGCAGAAACATGGCAGTGACTTGGGATGTGATGACAGCTAGCTCAGGGTTGCTTGATGCACTATCGGGGTTTTGGTTAACTTCAGCAAAAAGGCAGCTCTGAAACTTGATCATGACAATTGTGTTGAAAAACATACATGATTGGCACTTCATGATTGTAAAAAGGGGATATGCAAAGAGAAGGGGAAAAGAAAAGTTATATACTGGTTTCAGATGAACATATATACCAATGAAGCTCTTGCTAAAGATGCCAGAAGTAGAAACGGAATGGTCCACCCTAGGAAATATTTGACTACAAGGAGCAAAGCAGACACAGAAATCCCTACACTGAGTCAGAAAGTGAGTTCTTGTGATAAAATATTACCCTTATTCTATCCCTAAGATGCTGGGGTTCAGGCAGACAGCCTCGAGGATGGCTCCACCTGGACGAGGGTAATTCAGGCAGAGACACACGGACTCCCATTCATCTGGGGCAGAAGCACAGGCATGGACAGTTTCTACAGCACATCTGATGTCTGAGGTCACTTTGCTGGAAGATGCAGCAGGTCCATAGTTGGTCAGGCAGGTCAAATTCCCCTTCTCCGACGCACTATTTCTGACCCATGAATGTCAGAAGAGTGACATCTTAGTGGTCATAAGAGCTGCTTAAGATTTTATGTGGGCTTAAGTACATCAACACTGTTCTCCAGGTCAGAGCTGGTAGAAGATAATGATAATACAGTTGAGCAAATGTAGTTAATGTAAGAAAAAAGCCAATTTCCTATAGGGAAAAGATAGGAAAAAAAAAAGTTTAACCAGATTTCTTCAGACAACACCGTAACATGAACTCACAAGAACCTGTGCTGTGTCTCAAAGACCTGAGTCAGCAAAGGCCATGGCACGTCTGCGTTTAATTGCACAAAGGGGTCTTTCTTAGGTTGGCTCCTTATCGTGCCTGCCCAGTACATCTTTTTGATCATCCAGACTTTTAGAAATACACAATGCAGCAAAAATGCAAATATAAAATACAGCAATTTAAGGAAAAAAAAAAACAAACTATAGACAAGCATAAAAGAAGCCAACAAGGTAATTTAAAAACAAAACCAACAACAAACCCATAAACACCAAACAAAACCAACTAACCAACCACAACAATAAAACAAAATAATCCTTTTTTTTCAGTCATATTCTATGTAAAATTCAAATGAGGACCAGGTCTGTCTGGCAAAACATGCACAGACAAAACCCATCTGCAGCACAAGTGTATTAAGGAAGCAGTTCAGTAGCTGTGCACAGTTTCGTTGTAATTCACATGGAGAGAAGATTTATGGCAACATGGTGTAAAACAGAATGCACTTTATTTTTGTTTGCCTTTCTGTGGGCTACATACCGAAATCTTGAGTAAGAGAGGATGGCCTCCCTGCAGACACTTGCTCAGCATACACTTTGCCATGATTTCTAGACTTAGTCCTTTTTCACAGTTTTGTAAAGAGATAATTTATGTCCGCACTGGGTGTAATGCAAGGTCCAAGGCCAGCCCGAGCCATTCCAGTCACCGTCACAGCTGAGACTGAATAATACTGAGCATGGTGTGTGTCTTCCACTGCCCAGAAAGTGCTGCAGCACCTATGACCGCAGTGGGTATATGTGCATTTCTATATCTAAATGACTGAATAAAGCAGGATTTAATTGAACAACCACAGGCAGATATAATTCATCAGCAAAGCTGGAACTCAGATCTCTGACAGCAAAACACTGCAACCCAATACTTGATTTTTCTGAAAGTCACGTTTTCAGCGATGAATGTTTTGCCTGAGTCTAAGCTATGTTTCTCATCAGCTACACAAGTCAAATAAATTTACCCACATATAAAGGTTTTCTTAGGGAAAAAAAAAAAAAAAAAAGAAGCTCTGCTATCTGTTCTTTTGCTCAGGTCTGGTTATTAAGACATACCAGGAATGAAATCCCATTCCAGTTAATACTAACAGGAAGGTTTTGGTAAGATTCACTGTTCCTGGGCTCCTCTTCCATGAACACAAGCCAGAGTCCAGATCCTCCCCTGGTAAAAGCCACATACCTCTGTTGACTCTCGGGAACCGTGACAGCAACTTATCCAGGGAGGCTCTGGTCGATGCTCTTCAAAGCTCTCAGACACGCTCCTTGGCTGCTCCTTATTGTTATGTATTGTTAACTGTCTCCTTCTCTCTTCAAAGTGCTGTTTCATGCCATCTTTTTATGGTCAAAGGGAGTTTTATGGCGCTGGAGTGTAAACTGTGGTTCCTCCTTCTGAGAAAGAAACTTCCAAACTGATTCAATGATTTGCAGCCCCTGCAGAGCGCAGTATTTTTGAATGCATGAAGATCATTCCTCTATAAAAGAATAAAAAAAGACCTCAAGGGGTGCTATAAACACCCCACTCTGCGTGGATATTGGTGGGACTTGGAGTTATGATAGGTGCTGACCTGCATGAAGCTGGAAAATGCACAAAAAGCACAACTTCACAGGTCTGGGCAATTTAGCTACCGAAAATATCTGTTGTATGTCCTTTTTGTAGCAGCCCCTGTGCCTCTGTTCTCCACGGACACAGTGCAGGATATCACACCATGATGGGGTTTGTGGTTTCATTTAAGGAAATGAGATGCACACTGAGGTGTTCAAACAAAATCTGGGCAGGCAGGCCTTTTCCCAACACATCTCCCTGTGTTAGCAGATCAGCAGTCGCAGGAGGCAATTGGTTTTGGACGATTTTAGGACTTTGGGCATGCAGACAAAGGGGTTGGTATGAAAACCCTACCGGCAGCCCCACAAGAAAAAAAGAGCTCGTGAAATTTTGCTTGCCACAGGAAGAAGCAGCAATCAAAACTCATCTTTTTGGGTCTCTTCTGGGCAGAATACAGACTTTTAGAAATGTTTCCTGTGATCCTTCCTTGCAATGCATAATGAAAGAAAAAGGTCATATTGGGATTTCCGCATGAATTACACAGACGAGGGCTTCACAGTTTTGGGGAAGCCACTGTGCTACAGGGCCAGAACTAAGGCTGGCCCCCGTCAGACCCCAGTCCAACCAGATCCTCGGTGCTGCAAACACATTGACTGACCACAGACAAATCAGCATTTCTTTCAGTAGCACAGACCTACCAGTGGCACCGGTAACCACCAGAGCTTGTATCTCAGTTAGCTTACCAATGTCCAAAAATGACTGAGTAGAAATCTGCCTGTGCACGTTCTCTGAGCAGGAAACTCTCAGAAGGAAAATGTTACACAACTTCAAAAAGGCAATTACCCTCACTGCCACTGGAAAAGCTGTTTGTTGGATATTTTACATGCATGTGAACATCATCCTCAAAATCACATGTGTGATTTCTTCAGCGCTGGATTGTACTTTCTTCCCCTATTTCTTGGATTTTTATTTAACTTTTTAATTTTTTTTGGTCTTAATGCAAGGGAATGCTCATGTGGTTTATCACTAGGCAGCATGTCAAAAATAGCAGAATGATTAAATAAAAGACTTTTGACTGTTCTCATCTGCTTAGACTCAGCTTTATATACATGCTGTCAGCTTTGTCTTGTTCTCTTTTCTTACAAATTTCTTTTATTTTCTGGCGTTGTGCCAAGAAAATGATTTTGTTTAGTTTCACAGGTGAAGTTACTATGGGTTTTGCAGAATTAAACTCATGTTTGACAGCGTGAAATTTGAGAGGAAGAAAAAAAATACTTTTATACAAAGTACTATTTGCATTTACTACATAGTCTAATCAGCTGGCAAAATATAATGCATCCTCATAAATATGTTGTCATTTCTAAGAACAAGTAGCCTTTTAAACCTCAATTGAACGGTCCAAGATTGAGCCCGTGTTTTAAAATAACTCACTGCTTTGAGATTTAAAGTATGAAAAGCAAGCAAAAGTCTTTTTTTCCACCACCTCTGACTTCCAATTAGAGGACTGCAAGCCAAATTTCCTTCCAAGTCTGTAAACAGTATGTCTTGCTGACGGCACACATTCAACTATTTATCTAACCCAAGGTGAGCCAGAGTACAGGACTAATCACAGCACATCTGTCCTGTCTCTTGGCTTTTTTTTAAACTTCCATGACTCTTCATTTTGCAGCTCCAATTTCCTACCAAATATCCATGCGAGATAGAGAGTAATAAATTCCATTTCTGTAGGGAAGGCAGAGCCAGAGCAGTGCTGCGAGGAGCTGCACTCGCTCGCTGGCTGCTGAGCTGGTGCTCGGTCACTGGAGTCAAACAGCAATAAATTGCTGGCAGGCTCTTAGACTTACTGAATCCAGTCCAATCTAACCCCGTTTATATAGCATCTTTCATCAACAAGATCACAAAAATGCTTCATAAGCAATGTCTAATAAAGTCTTTTCGATAAACAATAAAAGACAAGTGTCATGCGTGCACAGAAAAACACATCATAGAAACTATCCAAGGAAGTCAGATTTCTAAAGTGAGTTCTCCAAACAGGACATAAATCCCAATTAACCTTCTGAGACAAGCTAGTAACTCAGTCTACATTCACTTGGGGGTGAGTTGCCACAGAAAGGCCTGATCCTGACACTGCAGAAATTCCTCCCAGCTTTGCCATGAACACGTGTTAGGTTGGGAACAGGCTTTGGACCAAGACTTGGGATGACGGGTGAGCACATGCTCAGCACTGAGGATGTGCTACAATTGCACTTCTTGGAAAAACAGTTCCAGACAATCACAAGTGACATAAACTTAATTAAGTCTGACATTTGTCATTGCAAACTGTTGCAAACTTCTTCCTAGTTTTGATGGATTCCGAATCTGACATGTAGCCTTGCTCCAGTATTGCCCCCACAGGCACACCATCCATCTATACCCTAGTCACCCATCTACACCTTAGACATACACACAGATATTTAATCCAGATATTTAATGGATATTTTAATTTGTGATGGTTGTTGACATTCAGCTTCAGGAAGAAACCAAACAAATAAGCCCAGTCGGGCTAACACTTCTAATTTAAACAGTCTAGAAGTGGGGAGAGTCAGACTCAAAGCTGTCAGCTTTTAGCAAAGTCAAATAGCATGGAAGAATAATCTATGAAAGATGCAGCTGTGAGCACCTCATTCTCTACACTAACTTCTCACAATGTCCAGATGACACCTGGTTTCCAGCACTGAGCTGTAAACTAACAGGCAGAGTGAGGAAGATGGATTCATTTGAATACTATGCCTCTCTGGGGTGGAAAACTCTTATTGAAAGGACAAGACACCATGCAGTGTATGGAGGTTTATGTGAATTGTCCCAGACTGACTATATACTGTTTACAGACAAGGGGTATGAACTGGCTCCTATTTTGAGAGCACACACTTCATAAGAGTGCAAAAAGAATAGTAATCTAATTTAGTACATTATGAATCACATAAGGGTGCTTAACAGCCACTTACGCCTAAGGATTTTTATCTTTCCGGTGCTGGCTTGGAGTCACCAAGGCACGACCCTGCTTCAGTGCAGCCAAGGGAAATTTTCAAGCCATAGTTTCAGCCATTGTATAAGCAGCAGAAATAAATCCTAGGAAATAAACCCCTTATTATTTCATAAAAAATAGATTAACAGCATATTTCTGGTTGCAAGGGACCTTTGGAAATCATCTGATACGAGTGCACCTGACAGCACAGTTAGCTGCTCAGAGACTTGCCCAGGTGAGTTATGAATGCCTTCAAGGATGGATTGCCCCACTTCTCTGGGACACTCTTACAGTGCTTAACTACTTCACTGTGCCTTCTCCCCCGTTATAGAACTTGTAGAATCATTTTGGTTGGAAAAGACTCTCAGGATCATTGAGTCCAACCAGTTAACCTAACACTGGCACTAAACCATGTCCCTAAAAACCCCATCTACTTAAAATGCCCCTGCTGCAACTCATGGCTCTTATCTCTTGTCCTGTTGCTGCGCACCTCTGGCGAAGGTCTGGCTTTGTCTTTTCTATAACTCCTCATTAGGTAGTTGGAGAGACAAATTAAATTTGTCCCTTAGCTCCTCTTCTCCAGACCAAACAAACACGGCTCCCTCGGGCTTCAGCTCCAGAGCGTCTTAGCTCCAGTTTGTTGATAGGTGTACAAAACTGTAGGTAACTGAATCAAAAAGTATCACTAACAGATATTATTTAAAAATTTTAAAGAAATGGGAAAAAATCCCACAGAGAACAAAATAGAAATAAAAATAAGAAAAGAAAATAAGAAAAATAAAACAAAAAAGAAAAATAAAATGAAAAAGGAAAAGAGAAAAAGAAAAAGAAAAAGAAAAAGAAAAAGAAAAAGAAAAAGAAAAAGAAAAAGAAAAAGAAAAAGAAGAAATAGAAAAAGAACAAGAAAAAGAAAAAGAAAAAGAAGAAAAAGAAAGTTATTTGTTAAATTGTAATGAAATTGCAGCTTTAGTCCCCTCCCACTATTTTCTCTCCCCTCTTTTCTCCATTTGAACAATAGAAGTTTAAAAGAAGAAAAACTGAAAAAAAAGTAGTAAATCTTGAATGAAATATAAACAATGCTATTTATCATGACAATATTTTCAAACAAAATAGTTGGCCAGCTCTGATTGCTATCTAAGCAACAAGACCAAGTTAAAATTGTGCTTCTAATATATTTTCAACATCAATAGCAGCAATGGAATTAACTTCTTAACGTAATCCCTTGGAAATCTCTGTAAAGAGAATAAAAAAGATATCATTTCAAGAGCGTTTCACTGATCCAGATGTTTCTCTCCTTTTCCCCTCTGTTTTATTGTTCCCAGAGAAGCCCTTGTAAAGGCTGAAACTGCTTATTAAGTATACAGACTTAATGAATTGGACAAGGAAAGAAATAATTCTTAACATAGCATGTTCACAAGCCAGAATCATGTTTATTGTCCACAGAGATGATAGCAAATACTCTCTATGTACAGAGCAGTTTCTCCTAGGACAGAACTGTCTCTGTGAACTCCTTCCAGCATACAGAAAAGATTCATTTACAAAACAACGCGATACAAAATTTTGCTGAATTATGTAGTGATGCTGTACCATGGCCCCAATGCCAAGGATTATTTTTAGAGCCACACATCTGCAGGTTATTTGTTGCAGGGTAGCGTGGATGGAGTAAATCCTGAAACAATTCACTAAGCAGACAAGCACTACTGGAACGAGCTGTTATTTATATGGTGACACCAGAAGGCTTGGTATCCGGGATGTGGCAGTGGTACTGGTGCTGCCTGTGTAGCTGCTGCAATCGGCAGATGATGGGAAGTTCATGAAGCAGCTTTTGATGTGGCAATTAGCTCCTCTGTTGAAAATGGCAGGAGGAGGAACACAATCCAGCCTATGAATGGGCTACAGTGATTTTAGCACAGAGTGCGCTAAACTGGTGGTGCCCGCCTAAATGCAATGTATCTTGTTCCTCTTTAATTTAATGGGTGGCATGAGGCCATTTTTAAAAATAAAAAGCAAAGCTGTTTTCAGAAACTTCCTTCCATTTTCCCACTGCTCCGTGTCCCACACAGGGCTCAGCTTTCAAGCCAGACAGACCCTGAACTTGGTGTCAATCGCCTGTTAGCCAAGTTCTAATTGCAGGAGTGACCGTGCTGTGCCCTAACCGAGCAAACCACAGCCCATGGAGAGCACATTTCCTATTGCCTCATTTAACCGAGCCGGCACTTGCTGCCGTCCCTCTCTCCTCACCCTGCTGCTGAAAGACGGGTTTAGCCCTGAATAACCTACTGAGGTTGAACACAAGACTTTCATGAGATGCTGAAGTGCTATTAAGTCAACTCACCCCTCATTTCAGTCCACGTGCTTGCTATTTGCAACCACGCTCCAGCTGAAAGAAAGCCTCTCCTCTGCCCCCAACCCATCTCTAATCCACTGCCCCCAAACCCTAGATCACCTCTGCTACCCAGCATGATGACTGGACAGCCTGAGGTGGTGATGCATCAGGCTTTTCCCAGCTATGAAACACTTCTTCCCTAAAGAAGGAAAATTGCATAGTCAGGATCTGTGACTTTGCCAAGATGCTGCTGCCTGGGAATAAAAAACCAGTTTTAGCGGGTGTAGCACCTTAATCAGAGAAACTAAGCCACATGACTTTGGACCAAAGCACAGCTTTGAAGGTATATACTTCACCCAGAAAAATGAAATTTTTTATTCCTTGATAAACTTTCTTCTCAATTTACCTATTGAGAAATGAACCATTGATGTGCTGGGGTGTGCCGGGGTGCTGCCGAGCTGTACTTCAGAAGTGTGTGAATGTACTGACAGAGTAAATACCTGAGAAAACACCCATCATGTCCATTTGTAAAGCAGTTTGGGATGAAGGTGTTTTCATCTAGAAGACATTAGTAACATGTAACTGGCGGGTTTATGGAGGCTCAGGTGACCCATACAAAAGCACGTTTAAATCTTTTGCATAATAGTGTGCTTCATCTCAGGTAGTTGCTTTGTTATGGGCCATTTCACTTCATCTAAAAAGAGAAGTTCTATTCTTCTGTAGTGCTTGTTTTTCTCTTGTAATTTGACTGATTTTACTGTTTTACTGAGGTTTTTGCAAAGGGGCAAGTGATGCTTCTAGCTAATCTCTTTTCTTCCTTTCTTTTCCTTTCCTCTCTTTCCTTCCTTTCTTTCTCTTTTATTTTCTCTTTTCTTCCTTTACTTTTCTCTTTTCTTTCTCTTTTCTTTTCTTTTCTTTTCTTTTCTTTTCTTTTCTTTTCTTTTCTTTTCTTTTCTTTTCTTTTCTTTTCTTTTCTTTTCTTTTCTTTTCTTTTCTTTTCTTTTCTTTTTTCTCCTTTTCTTTCCTTTTCCTCTTTCTCTTTCCTCTTTCTCTTTCTTCTTTCTCTTTCTCTCTCTTTTTCTTTCTCTCTCTTTTTCTTTCTCTTTTCTCTTTCTCTCTTTCTCTTTCTTCCTTGCTGACTTGAGATATTGTGTAATTAGCCTTGTATTAATTACACATCGCAACTGAAGCAGGGTTGTGTTTTCAGATACTAGTGCCTGCAGGCACATATCAAATTTTTATTACTACATGCCTTCCTAAAACCAATGCAAAGAGGGGATGACTGCCGAAGCTGGTGGAGCCATTCTAGGTACAGGCAGCAATTCAAAGCTCTGATCATTGAGTGACTTTGGCATTTGAAGAATCCAAATGGACTCAAAGTTTGGGGTCAGAAGCAAAAAACAAGTGATGCCAGAGTGAGATCAGAATCAGGGTTACTGATGAATTTGCCCAGAAGATGGGGTAGGATGTTGTTTAGGGCTAACATCACTCCTGGAAGGCATGGATGGAGGATTTCTTGCTTCAGACCTTTCCAGCCTGCTTTGCAGGCACTCTTTGTACAGGATCAGAGCTTTTCTTTGCATCAGATGCTTGTTTTCTTTGTGAACAGCCCTCAGTTTTCCTCATTTCATCAGCTTTCTTCTCTCTACAGATCAATCTGGACACCCTTCCTGTGCACCAGCCCAGTCATGGCATTCAGTGGTTTTGTCTGCTGCTGCAGGGTCTTTTGAATACACCTGTAAATGCTTGTTTTCTTCTGGTGATTGGTCTTGCTCTGTCTTATTTCCATGAGCCACGATGAAGGTGGGCAAACTGCTGGGCGTCAGTTTTAAGACACACTCACTGCTGGCCACGTGCCTGTTTGCTCATGGGGACCCATCTCTTTTCATCCTTCTACCATGGGTTTTTGGCATTTCATTCACAATGCTGCTTTTTTTGTAGGCTAATTTTTAGGTGCCTCGGCAAAACCTCTTTCTGAACAGGTCAGGCTGCTGTTTCTTGACAACACGCAGCACCACATTTCTTTTTCTTCCTTTACCATTAGCACATTTAAAGTATTACAGTATAAATGTCTCATCACCATAACACCTTCCAATACCTAGGAAATATGGAGAAGGCTGGATCCTCGTGGAGGGACATGAGCCTGCCTGCAGAGTCCTGGCTGAAACTGTATCACAAACCTGACAAACTTGGTGTTGTTAACACGAAGGTTAAATGACTGCTACATTGTGCATCCCTACTGGTGCTTTATTCTTTATATAGTGTTTAAACAGCATTTTTATACCACAGCATTGGTAGCTAAGAGGAGCCTGTCTCCCTCTAGGGCATCCTCAGAGGCACAGAGAGCATCTTCTCATGCTGTGGGGAAGAGGCTGGGTCATTTGAAAAGGAAAAACCTCTTGCCTTCAGTGCAAGGTGAAGAGAAGCTGGGCTGATGCAGGTACACAGGTGCACTGCAAGGGGTGCCCGACGGTTGCTGCCTACAGTGTTCACCTCAGCACGAGGTTGCTCTGCGAGACCCACCACGCCGGGCAGTGATGCCACCAGCCTCAGGGTACGTGGGGTGGGATGGGCTGGCTGGGACATCTCCCACCTTGCGCCTCTTCTCAGGAGCCCCAAGCACCAAAATAAATACAAACCCACAGTCCCATTTGTGGTGCAGCCACAGCAACTGCACCAGCATCTTCCTCTGGTCACCCACAGTTTTAAAAACCTCTTTTTCTGAGATTAACTATGGCAGAAGTGTCAACAGAAGGCAATATACTTTTGGCTCTTAAAATCTCTTTTTCAAA
Source organism: Patagioenas fasciata (assembly GCF_037038585.1). Classification (NCBI taxonomy): domain Eukaryota; kingdom Metazoa; phylum Chordata; class Aves; order Columbiformes; family Columbidae; genus Patagioenas; species Patagioenas fasciata. The sequence continues at coordinate 74,634,671 of NC_092560.1, read as the reverse complement.
TAGGATGAACAGCAACACTAAGAGATTTTTGCAGTGGGGAAGCTACATCCATGGCCTCAGCCTACAGCAGGACAGGCCCCATCACCTGAAGGAAGCATTGACAAGCAATGGCAGATACCACACCGATCAATTGCCCAGGATGAACCACAACCCTGATCATAGGCAAGAGATGCCACCTTCATCTAAAGCAAACAATTGGGGAAAGTTTGGATGATTTCTCCCTATTAACTTTTGGTCGTGTAATGTGTTTCATGCTATGACCATCATTACTAAACTTCCAGACATTTTCAAATTTATGCTGTACTTAAGTAAGTATAGTATAGAGTGAGCATTAAGGAAGTGTGGAAGAAAAGGGAGTAGTTTATTTTTTTCTGACTGGTATGACCATGGCTGACAGCCACTTTGGCTCTCCCTGAGTTAATTTTAGCTCTCCATGGAGAATGCATATTTCCTCAAAAAAGTGGTATCACAGGTAAACACATTGCACACTTAAGCACCAGTCTGTGCTAGCCTGTAGAGACAATGCTAAATTTAGATTTGAGGCTAAGCCCGTATCAGCAAAGATGAGATTAGCATTGTAAGATTCATACCTCTTTTCCTCTCAGAACATACATTTAGTGTCAATTGGGACTGCTTATACATTACCACCAATTTATCTACATGTAATATTTGTGCATTGTCTTTGAGACCTCTCCACAGTTTGAGCCCACTCCACTTTGAGCCCACACCACTATACTTGTATGGAGGTAATCTTTTATACAGAATAAAAGAAAAAGTTGTTTTCTTCCTTACTCTGTTCAGCCCAATGAAAAAAAAATTAACTACAAAGTTGTTTGAAAGCACTATATTATATCTGGTGCACTCTAATATGTTTGGAATAAAGGTCTGGCATGCAGTGTAAAGCTGACTCCCCCAAACACATGCATTCAAACTCTAAGCCAAAATGAATATCACACACATTCCTTGAGAAATTTCACCTCTTAGTTTAGTTATATTTTCCCTACTTCCCTACCTAATGAAGTGCTTGTTCATCACTGTTATAACCTGATGGGCACACTGTGTATTATAATCTCACCATATGCATCATTTACATTCCCAAATGTGGAATCTCGGCCAGATGTCTGATTTATCTCCAAGGCGCTGACTTTGAGCATATGGTTTCTATTTAAATAAATCACAATACTAACAGAAATCCAATATCTATTATCTATCACAACTGCAGATAATAACTCAGAATACATTTGTCCAGAGCTTTTTATTGTCGCCTGTACAGACACTTCTGTGGATGAGTCTCCTAAAATGCAACAAAAAAAAAAATGAAAAGTAAGGTAGGACGATAAGCAGAGTACTCCATTACAGATGAAGTTTGCAGATTGCATTATGAGCAGAAGAAAAACATGCAGCCCTTAGTAACATGGAGATATCGACACAATCCAAGTTATAGTGATCCTGAGAAATTGGGGGTGGCAGTAGGTCACCCTGAGCCCATATTTCTGTTTGTTCTGTGAAGGATTGAGAAAAACCCATAGCACCAGTGTTCAGCAGTAATAAATATCATCACGTACATTGGGGTCCATGATCTGAAAACAACACTACTCTCTCCAACTTGCACATAGAGCTTGCGGCTTCTGCTGAGAAGTCATGTGGTGTTTGCTGGCACAAAACTGCCCACTTTTCCTTTAAATAAAAAGTACACCTTCATTTAGAAATGTGTCGTATTACATGTTTTTTTTTTCCTGACTTGGATTTCTGGACCTTTCCACACTCCTAATTAGTACTGGTAGTAGTAATAGTATGTTTTTACTTCCATGATTTCAACCACTAGAGTGCGAGTGCTGCAAATAGAAACTAAGTTCAACATAAAGAGACCTCCAAGAAAACCAATAATTCCTTACTTAGATTTCCTAGACTTCTCACTTTAAATAAATCCTTAGATTTACTACCAAATATATTTTCAGCTATGACAGGCACAGAAGGCAGATATGTGTGGACCAGGACAGTGTTCCCTATGTTAGTGCATTGTGAGTGTAGGATAATCAATGCCATCACATCCCTTGTTATAACTATACCTGGTATTCTGTGAAGTATCTGGATACTGTGTCCGTGTGCACAGTGAAGGGCCTGGCTAAGCACAAGTCCCTTTGTATTCAACAGAGAGGGACAGACACTTCTGGAGAGTGGCTGAGCCTGGCAATGACATGGTAAGTCCCCTAATTCTGGTGCTTTTTTTAAATAATAAAGGTAGGTATGAGAAACACGGGCTTTAATGTCCCTATTTTCAGCACGGTTACTCAATTTTTTAAAAACTCTTTCACAGCTTCACTGCTATGGGAGGTAGTCAAAGGACACAAAACGGAGAAATCTGCACCAAAACAAACGGGAGGAGGTTGCCTCCTTGCTCACTCTGCTGATGGTCTCCGGACACAGCCTGCAGTCCTCCTCCTGCCATGGGCTGGGCAGACCCTGTGGAGGTACCTCCTTGAGGAATCATAGAATCGAACCACAGAATGTCCTGAGTTGGAATGGACCCACAGGAATCATCGAGTCCAACTCCTGTCCCTGCATATGACAACCTCACAGTGCACCCCATGTGTCTGAGGGTGTTGTCCAGTCTCTTCTTGAACACTGTCAGGCTTGGGGCTGTGACACCTCCCTGGGAAGCCTGTTCCAGTGCTCCAGCACCCTCTGGGTGAAGAACCTTTTCCTAATGTCCAACCTAAACCTCCCTGGCACATCTTCCTGCCATTCCCTCGGGTCCTATCGTCGGTTGCCAGAGAGAAGATCAGCCCCTGCCCCTCGTCTCCTTTTGAGGGAGCTGTAGCCATGATGAGGTCTCCCTCAGTCTCCTCCAGGAACCCACGCCTCCACACAGAGACCAGGAGACAACCCCAGCAACCCACGCACAAATGCGTCTCCCCATGTGGGAGGTAGGGTGTGCGCCTGTGGTTTGGCAGCCAGATGTGGTGAACCGAGAGCTCCTAGAGAGAGGGGTCGGTCTTGAGGGAGCTATTGGGGGAACACTGTTTGCAGAGCTGCAGACAAGGGCAGCCTCCCCCTCAGCTGCACAGCTCTAGTGACCTTCCCTGTGGATTAAGTTGTTTTGTAAACCAGGAAGATGTTGCAATACTAAAACGTGGTTGCATTTGGACCTCTCAGGAAACCCTTCCAGAAACAGAACTAGAAAAAAACAAAACAAAACAAAACCAGACTACAATCATGTAATTAGATGCTGAATCATAACAGAGAACCACAGAAGTCCACTGAAAATTATGCTAGCATGTGGCTGACACCGGCTTTTCTTAATTTGTGACTGCTAAACCCTTTGCACATTCACAAGGTTGCTGTAGTATGCAACACTGACTGTATTTGATCCCTGTTTCAAGTAAAACAAATTCCCTTTTAGCACTCCTTGAAGGAATCAGAGATTATATTTGTCCCCCTGTACTTTTCCAGTTACTGTCCAACTTCTACTTTATCTGCCAGAATGGTTTAATGGATGTGGTCCTCCAGAAGATGCAGTCAGAACATCATAGTTTGACACTGTGGGCTGCCACAGTGACTCCATGTCAGCCCAGGGACTATGCACCACACAGGAGCACCACTGGAAGTCTAAGGTGGGACAACTGTAAAATACAGTCTGGGGTGAAAATTCGTAGGAATGGGCACTTCAGCTGCTAGGCTCAGATATTTTCTGGACCAGTGTGCAGTTCAAACACCTGTGTCAGGGCCCATGACTTAACCTCCTTGAGGAACCAACTGAGGGTGGTCAGGGTGGGCATGGGTGGGCCCCAACTTGTGGGATGGTACTCCAACAGCTTGTGCCAGGAAGCTGTGAGCACTCCTCATGTTCATCACCAGATAGCATGGGTCCTGTTCTCTCTGACACACAGCCTGAATCTCTGAATTTTAAATAATTCAATTCACTGTTCACATTTGGTGTCATGCAGTAGTGTTCAAAGATGTCCAAGTCAGTTTTTTCATGTTCTAGCATGAGTTTGGCAGAGGGCTAGCTGCCTGCATCCATTGCTCTATGTTGATATATTCCTCAGTCCTATGGCTTTGGGGAAAAAACAGTGACAACTGAACTTCTATTGCCCAGCGGATGTCACCAAAATTACAGTAAAGCAGCCACTGTGAGTGGTTCTTTTCAGGAGATGATCTTTGAAGTAAACGCTGCTGGCGGTTGATAAAGATCATAGAATCACAGAATTCCAGGTTGGAAGGGATCTCAAGGATCATCTGGTCCAAGCTTTTGCAGCAAAAGTATGGTCTAGACAAGATGGCCCAGCACCCTGTCCAGATGAACCTTAAAAGTGTCTAGTGTTGGGGAACCCATCACTTCCCTGGGGAGATTATTCCAATGGCTGATTGTTCTCATGGTATAAAATTTCCCTCTTGTGTCCAATTGGAGTGTCCCCAGGAGCAACTTGTACCCATTGTCCCTTGTCTTTTCCATGTGACTCCTTGTAAAAAGGGAGTTTCCATCTTCTTTGTACCCACCCTTTAAATACTGGAACATGGTGAGGAGGTGTCCCCAAGCCTTCTTTTCTCAAGGCTGAACAAGCTCAGTTCTCTCAGCCTTTCCTCACGTGGCAACTTCCCGGCCCTTTGATCATCTCTGGCCCTTCTCTGGACCCTCTCCAGCATGTTCACATCTTTTTTATACAGCAAGGACCAAAACTGAACACAGTATTCCAAGTGTGGCCTCACAAGCACCAAGTAGAATGGAATGATAACTTCTTTGTCTGTCCTGGTGATGCCATTGGTGATGGCTGCCCATCATCCTGTTGGCCTTCAGTGCCACAGCAAGAAAACAACTGATAACTGTGCTTGAGGAACAAGCTTAGTGGCTTTAGATCATCACCTTTTACCTGTGCAATGCAAAACTAGCAGGGAGTCCAACAGGAGCCTCCCACCCTTGGAGGAATCACAGAATCACAGAATGTTTGGGACTGGAAGGGACTTCAAAAGATCATCCAGTCCAATCCCCGTGCCGGAGCAGGAACACCTAGCACCTCGGTGAGGCTACACAGGAACGTGTCTAGGCAGGTTTTGAATGTCTGCAGAGAAGGAGACTCCACAACCTCCCTGGGCAGCCTGGTCCAGTGTCTGTCACCCTCACTGTGAAGAAGTTTTTTCTCAAATTTAAGTGGAACCTCCTGTGTTCCAGTTTGCATCCATTGTCGCTTGTCCTATCACTGGTTGTCACCAAGAAGAGCCTGGCTCCATCCTCCTGACACTCATCCTTTACATGTTTATAAACACTGGTGAGGTCACCCCTCAGTCTCCTCTTCTCCAAGCTAAAGAGACCCAGCTCCCTCAGCCTTTTCTCGTAAGAGAGATGCTCCACTCCCTTCATCATCTCTGTTGCCCTGTGCTGGACTCTCTCCAGCAGTTCCCTGTCCTTCTGGAACAGACTGGCCCAGAACTGGACACAATATTCCAGATGTGGTCTCATCAGGGCAGAGTAGAGGGACAGGAGAACCTCTCTTGACCTACTAACCACCCCCCTTCTAATACACCCCAGGATGCCATTGGCCTTCCTGGCCACAAGGGCACAGTGCTGGCTCATGGTCATCCTGCTGTCCACCAGGACCCTCAGGTCCCTTTCCCCTACACTGCTCTCTAACAGGTCGTTCCCCAACTTATACTGGAACCTGGGGTTGTTCCTGCCCAGATGTAAGAGTCTACACTTGCCCTTGTTATATTTCATTAAATTTCTCCCCACCCAACTCTCCAGCCTGTCCAGGTCTCTGGATGGCAGCACAGCCTTCTGGAGTGTCAGCCACTCCTCCCAGCTTCGTGTCATCAGCAAACTTGCTGACAGTGCACTCTATTCCCTTATCCTAGTAACTGATGAATATATTGAATAGTACTGATACCCACACAACTGTCAAGGTGCTACTTGATCCCACCAAAATTGTACTCTACGGAAGGATGAGCAGGGCCTCTCTGCCTCTCCACAAGCAATTAAGGAGTTACAGGAACATCTGAAATCTTATAAAAAATGTTGAATTAATTTTCCATAGAAGCTCTATGCTGCTACTGACAAAAATGTCAACTGCACAGTTTCTGACTGGGATTTAGCTGTTGCTGTGGGGGACTACAGGGGGTCCGTGGATTCCCTGTAGTCCCCCACAGTTGCATTTTGACAGCAATGGCAAAGAATAGAAAAATGATCAAGACAGCTCTTGTTAGAGCTGGGCAGTAAATTACATGCTCTGCTTCATCCACAAAGAAATGTTTATCATCTCTTGCCAAAACCCACAGTGCCCTGGTGTTTCCTCAGGCTTGCTTTCCATTTCTACAGCCACTGATGACTCTGTTACCCTTGGGAAGTCTCATTTAGAATAAACAGTCCTTTATGATCATTATCAGATTTCCCAGAGAAAGGGCTGGAGGTAGCTAATTAGCAATTAAGCATGACTGATCAGGCAGCTTGGAAGCTCCAGGCTGGACCCAGTCAACCTGTGAGTGCATCTTCCAGGCTGAAGAGACACAGCAAAACTTGTTACTTTTCCTCCGACCTCGAGGGCATCTGGGCTTTGAACTGGGGAATTTCTTCTCTTTTTGGGGTGACAAACAGTTCACTGGACGGGAGGGGAAAAACCTAACAACAGTCCTGTTTTAGGAAATGACTAAGGAAAAAATAAGAACCCGTAGTGGACACCAAAGAGTTTCAGTTCCTCACTAAGTAGTGGCGTTTGCAGATCAGAAGTGGCTGATTGCTTCTCAAAGGCAAAATGGACACTTCAAACCCCCAAGCATGAGTGTTTTGGGAGAAGCCTAAATTGTATTACCTGGTTTTTTTTTTTGCCTTTTTTTTTTTTCCCAGTTCAGCTTTTGAACCTCAGTTCACCCCACTTTGATCTCATCCCCGTGGTGATGGCACAGCCAGCTGGGCTCAGTAAACTTGGAACTGGTCACCAGCACCGCTTGGCCAGGAGCACCCAATGGTGCTCATGGCCTCCCCAGTTGCACCAACCGAGACTTTGGGAGCAAAACTACATTTTGGCTCAGGATCAGCTGCCAGAGCTGGGGACTCGCACCCACCATCTCCTGGCTCATCCCTCTCCTCCCAGCACACTGGGGGGTCCTGGGCACAACGGCTGCAGTCCATCATTCAACCAGTGAGGGGAAAACAGGTCTGATAAGCAACCTCCTAAGAGCAGGTCTGTTTTAAATCCAAGCAAGATTAAGCATTTTGCCAGTTAGGAAGTTACTCATGGACTTTGCCAGTGGCACAGGGTTTTGGTTCAGCTTAGTGCCTTCAACATAGATTTAGCTCAACTCCTAATAATAGGGGTTAATCTCCTCTCATCAACATGGCTTATTACAAGATCACAGTGGTCCCACTATGGGTTCAAAATGTACAAGTTAAAAATGTACTAACATACTCGAAGTGATGGCAGGTTAAAAGGAATGATCCTCACGCTGTGGCCTATCTGTAAGCTAGAGGCTGGATTTTGTTCTGCTGGTCGTACTACCTAAAATAGCTGTTTGCTAACATACAACTTGATTACTGTCTGATGTTTTGCAACAGGCACAGATATTGTCTCACTTTTGAAATGTCTAAGATTTCAAAGTCCCACAAAGACAGTCTTCCAATTCCCACTGGCCTGCAGGAAATGCTTGTAACCCATGAGTTTGAATCAAAACAGTGCATTTTTATCAAATCTTGTTCAAGTTATTTTTTCCATTTCCAATTTCTCGCCCCAAATCATTATTTACTTATACATTCTTTGCTACTTAGAAACACAAGAGGAGAGAACAAATGCATCAGCCAGCAATGCACTGAGGATCATCTCTGGAAACACTAGTGGCTTCTCACTCAGCAAACAGATTTTGATGCAGGCACATCTAGTGCAGGGGATAAAGCCAAGAGAATGGCACTATTTCACATGAAAACACACAGAGATGGCCAAACCCCTTATATAACACAATGGGATCATCAATGCGGTTAAAAACAAAACCATCACTGTGGTGCTGAACTGCACTGTATGTACGGTGCCCTAGAGACCTGCCTGTCCTGGATTCAGCAGGGCATTCAAATAGTTCAGCTATTTAAATAGACGAGGAATCACATCCAAATTTCCCCCACATCTGCAGAGCCTGAGTTAGCCAACTTGCATTGGACACAGCAGGAGACCATTGCAACTACGCCATACTGAGTATGCGCTGAACCGTCCTTTCTGCCTTGCTCACCTCAGCCTGCCTTTATTTGTCCCTGTGGGCCAAGAGATGGAAAGGAAAGCAAAGGAATAAGGTCTGGCATGGCATTCACACAGAAGAGGTGAAAAAAACTTTAAAAAAAGCAACATTTAAGCTTCCTGTTGAATTGAAAACAGGGGAGCACATGCAGGATAAGCTGAAAAGGCAGATCTTGATCTGCATGGAAACTCAGCATCTCCCTGCTGCATGACCGCACAAGAGCCCTGGAGGGCATTAACCTACTTTCTTTGCTCCAGCGTTCCCAAAGGATCTGGAAATGTGTGGCACTGCCTTGTGAAAGCAGGACAGCAATGAGGCAGCCCTGCGGCTGGGGTGACACCACAGAGCTGCTCCCTTTCTGCAGTGACCTTCCTGCCTTGCCACCAAGGTGTTTGGTGCCAGTAGTCCTGCTCCCAGCCAGTTCAAAGGGCTGTTGTACGGGGATGCCCAAAGAGCCGAGCAGAGCCTGGGTATCCCTTCTTTGCCCCTTGGCTGAATGCTGCTGCATGCCCAGAACCCAGCATCACCTGGCAACCTCAACCTCCAGCTGTGGCCACCAAATATGTTGTGGCGTCAACCACTCTGTAATGCACCAGTTTGCAGGCAGGTGAAAGGGGGTCCCAGGATCTACAGCGCTGGGACAAAACTCCTGAAGGCAACTCTAGACATAAAGCAAATTGCACCCCCAGGTCCCAAGGACACCCATACAGGCACATTTGTAGGGGACTTTCAAATGCAAAAGGTCCAGAGAAAAGAGACAGAGCATGCAACAGCATGGCACAGGAAACTTGGAAATAAGGCAAGGTCTTTTCAGTGGAAAGAAAAAAGGGACAATGAAAGCGAGGTAGAACAGAGGGCTGACACTCAAGAACAGTGGGGAGCTGGTGGATAAGGAGCAGTGCTGTGCTGTGTCTCGCTTTGTAAAATCCAGGGAGGACCCAAGGAAATGATGAGGCAGCAGACTTAAATAAACCAGATAACAAGTACTTTTTCATGCAACACTGAACCGCAATATTTGGGGTGAAGTAGAGGTTAGAACCTTGAGGAGGTTCACAGAGGCCTCAGACGAATTCATGAGGACTGGCTCTGGGTGGGCACCACAGGCAAAATCTGGCCTGTCCCTGTCAGCACAGTCGGGAGCAGAGATGCTGAAGATGGGAGGTACACACAGCAAAAGTTCTCCCCAGTGCTGCTTTTGTGCTGCCATCTGCCACTGTTTTATCTAAGCTCACACCAAGTCACACACTGCAACACTATCTTCGCCCCTTGTTAACTGCTATCAGCTGAACACCGGTGGCCCAAGGCTGCATGGTCTGATTTGCTCTGAAGCCCTTGCTGCAAATGGGAATGTCAAGCTAGAGCAGCTTGCTTTCAGCCTCCCCAGCTACCTGGACCCATCTGAAGGCAAGATAAAACAGCCCTCTGAGTGTTATGACAAGAAGCTTTTTAGCAAAAATGAAGCAGAGAGACTCTGTTTACAAGAACTGCTTGTAAATGGAAACCAAAACCTGAATTTGAAAGGAAAACCACATGGCCATAATCTCTCTCCTGTGAAAGGAGTAGTAATTCCAATGTCATCCTGCAAGCTAAATGGTCTGCTCTAACCAAACGAGGATTACAACAGCATTCCTGGATCATACCTGACCTGGAAGAGTGCTCTGAAGTGCAGGGAGGAGAAAAGGCCTCCCCCCTACTGCATTACATGCCCCTGGCACAGCCGGACAAAAGGTTATGGATCAGCTCATTTAGTTTACAGAACAACTCAAATGATTTTCCTGGAATGAAAGCTTGACATGGATGTTTCCAGTGGGGATTGATACCAGCTTGCTTCTATTTCATCATCAACAAGAAACGTGCAAAGTATGCGACGGAGTTACTTCTTAATGCTGCATTTCATGATTTAAATTAAAGGTGCAAAGTAAATAATGGATTTAGGAGGCTGTTGCAGTATTTATTTTGCTAGCAGGTGTTCCATGCAAAGGCTGGACTTTGGCTTGTACTTCATGCCAGCTGAACGATGGTTTAGGTTTGGATTTGCTCTGAATGACTCCACAGGATGAGGTTCACAGTGGGCCAGTATATGCCTACATACACGTATATGGACAGGTAGATACCTGAACCAGCACATCGACAGGCAACAAGCCTTTAAACCAGGGGTTTTAATGCCTTAGAGCTGCAGCAAGGAGATTTCCACCAAGGGTTTCTAAACCTCCATTCTAGCCATGGCAATGCAAACCAAATCCAGCGGTGGACCTCTTTCAAAACTCCATCTACCTCTGGCATGGAACCTTGTGGAAATGTAGAGCTGGCAGAAAGTTTAAAAACCAGCCAGTGCTGACAATGCAGCTGGTGAAAAATACGGGGTATTGTCTTTGCTAGCACTGTGTAGCATCAACAGGGAGTAAGAGATGGCATGGAAAGACCAGAACCAAAAGCTAAGTCCGGTTAGAAGGTCTTTCTCAGGATCTCTCCAAGGGAGGCAGCAGTTTGCACTAACATACGCTATTAAGTCTGGCATAGACATGTTAAAGAAAACAGGGAAGTCCTTGTTCTCCTTGAGAAAACTCAGGAGACAGAGATTCTTGTATCCACATGGTTAAGCATCCCACTACACAGCAACATGATTCTCACGAGTTTTCACAAAGTGGGCATGACAAAAAGGCTCACTGCAAAGCAATCACATCAGCAGGGACCTCCTGTACTCCAGCTCACTCCATGCAAAAAAAGCAGATGCTTGCACAAAGTCTTTACCCTCCAGCACAGCCATCGTCTCCTGACACCCCCTGTCACCAGTCTTGGTACTGGGGGAAACAAAACAGCACAGCAAATCAGTAACTATACACTGCTGAGCATTGCGAGGGAGGCAGAGGCAGCGGTGCCGGTATTTCACAGTACTCTCTCTGACCAGCACTTGGTGTGGCAAATGTGCCTGAAAAACCACGGCAATCAGTGCTTGCCCAACCTCAAATCCCAGTCAGCTCAGATCCCCAAGCTCCTGCTGTTTTTCCCAAATAATTTGCAACTTTCAGCTTTTGCTTGAGAATATGACATGCTGTAAATTCCAAGAAAATTGCTGATATTTTTAGCAGAATTATGCTCGTAAACCAAAATTAAGGAACAATCCTTAAAGCATCACCCAAAAGCAAATCATTCAGACATGAGAGGAACTGGTGGCTGTACTGACACTCTTTTCTAGTTGAGCTATGGTTATGGTTCAGTATACTTCTGCCAATTCAACAGAGGCACGTTGTTAGTAACAGAATCAATTTTACAAGATGTTCCCTTCTGGAACAGGTGCAAAATTGATTCATCCTTTGCATATCGTGTTTTACCTAATAAGGGATTTGAGTAAACTCTTATCTTACCAACCTAGCATTTATCTTAGCCCAAATATGCCTAGAATGAGAAGAAATATATACAGTATCTCTGGAAATTAAGCTAGTCAGCAGTTACGCAATTATAGAGTAGTGCACATCTGCAGTACGCAAAGGTGAAAAGGACAGAAGTGATGAAGACTACTTACTTCATCCTGAAGACCCCCTGAAAAACCACCAGAGGATGCTGCGCATGATCAAAGTAGTTCCAAGGTGTTGCAATCGATGTTGCAATAAATGTTGAGTAACTATTACATATTCTAATGATCCTAATGAATATATGAATATGTATGTGAATGGACTGTATAAATACTGTGCAACTTAAACTGACCGCTGAAGCCAGCTTTGGGTGCGAACCCCTGTTTTCCCAGCGCTGAAATAAAGCACCGCATATAACTACGCCCGTGGTTATGTGTCCTGATTGCTAACATTTTGGTGACCCAGATGGGACCTCATGAGCACTGAGGCGGATCGCGTCTCGATCCTGCTCCGGCTAGCACCAAGGTATTCTTGGGCAGTGCATCGGACGCGACTGACCCTCTGCTGCTCACGACGGACCTCTGACTGGTAAGAAGGTGCTTTATCTGTTGCTTTATCAGGATTATTGGGTACCCATCTGGTCTGGTTCTGGGCTGGCAGCCTGCTGGTCAGGCATCTGGTAGCCTGCCGGTCAGACGTGGCAAAACCCACTCTAAGTTGGGCAGGGAGCTCCCGGGTATTGCCTAGACAGAGGGAAACCTCTGCAGGTTCGGCACCTGGTCTGGTTATTTAAGCCGCAGGCTAGGCACCTGGTCTGGTCTGGTTATTTGCGTGCACCTGGTCTGGTTATCTGTGCTGTTCAGGCTCAGCACCTGGTCTGGTTATTTATGCTGTTAAGCACCTGGTAATCTGATCTGTATTTACTGTTGTAACTGGTGATTTGATCCATATTTACTGTTGTTCTGGTAAACTTATCTGTGTGTTATCTTTCTGTGTTAATCATCTGTGTGTTACTCTTTTGTGTTGATATGTGTGGTACAAAGATGTCACCATTAGATTGTTTGTTGAAACATTGGAAGGAGGCTGGATTTGGACAATCAATGAGTAAAAAGAAATTAATTGAATATTGTACTCACTGGTGGCCTGAATATGACTTGCCTAACGAAGTATGTTGGCCACCGGAGGGTACTTTAGAACATGGAACTATTGTTGAATTAATGAGGTTTTGTCAAAGGGAGGGTAAATGGGATGAGGTACAGTACGTGGATCTCTTTTTCTATCTTGAACAAAAACAGGACTGGAGGAAGGAATGTGGGTTAATGTTAGTCCGGAGGAGCGGTACTAATGATAAATGTATGGGATGTATGGCAGAAAAGAAATGCATGATGTGTTTGGCTATAGAAAATAGTAGTGGTAACGCTTTAAAATTAGATCTGCCGTGTCTTGATGTTGCGCCTTCAGAAACTGAACCCTCTGCACCTAAACCCCTTAAACCCTTGGCACCTGTGCGTCTTACTGAAAGTGATATCCATTCCAGTGGGGATGAGGGGGCAGCAACCGGTGTAAAAGGAGTAACAACTACACCAATATCCCACAGGACTAGGAACAGAGAAAAGGAAGCCCAAAAGGGGGGTGGACCGTCAAATGTAATAGCACCCCTAAGACAAGCGGTAGGAGTGTGGGGGGGAGCCAGTTTACGTAAAAGTCCCATTTTCACCAGGAGATTTAGTGATCTGGAAACAATCTGCTGGGCCTTACCGGGAAAACCCAGACAAGGTTGCAAGGGTAATTAAAATTATAATTAAAACGCAGAATCCTGATTGGGATGATTTGCAAGTGATTCTTGACACATTAATGGATTCTACAGAAAAAGATACGGTTATACGGGTAGCAAGAGGTAAAGTAAGGGAGGATATTCGGAATGGGACAGTGGGCAGTAACGTTGATGAAAATTTTCCAAAAGAGGATCCCCAGTGGGATTATAATACTGGAGGTGGTCAGCTTCGCCTTCAGAGGTATCAGGACTGGTTATTAATCGGTGTTCAGACTGCTATGCCAAAACAAATGAATTGGTCAAAATTGTATAGTGTTAAGCAGGAAAAGAACGAATCCCCTTCAGCCTTTTTAGAAAGATTAAAAGAAACTGCAAAAAGATATACGGATTTAGATATTGAAACAGAACAAGCAAGGTTTCAGTTGGCTTTAATCTTTTTGGGACAGTCTCAGGATGATATTCGAAAGAAATTACAGAAACTGGAGGGGGCGCAATTACGAGATCTGGATGTTATGTTAGAAACAGACTGGAAATTTTATAATAATAGAGAAAAGGAACAGTCGAGGCGTCATCAGCAAGACTTGTTGGCCCTGGTCCAAGGACAAGGCAGGGGAGTAGGAATGGGAGTCCGTGGTAGAGGAACTAGAGACGGCCGAGGGCGCGGTTTTCGGAATGTTCAGGGAACTCCTTTGAGGCCTGTTGTAAAGCTTGGCTTAAATCAATGTGCTTACTGTAGAGAGGAAGGACACTGGAAAAATGAATGCCCAAACCGTCCAGGTCCCATGAGTTGGGTACCAAATGCAGTAGGAAATGCAGTACAAACTATGGTGTTGGGAGAGTATAGTAACAACAGCTGACTATATGGCAGCACGAAAACGGATGCCCAGAATAAGGAGCCCCTGGTGACAATACAAGTGGGGGACCAGGATGTGAGATTTTTAGTGGATACAGGGGCTACGTATTCTGTGCTAAATTCTTTACAGGGAACAGTAGGTCATAAAACGACAACGATTGTTGGTGCCACAGGAAAGGAAGAAGTACGGCCATTCCTACAACCCTTAGATCTGTGTTTTGGAGAAAAGGAATTAACCCATGAGTTCTCACATGTTTCAGACTGTCCAGTTTCCCTTTTAGGACGGGATTTATTGACCAAATTGGATGCCGTAATAACATTTGAGGACGGAAACCTGGTAATGAAAATTCCAGAATCTAAGGTAGGACAAGTTCTGCTATTAAAAGAAAACCCGGTAGCGGAGGTACCACAAGCTGTGGAGGAGGCTGTGATCCCTACGGTATGGGAGACTGACATACCTGGGAAATCGAAAACAGCCCAGCCCGTAAAAGTGGAACTGAAGGAAGACGCCAAGCCAGTACAGTTGAGGCAGTACCCACTGAAACTAGAAGCTAGGTTAGGAATAGTGTCTCTAATTGAAAAATTCTTGAGGTATGGAATTCTAGAGGAATGTGAATCAGAATATAATACTCCAATTTTTCCAGTAAAGAAGCCTGATGGTAATTATCGACTAGTCCAAGATTTGCGGGCTGTAAACCAGATCACTAAGGACATTTATCCGGTAGTTGCAAATCCATATACCTTGTTAACATCTGTGAAAGAGAAATATAAATGGTTTACTGTACTTGATTTAAAAGATGCCTTCTTCTGCATACCTCTCGACCAGGAAAGCAAAAAGCTATTTGCTTTTCAATGGGAAAATCCACACAATGGAAGGAAAACTCAATTAACCTGGATACACCTTCTGCAAGGATTCAAGAATAGCTCAACCATCTTCGGAAATCAATTAGCCAAGGAGCTCGAGGAATGGACTACGAAAGGTCACATCATGATCTCTCGACAACGGTACTTGTTGCTGCAATACGTGGATGACATTTTGATTGCAACTGAGACACGAGAACTCTGCATCCAGGTAACGACTGAAATACTGAACCAATTGGGAATGAATGGGTACAAAGTACTGAAAAATAAAGCTCAGATTGCATCCAAGACTGTGATCTATTTAGGTTGCTAGCTCTCTCAAGGACAGCGAAAATTAGGCACAAACCGTGTGCATGCTATCTGTGCTATCTCAGAACCATGAAACTTACATGAATTAAGATCTTTTTTAGGAATGACAGGATGGTGCAGGCTCTGGATCATGGACTACGGACTCATTGCCAAACCTTTATATGAGGCACAGAAGAATAAGACCTTAGTGTGGGGAAAGCCACAACAAGAGGCTTTCCAAAAACTGAAACAAGCTTTGATGCAGGCACCTGCTTTGGGCCTGCTGGACTTGAGCAAAGATTTCCAGTTGTTTGTCCATGAGCGACAAAGACTTGCCTTGGGAGTATTAACCCAATGACTGGGATCTTGGAAAAGACCTGTTGGCTATTTTTCTAAACAGCCAGATCCGGTAAGTGCTGGGTGGCCGGCGTGCTTACGGGCGGTAGCTGCTACAGTAATACCGATCCAGGAAGTCCGAAAATTAACTATGGGAAAAAGGATAGAAGTGTTTGTATCTCATATGGTGACAACAGTACTGGAATGAAAGTGGGGCCATTGGCTTTCCCCAAGAAGAATGATGAAATGCCAGGTAATTCTGACAGAACAAGATGATGTTGTTCTAAAAACTACTAACTTAATGAATCCTGCTGAGTTTTTGGGTGCAGGTACGGAAGAAGGAGATCTGGAACATGATTGTGTGGAAGTCATCAAATACATCCATGCAAGTCGTCCTGATTTGAAAGATACCCCACTGGCAGAAACTGACTGGGAACTTTTTACTGACGGCAGTAGCTTTGTGGAAAGTGGAATACGGTATGCAGGTTATGCGATCACTACTGTCAAGACAGTAATTGAGGCTAAGCCCTTACCACCAAACACCTCAGCACAAAAAGCGGAACTAATCGCCTTAACCAGGGCATTGGAACTCAGCGAGAACAAGAAAGTTAACATATGGACTGACTCAAAATATGCTTTCGGAGTCGTTCATGTGCATGGAGCCCTTTGGAAGGAGCGGGGACTGCTCTCTTCACAAGGAACAAACATTAAATACCAGAAGGAAATACTGAACTTGATTAATGCCATTCAGAAACCATCGCAAGTTGCTATAATGCACTGTAAAGCTCATCAAACCGGAACATCGAAAATTATTGGGGGAAATCGGCTTGCTGATCAAACAGCTCGATCGGTGGCAAGGCAAGTGAGAACAATGGTGGGTCTTGTCTCTCAGAAGGTAAGAGCAATTGATTTATTACCTTCAGAGCCACCTAAATATTCTGTAGAAGATGAAAAATTGGCAAGTCTAGTAAGAGCCAGCAAGAATAATTCTGGGTGGTATGTAACCACCAATGGACAAGTTGTGGTGCCAACCACTATTATGAGAGGAATACTTCAGACGAAACACCAGAAGTGTCACTGGGGTGCAGAAGCATTGGTAACTTATTTAAGAAAACAAATTATCTCGGTCCAGATGTTAACAATGGCAAAGTCTATTACAGCTAAGTGCAAAATTTGCTTGAAAAATAATCCTTTAGTAAAAAGAAAAATAGAAATGGGGAAAATTAAGACAGGCATACAACCTGGGGATTATTGGCAAATAGATTATGCGGAACTCCCCAGAACTCGAGGATTTAGATATATACTAGTTGGGGTGGATACCTTTTCAGGATGGCCGGAAGCTTTTCCTTGTCGCACCAACCAGGAAAAAGAAACTGTAAAATGGTTACTAAAGGAAATAATCCCTAGATTTGGGGTACCACTGGGGATATCATCTGACAGGGGACCACACTTAGTTGCACAATTGGTAAAGGAAGTCAGCAGATGTTTGGGAATTAAGTGGGAGTTACATACCCCATGGAGACCCCAGTCTAGTGGACAAGTGGAGAAAATGAATCAAACCCTAAAAGGGTAACTTAGCAAGATCTGTCAGGAAGCAAAAATTCAATGGCCTCAGGTTTTGCCAATAGTATTGTTGCATATTAGGATTAAACATAGGAGTGGAATGTCAGTAAGTCCACACGAGATTCTGTATGGCAAACCATATCAAGCACCAAACCCAAACCCAGAGGTACATGTAAAAGGTAATCAGGACTTGTACAATTACGTGTTGTCTCTTGGCAGGACATTGAATTGACTCACATCCGCACTAGTGTGGAATCGCCCACTAGCGCTTAAGAATCCGGTACATGATATAGAGCCTGGAGACACGGTGTATGTAAGAACTTGGAGTGAAGAACCCTTAAAAGAGCGTTGGGACGGACCCTATCAAGTACTCTTAACTACATTTACCGCAGTCAAAGTTGCTGGAACAGACTCCTGGATACACTACACCCAAGTGAAAAGAGTCCCAAGGCTGTGGCAATCGCAAATAGTGGGTCCTACCACGCTCAAGATTACATCGCAGTAATGTCTGGTTTGCATTACTGAATTGTGATTTTGGTTAGAGTGTTTGTACTTTTGAAAATTGGAGGGGGAATTGCCACTCTATTCCACAAGGCCTCTGATAAACAGTGGGAAAATGAGACTATTCAAACGGAATTGCAAATTAGGCCACAAAGAGCAGCAAATAATAACGAAAGTACCCAGATACCACAGGTGGTGCAAAGTGTACAGAATCAGGCAGAGAATCTGATGATAGGACTAATTCGAGATTTCGCATTGACTCAGAATACCAGTAGCATGACTGCTTGCCTTCCCATTCCAAAATCAGCTTGTCTTCCCATTCCAAAATCAGCCGAAGACCCAATAGAGTGGGGAATAATATCTACCACTCTACCAGAAATAAAAAGAACAGGTAAAATAGCATGCGAATCCCACACTAGAATAGAAGAAGTCCCAACAGAACAAAGGATGAAGAATGAGAAAAATGGAAAACACCAGGACGCAAGGCAGATTGCTTAAAATTACCTGGGGCAAAATATGAGACTGGCTGGTGGCTTGGCTCAGCCATTGAAAATATAGGTTGGTGCACCTATGACAAGAGGACTACCAAAATAGTGAATCAAAAGGTTGAACAGACCTACTGGGAATGCAAAGATCAGGATAACAAAAATATAATTGAATCATGGAGTAACACGTGGACATTGAGTATTGTACAACAATATCAATATAGTGAAACAATTCCATGATGTGTACGGTGGTCCAATGTAACAGGAGGGACGACAGTACCATGGTGGAATTGTTCACGAGTAATAACTTGCCAGACAGATATGAGAGAGGTACCTATATCCATTGTTAAAGTTGCAGTAATTGCAGGTTGCATTAGTCAGAAACAATTGGATCCAAAGGAAGCAACCAAGATAGGCATCGATGGAGATAGAATTGATTGTAGAGGCGTTATAGGTAGTTTGGGACATCTAGTTTGGGCCTTAAGTGATGGAACCTGGGCAACACATTTACCAATAGCAGGACCAGTAAGGGAAATTACTTTGGGACTGCCAACCCTATGTCCTATTTGGAAAAAGTCACCCTTGAAAAACAGGCAAGAACTTCTACATGTTAGGCACAAACGAGAGACAGATGAAGACGATGTGTGGCACGAACCATCAAGCAGTGTTAAATTCGGCTTGGCACTAGAATCTTTCTTTGCACCAACTGCGGCATACAGAAACAGAGAAATGATTGATAAATTGATCGGGCAAATGGATTGATTGGCTAGAATAACTAAGAAAGGTTTTCAGGAACTTAATTTACAATTACAGGCTACAACTAAAATGACCTTGCAGAATAGAATGGCACTCAACATAATGTTACTGAAAGAAAATGGTGTCTGTGGATATTTGAAAGACAGAATTGATCATTGCTGCATCTATATTCCAAACTTAACTTCAGAGGTTGAGAAGGACATTTCCCAACTGACCCAAACAGAGATGGAGCTGCAAAAAGAAAAGCAGGATGCAGAACAGAGCTGGATAGGAGCTCTGTTGAATACATTTGGTTTAAATTTGGGAGAATGGGTACATTCACTACTAGAAAGTGTAATTGTACTTGCAATTGTGATTGTACTTCTTTGCTTATTGTATGTAGGTATTAAGTGTGTAATTAGTCAAACAAAGTGCTAGGAATGATCGCATTTTCAGTGTCCTGAGTAGGAATTATGTTAATCCTATATTTGATAACCCTCCAGCTTATGAAGAAGTGCGACTCGAACTGTCACATCTGCCTAATTACCAATCAAATCATAGTAAATGAATCAATAATCGAAGTAGCTGATTGAGGTGAAAATGCATTGTCTAAGAATAGAAAAGCATTTTCAAAGGTGGGAAATGTTCGTAACAGAATCAATTTTACAAGATGTTCCCTTCCGGAACAGGTGCAAAACTGATTCATCCTTTGCATATCGTGTTTTACCTAATAAGGGATTTGAGTATATTTTTATCAACCTAGCATTTATCTTAGCCCAAATATGCCTAGAATGAGAAGAAATATATACAGTATCTCTGGAAATTAAGCTAGTCAGCAGTTATGCAATTACAGAGTAGTACACATCTGCAGTACGCAAAGGTGAAAAGGACAGAAGCGATGAAGACTACTTACTTCATCCTGAAGACCCCCTGAAAGACCACCAGAGGACGCTGCGCATGATCAAAGTAGTTCCAAGGTGTTGCAATCGATGTTGCAATAAATGTTGAGTAACTATTACATATTCTAATGATCCTAATGAATATATGAATATGTATGTGAATGGACTGTATAAATACTGTGCAACTTAAACTGACCGCTGAAGCCAGCTTTGGGTGCGAACCCCTGTTTTCCCAGCGCTGAAATAAAGCACCGCATATAACTATGCCCGTGGTTATGTGTCCTGATTGCTAACAATGTGGCAAGCTTTCCCTACATAATAAATACAACAGTCATTTTTCAAGAGCTGAAATTTCACCAGTGGCCTTTGGTCGCTGTGCTAACCATCATGATAGGCTGGCTTGTTGCAAAAGGGAGTTGTTTTTTCAGTCAATTATGCCATTATTTCAAAAAACATGCTTTACATGACAGGATATAAATCTTGACTGGCCTCTCTTGAGCACACTCTGCCCCACATAAATATCAGCAGTGGAGAACCATTTAGTAAAAGCATTAAACTCAAAAGATGAACAGGGCTGGATCATGGGAGAAAGCTGGCAAGAAGCACAGCCTTGCGATAGCATGGCAGCCAAAGAAAACAAGTCTGCTCTGGGGTTGTCCTTCGCGCAGATAAAAAAGTAGAGATTAAAAACGTTAACCTCATAGGTAGCAGGGGTGACACGACTAGCACATTTCTAATTCCAGGTGTTGTTTATTATTCCTCTTCTTCTAAGTTCTTAAGCATTTTTAGGTAATTCTAGCAGCTTGCAGGAGACACAGTGACATCCACACCGCAACAAGTACCGAATGGGACAGGGAGAGGAACACTGATGTTTCCTCCTCAAAACTGAAAATATTTTTTCAAGATTGTGCTATAGGCCCTACAATATGAAAGTAAATCTCAGACAGGGACAGGACAAACAAGACAGGATTGATCTGCACGAGGAAAGAGGGAGCTAGGAGCGCTGTTGGGCACTGCCAGGTGCTTGGACAGGCAACTGCTTCACTGCTGCACCTACATGACAAATACAGCCTCAGAAAGGGGATGGGGAAAGCCTGCAAAAAATAACCCTGTCCAGGAGAGTGAACAGAAGAGAAATACCCCAGATGTGACTAGATAATGTGTCCACTGAGCTCAAACAATTAATTAACTTGTGCAGTTAAATAATCTGCATTGTATGTGTAGACTACTCTGTAGCATCTGACTGGAGATCTGTGTTTTTGCATTTTTAGAAAAGCCATTTCACCTTTTGCAATAAATTCTTGACCAATGCAAGCACGAAGAGATTAAAGGAAACACTGGAGGAGATCTTGCCTATGGGCTAAGAAAACACTTCAAAAACACATGTCAGCTAAGGACAGATTCATGTGCAGCACGTCCTTATCTGTGCTACAGAGTTTTTTGAAAGTATTACTCCTATGAGAGATAAAGAAAATTTACTAGCATGCATACATTTCCAGCAACATGCCTACATTTTCAAAAAGCATTTTATAGGATTCAGATTGGAGATCAGCAACCAAAGCCAAAAGGAAAGATTATAGGATTAAAAGCACTGCATTGAGCACAAAAGACAAAACATAACTACTCAGTCAGAATCAGGGTTTTACCAGTGGGAAAAGAAAGATGAATGAGTTGTCTGAGAGCTGTTTTCTAATGACTAGGTATTTCTTCTTATATAGCAAATTTTATGTGGTGATCTAGGTACACATTCTTCTAGATACACACAGAAATAAGGAGCTTCTGTGAAGTTAGTGGACAGTTTTCTCCTTTCTTTGCCAGGTAGGGAGCTGAAACATGGGCAGATTAGGATAAAAAAAGTCTCCAGTTACTGTGGAGCAATTTGTGACCACAATGGGACGATTTTTCAGAGGTTTTGCATCATTCATGTTCCTTCTGAGCCTGGTTCTCACTGGCTCTGGGTGCAGCTGTGAGTGCTCACTACTACTGCAAATACAAACCAAGGTCCCCATCCAGGTATCGCCTGAGAAAAGCCCATGAAACATTTTTTCTGCACCAGAAGGAAATGAGATGCAGCTCTCCCCAGCCTTCCCTTTATGCAGCACTTGCTTCATTTTCACATGTCGTCCTCCAGCATTCCCAGAAGAAAAGGGCTGTACAGTTAAAAACCTCTTGATTTCAGCCTCAAGAGGAAGGAGGGGGCCAAGGAGGCGGCCAAGGAAGAAAGGAGATGTTGAGGGTGCAGATTAAAGGGCATTTCATCTTCCACCCTGCCTTGTCCTCAGGGCAGACACCCCTCCCTGTGATGGTGGCTGGGGGCAGAGATGTCCTGGCATGGCCTCATTCACCCTCTACCACTGCAAAGGGCTTTCCTGCGCAACCATCGAGTGTGGGGACGGCAACACTGGGTACCTCTTTGTGCACCGCAGAACATAACGGGCTGCCTTTACCTCTCTTCCTCACACACCTGCATGTAGAGGACAGCCAGGCATTGCTCTCCAACTCCTTTCTTTCAATGCTTTTGGACACAGGGGAACCATAAGCCATGGGACAGTAACTTCTTGTGTCAGTGGAATGTTTTGCAAGGCAACAGCTGACTACGTTGTTCATTTTTGCTTTAAAAGCTCAATAAAATGGGCACTACACCAAAGTGAATTTAAATAAGGCCATGCTTTGAAACCCAGCAGTTGACTCTGTGCTAGAATATTATTTAATTTCATACTTTTTGAATCTTTGGCAGACCCAGAAAGCCAGCCCTACTATAAGGTTTCTCTTCAGTTTTCTTTTTAAACACATCCCCACAATGCTAAGCAAATCCAGTGACTGTAATGAACTCCATTTCAAATGCAAAACATGTTTTGTAGCCCTTAAAAATGAATCAAGCTGCCAGAGATTGCTAAAATAGCATGAATTCCCTGCCATTTTCTACATGTGAAGGTCAAGCCTGGGAGATGAGCAGGCACTCTGAGTTTGCAGACTGGCTCCATCTGTTATACATAAAGTTTGGTTTTGGCAGTGAAAACACTAGAGGGGAGAGAAAAAAAAAGTCCTATTGTCTGTGTTTACTAACTGTAGGGCATTATCATGCAGGGAGCTCAGTGTCTCACATCCCAGCGGGGTGGAGGGGACATGCTGGTGCTCTGCCATTTTTGGGGACCTACGCAGAGCTCACTCTCTGCTTGTTTTTATTAAGTCACAAAAACCTGCGTCTTCATTGCAAAATCCCAGCTCTGACACTGCAGAGACACATAAAGTACTGACACCTTTTGCTTTTCTATTCGAAGCTTTTACCTCAGCTTTTTCATCACCCATTGCACTGGTTGGGATACCCATGACGGCTCTGGTGCAGGACACATGGTTCTGTCTGTGGAACCACTTACGGGCTTATCCTCTGCACCCACAAAAGAAGAACAGGGGTAAAGAAAGGCTGAGGTTGTTTGCACCTCCAGGAGCCTGGTGCTGCTGACCACAGCTGTACCCTGTCTGCAGACAGTGATAAAGAGGGTCATGTTTTTAATACCAGAATGTGAGAAGACCTTGTATCAGCAAGGACATGAGAGAGGGAACTGCACAACAACTCCCTCCTCGGCATTCCTCCCGAGCGATGATTAATGAATGCAAACCGTCAGCTGCGTGGCTCTAATTGAGGATGACACGCCAGCGAGATGTTTGTGTAAGGAAGGAGGCAGCCGGCAGCTGCTCGCTGCAGAAGAGCGAAGGGGAGCCCTGGGCTGGCCGGAGGGCACGGGCCATCGCCCGTCCTTGGGATGCTCGGTGCTCCCTGGCGCTGCCGCACTGCCTGCTTCGGCTGGTTTAGGTCACTACCATGCAAATGCGAGATGAAAACCATCTCTGCTCTTCTTCATTTCTACTTTACTTCCAGATCCAAAAGGTTAGGTGTCCCTCCAGCACTGCAGGTATTTTTCTCCTAACGTTCAAAACCAAAATATCAATATACCAGGTGAACCCCGAGTCCCAGGGAGGCTGCAGAGTGTCATGAGCAGAGGGGAGGAGGGAGGGGGCAAAAATACACCTTGCAATGAAAACCACTGCACGTATGTGGTAAAGCTACACTTAGAACATTCTTCTGAGGTGAGTCACAGCACGGACCCAGAGCACCAGCCTGCATTACCAACTAAGCAACAACCAAAAACAACCCAATAAAGAGGACAATGTTACTGCATCTTGGAATTACACTTGCGGTGAAATGAAAACCTTTGCAAGAAACACAAAAGTCTGCCGGAGGAGAGGAGAGGGGAGGAGGAGGAGGGCTATTAAAATGGAAGCCAGATCTGAGTTTCTTGTTGGGCTGAATTCTTTGCTGTGAATAATAAGCTTTTACCACAAAGAGAAAAGAAAGTTTGTTCACTAACTGGGATTTTTCCAAAACCCGCACAACATCTAAAATCCTACAGGCTTTCTTATCCCAATGAAAAATAATTACTCTAAATAATATTCTTCAATGAACCCTTAGGGGACAAATCATGATACTTCTCTGAAAACACGCTGTTCTTTTCCCCTCACAAAAAATGTTCTCGTGCTTGTTTCCAGGAGGTAGGCAGGCGAACACCACAGCCAGCAGAAAGGCTTTTTGGTAATCCATTTAATATCACGTGCTAGCTCTGTGGCAGCTTTCTTGCACCATTCATGATGGAGCTACTTACATTTTGTAAAATCCAGAAACTTGATCAGAAGTCTCATATAGCACCATCCCTGCAGAAATCCTCAGCAAGGGTACTTTACTATTGAGGTTCGACCACTACAGGCAGTTAAGAGACGTGCATGCACATTAACCTGTGTTTGTCAGAATAATCTTCCTCTAAGCACTGGGGAACACTGGCCGGCAAATTCAGTTTCAAATGTCCAGGAAATATGGCTTGTATGCAACAAAATAGCTATTTTAAACAGGATGCAATAAGCTTTTCATGTAGGATATTTATGTTGTTGTGATGTTTTATAAATAATGGAGGAAAAATAGTAAATAAAAAAGGATTGGACTTTTTGTGAACACACAGACTGCTTCAATCATGTCAGAGGTTGCCAGAAATGCTTCTTTGTCATCCTGTCAGCCATCCAGGGTTTCATATACACCTCAAAGACTAAGTGTGATATAGATCAATGCTGCTGTGTACAATCTTTGTTTTCAAAGATGGCACGGTGTGTTTTTGGCATCTATCCCTATGTCATCTGAAGGACTCCTGACACAGGTGTCAGAACCACAACTGCTTCCAAACATATATTACCACCAAAAAAAAAGGTGGGGGGAAAGCTCCTACAAACACTCTGGAAGCTCACAATCCAGCAGGATGTTCAAGGACTGATTAATGCCCCATTTGCTATAAAACAGTTAAAAGAAAAAGCTAAACTTTTGATTTTTGATTTAACTTGACTGACTAGAAAAATACCAGAGCCGGTCCACACCGAGGGAAAAACCCAAACCAGAGTGTTTTTAAAAAGCAGCATTCCACGGATTGAGTATTTTAAAATAGCTACAATAGGAGTTATTTTATTTACTTTTCCTTTCATTATGTAGAACAATGGTGTGTTCCAGGCTCCCAGGAAAATTATTAATAGCACTTTGTTGATGCTGAGATTGTGGAATATGCTGTGTGGGGCAGGCAGGGTGCATTCACAGGCTCCTGCCCCTGCTGCTTGACAGTGATGCTGCACACCCTGCTTTATTCCAAACTACCCTCTCCTACCGTCTCCCAGAGCCTTTCCTCGCTGTCATGTTTATCTCTTACTCAATCCCAACATAATTAATGCCCACAATGTGAGGGGTACATAGTCACTCATGTCACCGGAGGGCTCACAGTCAACAACTGAGAAGATAGCGTTACCTGAAATATTTGCTGCAATTTTGTTCCACAAAGAAGCGAGACTTTACACTGCAAAACAAATTAACTCGGCTCTATTAATTGTTGAATTAATATGACCCAAGTGTCATCTAAATAGATCCATGCATGTGTGCATCCATTGAAATGGTTAAATGATTAACTGTGAACAACTTATCAGATGAATTTGGTCTTCATATTGTCATGTTAAGCTATGTGATTTGAAAAGAAAATCCCACTTTTTTTAACTACCTCTGAGGAGCTCCCTGTTAAGTGGCTTGTCTGTCAGTGGAACAGGCCAGGTCAAAAACTCTAGGCAGACACTACCAGTGGAAAATGCCAATTAATCATAATTCAAGTGTTTTCTATGACTGTGTACATTTTGGTGATATCTACAAAGGAAAAAATTGCAGGTAATTTGAAGAGTGTTTCAAGTTTTCTAATCCAAAAAAGTTCCAAGCAATAAAATGTTTTAAAATTCTCATTTCATACCTCACTTCAGGAGAAAATATGCATGAAGTATCGTTATTTCCTGTTTTCTGACACATTTGTTTGCTAAATCCTTGGCATAATTGGTCTCTGCTCCTGACCTTTGGTGCACAACGAACTTGAAGTCCCTTGGTTTTGGTCCCAGCAGGATGAATGAGAAGTCTTACTCTCCAAAGCACTGAGAACACACAACTGCTACCAATCACAGCCAGGTTCATGGTGCTCCCAAATATCTCGGATAGCATTCGTGGCAATGGATAAGAGATTAATTTATGGTTGAATGCCAAATCTTTCAACTTAAAAGTTAGTGTATTTCATTCTACTTGCAAGAAGAACATGAATAAAGAATGTGCTTGTATTTTAGAAACACTTCATTTAACTGTGTTTTCTTGCTGTGTGCAGTACTTGTAATTTAGCCGTGAGCTCACCTACTGATTTTAGCAGAAAAAACGTCTGTGCATTCTCCAGCACCAACTTGGCCCTTTCTTCTGCTATGATTTACTTTTATGTACACTGTAAATAACAGTGTCCTGTTTCCGTGGGTTATTTTTGACTTAGCAATGCTTCATTTACACACCACAAGCACCCATTTTTCTCCAAGCTCCTACTTCTGGTTGAGTTTTCAAACGTTGCAGAACAGCAACAGTTAATCACCAAAAATTGCTACTCATTGTGTACATCAACTAGATAAAACATGTCTTCAGCTCTTCACTCTTGCTTATGAAAGGACAATATAATTTTGTGAAGTTCGTATGGAAATAGTTCAGGCCACCCCAGGCTTTTGGATGTAATATGGACAGATACCATATGTTCAGTTTGAGACTTGCAATCAAATACTTCTGTAAGCACATTTGCATTTAAAAAGCATTAAGCAGCTCAGTGCCACCAGCTGCTGGTGCAGTTCAGCAGCGAGCTGCCCCATCGTCGCTGTGCATCTAACCACATTCGGCTCCGCGGGCAGCACAGGGCAGCACAGATTTGCTCTCCAAACAGCGGGCAGTGACTCATGGAGCAAATAAACCAATTAATCCCTGGGTAAACGAGCACAGAATCCAAATATTAGAAAGAGGGCTCTGTAACTTAATAATGAATAAAGACACCTGGCAAGCCCTGCCATGATCTTGTTACAGCAGCAGTCAGAAGCAGTTTAACTCTCCAAGCCACGCCAGTCAGTGGTTTGATCAGATGTTGGACTATCTCTTTTCTGAATAAGACAATACCAAAGTACCCAGCTGTTGCTGGGAGGGGGGTTTTCTTCCTGGCCTCTCTGAAAAAAACAGGAGTCCCAGGTGCCCCAAATCCTATAAAAAGTCCCCAGTCTGCCCTTAGGAGGGACAGTGCTTTATAGCCAGGGTCACACAGAGTCACACAATGGTTGTGGTTGGAAGGAACCTCTGGATATCACCTCGTCTACCTCCCCGCTAAAGCAGGTACACTAAAGCAGGGTTGCTATATTGTTTTATTCTGTTTTTGTTATAATAAACCACAGCATCCAATCTGCATGGAAGAGGTTTTACCCTTTATTTCCAAAGGAGCATTTAGGTCCAAAAAGCTCTCTCTTCTCCTCAATTATCATTCATACAAGGAATAGATCAGGCAATGCAGAGCTGGCAACACTATTTTCAAGATGTCCAGGAGCTCAGGACAGACTTTTCTTCCCTGAATTATATTTTCTTCTGAAACCATGTATACTTTATTAGCCTTGAACCTACCACCTGATAATTTTATTAGACATGTAATAAAATGCATCTAGATTTTGCATTATGAAAAGCAGCACATGATTCACTCCTGACTTCAGAGACCTCTATCACTCCTCTGTTGCTTCCTTTCCAAAATAAATCCTTAGCTGTTCAGTCCCCCCCCCAGTATGGAAACTGCTCCACACGTCTGATCAGCGCTGTTGTCCCTGTGAGCAATCCAGCCATGGCTGAGGTTTGTTATAGTCTTGACTGCCTGCAGATGTGGTGGTTTCTGATGCTGGAGCTGCAGGACAGTGTTTGGACACTGATCTTTTAACTCCTTGGCATGATGTAGGAAGAGAAGATGTCCCCTGTAAATGGGAGATTGCTACTCTCAAAATACCTGCAAGAAGAAGAATGCCTTCACATGTAGGAAGAGAAAATCACATTCTTCTCTAAACACACAGTACAAACATCATTTAAGGAAATTAATGGCAAACATTGAGCTTGAGAAATCAGGTCAGGCAAGGGGAAGAGAAATTGTGTGTGAGTCATGTCGCAGCCTGGAAAATGATCCTTCAAGATTGACTAAAAGCAGCTGATGCAGAGCATGAACTTCATGGGCTGCGGAAAAGCCCAGCAGTGTGGACATGCCTTGCTGTTTGCAAGTCTTTTGTAATGAAGTAGTCAGTGATCATCCTCTTCCGGAGCCACTCTAAGTACAAATGTGTGCCACACAAGGAACCTGCTGCATACCTTACTTTCTTTCTAATTTTCAACTGGTTATTAAGCAAACACATAATGATAAAATAGACATCTGCCTTGGATCTGGAAGACAGCAGCAAGTTCTTGCCTTTTGATGCAGAAGCTGCGAAGCATGTGGCAAGATCTACAGAATGCAAGTTATAATTGAGATGTAAGGGTGAAACTCAAACTTGTCTTATCATTGCAGCTGTGGTGCAGCCAAGTATGGGGCTGTGCCGGTGTGCACACCCACCACTCTTAGTCATTAATTCCCTGGGTGGTCCAGGAGCTCACCAGCCTGGTGGGGGAAGAGGCAGGTGTGAGACTCAGGGATGGACCCACCTCCTAGCCAGCTTCACACCACAGCATTTGACTCTGCTGCAGGGGGTTTCCAGGTGGGGATTTTGGACAGCCCAGACATTCCCCCACCCTGGCCCCATTGTGCATAGACCAACTGACAGACCCTACTTGTACCCTTCAATGTGCTGATTAACATCAGGGTGGAGAATCCCAGAGGCTTCTCAGTGCAGCCAAAGCTGAGCATAGGAAAGATAGTTGCAAATGACCAGTAGAAATAGCTCTTGCAGATGCAAATTTAGTCATGAAGGACAGTCTTTTGTATGTTTTTAAGACAAGAAGGAGGTGTCTTGTATGTAGTTTTAAGATAATCGGTAGCAAAGGATCGTGCATGGAATGGAGCATGGCCAGCAGGACTGTAAGAACTGGGCAGCCCAGCAGTTTGGGGAATCCTACCTCACCCTTCTGACAGGCCGCTGCAAGGACTCCTGCAATGGAGGCTCCTTGTCACCATTTAGGCAGTGATTGACTGTTCTGTTTGAGAGGTTTGACTCCTTGTGCAAACATTACCCTGTGCCAAGATCCCAATAAATTTGTGCTGTGTGATTACGTCCTAAAATGTCTGTGAAGAAGAATAATGGAAATTTTGCATACTATGGAGAGAGATAGGGTTTGAATATGCAAATTCACATAAACCACAATGCGGTCTGGAACAACTCTCTTATGAGGAAAGGTTGAGGAAGTTGGAGCTGTTCAGCCTGGAGAAGAGAAGCCTCTGGGGAGACCTTATTGCAGCCTTTCAGTGCTTAAAAGGGGCCTGTCAGAAAGATGAGAACAGACTTGTTAGTATGGCCTATAGTGACAGGACAAGGGGTGATAGTTTTAAACTAATGGAGGGGAGATTCAGGCCAGACATGAGGAAGAAATTTTTTACTATGAGGATGGTGAAACACTGGCCCAGGTTGCCCAGAGAGGTGATCAATGCCGCATCACTGGAAACATTCAAGGCCAGGCTGGATGGGACTCTGAGCAACCTGATCTGGTTGCAGATGTCTCTGCTCATTGCAGGGGCATTGGACTAGATGACCTTTGAAGGTCCCTTCCAATCCAAACAATTCTATGATTCTGTGAAATTATTTCCTAGATAAATGATCTATGGTGATGACAAAAAGGTGTCATATAGACACATATGTTTAGTATCAAACAAGGTGTCATACAGACACAGATGCAAGAGCTGATGATTCTCACTAGCATGACCTTGCAGAGCCTTTGTTTAAATCTCCATGTCTGACCCTCGAAAGGCAGCGACTGCTGCCAGTCCCTCCATCGCTTCCTTTGCTGTTGTGTGCTCCAAAGGCTTTGGAAGTGTTCGCTGCTGATGTGCCACCAACACATCACGTAGCTTTCTTGCACTGACCCTGGTGTTCTGCATCTGCATCTTGCTGCCTCTCCATCTGGACTCCAAAACACAAATGTTTTGGCACAGAGGCTGTTCTTCCTGCTCTGTGTTTGTGCGGTAACTCATGCAACAGTGTCCCCTGCCAGGGTTGGCAATGCGGGGCTCTGGGGCAGCGTGAATAACAGCAATCCAGACCTTGCTTTTTATTTTCTCAGCCTGTGTAAGCACAGGCAAGCACAAGTTGATGAAGAAGGGAGAATAATCAGCCTCTTGCTCATGGATTTGGACATTTTCTTATTTTTACTGACTTTGGTGTTCGTAACCAAAAAGTAACAGAGCACCACTACATATTGACAAAGTCATTTCCATTGCTGTTTTTTTGTTGTTTTGAGTTGTGGTGGCTTTTTTGTTGTTGTTTTTGGTTTGTTGTGGTTTTGGTGGGGTTTTTTTGTGCTTGTTTGTTTGTTTGCTTGTTTGTGGGTTTGTATGTTTGTTTGTTTTTCCCAACATTAAATCAGACTCATGATTAGAGCATTGCTGTCTACAGTCCGGCAGAGGCAGTATTATTGTAGCTGTTGAGAATTAGACAGGTTTTAGAAGCTGGAACCAATTGCCAGTTACAATGAAAGAGGAACCTCTACATAAATGGCTCAGGATTTCCTGTTATTGCAGATTGATTTTTGTGATGCAAGGCAAGATTCATTTTTTTCCCCCAATAATTAAACACATGTGAAGTAGCATTCTTTCCAGTCCACAACAATGACTTTCCTGAAGATTGTTTTGACAGTGTTTTCAACTGAAATATTTTTTATTAATATAAATAAGTTTGTTTCTCAAAGTCATGACTCCACAATGATATCACAGCACACCAATCTACTTTTTGAGGAAAGACATTATTTTAAGAATGGTCACAACACAGTTTCTTGAAAAAGTCAATCCATTCCTTTTGCTTGATCTTTTGGGGGGGCTTGCTTACAAATGTGAGGCTGTTGTAAAATGTTTCAGCATAATGAAAAATATTTTGCAAGATAAGCTTTAAAAGTATGTTACTGTATTATACAAGAAAATTTAAAACATGACTGTGATTCAAGTTTTTTTTCCTATATGGCATTACAAAGGTAATCTTCTCAGCCAGTTTATCACAGTTCATCTGTTTAATAATTCCTTTTGATAGAAAAATGTGCAGTGCTTATTACTGCCTGGAAGTGGACTATGGCCCCAGTCCAAAGCTTGTTGATGTTAGTGGGGATTCTTCCATGGAATTTAATATCTTGGTTAGCAGGAAATGCACTGTAAAGAAACTTGTTTTTCCAGATAACATGATCTAATCACTGGAGATAAACACAACAGTTTCAAATGAGGATTGAAAATACTAGCAGGATAAGCAAAAATTACCACCAGATTGTACTATTCCTACTCCACAGGAACAGAAACTCACTCCACAATAGCTCTGCTGAGTGCTTTTCACTACAAAGCCAGTGGTCACAGAATCACAGAACGGGTCCTCACAGTCCTGCGAAGCACCCCACTTCTGCTGCAGGCTGTGTGTGCTCTGCATCTCACTCAGCGCAACCTCTGCCTCACCCCGCATCCCCCTTCCCACCTACAGCCTGCGGTGAAGCGCTCCCCCAGTTTGCCCTGTCCTCAGCGCTCATCTGGGGGCTCATCCAGAAGCCTGCCTGTCCTCTCCCCTCTGCACAAAAATGAGTGGACCATATTAAGCAGATTTAGCCATAAAATTGAGGATGGGCAACCGACCACACAAGCCTACACTTCAAAGGGCAATACACTTCTTGGGTCTCTGTCCCAGTAGAAAGAGCTGTGTGCAATAAACATCCAATAACTGAAGGCTGAAATGAGTTCTTTGTATTTTCACTGTTGCTTTTTATTAAATGTGGGATAACATATCTTTTATTATCCCCACTGAAGCAATTCATTTGTACCCACAATGGATTTGGGTAAAGAACCAACTTCGTTTTCACCTTGACTAAGCCTTTCCACCCCTTGCCCCCCTCTTTGCTGTTGGTTTTTGTGCCAAATGAATGAATGCTCACTCAGGCTTCAAAGTACATGGCAGTTTAAAAGGACTTGTTTGTTAAGATCTCCCAGCTGTCTGCTGGGGAATTCCTCACAAAAGCAGATCTCCCCTTAGGGATTATTTCGCTACCTTTGAAGACCGTTTGCCAGCATGGCTGCTTTTTACTTCAAGAGCTATTTCAGCCTTGTGAAATGACAGAGTGTATTACATGTTATGGACAGTTTTTTTTTTTTTAAAACAGCTTTACAGGCCACATACCTAAATGTTGATTTACCAATACCTAGCTTCCATGTAGCTTTTTTCATCCAGCTCAGTGGTTTGCAAAGCAGTTGGAGAGAAGAACCAATTTTCCTCTGAAGCTGAGATAAATTTAAGGACTAAGCATGCAAGTCCAGTGCCACTTCTGACATTGTTAACCTTACTGCTTGCCCCTGCACCCCTAACCCTTCTACTGGGGCACGCAACAGAAAGGCACCAGCACCTTGCTCCTGCCATCACCAAGCGCCCATGCACCCAGCACCTGGGGCAAACATCCCACTGTCACGCAGGGCTCACCACAAAGATCTCTCTGCTTTCCCCATTAAAAAATAATTTTTAAAAAGTGCCTGCAGTGCCTTAAGCACCCAGCTCCAGGAGAGGGCTCCCAGCAGCCAGTGCTCACTGAACAACATCTTACCATAAATCCCCACCGGTTTACTCACGCAGCACCCCCCATCTCGTGGTCTTTCACGGTGCTCCCTCTTGCAGGCCCTTTGTTTTCCTGGGATGTGTCTGGATGTCTGACTTTGGGATCTGGATTTCATTAGGTGGCCTGGTGCCTAGAAGTCAGCCACTGCAATACCAAAATCCCCTTGGGCTTAGCCCTGAGCAACACGCCTAATGACACCCAGCAGCTGTAGCAAAGCCAAGAAAGATCCAAGATCATCAAACATGATTGAAGGACCCAGTCATGAGCCAAACAGTGTCCTTTCTAAAGACGTATGCAGCACTTTCCTGAACAAGACACAGATGCATCCTATCTAAACACTGAGCACACACATGTATTTCTGACTCCAAACTGGGATTTAGGAGTGCTGAGAAGTTCTGAAAATTGAAATGCAAAGTCTGAGTCTGAAAAAGGTCCAAGCTGACTGCTTTAAAGCTCATGATCCGATAGCTGGGTGCCAGCACAGCACAACAAGGTGAGATAAAAGATGGAGACAGGGGACAGCCCAAGGCACATCCTCTGTAAGCAGGCAAGGCAAGCAGCTCATGCCTCCCTTTGCTGATTTGCTTTATCTGTTAGAGTGGATAAATGATCTCCATAACAAACATCACACTCTCCTCCAGGAAGAACAGACAGGAGGAGGGAAAAAAAGAGAAGGAAGATACACTAAAAACCCCCACTTTAAAAAGTTAAGTTTGACTGTGAACACAAGGTCTATATTTATTTTTAAATCAGTAACATTAAGAATTAGTTCTGGGCATGTGCTGCAAACCAACAGACAATTTAAAAAAATAATAAAAAAAAAATCTATTTTTTTATCCCACAGCTAGGATATTGAAAAAGCTGCACAGAACAGCTATAACTGGACCAGTGTTCATTAATCATTTATATAAACCACTGCCCTAGTTGTCTTAACTTCATTTTTAGAAATCCACCAGCTAAACCAAAACATATTTCTGAGGCCAAACTGGAGCATATTGTAGGACTTCTCCCATGAGGTAATCCCATATCGGAAGACTGCTTTGTCCCATGTGCGGAGCTATTAACCAAATATTGCCAAGCTGAAGTTTCAAGCTCAAATTGTTTGCGTATGTTCAACTGGAGAAGCGTATGAGGAACGGCATGCATTAGCTGTGCTTGCTGTTATTCATGAGGCAGTGCAGACACGTCAGGCCTGTTGCAGCACAGATGACAGCTACTTGTCTTCAAAAAGCTGTAGCCTGAAGAGGAGAACTACCAAACAGACCCCGAGTGACAGCAATATACTTATGCCTCCAAAAATCCTAGGCCTCCATATAGCAAAACTGAAAGACTAAGAATCAGGAAGCCCCTTTTCCCCTCATTGTTATTTCACATGCACTATGATGCAAAAACTAGTGATTCACTATTATTACTGGATGTGACATTACAGGTGAGAAGTTCAAAAACAGAGAGAAACATTCAGCATGAAAAAATCTGGCAGTTCCCAGAATGAACAAAGTGAAATAGCAGGATCAAGACCTGTCTTGGCTGTTATGATGTCTTGAGGTTATGAATGGAGAAGATTAGAAGGGCCAAAGCCCAACTAGAGCTTAATCTGGCCATAAAAGACAATGAAAATAACTCTGTAAATACATTAGCAACAAAAGGAGTGCTAAGGAGAGTCTCTCATCCTTTAGTGGATGCAGGTGGAAACATAGTAACAGAGGACAAGGAAAAGGCTGAGGTACTAAATGCCTTCTTTGCTTCAGTCTTTAATAGTCAGACCAGTTGTATTCCAGGTACCCAGCTCCCTGAGCTGGAAGACAGGGATAGGGAGCAGAATGAAGTCCCAATAATCCAAGGGGAAATGGTCAGTGACCTGCTACACCATTTAGATGCTACAAGTCCATGGGACCAGATGGGATCCACACAAGGGTGCTGAGGGAGCTGGTGGAGGTGCTCATCAAGACACTTTCCATCATTTATCAGCAGTCCTGGCTAACTGGGGAGGTCCCAGTTGACTGGAAGCCGGCAAATGTGACACCCATCTACAAGAAGGGCCAGAAGGAGGATCTAGGGAATTCCAGGCCTGTCAATCTCACCTCAGTGCCAGGGAAGGTTTGCAACAGATCATCCTGAGTGCTATCATGTGGCACATACAGTACAACCAATCAGGCCCAGTCAGCACGGGTTTATCAAAGGCAAGTCCTCCTTGACTGACTTGATCTTCTATGACAAGGTGACCTGCTCAGTGCATGAGGGAAAGGCTGTGGGTGGTGTCTACCTAGATTTTAGTAAACCCTTCAACGCCATTTCCCACAGCATCCTACTGGAGAAACTGGCAGCTCATGGCCTGGATGGGTGTACTCTTCACTGGGTAAAGAAGTGGCTGAATTGCCAGGTTCAAAGAGTTGTGGTGAACAGAGTCAAATCCAGTTGGTGGGCAGTCATGAGTGGTGTTCCCCAGGGATCAGTAATGGGGCCAGTTCTGTTTAACGTCTTTATCAATGATCTAGATGGGTGGATTGAGTGCACCCTCAGTATGTTTGCAGATCATACCAGGTTGTGTGGGAACGTTGATGTGCTCAAGGGTAGGAAGGCTCTACAGAGGCGTCTGGATCAGCTGCATCAATGGGCTGAGGCCAATTGTACGAGGTTCAACAAGGTCAAGTGCCAGATCCTGGACTTGGGTCACAACTACCTGAAAGGACGTTGTAGCATGGAGGGTGTTGGTCTCTTCTCCAAAGCAGGAAGTGATAGGATGAGAGGAAATGGCCTCAAGTTGTTCCAGGGGAACTTTAGATTGGATATTAGGAAAAACTTATTCGCAGCAAGGGTTGTCAGGCTTGGAACAGGCTGCTCAGGGAAGTGGTTGAGTTACCATCCCTGGACGTGTTCAAAAGACCTCTAGATGTGGTGCTTAGTGACACAGTTTAGTGATGGATTCGGCAATGATAGATAAGGGCTGGACTTGATGTTCCTGAAGATCTTTACCAAGTTAAATGATTCTATGATTCTAATAACAGTTAAGGTTAAATATCAGCTGCATAAGGTGGTAAGATGCTTAGCTGACATAGCTTTCTTGAGAGTTACATTCACACAAGTCTGAGAGACACCAGAAAGGCAACAGACATCCCAGCACACTGGGAAACTCGCTGGGAAGAAATGCAGTACATCCCAGAAGGAGCTTCTACACATTCATAAATTCTAACTGAATGTAAAATATCCAGGAAAGAGACCTCAGAGATGCGAAGAATCCAGGGAAAACATCTGTTCACTGCACAGTAAGATGGGTTACATAGCCAAGAAAATATTATACTGCCTCAAGAAAGATAAACTAGTAGCATTAATGTTCTAGCAATAGGCTTGACCCTCTAGAAATAATAAAAGTGAACTTCTATTCAGGGAAAAACATGTTTCAGCTGTATTCACTGGGACCTGTTCCTGAACCTATCAGAAATCCTGGTCTGCAGAGGGATTATTTTTCTTTTATAATCACAAGAGAGGATGGCCATAAAGAGAGAGAAATTCGTGATAACTGGTCACTTGGTGAGACTTGCTCTGCAGGTCCCTGTTGGCACACCAGCCCATGTCTGTGGCGCTTGTGATAAGAGGGTTAACAACCCACCAGCAAGGTCATTATTAGACTTCAGTAGTATTTAAGAGATGTTGTAAAGAGCTTAAAAAATATGCAATTTGTGCCTGTGGTGTCACACACTCATAAGAAAGTGAGTGGCTCTGTAAGAGCAAAACTGATTTAAATTTTAGAAGAGACAAAGAAAAATATTCCCACAAAGAGTG
The DNA here is from genome assembly GCF_037038585.1 of Patagioenas fasciata. Lineage (NCBI taxonomy): Eukaryota > Metazoa > Chordata > Aves > Columbiformes > Columbidae > Patagioenas > Patagioenas fasciata. Next base: position 74,597,867 of record NC_092560.1, on the reverse strand, counting down.
AAGGAGCTTTGGTACCAGATTGTAGGTATCCATAGCCTTAAAACCACTCAGCCTGGCAACACAGCATCCATGCTGACAGTGCGAAAATAATAGAATCATAGAATCATTTTGGTTGGAAGAGACCCTCAGGATCATCGAGTCCAACCATAACCTAATTCTAGCACTAAACCATGTCCCTAAGAACCTCGTCTAAATACTTTTTAAACACCTCCAGGGATGGTGACTCCACCACTTCCCTGAGCAGCCTGTTAACAGTGCCTGACAACTCTTTATGTGAAGATTTTGTTCCTAACATCCAATCTAAACCTCCCCTGGAGCAACTTGAGGCCATTTCCTCTTGTCCTATCATTTCCTACTTGGGAGAAGAGGCCAACACCCTCCATGCTACAACCTCCTTTCAGGTAGTTGTAGACAGTGATAAGGTCTCCCCTCAGCCTCCTTTTCTCCAAGCTAAAAAACTGCAGTTCCCTCAGTCACTCCTCATCAGACTTGTGCTCCAAGCCTATAGAGTCATTCACAGCAGCTGCTGGACTCATTAGCATCCAGATTTTGTCACCTCTCACAGCCATCCCAGGACATCCCAGAAAGCACAGAAATAAGTCCTTCTTTCAGTCTTTCACCTCTCCCACCAAAATAATGCCCACAGTTTACAGATACTCAAGCTAAGTAGTTACCTGAGGAGTCATTTGCTGGCAGTTTGGTTAAAAAGCACACAGCTGCTTAGCATGCTTCACAGGCTTTACCTTTACTTTTCAGGAATGGTCTCTCCATTAGCAGTTGGTGAAAACTGTAATTTATATCCTGGGTTGCATGCCACATCATGCAGAGATAAGAAGCCCTCATTTCACCAACTCTCCCTTTTCCTACAGTTTATCAGTAAATCCCATGATCCCTGTTCTGTGTAAATAAGTCACCTAGGAAATGCCTGTGGCCACAGCACTCCCAGGCTCACCTCCTCTCTCCAAGCCCCAGTGTGCTTCCATCTGGGCAGGGGGGCAGGGGTTATTGCACAGCCAACCCAGCAACCAGCAGCTGCTTTGCTGGGTTATCACCTCTCCAAGAAGCTGACAAAGGCCAGAAGCCTCCACATTCTCTACTCATCCCAACAGGGTGATACACCAGCCTTAGTATCAGCAACATCAGGACCATCAGTGGGGATGAGAACCAGGCAAACTTGCAGGTTACCTGTGGGCCACTTTTTGGGTAAAGGAGAAGCGAGAATGAGATTGTTGCATGAGTCAAGTGATGAAACAGTTTCCTGAGGCCTCTGAAAAGAGCATGACCAGAAGGTCCTTGCCTTCAGGGCTAGACACATGCAGGGAGCTCATCCCTGCCATGACAACACAGGCAACGCTGTCCCAGGGCTAGCGACCAAGCCCTGGCGCTGGGCTGTTGGCACACTAGAGCCTTTCACATGTCAATCCAAAGCAGGTCAGCCACTTTGGAAATCAAGGACAGGTTACAGCTTTTGCACAGAAACCACCAGCAGAGCTGGAGAACCAGCTGTAGAAGAGAACTGCATCATCTTAGCCTTGTCAGGTGGTCAGAGCAAGCCTGGAAATCTATCACAAATCGATAACAATGCCATAGCACACAGCTAAGGAGGGTTTGGGGAGCCAAAGCAGTGGTCAACCATTGCTGTGCCAGCAGACACAGGCCTCAAGCTTTGCAGGTGCAGATCTGCATATGCTAAATCTGGCAACTGTTCCTCTCTTTTTCTACAAATGAGCCATCTAATGAGTAGAATTGAGTCCCTCAATGATTTATTTCCTAATTGACTACAAATGAAAAACTTCTTACTTAATAGAAAATACATTTTAAGAAATGTTTTTCCAAGAAATCAGATTTAAGCAATATGAGGGATCAGAAGGAGGACTTTTTGTGCTGGAATAACTTTTACCAAATAAATGTCCATAAAACATATTGGAGTCTATGAAGCTGAAAACCTTCAAAATGCATGACTACACTTTACCATCCAATACTACATCACTGGCACTTTACAAGAAGCAGGGAGCATAAGATGAAGCTAGTAAGAATCAAATACAAATAAAATAAAGTTTTACCCACACAATGGCTGTTTGAACTGTGGAGATACTTGCCAAGGGATGATAAAGTTTTCGTCTGTCAAAGAGAAAACGGAACAAAGTTGCAGAAGATAAATCCATTATTTTGACTAAATATATAGAAACTGTCTCCTGCTCTGTGAGTCCTTGAGTTGAAAGTGATTGAAGATTGGGGTTAAACTACAGGAGCATATCAAGCAGCCTGACTTTGGCTACTCATGAAGATGACATACTGGGACTGGTGGATCATCAACACCACCAGACTCAATGACTGTGGAGTTTTGAGGTGGTGCTTTAGGCAATGGCATTGCAGCTTAGTAGAGAGGAGGTGCCAGAAGTGGTGAGTTAGTATTATCATTGCACAGGGCTGCATGGAGCAGCTGCAGCCCACTCACCTCATCCCTCTGACTGATCACATCACATGCACGTTCACCTGGGACAGGGGAGGATTCACCAGCAAACAAGCACGGACCACTTCTGCGTATAGGAACCAAACAATCTGCTCCAGTTAAACAGGCAAAAACTTCTTAGCCCAACATCATCGTTCTCACTGATCCAACAGCTGAAGCCCATGTCCACACCAAGTGGTTTCTTCTACTCTTGTTGCTGTCACTTCTGCTGCTCTCATTGGGGTTAAATACAGCAAGCCTCTGCTGTTGCAACTTGCAAAGGCTTGGCTTTCTTGTGGTTAAAGTCTCAATATTGACATACCTTTTGGCAATGGTTTGCACTGCGGTTCTGTTTTGTTTCATCAAGTGACTTGTAAAAAGCAAATAATCCTCTAACAGGCATCCCTGGAAAAGGCGTGGACATAGGATTACAACGCTTGGCCTTGCATGGCCGAATTACAGAGGGTGATTAAACACAGGACTTAGACTGATCCCAGGGACCAGATGAAGTTGCAGGTATGAAAGATTTCCAGCTGGCACAATGACAATAGCATTATTGGGGAAAAGAACAGAAATCACATTATGTAGAAAAGAAACACCATAATGAGTTGACACAGGACTTGCAGGGAGACAACTGATATTTTTTGCTTCTCTGCACAGATGCTGCCACAGCATAACTCATCCCTTTATCACTTCCATACCAATCTGACCACAATTCTGACTATTTCCCCAATACATGTTACAGGTTTCAGTGATCATAACCCTTGAGCTACGGACATTTGGCAAAACAAGAAGAATGTAGTTAGCTAAAAAAAGCTGAATGGTACACAAACTCACGAAACTACAAAGTACAGTTCTTAGTTGTGGGTCAGATCTATGTTGTTTTAATCTTAAAATAACAGAGCATCTAAGGTCTTGCATTTTTTTCAGCACCACAGGGAGCATATGGAGGCTGTTTGAACTGTGAGCTAAAATGGAGGGGATAGGTGACAAACAACAGTCTCAACAAATCCAAGACTAAATGTTGCCTTTTCTTCCCTCCCCACCAGAATGTGATATTTTGACAGCTGAATGTGTCTTGCTCTCCCAAGAGATGCAAAGATACAGACTGGGATTTGACATCACCAATTGCATCAACAAATAGCAATAAACAGCTGCACACAAAGTCTGCTGTGGCTATTGCAAATGAAAAGCTCCTTCACAGAACACAGCGAAACTCCTGAAGTATAGTACATAATCTCAGTAGAAATGGAGGCTGCAGATTTCAGTCTATGGAGAGACTCAGTTCCCAATTGCACAGCCTGGTGTGCAAGGTCCGCACTTGGCAGAGGAACCCTGCATCCCACTCTCTCCCAAGGTATTGCAACTTTCCCATTATCTCTCAAAAAAAGCTTAATACAGGCTTCACCCCAGCAGGAGTGCTCAGCCCCCGGCAGCCCAGGAGTAGAACTGTGTGACTTGCCAGCAGCCCAGCAAAGGCAGCTTTTCTGAGCCTCGAAGAGATGTTGTTGTGGAGAAATCTACTCCCTTGGAGAAGAGGAGGAATTTGGAGATAACACCAGCAGAGGATATAAACAATGGACACCCAGCAGACTTGGACACACAGAGGGAAATGCCCTTACACAATAGAAAAATGTAGAAGGCACATTAAAATGCCCACCCAGGTTTGACAACACTGCAGACAGTCTCCTGTTCTTTATCCTCTAGAGTCAAAGACAAAACAAAGGCCTATTTTTTTAAGATTAAGACCAGAGACAGTGGGATTATATGAAAGATTTGACAAAGTGTATAATGGACAGACTCAGCATGCAAACGGGTTTGGGTGGGTGCCAAAGGCTCAGGTCACAAAAACTACATTGTTTCTTCTTTTTTTTTCCCCTTTTAAAGCCCTTATAAATAAGCATTATTGGAAATAAGCTATTTTTCTTCTTACTTTTTGATATTACAAATTTTTAAACTTGGGAATTACTTTAGAATCAGCTTTTGCACCACAATCAGAAGTTTGAAATTAAAGATGCTTCTGATCATAAAAATGAATGAAATAAATATACACTTGTGTTATTTGGGATGAAAGGAGAATATTTCTCGGTATTAACTTTAATGACAAGAAAAGAAGCAAATTCATCCAGCTTCCAGAATGCCTTCTGGCATTAGCATATGACGTGCTACATGTATATACACGCACATATATATCTTCCCTAAATGCATATTAGTAACCTTGGTAGCTCTTTCAATGACATATGCTTGTTACTTTGCCACCCCAAAGGTAATGTTCATGTTTTATGCTAATAATTGGAATTAACTCAGTTGTCTCACACTGTTCATGTCAGGATGGGGATAAGGAGGGTAGAATTGGACATGCATAATTTAGAGGAAAATTCACAAAGCTCCAGTACTTGGTTGCAGTCAGCAAATTTTTGGTGTGCTCCCTGCAACATACTGATTACAAGAAACACTGCACTCTCAGGTGATGTTGGAAGTGTGGGTTTGCTTGTGAACAGACTGGGAAAAAAAAAGAAAAAAAAATTCAGGAGTCCTTTTTCCATTTTGAAGGCACAAACATACGACTCCAGGGTAAATGGCAGCAATGATGCTGGGGGCACAGCGTCCTGGGCAGCCCTGCTCCTTGCAGGGGATTCCCTGCACCCCTTGTGGTGTCTCCCCAGCCCAGACAAAAGCCACTCCATTAGCCACATCAGGGATCTCTCTGCCTTAAAAATTAAAATAATAAAATAAAATAAAATAAAATAAAATAAAATAAAATAAAATAAAATAAAATAAAATAAAATAAAATAAAATAAAATAAAATAAAATAAAATAAAATAAAATAAAGTCAAACCCTCTGTCCAGGCAGAACTGCGGCAGTGTGGTGTGGGGATGAGGAGACATGAGAAAAAGGGGGATCCTTTGAAAATGTAGGACCCCTAAGTATTCTGTATCATGAATCTGCAGATGAAACTCTGCTTGAAAAACACCAGTTTGTACAAAGAGAATAACAAACACAGCATTTCCAATGGGACACTCATGATGATGCCACCCATGATCGAGTAATCTTTTTTCCCAGCAACAAGTGAAGCCATTCTGTACATCATGTCAAGCAGGTTCAAGAAGAGCTATAGAGAGGGATGTGATCTTCGACCACCGTTTCTCTTTGGATCCTAAAGCTGCAAGGGTTGGCCTGGGCTCACAAGGACATGGTAGCACCTGAGCTGGCAAAGCCCCACAGGTTTGACATGCCTCCAGAAATCTACAAGCACTGAGCAGAGTGCGCAGCCTCTTGTGATTTTAAGTTTCCTCGTTGATCTGGGATAAGAGCAGCTCATTCACACCCTCACAAGAGGAACCACAGAACTACCTTGATTGTTGCAAAAACAGTGGCTTTAAGGTGCTGCAACCCCTGGGGGATGTGGGGTGCTACAGGACCAAAGTGGGATCGCACTGGTGTGAAGTGCTGAGGAAGGCAGCCTGCAGCAGGCCCAGGGACGCTGCACAGCAGGAGCGTTGCTTCACTTGATATTTTTGGCTTTTGGGTTAATTTTCTTGAGCCTCTCAGCAGACAACAGCTTAAAAATAACTAACAATAACAACAAAAATATCAACCTCTCCTTTTCTAAGCAGAACTTTTTCACAGGACAGCTGGGCATCGGCAGCTCAGGTGGTAAGCAGAGCCTCAAACGTAAGATTCTCAATGAAGCTGCAAGGTTGAGCAACTCTGCCATAGCAGCCAAGAGTTCCCATTGATATCTGCACAGGTTGAAAATACTCTGCTGGCCTTTCTCTAACCAGCAAATTTTCCAGCTGTTTGATTCAAAGCTTCCCTCATCCTCCAGGAATCCAGATGCAGCTTTCAGCATGATCCCAGCTCAAATTATTTTTAAAACCCCTCTGTGCACTTAAAATTACATGATAATTAAGATTAGAAAACAACAATCAATCCAGAATTTGATAATAACACTGAAAGCCTAAGAAAGAAAAATAAGATTGGTTTTAATTGTGCAACCCATATGTAGGATGAATTTGTTAGAGACAATCTGGATAGGAATCTTTTAAGTAAGCCAAGAAGTTTAGGAAGGATAAAAGGAATGTATGAGTGAATCCAAACTGTTAAAGCAAATTTCAGAGCATTTTGCCATTTTTAAGTGTATCATTTTGGCTCTTGAAATATTTCAAGATTTTTTAAGAGGTATATTTTCTTTTCAAGTTACTGGGAAACTAAATCAGACTGTCACCTCACAAGTACACGCATGTGTTCTCCAAATGACCAGAAAGATGAAATCCTGTAAAGCAAGACTACTCTGGAAACTAACAGACAAAGGAGCAGCATAAATAACCAGTGACGATACAACCAGAAAACTGCCATAGATAGGTCCATCTCTCCCAGGCCTATCTCCAACAACAGCTTAGGGAAAGAGTACTGAAAATCAGCAAGTACCACATGGCTTTCCTCCTGCATTCCTTTCCTCTTTCAGCAATTGGGAGACAGCGTCCCAAGGAGGTGACATCCACAATGTGGAGTCTAACAGCCACCACCAGAGCTGTCTTATGCCATGTGGGTGTTTTAAGATGACAAAAGGTGTAGAGTTGGGACATTGCAGTGGGCTTTGCTCCTGTCCAACATGCAGCCCCTAGACACTGTGCTCAGGGTCAGTGTTGCTCCCAGGGAGCTGCATCTCTGTCTGCCTAAAACACCCTAAGCTGCCTTTATGGTCTATGGAAATCCAACCCAGGTAGAACTATAAAAATCATAGAATACCTGGGGTTGGAAGGGACCTTCAAGGTCAACTAGTCCAACCACCCCACAATGAGCAGGGACATCTTCACCCAGATCAGGCTGCTCAGAGTCCCATCCAGCCTGGCCTTGAATGTCTTCAGGGATGAGGCATCTGCCACCTCTTTGGGCAACCTGTGCCAGCGTTTTATCACTTCATTGTAAAATACGTCTTTGTCCGTCCTGGATCACCCCTCCTTTAGTCTAAAACCATTACCCCTTGTCCCATTGTAAAAGGCCCTGATAAAAAGTCTGTCCCCATGTCCACATGACCAGCAATAAACCTGTTGTCCATGCCTGATCAAGTAGGAAAGCTAACCCTCAGGAGGTCTAGCACCCAGCCAGCTCTTCGCCTTCTTGGGTGAAGTGTCTGGCTGGGGACCTGAGACATCTTTGTGTCCTGGCTGCTGCAGTCAGGGTTTCAAAATGTTCCCCACTCTATCCCAGCAGAGTCAGACTCCTGGCAGTCATCACAAACCCAAAAACTAAGTAAAGAGCACCAGTGTCCTTTGAAAATCTTCATTTCACCAAAGCAAGTGAGACTCATCTCCTTTTACTCTCCCCACTCATCCCTTCAAATGTCCTATAGCTTCCTCTGGCACAGGATTTATTCAATGTCTGAACTGACCAACACAATAAAGTAGACAATATCTTTTTTTAAAGCTCTTACTTATGCAAACATCTCAACTATTTTTGGTAAATGACTGCTGGTTTTAAAATTGTGAAAAATAAATCACATAGCAATTATTATTCTTATAATTATTCATACATTATTATTTTTGATTAAACAATGCTGTGCTAAGGAATTACAGGAAAAGGTCAAACAAAGGCTTGGGTGCATTAACAAAGCCACTCTGAAATCTTGGAAAGACCTCAAGTTTCTTAATAATTTTGTCCAGGATTTGGGACTAAAGTGCAACTGCAAAGGTATGCTGTGTCAGGGAGCAAAGTGCCTTTTGCGGGGTTGCCTCTCCTGAGCAGAGAATTTTTATTTCCTGCTACCTATTCTCCCATCTCTTACACTTTACATTGTCCTCCTTTTCTATGCTGTGTCCCCAGTGGTATAATAGGACTGTAGCCCTCTTACTCTGCATCCTCCTTTGTAGAGAGCTACCTGAATTGTATACTGGCACATGTAAAATTGCTGCAGCATGTCTGGGGTGAGAGGACACACTTGGCTCAGAGTGCATTAATTCAGGCTGGACAAGAGACTTCTCATCACTGGGGACTAAACACAGCTCAGGGTTCAGGGGAATGAAGGTGATAGTCCATTAAGCCAGTGACAGGGACCAGCAGGAGCATCACATGGTGCTCTGGTCCACAGGGCAGATGAGGAATGCCCAGCCCAATGGCACTGCTCCTCATCTGTGCCAGGGGAAGTGGACCCGGCACAATGAGAGGTGCACTCTGCAGTAATGTGGTTTTTTATAAATACAGAATGTTTCCTTGGGCAATTTTTTTTCTTTTTCTTTCATTTTTTATTTTTTCAGCCCTTTGAAACATCAAATTGTGTTCTAATGTTTGGCACACTTAAAGCTGTTGTTATAGAAGCCTATAACAAGTTACCCTCAGATAAATTAGCCAACATTCTTTATTCCTCAGTGATGTACCTCATCTTCAGATCTGGCTATACATTTTGTTTCTTTCAGATCCAGCTCTACAGGATATCAACAGGATAACAAAGAGAACCTGAGTAAAGAGAACTAAAGTCCATGCGCCACTGACTGCTTCAGGTTCAGGAGTCAGACCTTTTTATTTCTATTTTCTTTTTTTTTAAATGTATAACTTATTAAATATCTTGTCTTCACAGAAAAATGTTGTAGGTGCAGAAATGGAGCAAAATAGTTCCCCTCTCTTACAGACTGCAAATTTAAAAATATCTTGATGTATCCCTCTGTTTTAAGGAAGGGTGAAACTGTGAAGATGCTAGAAGCAGAACACCTGACATCTGCTGTGACCACTTGGGAAATCTCTCTATGCAGTGCAGCTCTGAATTGCCAAACCACTGCTGCTGGGGGGCCCTTCTGCCCCAGGCTTTGCTGACAAGCTTTGCCTTCCTCAATCCTAACCATGGTGATCATCATCTCATGGAGATCGCTCTTACTCTCTGAGGTTTGCTACAGAGCTGCAGTCAGGTCAGAGACCCCGCGTCTGTGTCAGCATCAGCTCCGGTGGTGTAACAAACCCCCAAAGGGGTTGCAGACAACAGACATCTCACAATCTCTAGTGCAGAGCCTGTGCACTATAAACCAAAAACCTGCAGCCTCTATTAAGCATGGTTCATTAGTTTCCTTCTGCAGTCCTCACATCAGCAGCAGAGAGGAGCAGACTGCACTGCTGTGCAAGCATAGACGGGACAGCACACCTTGCTTGGGCTTTTGCTTGGCCTCCCAAGAAATCTTACAAAAACAAAATGGAAAGAAGTTGCCCAACATCAGCCCACACAACTCAAGTCCTTCCCCATTTAGTGCTCCTACTCTCCACAGTGAGGCTTCAGTTGGACTTCTAGATATCTACATTATTTGCCATCGACTTGGAGGACTATAGGACAAAAGAAAGTATTTAAATAGGAGAATAAAAAATATCAGAGCGACATGATGGATGAGTGAAATCAAGCACAGTGGAATCGAGACGTATTTACAAAGCATTGCTCCAATACCTGTGTCAGGGTTTACATACCTCTGCTCCTAGGCAGTCTGGTGACTCAACTGAGCTTAAAGTAGGGTGAGAAACACACCCAGATGGGGAGGTTTAAGCTTCCTTTAAAGGAATTTAGCCATAGAAAATACAGCAGTGCTACACTTTTCTCTGGCGATCTGGCCTCCGGCTCCAAACCAGTTCTTGATACAGAGGAAACAGCGTTTGCACAGCGCAGTCACCCATTAAAGATTTCAGGCAAAACACGCAAGCCATTAGTATGCATGAGAGCCCCTTTATTTATGTGTTGCTGTTCAACACAGAAAGTACTTTGGAAATTCTGCAACTGAGTTTTAAAGGGGGAAAAACAAGGGATAACTGCAGACAAATGAACCCTGACAAATGTTGTTCCACAGCACCACTAGATGTGAACAGACTACATATCCGCTTACAGGAAAATGCAGGTTTGCTATTACACTTCAGAAGGCATCTCCATTAATAATTCAAGTATTTGGAAAAGTTCATGCACTCTGGCTGAGCTATTGTTAAGCAATTTTTGATTGGGTAAAAGGATTTGATTATTTCCTGAGCCAAGTATGTAGATTTGGCAGAATCACACTCACCCAGTATAATACCAAAACTGTACAGATTTTGGGGCAATATGTCCCCAGTTTTTCAACAACAGACAAGAACACAGAAGAGAAATGGCATTGTTTCAAGGGAAGAAAATAAACGTTTCCATGAAGAGGATAAAGCGTGTCGCTGTCCCAGCGGAGAAGGTCATAGGGCAACAGGTGGAATGAAAGCCTCCAGCAAAAACCTCTTCAGAGGTTTCTTCAGACAGGTTTAAATCACACTGATTTCCATCACGCTGGCCTTTGACTCCTGCTATCGCCTGCCCTGGGGCACTTGGCCACACAAGTTTTCTCAGACCGGGTTATGAGACGTCTAAAGCATCTTGCTGAACAGGGAGTTTGGCAGCCGGGCTTTGTGGCACGGAAGGGCTGATTAACTGGCTGGATGAAAAGCCTGATTAGCAAAACACGCATCAAAAAGGCAACACAGATCAAGCTATGCCAGAGGAGTCTTGTGGAAGATATATGATTTAAATAAGGAATGGAGCTAATTAGGCTTTCAGAGAATAATTACGGATCATATGACTTATTGAGGAGTGAAATGCTTGTCAACCATAGCTGGGATTTATTTAATCTTTTACGATTAAATCCCTTTTATAATTCTAAGCTTTGGAATGACTCCCTGAGCACCAAGGCACAAATTAAACCCTCTAAATGGAGTTTAATTATACTCTGATGGCTGTCCCCACTCCCACTAAATGCTGATAAAAGCCTTTGGTGTAAATACTACTACTAAACCATAACCAAAGTGAGGCCTCTAATTCATGGCAACTACTGACTTACTGTAATTTTGATGCATTTTATTTTCATTGAGTATAAAGCATCAAAAAAGTCCACAGCAGCAAGGATGCTGCACGCACAGCTCTCTTCTGGCGGCAGACTGCAACCTCCACACCGATGCCACCAAATACAAAGTCCTGTGGTAAACCAGCACCCAAAAGATACTAAAACTCTGCTGAGGTCAAACACACTGTGCTGTCCCACTATACAAGCTAAAAATCTGGCCTGAACTTCATACTGAGCCTTACTCTCAGCATCACCGAAAGCCTTGAGGAACTAGTTAAATTTGGAAGTGCAAATATTCACCATCTCTGAGAAACACAAAATGATCACAGCGTGCATGATAGTTGATGCCTCTCTTAGAGCTTTGAACTCCCATGAGGTCAGTAACCAAGTACCAATCTTGTCCTCAATTAAAGAAGGAAAAAATTCCACTGTTGTTCCTGATAACCCAGCCATAGTACTGCTGCCTGATTTCTTGAGTGCTGAAAGCATATGGGTTTTATTTTCCATTTACATGTGCGATGGCTTTCGTAACTGAATTATCAAAGCTTAAGATAATTATCTCAGAAAATAATGGATCAATTAACTCATAGACCAAAGATACGCCACAGATGAGAAAAATACGTGTGAAAACAGCTTGTAGACATTGCTGCTGGCTTAGGGTCAGCACTGAATGGGCTGTTTTCCTCACTGCAGTGTCATTTTACCACACAACATCAGCATTGGAGGCTAAAAATGTCTTTAAATACATAATCTGAATTTGCATGAGAAATAACACCCAAGAGATCAGTAGTGTACGAGGATTTGCCTCCCGTAGGAAAAGTATTAATAGACTGTGTAATGGACATGATCTTATCCAAAAATGGAAACACTAACATCATTCACTTCGGCAAAATTTTAAAAAGCAGCACTTCTGACAGGAGGATTATGGATCTATTTGTAGCCTCAATTAATTGTGTGGTATTAGCAAGTCCTTTGGGTAACAACAGAGCAGCCAAAAGTTGATGTCGTAACTTCCATTGTGACCAAAGGCATCACAAAACAGTTTTTTACCCAGCATTGACTAACATTTTCAGTGCAGGGAGTCTCTTCAGTTTTCAGTTTGTATACACATCTGCTCTAATCCATTAATGACTACTTCATTTCCCGCGGCTATATTTAAAGCCACACAGTTCTTGTTCACACAAGAATCTCCTAGTCAAGAACTTAACTCTGTATTAATTCGGCATTACCAAGAAAAGTGCAGACCCTTGGTTATGTCCAAGGAGAGGATGTCCTGGCTTGTCTGGAACACAACTGTATTTCCTGCCTTGCATGTCTGTCAGGCAGCCATTTATCACCACCAAACCAAAAACAGGTGTTACAAAACACCTGCAAGGCTTTGGTCACAAATAAATAATCAAATCACACACCCTTTAAACACCTATATTCAAAATAACATGTGGACTATGAAAACACTGGGCCCCGACCCTAAAAAAAAAATACCATGCCATAGAAAATCTTATGTATAGCAAAGCATATTTCTAATCTGGAGAAAATGTGGTTGTGCTATTAACACCTAAAACACACACAACATATTAGACCTGTACTAATTCTCAGTCTCATTTGATTTACAGCCCAGGACAGTGCTTGGCTGCCTGGGGATGTCCTGAGGATGTGCGTGGTGCAAGTGAAGAAACAGATTTTATCCCCCATTTCTGGACATCGCATCCCACGGAAATAGGAAATTACCCTAAACAAGTCTTCACTTTAAAACACTTAGAAATTGCATAACTTCAAATCATGATAGTTAAATAGTCTATGCTTTCTTATTGATCGAAGCTGAAAAATTCTATCTACCTTTCTGAGGTTTGGGATTTCCCGCCCCGTCTCCTCCCCCCCACCTTTTTATTTGGTTGGTTGGTTTGTTTGTTTTTCTAGTAACTAATGTTTTGGTATATAACATACATGGTTTAGAACTGGATACTATACCAGCATTATAAGCAATCATGTAGAAATAGCTCCGTTAAGATGGGTAAAACACAGACTACCGTGTAGTAACTGCAAAAGGACCTATTCACACCTCGCTGTAAACATGATACAAGTAATGCCTGATTTCTGTGACCTGGTTGATGCTGTTTCTATCTAATTTGATATCCCAACATTTTTCACAGTGCAGATGTAAACTAACAGAAACTTCTAACAGAGCTCTTACACTCCCCGTCATAGCTACATGACCAAGTTCCTCTGTCTGATGGCTGTGCAGACTCCGGTCCTAGAGGATTTGAAAATGGAAAAACAAGTTCTGTGTTCATGCTCTAGGAGAGTGAGAGCAGTGAACTCCAAGAAGTTTTAATTCACTGAATTGTGACTTTGACAAAAAACATTCCTGTAGTTTTGTGTTGTTTGGAGCAGAATTTTCCTTTAGTCAGATTTTAAGTGGTTGCGTGCACATTCATTCAGTATCTCATTTGTTCTTGATAAAAGCTTGTAGTTTGGGAAATCTCTTCCCAAGCACAAAACTTTGGAACAATTTCTTCTCTGCTGGCCAGTTATTTTAACTCCCTAAAAAAGAGGCCAAGCACTCTTGAAAGGTAATTATCTCCTGCTGGGCATCTGCCATTAGCACAGAAATTACACCACCAGCCTCTCAGCATTACCTGGAGGCTCCTATGGAAACAAACTGAAAAAAAAGCCCCAAACAGTAACATATTTCCTCTCTCTATATTTGAAAATACATTTTAACAGTATGAAGTATTGGCATTTGTTAACAACTTTTTTTTTTTTTACAGTCTGTTACACATAACTACTCCTTTTCTTTGGGAAGGATCTCAGACGCAGGAGGACATGGTGGCAGTAGAAAAATAACATGGTTATCACCCATCTGTAAGCCACACTGGTTTCCCAGAGGATGCGGAAATCTCATTAAGCTGTGTAATGAAAGACAGCGTACATGGATACTTGTGGCTTCCCAACTGCAGGGCAATTCACACTGAGCTGCAGATGCACAGCTAGACCGTGGGTATGGAAAATAGCTTAATGCCATCAATGAGCGGGTTGCTTTAACACTTTAGGATACACATCGTTTGAAGACCATGACACTGTTAAATCCAAGCAGAGCCTTGAAGCCAGCTCCAGTTCACAGCTTATCTCACATTTACTCGATTAAATGGTCATTAGGATTTCAAAAGCAGCTGCCGATGAGCCAAGACCCTCTCATGAGGCTATGGGCCATTGACAAGAAGTGCATGTTATGGTCATTTTGAGGAATAAATCATACGCTAAGCAGAGAAAATGTGAGTCATGGGTTTTACTGAGAAAACCACCACCCTCACAGAGCCCAGCTGTGACACCTCCCTTATAGGAGGAGAGGATGGTTTTAAGGCAGTCCACCACGCCACAAGCCACAGTGACCACAGAAATTTGATGTGCTGTGTGTAGATGAGGCATTCAACTCCCCATCACTCTAAGTTTTGTGAAGAAGTCATCCAAAATGTGATGCCAACAAGCAGATCTGGTGCTCAGCAGAAGGGAGCAGATGGAAAAGGTCCCCTTGATCCGCAAGTATTTGTCTCTCCAAAATCAACGCGTGACTGTTCTTGGATGTTCTTCTATGTCATGCGACATACAGTGTTGTTAAAAACTGCCAATGATACAGGTGTTAAAGCTGTTAAAAAGAGGCATCCCAAAACATACTCTCCTCCAAGTGTGCGATCTGTTATTTACTAAGCGTTTACTGAAACTGCTGATGTGAATTAAGTGCAAGGTCCCAACCACAGCACACTCCTGGGGCTGAGTGAACGAAGACGGGCAAAGTCAGCCAAAAGAAAAAACAGAACAAAACCAATAAAAACAGTGTTCCCAACCTCTCGGCAAGACCCATCTGCACGCACGCAGAAAGCTGCATAAATCTGCCTTGAAGCTGCCCCCTGGACAAGCACCTTCCAGATTAGTTTCCAGCAAAGGCCTCGTAGACATCTCTGCGGTTTCTGGATCAGCAGAATTTATGTTCACAAACGAACAAAGATGTAGAAGTAAGGCCTTGATTGAGAAACATTCACATGTTATAACAGTATAGCAGTAGGGATAATAGCAGTAGGGATAATAATTTTGGCAGTAGTTGCCATCAATAAGCCAATTTTCTAAGTATTCTTTTTTTTCAGATGAGTGCTTTAACGAAAGAACATATCCCTACTTCCCTTATTACTAAAAAAAAAAATTTTTTTTTAATAAACATGCATTTAAAATGCTATATAAACATAAAGGGGCAAAACAGCACAAGCAAAACTTCTTACAAAGTCAATGAAACTTATCTGAAATTTTCAGTTGTAATTGCATTTTTAGTTTCTTCTCTCTTTTCCCAGATTCTTTCTCCAGGATATAGACATATTGAAATGGAGTAAGCTGGGAAAAATCCTTGACTTCAACCTTAGCCAAAACCTAAAAATAATAAATCTTTCTGAAAGGAAGCTAAAAAAAAATAATTTAATTTTCTTTCTTGAGCCAATGAAGATGTAAAATAAGATACAACTAGAATACAGAAATCTCTGTTTCATCTACAACAAAACAGGTCTTCCAGGTTTTACAGACAAGCACTAAATATCTGGACTTCTGTCATCCAAGATATGACAATTTCAACTACATACCTTGAAATCTGAATTAAAAAGTAATTTTCAAGATGCTGCAGACTTCAAACCGTAATCTTACCTAGAGCAACCTTTGCTGGACTCACACAAATACAATGCTATAAAATGGTGCCTTAAAGAATGATAGATATTTATATATAAAAATAATATATATAAACCATATGATGTATAAGTTTGTATGTGTATTATTTAAAGTTTATTTTCTATATTATAAAGTTCATACCATATCTTTTAGTATAGAGTAATATATTTATGTTAAAAGTGAAGCTCGTCTAAGGAGCTAAAACCAAACCTCTGTAGTAGTTCATAATGCAAGCTTTCACATCTGAATGTGTAAAGTCCCACTGGGTACAGTGATGCTATCAATATTCCTATCAGTTTCCCAGTAAACTCTATTTGCCCAGACATTTATGTGGACCATTAATGATGAAAAGCCCATTAAAAACCCCTTTGATCATCCTTTCCAAGCAGAGTTTAAAATCATGCCATACCAACATTTCCAACAATATCTGACATATTTTTGATTTTCTTTCTCTTGATGAACTGCATGAATCATTTGGATTTGTTCAGCTGTTTATGCTCCACAAGCATGCTAATCATATAAGTGATAAATGTGATCACTTGGGAACGTTGCGTTTTCAATTGACTCTCAGTAACTCTTGCAATTACAAACATTAGGTCATGGTCTCAGCGTCTCTCTTTAAGGAGGCAATATATCCCGGAACACCATTTTCCTTGTGTGGTCTGAGCTCTAAAACACCACTGGCAAAATGTCAGTGAAAACGCAAGCAATTTAGGTTTTTATCCCACAGCAAATATCACTTTGTTCCTCAACGCAGATCCCTGTGAGTGCTTTGCGGGCACTTAACGTAACCTCCTACCCACATCTTCCCCACACAGAGAGTTTCAAAAACAGATGATAGGAGACACCGATAGTAACAGGAGCTGGCTAATACCAGGCACAGATATGCTTTAGACTTGTTGCTTGAGAAATAAGAAATAATGTCCTCAATGAGATGCATCCAGTCCCCCCTGCTCAACCTCACTGCCACCCCATGGCACCTTCCAGTGGGAAACATGCAGGATGTGGGGACAACGGGGTCTCTGCACACCCAGACCAGAGGTTTTACGTAAGGAGCCTCAGACTACAAGTTACTGTGTTCCAAGTGTTCTTCTTACAGGATTTACAGCTCCTACATCTTCCCCAGAATACGAAACACCAGTTGTGTCCTCAAGGTCCCTGTGGTGTTTCCTTTATTTTGCCAGTGCTATGTGCCAGAGATTAAAAATAACAGCCCAGTTTGGGGAAAAAAAAACACAACCCAAGAGAAGAAGAAATGCCACGTGAGCGCCTAAAAATCTTTTACATGGTGAGATGGTAAAAACTAATCTAGTTTGGAGGAAAAAAATATATTTTTTTGTACCAGTTAGCAACACGGTGATCTCTTTTCCCCCACATTCCACGTTGCTTGGGGTGTGATTTAAGACAACGTACCTAGTTTCTGTTTAGAGCACAGAGTTTCCTGTGCTGATTTCATTCTGCAGCATGCATTGAGATCACACTCAAGACAAGTGGAAGAGAGATCCCAAAACCTACTAAAATTACGGCTCTTTCCTCACTTTGCCTATTCTTAAAAATTACAGCAAGCTTACAGCTGTCACGGCTTAAAATACTGTTTTACATTTACCCCTAACCCAGGTATAAATTACAGCTTTTGGGGATTGTCCGATAATACAAAGTGCCTCCCAGCCCTGACTTCATATTTGGATTTTCATTTCAGCTGATAGATACAAGACACCAGATATTGCCTGATAAAACCTTACTTCTGATACCTCTCAAGAGATTAGAGATAATTTATGTTCTTCCAATCTTTCCCATAATATTTGGTCAATTTAGACTTTTCCAAGAAGGAGAATGTTTCTTGAGGTCTCCACCCATTTTTGCTAATTGTACCCCCTATGGAGATCCTTGCCAAAATAACAGCGTGAGATACAGCTTTTGGCTTTAGGACTGGAACTATATTTTCAAATCCTGAATTAGACACAGCAACTGCTCTTAGCCTGTGACAACTAAGAAAAGAAAGCAGAAAGGTTTGGCTTATTTCTAGCTTTCTTTGGTAGGTAAACACATATTCATATTCCCCTCTCTACTGGGAAACAAAATAATAAATAAATAAATTTTAAAAAAGGTAAAATTGATAAATAGGAGGATCAGATAGGATAAAGTTGTGGAAAGTGTTCCCAGCCACCAGATCCATCTTGAAGAGGTGGCCTGGCTCCTTGGTATCACTGAGGGTGTCAGCTGCTGCTGGCTTATGACCCCATGACTTCCAGGGGCAGCAGTCCTGGTAAAACTCAGGGAATTTAGGCATGGGATTTGATTTAGTTAAAAAGTGCAGTTGGGAACACATTGACCCAAAGCAAGTAACTTCATCATGACAGCTGATTTTACCTCCTGGCCTTGGACTTTTTGGTTTATTAAATCCTAACAATTCCATCAGGATCTGGAAGACATAATTGGTATTGTTTACTTGTGTTTTTTCCATTCTGTTTGTTATAGATATAAAGTTGCAGAACCACCATCATGTGGCACATGCCTGAGCCAAGTATCCATGCAACCACATTACTCTAAAATTATCTTTCAGTACCGCTGAGCCATGCTCGTAATTACTCACCAACTCATGTGGTGACAATTTCTGAAGAGCTGCTTTTGACCATACCTAGCATTAAACATGTCAGCAATGCTGAAATATCTGCCAAGCTTGGGCTCTTTCCATCAAATGATCAGAATGCCTTCGGAGGTGGTCTGCTGCTGTAACTCATGACTGAGCTGTCCTTCACTCATGTCCCAAGAACTTCAAAAATAATAAAAAAGACAGAATCTACCCTGAACACTCTGGTATTTGTGGTAATGACCCTTAAATACAAAAGGTTGGTGGAAAACAGCTCTAAATATTGGGTTGGAAGTTAACTGGGCAGCTGGAACAGGTTTGCCTTGATTTCATCCTGTAAATCCTCATTCCATAGTAAGATCCTACTCATAGTAAAAATTATCTACACACAGCAGAAAGTACAGCCACAGCCTCTCTCTTTCTGGCCACTGAGTCATTTCAAACTTGCTGCAAGTAATTTTTTCAAAGACCCTACTGTTCTTCTTGGCTGAGAAATACACAAGTTCCATGAAGCAGAGAGCTCATTCTAATAATGTTAATTATCCTGTTTCATATCCCTGTTTACAGTAGTATAGAAAGGATGTATTTTTTCTTCATGTGCTCTTAAGCAAACCCAGGGTCTGACCTTGCAGCCTCTGTGACACAGTCATGTCTGTTGGGGAGATAAGATCACTCGTGTCGCTGCTGTATCAGCTTTCTGTTGGCATCGGTTCAGTTCTTCTTATAGGCAACAGTCTCCCTTTTCTAAATCCTCAGGTCATTTGAAGCTTTTATTAGTGTAACTGCTGCTTTCTCAGTTTTTCCAACTTTAAGGGTCACTGGAGAGTCAACCTTCAGGTCAAGTCTTTGCCCTATTACTATTCAGTATCAAGCATCTGTGAAAGTCACCTAAACAAGACAACCAACCTCTTCTCTCTACTAATGAAAGAAAGCAACACTGAACTATCCCAGGCTGTATACCAGCAGACACTGGATTGCATGTGAGCAGGCAGCACACATATAAAAATTTCTCTTTTTACATGTGTCTCAAGACATCTAATTCCAAAACTGCCACTTGGAATAACTTCGTGAAGAGCAGAAGTTCTGTTCTTTGAACAACACTAGAACTGTATCACTAGAGATACTACATGATTGATGCTCAGGGCTGTGGATCAGGTACTGAGAGAAGTATACTCAAATATTTCTTTCCACCTTCAAAAAACAACTACAATAAAATAGTGTTAACTAACTGAAAATTTGATTTTTCAATAATTCATATAGATTCATGACATTGAGGCTCTAACTCCATTTCATCTTTTAAATCATTCTGTACAAAAGACTTATCATGATTTAGGTCCATGAAAGAGACTGTGGCATTTAAAAAAGACCACATTATCCTGCTAGGATTCAGAAGGAAAGTCAATATTCAGGGCTAAACAAAGCATGCCTTGCTCTAAGTGCGTATTAGTAAGCTCTTTAAGAAGACCTTCAATTTAAACGCAATTCCGTTTTATAGCAAATATTTTCTATATTTCCTTGTTTTGTTTGTTTCCAGGGATATTTGTTCCGTGTTAACAATGACAAGGGAGGTGTTCATAAAGAGACAGCACCATCACAGGATGTTGAGCACAGCCATGGAAGTCATTCAGACAAGAGATAAGATTTCCCACGTTCACTGCTTTCAATAACAAAGCTAAAAGCCCAGCCAAAATGCCAGAGAGGAAGGAGCATCCAATACTAAGGCATCTAGCCACGGTTTGTGAGACCAAGGATTTCCAGTTTGCAGAAGCTGGCAGTGGTAAAACCACAGGTACTAGTGTGAGTGCCAGTGCTGGTGTTCCTAAAAGCTGGCTCATGCTGACCCCAAACACCTCCAGGCTGGAATAATCACGACCACGGCCTGGGGATTGCTGGTTTGTTAGATTTGAGGGTGGCACTAGCGCTTCCCACACAAGCTGGGAATACTCTGGCTCAGCTTAGCCATCTAGACAGGTGGTTACATGACACAAGCAAGGAAGAAAATGACTCTGCATGCAGTTTTGCAAGCTGGTGAAAGCATCTGAGCTATGCAGCAGAAGGAAGACAACTTCTCCAGTTCAGGTGCTTGCATGTAGATGCCTATAAGGCCCCATCGCCATGTCCAAACTTCCCTGTACAAACCAGTGCCAAATCCAAAAGCTGTGTTTTCACACGAATATGACACTACACCTAACAAGGCCAATGTCTTAAAGCTTTGTACTTCGGACTCATCTTCCTTCAAATAGTTATACAACTTTCAAACTAGGACTGAATTGTATCTTTCCAAAAGGGATGTGGCTTCTTTCCATTTCTCAGCTACTTTCCCTTTCTGATCACATGGGCTGCCCATGTCCCTGAAAGCTTTGACACCTCCTCATTTTTGTGTCCTGATCCTTGCAATTTAACAACCAGAACTGCACAGGCTATTCCAGCTGAGGTCTCACCAATGGTTTGCACAGTAGTCTTAATATTTTCTCACCACTGCTGAAAATACTTCACTGCCTACACTGCAGCACCATGTTCACCTTTCTCATTTCCAGTTCCTGGCTGTCTCTTAACCAGACATTTTCTCCTGTGCCTTTGCCAGATGATGAGCCTCTCATTTCCAGCATCATCTCCTGATAGAGACAATTAACCCAATAATCTCGCTGAGCCAGCTACATTTATTTTACCTACAACAAGCTGCCCCTCTAAATGACACATGGAACAGTGAAGGGCTTAGGTAATCCCTGTTGGGGACCAATTCCTGCCAAGTTTTGACGACTGTTTATTTTCTCTCATTCCCAAACATCGAAGTACCAGAGGTGACGATCTGCCATGCAAGACTATTAGAAAAGCACAAACATTCCAGTGATTGCATATATATTCCTCTAGGAAAACACTAGAGAAAGCCTGACCAGAGTGACATTTCTAAAGCAGACAGAAAATGCCATTTTCTCCCCTGAGGTGCACACCCCTTGGCTCCTCTCAGACCACTGAACAAGGGGCATTTCAGAGTTCTCATAGTTCTGGATGCCCCAGGCAAAAGCCTGCCTCTGTTTCTCTCTGAATTATAGCAAATAGTCCAGAGTTTTCAAAGACATTGTTTATCCCTCATTTATTCAAGTTAATGAGCTTTTTCCTCTTTGCCACCATGCTTCGGCAGACTGGGGATGCTCATTCTGAATCTCTGAGCTTCCAACTCCACATGCCTTAGCATGGAAATGACCCGGGATTAATTTTCCATTTGAAATCTGTTCATCTTTACTTATGTGATCAGATCCATCTCTTTAATTTCCTCTCAGACTTGCCCCACGGTACTGTGTCACACAGCACGTTTCAAAGGACTGTGTGGAGGGCAGAGTAACCTGCACCACGCTGGTGCGGGCTTCTCCCTTCAGAGCATATCCAGTTCCTGCTTTAGCAGACTTGTATGTTCTCCCCAGACTCCTGATAAGGCTGAAGCGTTTGTCGCCTCTGTGCTTACGTGCAGCACTGGTTAATTAAATTAAAATATTTGAAAGAAAACAGAAATGAAAAATACTTTCAGGCAACTTTGCTGCTGTCTGTACAGAAATCTGTAAGAGTTGAAGTCACACATCTAGGAAGGAAAAATACAGCCCTGTAATCAAAACCACTGCTGAGACCCTTGGATAATTAACAAAGTAAAGGAGAGAGTGTGTTCTGCCCTGGCATTTGGAAGCAGCACACATAACCTTAAAATTAAGTGTTTTTTTCTGCTCTTTGCAATTCAGGAATGCTAATAAATGCAAGAGAATTCAGAGAAGAACTGGGATGGTGATGTGAGGGTGAGGGAATACAGAGGATCACCCTAGTCAGCTTTGAGAGATATGGAACACAGACTCGATCATGTTCTAAAATGAGATTTGTAATCTGATGTTTTGGTTTTTTTTTTTTTTTTTATTGTGTTGCTGTTGGGGGGTGTTTGCTTGTTTGTTTCACATCGGTAACTTATGAAGTGCTACCATATACAGGAATTGAATGATCTTCACTAATCTTATATTCCATATACCGTCTGCTTGAGCACAGGTCCTCAGATGATACACGGGCATCTAACTCTTACCATTGATGGAGTAACACATCCAAATTGTTTGATGATTCATACCTTAGAGCATCACAGGGCTGGGAATAAACTTATGCTGATCTTGTAAAACAGGGCTACGAAAAGAAAGGCCTGCTTAGAGTCTCTAGTGAAGACATAACACTTCATTTAACACTACCAACTTTTTTAAAAAATTCCTTATATTTTATTTATTTACTTACAAGTAACCCAGAACTGCTGACTATCAAATCATGCAAGAAACAAGCTGGAATTGTTTTGGAGGGATGTTGGGTTTCTTTTTTTTTTTTTTTTTTGGGGGGGGGGAAGGTGCAGTTTGTGGGGTTTTTTGTTTGTTGTCTGTTTGGTTTTTTAGCTCCTGTATTACCTGCAATAAAAAATAACTCTATAAATCCATGGTGAGGCAGATAAATGCTAAAACCTCAGAACTTCTTTGCTCATATGCAACAACTGCTGAGTTAGATGATTCCTCGTAAAATACAATGAAATTACTTCACCCTGAAGGGAACTGGGAGGCATTTCACAAAAGCAGAATTCCAGGGACTAAATCTCATTTTCACCATAACTTAAAGCAGCTTAAATTTAGAGAAGCTCAACCAAAGCTAATGGAGCTACATCAAATTTGCACTGATGCTGCAAACCAGGTTTTAACTCTAGATCACTTTTTTGTTCAAAGGCACTAGGAAACAAACACAAGGCATTCTTGCTGTCTTGGATGAGATGGTAATTTATGTAGCATTTTTATATGCATATGCTGTCATATCTCAACCTAAATTTTTTCCAAGATAATTCATGGTCTGCAATTACAGACAGCTCAGACATTGCCAGAACCTCCCTAACTTCAACAGTTGAGATGCTAAGTTTAGAAATAATTTCTCTTTGTTATGATTTTCAGCTACATGCTGTAAAAGGAAAAATTAAGGGCTCTATGGCTAATCCTCCATCTAAACATTGACCTCATGAATGGAATGACTGGCCATCCAACTTTAGACTGTGAACTACCTCAGAGCATTTAATAGAAAAGTACACCATGGAAAATTTTAAGAAGGAAATTTAAAAAAATAATATTTGCAAACAGAAGCAATGAAGGCTTACTATAAACAATGCAAACAAAAAGCAGTAGCTGTCTGTGCCTCACAAATTCTTTTAAAGAGTGCACTGAGTCTGAGTAAAGCAGGCAAATAAGCTGCCATGATCTACATTTTATTATTTTTACAGCTCCTACTAAATAATAAAATCTTGCATTTTCTTGTAAAACTCATGCTTCAGTAAGAAGGGGTGCCAAAAAAAAAAAAACTTCTCTACGAGAGACTAACAGTAACACTTCATAAAGATATCACGAAAGGCTTCAGGGAGTATTCCGAATCACAGAATCATAGAATGTCTTCATGCTATGGGGTAAAATATGGAAAAGTATCGTCAAAGAAAAACAATGTCATTTTGTCTCTAGTAATAGGGAAGAGCTTAAAATTATTTAAAGTCTGCAGTTCAGCCATTCTTAAAAATAAAAACTATTCAAACAGAAGCCAGCATCTACTTCTGTATTTATCAAGTACCTGCTCCTTCAAAGAAGCCTTCTACATAAACAGACTATTTTCATGCTGTATAAATGGGCTTAGAAACTACAGCATTGCTAAATTATACATACATATATATGTGTATATATATAGTTTTTCATTCAGTTATTGATATCCAGCTGCAGAACACACACACACCCAGCTGACAGCTTGAATTACAGACCCCAAATCTGCTTCTCCCTGCCATTATCACTGGGCAGCTTGGGATGATGTGAGGGTTCATGGTCCAGGTCTTCCCCACAGCAGCCCCATGTAGCTAACAGGACAACTCAGGGATGGAAGGACCACGTCTGAAACTCATATTTTGAAGCATTTCCTGCAAAAATCAATTGCGTGACTCCAGAGCAAGACACAAAGACTTTTCCAGTTCTTTGATGGTGCTTTGCAGCTTTTTTCCATATACATCCCACTGTAGCAGGCAGGATACTAAATATTTTGAAACAGCTAATCTGCTTGCAACTGAAACTGGATTTCAGTAATAAACACTTTCTGTAATTTTTCATCCTCTGGGCCAAGAAGCTTCCAAGAAGCACAGTCAAGATGGCATTTAATAAAAGGATTGCTGTATTTGTTTGGTTCTTTCTTCCAAAAGAGAAGCCCTACAGACCAAAGCACCGAATCGGACAATATGGAATACAGCCAGGGTCTTCAGTCCTAAGATACAAC
The DNA here is from genome assembly GCF_037038585.1 of Patagioenas fasciata. Classification (NCBI taxonomy): domain Eukaryota; kingdom Metazoa; phylum Chordata; class Aves; order Columbiformes; family Columbidae; genus Patagioenas; species Patagioenas fasciata. The sequence goes on along the minus strand of NC_092560.1, from coordinate 74,572,995 downwards.
TAAGAGGAGTCTGAACGCAGAAATTTTCTTCTCTAGTTCCATCCTGAAGATATATTTGTCCTGCATTAAATCTTTGTCATAGCCTTAAAGAAAATTTCTTGGAACAATTTTCTTTTAATTGGAACAACTTATAACTGTAATGGCTGTAAGGTCAATGGAAATGTTTGAAGTCTCTTTTTCCTGGTACTTAAAAATATCCAGCAGTCCATATTGCAAACAAGGATGTGTAAATAAATACATGTTAGCCATTCTTGCTCCCAACTACTTGTTTTCTGCTGTTCTTTTCACTCTGCCACGGCTATTTTCACTGGAAATCTTCCAGTGATGTACCATTAGCTTACTCCCACTGTGGAAATACTCTGGATATTTTTGCAACATAAGAAAACATAACGAAAATCCAATTTGTCTCTCAGCGGATACGAAAAAATATATTTCAAAAAAGGAGCATTTTTTTCTTCTTATCTAAAACAGTAGCATTTTGTTGAACTGGAATGACAGCAAATCACCATAAATAAAGTCCAGCAAATTGTTTGAAGATCGAATTTATGGTGACCTTCTTTGCTGTAACAGGAACACTACATCTTCAGTGTAAGCTATCAAGTTATTTTTTATGTAAGACATAAATTAGGATTTTTCCTCTGGTTTATAGCGGGAGAAGTAGCTAATACTGACATCCCATAGTAAACCTTGGTGGGTAACTGAAGGCAAAATTTGGCATGGTAGTAGCACTCCTTCAGGAACATAGAAATTTAGCCCAGGATCTAGAACTCAATTCCTGGCAAGTCCATCCTATGGTTAACCAACACTGCTTCCCAGCATTGCTGTGCTCGCACTGGCGTAAATCTGGAGGGGCACCATCATCGACCCTTCCAGACATGTGCCATAAAACTGCAACTCAAATATGGGTCAGTGTGAGGACAACAAACAGCACAAACAAGACTCTGGTCAATAAACTCAGCTTGGAAAGTCAAGTAGACATCTCGCTTACTTGGTAAGATGCATTCAATCTGCTTTAACAACTTCTTGCTTTCTTTTCTTTTCATGGAATGCTAAGAAGAATTATGAAGAAGAATTCCCAAACTGATGCACTTTGGTATAGGTCCAGGGAAGTTAGTAGAGCTATGGAAATGCAACCTTCTGCAAATCTTTTAATATATCATATTTAGTGCCCCTGCAGGGGACCAAAAGAGCCATTCTTTAACACAGGTGAGGTTCTAAGGATAATCAAGAAAGGACCAGTCCTGCAAGGACATTCATGCATGCCAAGTAGTTTTTCTTGAGCTCCTGTGACACACAGAGAAACTTCTGCAGGAAAAGGACATAATTTCAGATCAGATACAAGGACAAGGTTTGAATGTATTCTTAATCTACTTCAAACCCACAGGCGATGCCAGGAACACAGATCTGTCATTATATAAAAACTTCTGTGGGTAAAGTTCTTCACTGAGGTCATATCACAATGGAATTTTCATTTCTCTTCAAGAAGTTTTAAAATGAAGAGGAAATAGGACATGTTAACTTGGCCTCAAGAAAAGCTCTTTCTCCCTGTTGACCATACACAGAGAGAAAAGACTGAGCCTGGACTCCTAACGTAGACTCTTCACAGAAAGGTATGAAAAATGGGAAGTGTCAGGTCATCCCCTCTTTCCGTTCCTCATCCCTAATTTACTGGGTTTTGTCTGGAGAAATAGATGTTGGGAACTGAAGAGTGAAAGCGGACAGGGAAACACACTGAGACATAATATTTTTAATATCTTGTGTTTTGCTATTAAACAAGCTCTAAGGCAAGCAGAACAAGGTAGATAAAAAATTATCCCACGTTCTCAATTTTTAATCATGTTCTATTTTGTGTTTCTTCATTTTAAAATCAGAAAAGCTTGAAATTAAAAATTTTTCCATGAAAATTGAAAATATAAAAGGATTGACCCATTTTCTATAGGCTTCTCATCTCTCAATTTTGAAATTTAAAGCTGTTTCACCAACTGCTCTCTGCATATGCCTTTGTAGCCTCCAGGGAGTATAAAGTGCAGTGGAGTAGACACATACTTTTTTCAGGAAAAAACAAACAAACAAACCAAAGCAGAAAAACCTAATACATTTTTAAAATCCAAGTAAACATTGAAACAGCCTTTCTATATCTAAGCAAATATACTATTTCCCATATAAGCAGCATATTGTGTTATTTATTGAGAAGCCAACATCTGAGGCACCACAAGAGTCACAGTCTGAGACAAGACTTGGCCATGGACTGTCTGGGCCGTCGTGCAGACCAACAGCCCAACCACAGTTGGGTTCATCATGCTGCTGATTTCCAAGCGGCAGGCAGAGGTCAGCTCAGACTGCCAGCATGCCTGTCTGGCCCCGCTCCTTGCTCTTGCTTCTGGAAGCCCCAGTTAAAAGCACACATCCCCAGGAGGATCAAGCATTTACCAAACAGTAGCTCAAGTGACCCCCTGGTCCCTCAAGTCTCTCTCTCACTCTCTGCTTCTCAACCACTAAGATCTACCAAAGACCCTCAACTCCATTTTCACCCAGTTTTCTCTTCCCACAAACGCTATTATAAAGATTAAATAATTTTCCCTTTGGCTATTTTTGTTTGAATTATAACTCATTTTAACTCTCAAAGGCAATAATCACTAAACTAAAGGGTTTTGTCAGAATTCCAGAGAGCAATGTTTAGGAAACGACACCACTTTATTGGTGCAGCTCTGATGATAAACTCTGTAATGAAAATTGAGTATGATAATAACATCTTGTTGAACAGGCAAGATGTCAGATTTACAACATGTATTAAATGTGTTGAATGTGATCATGGAGATATTAACATTCCACTGAGACATCAGAGCTCTGGGCAGGAAATTATTTACAGTGAAGTAACGCATCCAATAAAAGTTATTTGCTCTCTCTTATATAAAGAACTCTGAGCAAGCTTTTTTGTGTGTTTTTACAAATTTCTAAATTGTTGGTGTTTTACCATTACTTGTAAAATATTATGATAATACTTCATGTATTTCTTCATCCATGTTGCCTCATCTAGCCTCTCGGACTTAACGCGTCCTGTTACAGAGAATTAGGTGGTCAGCCTTCTGCCTCCAGGGAAGGTAATGAGACTGTGAAGCAGACATGAACACTGCTGTTTTACATTGGAATCTACGCACCACTAATTTCTCTATAGAAAGACTATTGTTTGTCATAGACTTAGTAGCCCAGATGAACATTGTACTATATTTTTTTCCAGATTCTCTCTCTAGTGTAACTTGTCTTTGACTTATAATAAGCCTATTCACTCTCCAAGAACAATCTCTTTAAAAAGTCACATTATAGCTTTGATTTTGCCTCTCTTGCCCACTGAAAGCATTGTGTATGGGTTTCTTCAGCTCCCAGCGCATTTGAAAAGGGTTTGATGTGCGTTTACTACTGAATGGCTGCTAATATTAATACAGTGAATACAGTCACTGTATGCTTCACCTTATTTAAATTCCAGCACAGACCATCAATTAAAATGGATGTGGTTAGAACATAAGTTTAACAAATAACCCAGGAGTACATGCTTTTAATAGCTGGATGTACCCTAAATGCTTTACAGTCTCGTACTCCATTTTTTGAACCAGGATCAACAATGAAATCAACACAACATGATGGAAAACACTCTTCAAGACAGAAGGATTTTCCAAACACAGCTAAGATCTGAGATTAGTGTCTGCAGCTGAAATTAGTTTTCTGCTTTGACTGCTCAACAGAGCTACCCTCAAGGAGATTCAAGCGAATGGCTTTCTCTTCCTGGGCCAAGAAGAAACTGAGTCAGCGCTGTATGGATTCTGATCTCCATTGTTTCTGCTTACAATTGGAACAACATAGAAGAAATGACAAAGTAGAACAGTAGAGTGACATTTGCTACTGTTAGTTTACAAAAGAAGCCACCACTAGTTTGAAAACTGAAACTGAGCAAACAGAAAATGGACAAGAGAGAGAAAAAATTCTGAACAGATTTTGGGGAAAGGTTTGGGTTTGGTTTTTGTTTTGTTTGTTTGTTTTTTAACTGTAAATCAAATGTCAGATCTGCTTATTTGGATGGTAGGCACAAGTCTTAGCCTCCTAATAAGCGTGAGTGTTAAAGAAAGGAGCCTTGGAGTGATCCAAATGGATCTGTATTAGACATAAGCAACACAAATGGAAGTCTCAGAGCTGATCTTCTCACTGTCACTGACTTGGCACAAAGCAAACCCACTGTCATCCCCAGCAGCTCCAGCTGAAGCGACACTGATATTGAACACCCAGCAATGACTCACACACTGAAATAAAATAAATCTCAAGGGGTAGAAACAAAAGATGAAACGCAAGGTTGTGAAAATTCAGCACAATCTCAACAAAAACCCCAAAACACACGCACTGCAAATGAGCAGCATTGCACAAGCATGAGCACAATCTGAAATGTGATATGTCCCAGGTGAAATTTCTCTGCACATTGATAAATCAGCAGTACAGGCCACACCAGGTATCTTGCACATACCTGCTTCATGTGACCTTGTTCCACACACACAGTCACGGCTCTCCCAACATGAAATGACATAGAAATAGGCAGGAACAGCAGAAGCCTCAGAAAACATGTCACCTGTGTGCGCTTTATACTGGGCAGTGGCTTTCACAGAAGATAATGGGCAATCCCATTTTATCTGGGATGTCTAGCAAGCTTGATCTATTTTTCTAAGCATAGTTTAAATACTTCAGGTTCAACTACTTCCTGGTAATTCTGTGTTATGACAATGACTGAAGGCAATGTGAACTGAGCAAAGACTGGATGGGTAATTTAACTATCTGCCTGTAAAGTGTTCCTCCTGTCCCCATACGGACCTGTAGTTTACAGAGAGATTTTCCAAGCTGAAGACGGAGAGAAGGGGAGAGGCTGTCAAGGGAAGATGCAGCAGCTCCTGTAGCTTAGCTCCAAGTCTATCTGGGAGAACAGGCAACCTCCCATGGCGTGTGTGCGTGTGTGTTTTTGTTTGGTTTTGGCTGATGTTTTGTTTTCCTGGGTTCTACTAATATAGAAGCCTGGATGTATTTAAATTATACTTCGTTGGGAAGTGTTTGCCTCCCTTCTCTCACACACGTATCTGTCACACAAAACCACCAGCAAGATGGAATTTTGTCTTTTTGTGTCTTTGTTCATTTGTTTCCTACCTGCTCCAAGCCCTTGCTTTTTTTTTTTTCCCTTTCTCTTCCTTGCTGCTCCATATCTTTACCCTTCTATTCCTCCCTTTTCTGCCTTGCCTATTTTGAATGCAATCAGCATAGAACAACCCAGTTCAACAGGTCTCCATCACAATGGGAGCAGTAATACAAGTATTAATAATGTCCTGCTGTTCACAAGAGAGACTGCAATCTCTTTTTTAAGGACAAAGCAGCCTGACCTTAGGGAGTATGTACAATACTTAGGATAATTACAAAAGTCATATTCCCTTTGGCGGCCTATTTTTATTACATATTTCGTATCAGCCACGGGAGGCCCTGGGGCTGCTATTTTGTTTGTCTGGAGTCTCTGTGCTAGACGACATGCCCGGGAGAGTCAGTTCATATTTAACCCTATATTCTGTAGATGAAAACCACAATGCAATACACCTGGATTTCATTATTGATGAAACCACTAAACAGGGCACTTATCGTAAAGCTCTTGGACTGCCAGGTTTAAAACTCTCTGAACTGCTTTGATGTGAACATCAAAATCTTCTGGACTACATGAACAACCATTTGTCAGACCTCATCCTTTAACTGTAGCATGTCCTACCTCAGTGTACCACTGACAACAATTATGCAATGTTTGGAAATATCATTAATTATATTGGTTCATTTTGGAGTGAACTGGTGGTACTGAGGAGGCACCACAGAGTAGACCCCCAGCAGCACCGCGTTTTGCTGCAGGAGGCTCTGCTCCATCCACATCTGCTGAAATCACAAGTATCCTTAACCTCACCAAAATTCAGTAGGAATTCAGATCTGCAGCCTTAGGACATGAGACAGCAAAGAGACCCAGAAAGTCATGGCCACCCAAATGCTGTATGGAAACCTACAGACACGTGTGTGGCATTGGTTTTACTCTTAACCAGCAGGTACTCACAACATATCACAGAAAACAAGAGCAATCTGTTCCCTTGGCAATCACAGTGAAGGAAATCAAATGAAACTAAGGACTAACTGCGTTCAGATCCATGACGCTTAAAAGTGCTACTTAAGCAGCAGTAGTGAGAAAAAAATTCTAGGAAAGCCAGGAAAATGTCTTAGCATCATTGTAACTTAGACTGTTTTGTGGAAAAAAAAAGCAGCGTACTGAAACTAAATTTTATTCATTCATATGCAAGAAAGTTTACCTGTGATAGTAATTTCCAGGAAGATTTTTGCATACATATTTCTATCTACATAAAACAGACAACAAAAACTTCTGAATTAGGAGAACACTTATGTTTATTCTATCTCTTCATAGATAGTATGTTTATGAATGAATTAGTAGAAATACTGCTAGTGAGACTCAGAGAGCAGCACATCACGGAGTTGCTGAATACATAATTTTCATTGTGATGGTTTGATATGGCCTTAGAAGGCCAATATTACATGTATATCACAGGTTTCTTTGTGGGATGAATAAGTTAATACATTTTGGCTCTCCTCATTTTCAGTCCCATCACCAAGGAGCATCACGGCAGCTCTTTTCAGTTGCACTCACAATCTATGTAAGCATGTTTCAGATGCTGATGCTACCCTGAGTGATGCACAGACTGAGCAGCTCCTGGCATTTCGCCACTGAACTACATGCGAAAGAATTGCTAGTTTATTGAAACCTGAAGAAACTCTTTTGGCAGGCATGGAATTACAGCTGTTTTGTGTGTTTAGCTTTCTAAAACCAAAACAAAATTTGAAATCATATCCTCTCTTGAATTTTCAGCAAAATTCCACGATGGACTACATTTCCCTGTAAGATAAATGGAGATGAAGCAGTACTTTGCTTTAATCGGATAGATTTGTTGTTTTTACTGTTATATCAATTGGAGCCCTTTCAATTCTATTAAAATTGAAGTGGTCAGCAAAACTTCAGAGAAGAAACATGGCAGCAAAAATAATAAAAGAAACCTCTAAAAAGAAAATCTGAAGATGACAAAACGTCATCTTTGCTTACTCCAGCCGAAAGATTAAAAATTGTACATAGCATTTTTTTTTTCCTGTTGGAAAGCTCCACAACATGCTCATTGAATATCTGGGAACCGGGAATTGCATGTGGTCCCCAGGGGCATATTCGTGAAGTGCTGCTCTCTGTGAAACAGCTACAATCCAACTTACTTGCAATTACTTTTATCTTTTAAGAATGTGCAAAATGATACAGTCTATAAAAATAGTAGGCTCCACCAGCAATATCAGTATTCAAGAGAGTAAAAAGAAATGCGATCTCTGGTTAGCATCAGAATTAAGCAGGATCTAAGTATACACACATTCTCTTCTGCAGTACTTTTGAATTGTCTTTTTGTTATGAAGTTTAGAGCAATCGTTCACAGCAAAATATAAAGCCTGAAAAGTAGGAAAAGCCTCTGTAAAATACTTGTAGCTGCTAATTATCAGATGAAGAAGCTGACAACCTACACTGAAATGTGTTCATCCTATTTAAAAGACCTTTTTCTTGTGAAATACTACCAAAGAATGTTGCTGATTAAGTTCTAAGCCAAGATTTAAGCCTCACAACATGGGGTTTATTTTCAGATATAACATGTAAAGATTTCTCTCATCCTTACGAACATTTTGCCATCATTATCTAGGACTATTCTGCCAAGCACTCTTATTCTAAACCTCCTACTCCCTGCTGGTCCCACAGAAGGAGCAGGAGCTGACTCTATCACTACACGCACTGAATTAGGGTATAATGTTCCTTGACGAATCTCCCCACTTCGTTTTCAGCAAAAATTTCAGGAAATAGAGAGTGCTCACCATGATGTCAGAGAAAGATGGGTAATTTCTCTTACCAAGTCAATAGTCTATTTGTTTAGAAAAAAATCAGTTTTATCAACCAATCTAACCAATTCTATTTGTAAGTTGAGAGGCAATTAGACTAATAGTTTCAGCTGAATAAAAGAAAAAGAACCCTTATCTTTGGCCATGAAGGCAATGGCTAAAGTGTTCTTTCAGGCTATGCAGATCCAGGTTCATGTTTTCATCTGCCTTATTCAAACATGCTGGTTTCCTTAATTTAGCCTCTTATTTTTATCAACATTTCTGAAAATGAGCAAAACCATTGCTTTCAAGTCAATTTGCAACAACATTTAAGTGTCTAACAGACAAAGAGATTTGTATAGTCAGGGGATAAAAATATTCTCATTTTCTCATCTCTTTCATGCTTGAATCTTTCTACAACTGGTCATAGGCAAACAGCTTCCCACTAGCAAATGTTTCTGTTCAGTCTGTGTACTGTTTTTCTGAATGATTTTCACTACACTTGCTGAATTTTAACTTAATATAATATTTCGCTTTCTAATATACACCAGTTAATAAAGTGATGAAGTTTTGCTGTTTTTTTAAAAAAGGGAGCAAGTCCAGTTAATTAGTTGTACCAGTTTAGATGCTGAGCCTCCTTAACTTGGAAGTGACATGACCAGTGCCATCTTCTGATGGGAACACAACTACACGACCTGGATAAAGCAAGGGGTTGCCTATTCCAGATGCTGCTTTTCCTTCTGGACCACAGAAACAATGTACAGTAGCATTGTCGATGGACAGGACTGCTACTAAGACAAACAAAATGAATTGTCACAAGTGATAACACTTGGAAACAGCGAAGAAAACTGCAGCAACAGTCATGTAATTTAACATGCCAATGAATTGTTTAAATGTCTATCTGAGAGCAAAACGCATTAACATCACATTCAAACAGCAGGAGAAGACAGTAACGTGATTGGGGCCTCATATTCTCATGTTGTCCAAGTTTCATCAGATTTGATGAATTTTGCATGCAGTAGAAATTCAAAGTCTTACTGCACTCTTATGTTATCAACAAATGCAGGTCTGGTTGTTCATACTTAAATGATGGGGCCATTAGTAGCAGGTACTTTGTGGAGTTGCGCACTAGAGTTTAAATGAGATTTGCCCTGAAAATATACTGTACAAGTTCCCACTGCCTCTGTATTTTTATGAAAATAAATACACAGAACATCCAAAAAAAAAAATACAAATCAAACTAAGCCAAGGGCCAGACTGCACACATTCAAAAAGGAAAAATACATCTAATTATGTACAAGGTTGCTATGACCACAGGGAAAAATGCCAATATATTCTCGGTGCTTGGCCCCACATTTGGCTTGGCCCTCTATTTGGCTCATCTTTGTTCAGGAGTAAATCTGGTTTAAAAAAAAGTTTCAATAAATATTTTTTCGTGATGAAAAGATGCTATTTTTATTGAAATGCTCTACAAACATGCTGATATTCATGAAAAATTCCAGGAGGAGGAATAAAAGGATGAAATTGCTTTCAGTCAAGAATTTATGCTTTGGAAAACTAATTTTGCTCAGGAATTTCGACATCTGACTTCAAATGTAATTCTTTTTTTAATTTAACTAATTGCACAAAAGATCATTAGTAGGAGTACATGTTGCCTTATGTCTGACGTGTTATGACATGAGATAAATTTTATGTCAGTTTGTTTAAGTTCTACACAAAAGGTACTTTGACCTAGAAAACAAATTAGGTAAATTGGGTATGTACGCTAATAGTAAAGAGCAGCTGACATTAACTATCCTTCTAAACTACCTCTGACAATGTATATAAATTACTATATTATTCATAACTATTGTCATTATGAAATATCATGGAAAAGCTATATAGGAAGAATTTTAAAGGTGAAATTTTATAAGAATAAATATTAGAACACAAAAATCAATTTTCTCAGAAACTTGGACTGATAGTTCTCCAAAGCCACAGCTGAGTTTCTGCCCAGCTGAAGATTTTTAAATGTTTGCTGTGACTTCAGACGTGAAAACTGAATCCTAACGTACCTCGGCCTCACACAAAACAAAACCCACCCTGAAGCACCCCCGGTTTAATCAAAATTTGCAAGTTTCCTGTCATCTCATTAACAGCCACAACCACAACATATGAAAAAATCCCAAATTAAAACACGGTCTGCTGACATTAATCCCATGTGCCTGCTGGAAGCACACACAGTGACCAGGAGCAATGGGGATATTGCTCTCCCGCTGAGGTTCACCATCACAAGCGGGTGATGCTGCTGGTCACCTCTGAGGGGCAGGACCAGCAGCGCACCCCGGCACAGGGGTGTCCTGCATGCGAGGCTGCTCTGCTGAGCCGCACGCCTCTGTTTCAGAGATGCTGCCCTGTTCTTGTGTATGTGGACAGCACGGAAGAGAGCTTGCAGAGCAGGAGGATGGAGCCCTCCTCACCCAACCCTAAAGGCTAGACTTTGAAGACACACATTTACATGGAAATTGATTTTTTTCTTTTTAAAGAGCAAGGCAGCCCTAGCAATCATAGATATAGAAAATACTTGAAAAATGAACCAAAACAACCTGAGGTGCAATGCAGCGATTTGGATATGCTCACTCACAGTCTGTGCTGGTTCAGGATGGTGAATACCAGTCGGGATTGTGAACGGGGAAGAGCTGGAGACAGGGGGGAGAGCTGGGGAGCGGGGAAGGGGGAGAGCTCAACACAACCAGAGCCTAAAGGTCAGAATACCACGGCAAGGATGAAAGAAAGTACAAGTGGGACTTGGCAGTTGGACAAAGTCCTGCTTTCTTTGCATGGTGGCCGAGAGCAGCCGGTGGAGCCTGTGAAGTCCCCATCCATTACACAAAGCACATCCTCATCCATTACACAAAGCAGACCCACTTTGCTCAGATGGATTTTGGGACAAGTAGTAGCAACAGCCTAATGAGCAGAACAGTCATTTGTGTGCCTTTTCATGCAGCTCCTACTCCTTTCTCCTGCAGTAACTCCCCACTCTCTCAAGCACACCCTTGTTCACCTCAGTGTTTTGCTCCCAAACCAGTGTAATGCTACAGGTTCAGCAAAGTACTCCCCTTCCCTTCAAAACTACACTCTGCCTCTCTCCAAAAATTGCTGCGTACTGCTGCGTGCTACAGACCTGCTTAAAAGTGGTCTCTGACTCACCTTCACAGGGAAAAGAGAAAGAGGACAAGGGAAGCAGTGAAGGGTGGTCTCCAATCCCACACAACTCTTCCCAGGAGCTGTAAGGATGCTAACACTGCTGAGAACTGGGCAGTGGTCTGAGACTTTCCCAGGTGGCTGTGGCTGCCAGACAGCACAAATCAGCCCCGAGCTTGTGAGTGAGAGACAACACTGCTGTACCATGCATCTGCAGTTCTCTGGTATTTACATGATACAGAAAAGACTCTGTGAAGAAATGGAAGGTCTCTGTAATGCTTTTCACTAGCATCAATGTGCTTTATCCTATTTTTGGTGTACACAGGCATACACACACAGTCAAAGCACAGTCACATCCACAAAGTAGCCTCTTCAAAAGAGGCAGCTTTCATAGGTGAAACATCTCATCTGTGGGGATGCGACTAATCAGAGAACATGACTGTGTGCTCATAGTTTCTGTATATTTCTCTAAAAGCATATGTATTGTCAGCTGTTCTGGACATTTGTCATCATCAAAACAGCTTTAAAATTCTTCTGAAAGACAGGTGATGTTTCTCAAATACACAGCTGAAAAATGAAAACTCAGGGTTGGATTAATCTTACTTAATTTGAGAGGCCTCTGCTGAAGTGTCCCCCAGAGCTGGTTGCTGAAGAAGTTACTCATTCTGAGGGTATGATTCATCTACCTAAATGTAAACATCTTTCAGGTGGCATGAATCCAGTTGATCTCATTGATCATTCTGCAACTGATGCTGCTGTAGCACCAATGCACTCTCAGACATCCAGTTCGGAGGAAGCCCTTCTTACTGTATCAGTGACTGACAGCCAGGGTATGACAACCAAAACCACACACACCCTCTCCAGCAATGCCTTTGGGGTGACATTTGCAGTGAGTTACTAAAACCTTTCACTTGGGCAACAGCGGGACTTGCCAACGGAGATGCTGAATGTGAGACGGACTCATCTGAGTTGTCTGCTCCCCGGTGCACGGGGAGTAGAAATGCCGGGGTAGGTCAGCGTGGAGCAGAGAGGAGGCAAACAAATGCCGCTGCTGAGGCCCCCATGCCTACCATCAACACGTGTGTGTCCCACGCACTCCCCGCCAGGGCAGTGAGCCCCGATCCGCGGCCACGCGTGTGCCGCCGGCTCCACGCTCACCCCCCCCCGCCCCGCTCCACGGCTGCGGCGCTCACCTGAAGCAGGTGGTGAGCTCGCCCGTGGGCTTTAGGCAAGGGTACCGCGTGGTGGCGATTTTGTTCTCGGAGCAAACCTCCCTGCAAGGCGAGGAGTCGGATTATTAAAAAGAAAAAGGGGGAGAAAAAAGAAAAAGAAGGTGGTGGATGGAGTGGGCGAGAATGCACAGAAACAGGTCCACGGGGTTCCGCGCCGTGGCGGGGGACACTCACCTGTCGCCGTCCTGTGGCTCCTCCCGGTAGGTCCAGGCGTGCCCCAGCGCCAGGAGCAGCAGCAGCCGGAGCGGGGCCAGGCTGCCGGCCGGCTGCCCCATCGGGCCGCCTCTCCCCTGCGCGCCGCGCCGGCTCTGCCCGCCCCGGCCGGCAGCGGGGCTGCGCCGACCCGCCGCTCCTCCCGCCCCGGCGGAGGGCCGCCCCCCGCCGCCGCCAGATGTGCCCGCGGGGAGGGGCCGCGCCCGCCCAGATGTGCCGGCAGATGCAGCCCCGTGGCGGGACGGGGCGCTCGCCCAGATGTGACGGGGTCGCAGCAGATGTGCGGTGGGAGTGAGGGGACATCACCCCCTTCCCCCGGCCTCCCCCTGGACCCCGGCTGCAGGGAGCAAGGGGAAAGGTGCGGGGGGTGCCCGCCCCAGGGTGAGCGGGGCAGGAAATGACGGACAGGTCCGAAAACGTGGGGGTGATAAGCAGCTCTCAGTGCACCATCACTGATGCTTTCCAGACTCGGCTTTATCTCAAATCTCTTTCCCAAAGGAACACAGCAGTTCAAAGCATCTCTGCTGCGACGGTTGTTTATCCTTGTGTACGGCTGCCTCTTCCCTGCCATTCATAAAAAGGACATTAACAACAACAGACTTTGATAAAGTAGCACATCAGGTCTGGCCCGTTTTCATGATTAAACTGCCTGGCACCAGCGAAACAAATCTGCAAAACGACGATGCCTTTGGCCAGTGTATTGTCTTTGACCACCACGTAACTTTCTACAAGCATGAAAGGCTCCAGGGAAATGAGGGTGTGCAAATCAGCCTGACTAGTGCTTTCACCTGTAGCATAAATAACCTCATTTTACAGCCAGAAAAATCAAGGATATGTTAGCAACCGATTGTACTCATACTGTCTTACAGCCAGAAAAGTCAGGGATATGCAAGTAGCAAACTGTAATTCCTGTTGAACTAGCTCAGAAGTAATAAAGGGGACTCAAACAACTCCCTTTCTATTTTTTGCTCTGCCACAGGCAACAGTTGAACAAGTCACTTCAACGCTCTGCCCCTCAGTTTCCCCTGTCTGTAACAGGAAGAACCTAACAGTAAAATAAATGGCTAAATAATGCAGATCCCATGTATGAATCAGCTATGATTAAGCTGTTAATCCCTTTGGTACGTTGTCCAGTACCCAGAAGAAAGCTGATGATAGATGGACTCTTGGCAAACTTCGGGTTTGTCAGAAGTTTTCCCTGACTTACGCAGCATCCTCCGTCACCATGGTCTGCTGTACATGTTGTGAACTGCCAACTTCAAGGCATTTCTCTGCTTTAGGTGCTGCTGCACATATTCTCTGTTCCTGTGCTCAGTTAAGCAAGGGAGCTCTGCATGTCAGATTTTTGTTTGTTTCTGCAGTTGAGAGGATGTTTTAGATGTTTATTCATTGTAATTACTTCTTTTCCTTTATACAAATAATGAGTTAAGTAAAGACAGGACTGGCTGCTTTGAAGCCAGTGAAAGCTGGGTGTTTCTCACAGGGCTAAGCCCTCATCTCTCTCACACAGCCGCTCCTGATCTGAAGATAACAGGAACAAAAGCGAGACCTGGGTGCTTGGACCCAAGCTCTCAGGAGACACCTGTCTCCACATCATGTTCTTTGCCCTCCCACCCCAAGTGGAAAGTATCCAGTGACAAGGTCTGGAATGAAGAGAGGTTTGCATTGCTGTAACCCCTGTGATGTCTGTCTATAGATAACAAAGGATTTAATTTACCACATTCCAGAAGTGGTCACAGTCCCTCCAAAAAGCTCAATTTTTAAAAGAAATTTAATCATGCCTGAGCACAGAGCCGCAATCCTCTGGATGGTTTCCAACCCGGACCCAAGTGTCATGACTTTGGAAGCACTCTCTCTGATTTTAAAAGGATCCTTACATAGGCCTGGCATAACTATGCTCCCAAACATGTTTTTTTCCAGAACTTTTGCCATTCAATGAAGATCTCATTCACTACCTAAACTGCATAATTGAGCTCTCCATCTTTTCTTTAATTCCTGCCACCCACACAGCAGTGTATCAGTGGATTGCACTATCTTTTTAATAAAAAATACTGTAATAGTTTACATATGTTTTCATTTAACTCATGAAAATAGCTTTGTTAATTTAAACAAGGTAACCTACACATAAGGCTAATCCTGTATTAAACTCTTTGCCAAGGCAGGCCTCAAAGTTGTAGATATGAAAGAAATTAACTGTGATCAATAGTAGATAGAATAGAGAGTTTAAACAGCACCATGCAACAACATCCATACTTTGCAGTTGGTAACCCTGTTACCGCTGAGTACATTAGAATTGAGGGTTCTGTCATTTTGCTTCATCAGCTTCATCTCAGCTTTAATGACCATGAGGCCGGGGCCATCCTGGGAACACAGCTTGCTTCCCGGGAAGTGTTGAAGGGTGGCAGTGGTTAAGGAAACACTGACATGATCCTCTTGCCTCAAGGAAGCAATGATCTGAGAGTGTTTTCATACATAGTAAATAAGCAGAATGTGATTTCTCGTGCAAGGGATGCTTTTCCTTGTGCAGGGTCATGTTAGTTTTGACTTGCCCAACTCAAGCACATATAAAGTTGATTAAACTGCACACTACATTTTGGAATGCTCTCAGAGAAAAGAATGAGGAATTCAATGTACTAAAGTGCCC
Organism: Patagioenas fasciata; assembly: GCF_037038585.1. Classification (NCBI taxonomy): domain Eukaryota; kingdom Metazoa; phylum Chordata; class Aves; order Columbiformes; family Columbidae; genus Patagioenas; species Patagioenas fasciata. The sequence goes on along the minus strand of NC_092560.1, from coordinate 74,557,755 downwards.
ATCAGAAGTTTTATTTATACTTTTTATGTGCGAAGATGTATTGTTCCCTGCAATTCATTCATAATAACGTTAATAGTACAAATACAAGTTTATTTCCTGGATTTTGCTGGTAACTGGAATACCTCAGAAGCAAACTTTGGTGACTCCTCTGAAGAGGCTCTTCCAGAAGCTCATATCCATAGTGTAACAGCAGAACCTCTGCAAACTGCAGAGCATGAGGAGAAGGGCATGCAGGACACTGCTGTCTCTTTAGAAACACACTGAGGTCACTTGCATCTGTGAAGAGCTCACAAGATCTTGAGCAGTGACTATTCTGTCCTGCTACTCGTAGACCTCCATCAGACCTGTCGTATTAGGCTGAGTATAAACACTCACAGAGCTTTGAAAGTTTAATGGAGATCCTGAACATGGAAGATTGGTTTTCCCTGCTTCTCAAATCTACCTTTAAAAACACTATTAACATCACAGGATAGAGGTGAGCGGACTGAGAGGTTTTTTTACTTGAGCTGTTTCACTGAAGCCTTCAGAGGTCTGTTCTGTGATTTTTCTTCATCCGTTTACAACTGACATTTTCATCAGTGTATTCTCTGTCTGTTTCAATTTAAAAAGTAAGCAACTAGTTATTGTAAATAGTCTTAATCCCACTACAGCTTTATGTTTGCATCCAGTGTCTTGGTGGCAATTCCACCAGATCTCCAGCTGTCTGCACTGACAAATTTGGGGAGATCAGAGCAAGGCTGAAGGTGTAACCAAAGAGAAAACCGAAGTTTTTAACGACATATTGGGTCTATGACACTTCTTGGATTTGAAAGGTGTAGCTTTGGTCATTTATGAACTAGGGTCTGTTCCAGGTGAATGCCCAGACTGAACCTATCCAGATCCAAAAAATACACCCTGAATAATGATATCTAGTTCCCTGGGAAAAGTGGAGTTTCTTCCTAACTTTTCTGTAATTAACATTTTCCTGGTCTGTAAAAAGCTGCAGGAAGCAAGAAGTAAATAGGCAGAGCAAAGACAAAAAGTGAAAGCAAGAGCTGCCAGAGATAATTCATGGGCCCACAGGAAGCAGATCTGGAACAATAAGAAAGAAAGGGGAAGGACAGAAAAGGGAGAAGAAAAACATAACAAAGCAAAACAAACAAACAAAAAAAGGAAGATGCAGAGGAAAACCAGAGAAGAAAAAAGAGCTCAAGAAATGTCAGGGAACCTTGCAGCAGCGGCTGAGGTCTGCCTGGGTTTAAACATGTATTACAACCTGAAAGAGGATGGTTGATGTCTGCCAGGAGAGCATGTGTCAGAGCAGGAAAGTGATGGGAAGGGGTGCTGAGAAGACAGTGATATTGTCACGGCAGCACGCAGTTATGTTTGGGTGACAAAGAGCAAAGAGCGAGGAGAAGAAGTGCAAAGAAAACTGAGGGAAGGTGGTTACGCCTCTTACCTCTGTTTTAGCTATCCCACATCATATCTTGAAAATATAAGAAATAGTGAAAGTGAAAATATTTTATTCATTTTTCCTAGTAGGTACAAAACATGCATTAAATAAAAATACTGAGGTAGAGAGAAGATGCTTCTCATGATGAATACCATTATAGCCCTTAATTCATCTAGGAGATAAAAGGTCTCTGATTTCTGTCAGAGGCATTTTTAGTAAAACATGTCAATGCAGCACCAAGGTAGCTGAAATGTGATGCAACTGTTTTTAAAACAGTCATGGAAAAGGTCCCCTTGGAAAACATGCAATAGTGATCATCAGGCATTGCCTCCGAAGAGCATCACAGCTATAGAAAGGAATTGCCTTAGACTGCTTCCTCCATTTCACAGATAATTACAGGGCTCATCTTAGATTAGCAGCAAAAATAAACACTTTTGGAAAATATCAGCTAAAACAATAGCTCTGCTGAGCAAGCGAAAATACGTAAATGATAGCTCTAATCCACCAAAAGCAAATCCTGACCAATACATGGGACGTGGCATGACACTGACCAGAGCTGACTTATTTTCTCAAGGTTCAGGTTTGAATTCCATTTTGTTATAAGAGATTAGAGGTGAAGAATGCAAGTTCTTCCATGGCATCCCAGATATCAAACACCATCAGCCTCTGAGGTGCATATGTGCTTCTTGTCAGCCTGGGCTCCTTTGACAAGGCTTGGCCATCACTGTAAGGGCATGGACAGCAAGATAAACAGATCCCTTCTACCCAGTCTTTGTAATTGTTAGAACAACATCCCTGTGCTTCTGAGGTTTGTAAGGTTTTCCACCGAAAGTGTCAGTTAGTCCTGTGATGATCAGACCATGGCAGTGCCATGCTCTTGAAGCCCCGGATGGTGAGGAAGACTTTGGAAGGTCACTGGCTGATAAATCACTTTTAAACCACAGACAGACACAAATACCCTCACAGTGCCCACATGTGCATACAAGGGACAGAACAGGTGAGAAAGTAGATCTGATGATACGAATTGAACTAAGATTTGAGCTCTCTTTTTTTTGTTTGCAGATGCAGATCATGGTCGCAGCAGGGAAGAGGTGGTCCTTAGACTGAAAAAGCTGTGGAAGCACTGTTTTAGTATGCAAGTTGCTGGCAAAGGAAGTGCAACACTCAGGTTGTTGCATGTGCATGCCACCAAAACAGCTCGTAAATGGCCAGAGGCTAACAGGTCGTCTTTGAAAACTGCACATTGAAAATTGCAGAGACTAGACATAAAGGCTTGAGAAAGAGGGAACCTTAGTGAAAGATCTGTGTTAGCTGAAAATTTACAACTAAATGGTGTTTTGATTCGTTGTTTGTTTTTAATCACATATGGCTAATCAACAAGCCTTTATTGTGGAATATGGAATACTGCTCACAGAAGAATGCAGATGTACCAGTTTCAGTCTATGGCTTGCAAATGCTAAGAAAAATGTTTCAGTGAGTAACGCATAAAGCCACATATATGGAACACATCAGAAGAGAATGGATGAAGCAGCTGTCCAAAAATGTGCTTTTCAACATGCTCACAAACATGCACACATGTAATTCCCATGCATACAAGCAAGCAAAACACTAGAGAAAATGCTTTCAATTACTTCCTCTGCCTCAAACTGCTTGCATGACCTTGGATAAATGATGCAAGCCCAGACCTTCTACAATCTAAATACCTCTACGCATTTGGGTCCTAATCTCTGAGACTCAGCACGCCATCTACAACATTACCTAATCTCTTCTTTCCTACCTTTGGTCAGTTTTGCTTACGTAATGCCCAAGGTATTTATTTGAGGGGCAAAATTTAACCCTGGCGATGGTATCAAAATATAAATTACACATCTTTAAAAGTGCAAAGTATACCTGTTATATATAAACACAGCTATTTCTCACTACAAAGTACATAACTGTAGTTTTCTACTTATTCCTGATGCGGATTTCTTTGAGGAGCGTTGCATGCTGCAGTGTTAATTTCACTGTGTTCTTCCAGAGCTGCTAAACCAAAATTTCACCACTATGGACCCGTCCACAGCAAATTCCAGTAAGCTCAAGTAGCTGCCATGGTCTGGTCCCTGCAGACAGAGCCTCCTGCAGCCCGTGATACCACGTGCAAAATTAACTCCCTTGCTCTGCAGCTGGTTTACAGCTGCAGCTTGACAGAGCCCAAGGCAGCTCAGGTAGCTGTGGTTACACCCGTAAAAAAGCTGCTTTTCCATAGCTCACCTCAGCATCACTTTAAAGCACTGTCTGCATCCAAAGCTATGCAGGGAAGCTGAGGAAGGTCTCTGACACCGGGGGAAAAGCAAAGCAGTCCTCACGCTGCTCTGCTCACAGCAATCCTTGGAGCCTGCGCCAAAGCAAATGCAGCCTGAAGACTGTACACGTGCCCCTGCTGTGGCATCTCCCCGCAGCTGTATTTTCTTTGGCTCGAGCTCCTGCAGAGCCCTGGGCACTCTCCAGTGACAGATGCATTAACGCGGATGCGACTGGATGGAAGTCTCAAAGTCTTCAAGCCTCCTTGGAGAGTACAGGTTTCTTGTTCCTGTAGTTATGGGCCAAGCTGGGTGCAGGGAGGCTTAGAAGGTTGTAGGGTTACAGCACAGACTTTGAAATCTGCTTCTCCAGGGGTGCTAAATGCACCTGTCCTCCTTGGAAAAGCTGGGACACACATGTGTGCATGCACACACCCCCTGATGCTTACATCTAAATCTACTGATGAAGGAATGCATGTTTTTACTTGCATGTAATTTATAAGTAGGCAAATGGAATTTACCCAGACATAAAACCCCTCAACTCACAGACTTAGGCAGGTTATTTAAACTGAAAATCAACCTGGCATGACAGCAAAAGCAACAGCTTTGCACTGACAGTGTACAGTTTTCCACACCATGGAAATAACAGTATGTTTTGTGCTTTTCATCTCTTACACACAGTTTTTGTCACCTTATTAGTATCGACAAGTTTTTCTCCCTCCGATTTCCTTCTAAAATGAAGCAGCTTTTACTGGAGTTTCACTCTGCTCTTTGGTGCAACACATGTAACTCATCACAGAAATGAGCTCAATTCAGACCTGTCACCCATTTCACTGAAGTTAATCTGGCAAAACACAAGTGAAAAAAAGAAGAATACGACCTTCACTCCACAGCTTGTGACAGCTCACTCACTGCTTATTTATTCTGCACTCCTTGCAAAAACACTCCACACATTCAATCACATCTCAAAGAAAGGGGTCAAAAGGCAAGTGTTTTTAAACTGTCTTGGTTAAAGAGTCCCTTCCCATTAAAGCCATGCTGGTTGTGTCAGAGATAAAAGACTGTTTTCTATGAGGACTGATCACTCTGACAAACCAACGATAATTTGCTTAGAAATAGGCTCTGGCACATTCATTGCAAAAAAATGAATCTCTGGGCACCCTCCATGTTCAGCAGTGAATGCTGTGTAATTCTGCTGATGGCTGTGTGAAAAGCAGAAGAAATCACTTGAATCTTTTAGTGTGTATTCCAAGATCAACTGTATTGCTTCTGGCTTGATGCCTATGGTGGATGGCTGAGGATGAAGAAGTTTAAGGCAGTGGCATGGCACACTTTTAGAGAACACAATCAAGTGATGGGGAGGGAAGAAGAGGAAAATCTATTTTTTGAGCTTGGAAAATTCTGACTTTCAGTGATCAGTGATAGATGTGGGAGACTTCAAAGACTGTTGAGCACAGTCAGGAAGCTAACGGAGCATGTTGGGAAAGATAATTTTCCTGCCAAAAAGGGGTAAAATCCACATTCAAATGTCCGTTTACTGAAGTGTTAATTGTTAGAATAAATACAGAATTTTGCCTTAAGAATGGCCTTTCTCTCCAAAACAAGCAACTTACATCTGGTTTGACTTCAGGCTAAAAGTGTTCTAATCCTTGTCTATCACCAAAAGGCTGATTGGCCTCAGAAAGAAATTATAGGTGCTTTACACCATTGAATCTGAGACTCATTCCTTTTCACATTTACCTCTTTGCAGGTCCTCTAATATTAAAAGCTGTCAGGACTTGATATTCTGCATGCCTTGTGTCTCGTTAGAAGATTTTTCAAAACTCATCACGCTACTCTATAGACACTCACCTGAGTACCAAGGCTGACTTTTGCCTTCTACTGCCTTTTGGCTGCCTTTTGGCTTCTACTCCTGTTGTCATCTGTGCTAATTACACAACTTTATTCCAACGGTTAGATTAAACGGAGAAAGGTATTTCTACAGACAAACCCCACAGTTCTGTTCCCACTCTACATCCAAGTACCTCCATTGCCACCCAAGGATGTGACAGCAGCTCAGAAGGGTGTCTGTGCTAGCTCAAAACACAGTTAACTGAAAACTCATGATCTCCTGTCTGACCTTCACTGCCCAGCGTGACAATGGGACACAGCAAGAGCCTGCAGAGGGCTAGCAGCAGATGTAAAGGGCTTTCCCCTGCTCCATCCAGAGCCTGGCTCCCATACCTTCTGCATTGCCTTTTGCAGGTGTTTGCACAGGACACAGCTGCAAACACAGGCTGAAAACAGACATCTTTCTTCCCCCTATGGCTCTTTGGAAATGGAGGCCGTGCTGAGCAGTCCTGAAGTTATCAGTGCTGCCCTCACTGATCACTGTGAGTTTCCAGCTGTGATGCTCACAGCTGGGGTGGTCGCTTTAAAATGAAAGCAGATAGTTCAGCTGAGGCACTCATCAGCAACACGAATGCACAGGGTGCCAGTCTCCATACAGTCCCAGGAATGAAGAAATCTGAGTTCAGGTACCTGCTTCCTCCCAGCCCATGGGTGAGCAACTGGGATGCAGAGCCTCAAAGCCACAGAGGCTCCACATTGCCAGGGAAGACAGCAGGCATCAGACGTGACAAGACCTTCTAGGATCTGGGCTTCAGTCTCTTCAGACTCTATTAGAATCCACAGGGGACTGACAGTGCCTGGTGGTTAATGATGTACATCTTCCAGGTGTCTTCAAGAAATTTCAGAGCGAGGTCTTTAAGACCTCAGGACACTGTGATAACAGGGATCCAAATACTTGTGAAAGACAAAATAAGAAGTCAGTCACCCCTTCTAAAGTGCTTAACAACGTCCAGCATCTCCAGCAGAGCTCTGGAAGGACCAAAACAGTGGAGAATTAAGTTACTTTGTTCCTGTAATTTCAAATGGTCCTTTGTAGCCAGTGAACTGATTTTTTGCTAAGTATCAAGTAGCAGCTTTTCCAGGTCTATGCTTCAGCCAAAACAAACAAACAAACCAAAAAAAAAACAAATCAAGAAGACAAGTATCTGTTGAATTATATTTACTTTTATTTCTTGGACAGGTGAGGGGGATTTCACTTCTCCAGAAAATCAAATTGTTTAATGTTATGACTCCGCACCTATTACTACTTACCAAAGTTAGGTCAATTTTTCTGCCTAAAAAGTAATAGTCAGAAAAAATGAGCAAACAAGGGAACAATCCTAACAGCAACTCATTTCTATTGAACAAGAAGGCAAATTAGCCATGCATACCTTGGCACTTAGTTGAACCAAGCTGACTTTTTCTTACTGACTCTTCCTTCAGGCAGCATGTCCAAATATTTCCTTGGAATATGTTCCTGGTGTCTGCAGGAGCTATTTATAATCTACAACACTTATTTTTGGATTAGATACATCTAGGTGGCTAGCTGCCACAAGAGCAAAGGGGGTTTCAATGAATTACAAGAATATGTATGAAATATTACACTTGGGATAAGGCATTTCGAAGCCAAGCAGCCTGTACAAGCAAACACGCTGTCAGATGTGGTGTGAGCAGGCACAGCACAGAAACCAGCTGAGTGATGTATCAACACGGCCTGGCTGCCCTGGCAACCTCTGCCTGTTTTGGTGAGGGATCCCTCCAGATCCTCTTCCAGCGCTCAGACTGGTACTAAAGGGCAGCCAAGGAACAGCTCAGAAGGGCTTTTCTATTTATTCAATACCTGCCCTGATTTTAGAGAGTGTGTCCATTGGCTGAAGTCAGTCCTATCGCCAGCCAGCTGCTTCCCCAGAGGAAAAAAATGTCTGAGAAGTGTCCGTCCGATGCGTCTTGTCAGCCACTGGAGTCTCCCAGTTTCTCTTAGATTTCCGGTTTGTATGTGGCACCCCTGACCTCTAAACCATTGATCCCAGGCTTGCAACCTTCTCCCCTAAGCCATTTTCCTCTCCATCCATCCACCCATCCATCCATCCATCCATCCATCCATCCATCCATCCATCCATCCATCCCAGCCTTCCAAGCTCCATGTCTGTGTTGGCGTTGGTGCCTCCTTGCCTTCAGCAGCACTGGCCTGGAGCTGGGGTGACAATTTTTCAGTACAGCATCCTATCCCTGACATGGGCAGTGCTCTTACTCCAGAGATTGATGGCATCAGCCACCCCACAGTGGACACAATTAATGTATAACTCAAATGACACCTTCTCCTGTTAGCAATTCAGTCTGAACAGAAGCGAATGCATTTGTTAGCTAATGGTTAGATACACTAGCTATGCTGCTTGTGCTGCTCCATAATGAAGGATGGGTAATCATTAATACCGCAATAAACTGGTAAACTAATTCATACATGTTTGTGCTTCTGTCGCTCCTGATTTACTGTAATCTTTGCCCACCTCAGTAAAATAATTTGGACATTCAGCATGTATCGTGCAACCCTGTCTTGTGCTGACAAATACTGTGGTATATTTAGCAACCACATGCTGCCAAAGCTCCAGTTAGCCCTTCACAATTGAAACACAGAGTGACAAGCATGCTTTTCCTGACGTGAAACCCTTTTACTTCCAAAACACGCACTTTGGTGATGAATTATATATACATATATATATACTTACCTATGTATACACACACATCGCTATCTATCCTGCTAGCCTAGCTATAATCACAGCTGTGTATGATCCAGGTTGTACCAATCTGAAGTTTTCATGAGAAACGTGTCACCTTCTGCTCCATGGACAGTTACATGCATAGCCAGCAAACCGTGGTCTTCACGATACCAGTGCTTGGATCTTGTGGCCCACTTGAGGCCACATCTGCTTGTAATGGAAAGATTTCTTGAACATTTCCAGTGAGAAGTGCCTTGGGAGGTATGTTACTAACAAGGTGGCAAATGCCAGGGCATGTTTCTGGCATTATGGAAATCAATGGCACAGCTCTTACTCAGGCTTCTACCAAAGAAGAATCAGGTTGACTTTTAACTGGATGTTTGCCACAGACTATTAAACCTGTTATTTTAAATGGCTAATAGAGCATGTATGGAGTAGCTTCAGCTGCCTGTTGCTCTAACAAGAGCCTGCAATTAGAAAGATTTTTCCCCTGCTTTATAATTCCCAGGAGAGGACTACATTAAAATAGCCCACAGACCTTCCTGCCTTCAGTTGCAGTTACCCAGTTTGTGGCTGCTACATGCGCATTCTTCTCCTTTTCCTGGTCAGTTATACAAATTATCTGCAACCATTCAGGAAAATGAGCAAAAAAGAATTAATCTGCGTAACATGAATAAAAGCCACATTGATGAAGTACCACCACAACTACTCGGAGAGAAAGTATGACTTCTCATATGTGGACAACAAAGCCAGGTTGTCAGTCTGAGTGAGCAACATTACACTAAGGCAAACAGCAAAACACAGACCAAGCCAGAACGTCTTGGCACTGCAGAGCAAAGAGACAAAACGTCCTCTAACACAGTCTAAGCAATGCAGTTTTGAAGGCCAGATCTACACTACCAAGGGGATGTCCCAGTCAGAGCCCAGACTTATTCATGTCTACATTTGTAGACTGCAAGCGAGCACCTAGTGTCAGATTTGTGATAACCTTTGCTCCAATAGGTAGTTGGTTGTGTGGATATCTCAGAAATACACTGTATCTCACATAAAACGGTCAACATTAGCACAGCAAGATAACAATAATTCATAAGTATTAATAAACCAGACCTGGCTGAATATCACTTTTCTCCTTCAGTATTTCTGTGTTAAAAGCACTGAGACTGAATAAGGTCAAAATACAGCAAGAAGAACCATAAGCAGGAAATGTCCAGCAGCAATTTTACTCATGCAAGGAAGACACTACAGAATTTTGTTGCTCTGAAAAATTAAGGCTTTGAACTAAGTCACAATTGAATAGAATAAGGGCTAAAACATGAAATTATAATTTTCAGTGTTACCAGCTGCCTGCTGGAGGCTCTGGGAAGCTGCCTGATCCTGTGGCTGTGGGGATATCACACCAGTGAGAACCTAAACCCCTGGTTGGTCACAGCCAAGCCAAGAAGGCTAAGGGAGGGGTAAGACAAAAAGGAAGAACTTCCAAGCTGTACGTTGAACTATATAATAATATGAAGCATATATAACAACCTACCCCATGGCAGGAGTGCTTTACAAGAACGCAACCAGGATGAGTTTTCCAGTGTTATTTTGTAAGGAAATTACGAGGATATGTAACCCAAAACTTTGTTATTCAAAATATTTGGAGCCATGTAAATTCCCAGGATGTGTATATCTCACTAAGCTTCAGAGAATGCAGCTGGAGATGCAACAGACCTGCACATGATGAAATTTCTGTGTGAGGGTGAAACACACAGACTGAAGTGGGAACAATGCCAGTGGAAAACAGTTCATTATATTCCAGCATCTTAAAGGAAAATAAGGCATGTAGATATGGGGAAATATGTATGTCTTCAAAGTCTTTTATCTTACCCCAGCAAATAAAAAAAAAATGGAAACAGAGACAAAAGCAATAAATTAGAACTGAATACAACACAGATGATTTTTTTTTTTCCTGCACAACTCTATGAAAAAGTCAAAATTAAACAACTGTGACTTCTTTGGGCACATCCTTCCAGCACCCTGCCCACTCCTGTGGGATTCCATGTATGAAAGTCTCTACAGCAATGTGCTCTCTTCTTTTGTCCCTTCAGCCTGAGCTGGGGGTTGCCAATAAGCTGCTGGTGGCATCTACTCTCTTGCATAGGTGGAGCCCTGAAGAAGCAAGCATTTGCTTGGGATGGTAAGGGATCTTGCTCTGTAATCCCACAACAAAGAAACCACAAAAGCCCAGCATCTTCTCCTCTGCTCCAAAGTGATTGCTTGCAGCTAGAAAACAGCAATAGGAGCAGGCTTCCCCCACAACACGGTCCAAACCAGCAGATCCCAGCAGCCCAGCTTTCCACCTAAGCCCCTTCCAATCCTCCACCCATCACAATAAACCACTGCAGTCCTTGAGCTGCAATGGTGGGAAGGAGAGATCTACTTTCAGCAGCATTCACAGCCCCTCAGCTTCAAAGTCCGAAACTGAACTAAAAGCTCCGCCAGCTTTCTGACCCAGCTTGCTTTCTGGCTGTGAGATGTGGCTGGCTCTGCTTTAGAAAGGCTTCAATGGCAAAAATCGTAAGGTCTTTCCCACAGTGCCTCCATTATACCCAGAGGCATTTCAGGTTTTGCAGAAATTCGCCTCATGTTTTCCTTGCACTCACACGTTTTTATCAACCTATCCCATCAGCACACCACTGTGAAGGACCAGCTGCCAGAACAAACAGCTGAGAAAAAGACAGTGACTTAATTTCATCATGTGTGGATTTGCACAGCACTCAAACAGCATTTGCATATGTAAATGCAATGGAAAGGAAGGGGATAGGAATGAGAAACAGAGACCCTGTTACAGGGATTCCAGGCACAAACCACAGTGCAGTGGTAGCTCAGATAATGTGGAGAACATGGTCAAGGTAAGTTGAGCAAACAGATGGGCTGGATGAACAGATTTGTTTCTAAAGTGAACACATATTAAACTGATGTGAGCTTAGCTTTAAACCAGCTGCCTGAGGAAAAGCACTCTCCATTCCAAGAACTGCTGATGTCCATGCTTGGGACACCAACCTAGTGAAGAAGTCACTTATAATTAAACTGCTAGCTCAGAACATCAGTATTGTAGGATTTAGCAAGTGCCCTTTGCTGACATTTCAGTGTGGGTGTGGGTGAGAAGCACGAGCACAGGACACTGTAAGAGCCAGCAGCCATGCCTAGGTCCAGGAGAGGTTGTGAACAACTGAGTGTTTTAGGTTGTAAGCAGAAGTGTTGATGACTTTTGCTGAATGGACGTTTTCCTGTCCGTTTTTAATGTTTCCATTATTCAGAAAGGGTTTCTGTCTGCAGTGACTGTCACACCTGGTCTCTTGAGTGAGAAAGTGGCTTTGAGTGAATGCGAGCACTAAGCCTCATTACAGAAGAGGTTTTTCTATTGTCCAAGGAAACGCACTGTCGGATAGAAAAAGCAAGGCAAAATACACCATGGATCAAGAGCATTCACAGGTAGGAAAACAGAGTTGTTAACTCTATTGCATTAAATCAGGATTGGGTTCAAATCAATGAAGGTTAAAGCTAGGTAAAAATGAGCTGCTAAGCTGTGGAAACAGCAGGTTTTACTGGTTGATATCACATTTTTTTTATTTAAGACAAAGACTTTCAAAATAATTCCTGCTGCCTCATCTCTAATGGAAACAGAAAAGCCATTTCTCCTATATTTCCTGGTCTCTTCTGTAATAGAAATATCCCCTTGCATAAAACATTGCTCTTCATCCCGAACTAGCTAACCATTTCACTAACTGCTGTTGCACTGTGCAAACATTTTTTGATAGACTTTAAAAACTAATTACTAAAACAGCTACTGTATTTGAACAGCAGCACTGTGCTTGCTAGAGTCAGCTCAGAGGAAGGCCAACCTAAAAGCGATTTAAGATCCTGTTTTAAAGTTCAGCTTGGGCCAAATGCATTAAACCCTAACTGATAGCTTCCTTTACAAACAATCCGTTTAAATTACTTCCTTTGACCTCCTGTTGGCAGCTGACATTTTGCTCAAAATGATCAAAGTTACATGAGATTTAACAGAACTTCAGCCCTCATGGAATTTCAGTGTCCAAATGAAAAATTGAATTTCCCAGTTGTGCACGCACCACCTTACACTGCAATAGAGAACTCACTTGGGTGTAGGAGGATAAATCACTCTTATAACAACACTGTGACCATTGGGTATGCAGGGCCTAAGCCAAAGTGACCTTGGGTGCAAATCAATTATGAGCAGGGGTGATCCAAGGCAAAGATTACCCAACTGCAAGCTTGAAGAAGCTGGAAGGAAAAATGTACATGCAATGCACCAGAAGCCTCTTGTCCTAGGGTTCAGCCTTAGGTTCAGGCATGCAGGCTGGCAGAAGGAGGTTATGCATGAATAGCCTCAGCTTTACTGGAAACCTTGCACACATAACTCTAGTCTGCATAACCCCTTCGTATGCAACTTCCTTACACCCAGGGCAGAAAACAGTTTACTTTACTATGTATAACTTCCTTGTGCATATTTCCAGAGAGACTTTTCTACGTAAGCAGTTACTTCTTTGAAGGCTGCACAGGATTTCATTTGCTCAGAGGATCAAGTTCATAGTGCTGATCAATCAGGGGACTATAGCATTAACTAGGGATGCACTCCATTGAGCACTGACAGAAAGATTTTCCTGTGCTAATGAGAGTTTTAGTCATTTAATTCAGCTCATTTGCACACACAGAAGACATCGTTATGTATAGGTAACTTAAGCATAAAGGTTAACTGTTTATGTCAGAGAATTTGAATGCAAATTTAACTCTTCGAATCTGAAGGGAATTAAGAATTCTAATCTCATAGCTAGAACTGTTACCCAGTTGGGCCTTTTAAAACATGGCTATTTCTATAACTGTTGCATTTTATGCAGCCATACTTTTCCCACCTCCAGGCTTCCTTTGGTTAAGCTTGAGATGTGAATCATAACAGATGAGGTACACACTGTTTTTCAAAAGCACCTTCAATTTATGCATTCTGAATATCAGACATGCACACAAGACTGCTACTAACAAAATGTAGCAGGAAGGTGAAGTTAACATTCTCCAGTCCTCCTGGGGTCACTGAGAGGACTTCAAGGGGATTAGGGATCTGTTTGCAATGCTGCTGCTTGGACTATTGCACTGTGCCATGCACTTAGTACTGTGAGTGATCCTTCAAGGGGTGGCTTAACAAATTATAATCAGTTTAAACTGATCAAAGAACAATTGTGAAAGTGGGGCCATTCCCTGAGCAGCGCAGAGTTGGAGAAAAGATGCTCTGGAGCACCACTTCAGCCACAGGGCTGCCTCTCCAAGATCTCTCTTTGTGCACAGCCAACCACACACCCATGGGTCCCTGTGTCCTTTGGATGCTCCTGGAATGGTGCAGCAGCAGCAAAGCAGCATCCAGAGCATGGCTTGGGTCAGGCACACAGGGACTGAGTAAGATGTTTATAAATATGTAAAGGGTGAGTGTCAGGAGGATGGAGCCAGGGTCTTCTCAGTGACAACCAATGATAAGACAAGGGGCAATGAATGCAAACTGGAACACAGGAGGTTCCACTTATGTATGAGAAAAAACTTGTTCACAGTGAGGGTAACAGACACTGGACCAGGCTGCCCAGGGGGGTTGTGGAGTCTCCTTCTCTGGAGACATTCAAACCCACCTGGACACATTCCTGTGTAACCTCATCTGGGTGTTCCTGCTCCAGCAGGGGGATTGGACTGGATGACCTTTCAAGGTCCCTTCCAATCCCTGACATTCTGTGATTCTGTGTGATTCTGTGAAGATGCTGTGAGGAGCCAAATACAGGTCCACTGAGAGAAACCAGGTGTGCATGTGTGTTCAGAGGATGTCCACAGCATGGTGGACAGTGCAGGAACAGAGTTGGAGCTGGGGTGGTGGAGGCAAGGGAAGACATTTCCACACTGTTAATCATTCACTATTTTTTTTCCCCATTTGACTGCAGGAGTAACAACCCTGCTCTTGTACAAGGCGCAGGCAGAAGCATGGTGCCCTCTCTGCAGGATTTCCCACGCACAGCTCCTCGTGCACCAGCCATTCTGCCAACTCTGGCCAGCAGCTTGGGGCTGTCAAGGCTCAGGCTCCAAAGTGGCCAAGTCATCTGGCAGCAAAAAGGAGCTTGCTTGCCCAGCAGAAATATTCAAAGCCTTGCTGGGAGCTGATATTGTTTCTGTGCTTAGAATAAATTATGGCAAAATGCACCACAAAGGCTGCTTTTGAGGAGTTTTGCAACAGAGGAGGTAAGAGATTTTCCTAACAAACTTTTTTTTTTTTTCTGAATGCCACAAGCTGCACTCATCTACTGTCTTTCAATATTAAGAGAGGTCAAGCCACAGCCAGAGGAAGGCTTCTCTAAATCTGTAATTCAAAAATGTTGTTGAACTTTTGTTTTAAGGAGCACCATGAAGTTTAATGACACAGGCCAAGAATTCTTCAAGTTACATATCAGTAAAATAAAAATGTGTCGCTGTACTTGCTTATGGACTTCTATAACAGAGCAAAGTAGTGATGCAAAAGACTGCTGCAGCTCAATCAAAAAGAAGCTAAGTCTGTGCACATTCTCTTCAGAAATGTACTTTAAATATAGTTTTCCATATTGTAACCAAAAAACGGTAAGTTTTTCTTTCCGAAGTTAATATAACCCAAGATTGTCAGCAAAGCCATTAGATGGCAGTTAGCGAGCCCTATTATTAGCAAAACCATTAGATGGCAGTACATCCTAAATTATTCTTAGCAGTGGCAAGCTATTTTGGTGGTGCTATGAATAAATATTAATATATTTCATCATGTGTTGACAGTGTAATTATGAACATCATAAATGTTTACCATGAAACATAGTTTCTACTTATGTAAATAACTAGAATAGAATATGAATGAAAAAATATAAAACACAAAAAGAAATGAAAGAGAATAAACTAAATATTTCATCAGAGCAGCGCATTTGTTCTGCTATGATAGGAACCAAGTGTCTTTCACTCTCCAACTGGAATGCATGAAAGATCCAAACTAAAAAAGAAAAAAAAATAATAACAGTCAAGCCAAGTAAATCTAAAATAGCCCAGTTGTCAGAGATATTTATTAATACTGCCAGAGTCTCAGAGCACCAGTTACAGACTAGGGTACCTGTTGCAGGAAGGGTTTTATCAACACTGGACGAGGAAACAAGCAAAAGGGATCAGGTCCTGCCCTGCAGTTGGAGCCAGGCTCCATGCAGATGGCAGCACTGTTTGTGATGCCACTGATACTGGAGTTGATTGCAAAACTATTAAGTGTAGAAGAGGAAAGGGAGAAGGGAAAGTAGACAGGGCCCTTCTGAGGACAGAGGTATTTTTGCTACTTTTGGACAAGACGCACACAAGCATTTCTTTGATAAGCTGTTTGGTCAGTGAAAGCTGCAATTTTATTTCATCTGAAACTATTCCTAAATTTAAGCTGAATTTGCCAAGTACTTCATATACACAGATATAAAGAATATATATGTGAATATATATATATATATACAAAAATATATATATGTGAAGTATCAATATTGAAAACACAAAATACTAGAATTCACTGAACCAGACAAAGAAAATTTGTCAATAGGAGATTGGAGTGTTAGGGCTTGTAAGTCTCATTCTTACTTTTATTAAAAATGCCCTCCTGTCCCAAATCCCAGCTTCAGACTTAGCACTTCTAAAACCTACTTAGTAGAGTACCTATTGTTTCTAATATCTCTACTTATATTAATCTGAATGCAGACTGCAAAACCTCCCTTATACCAACTGACACACTGATGCCTTAGCCATGTAACTGTCCACCAGTGACAGGACGTGACCCAAGGTCTTTACTGCCACCGTGTGATGGCAGAGTTTCCGGTATGAGCTGTCCCTGATAGTTCTTCCCCAGGTGCACAGGAGACAGGGCCTGCTCTCACACATATAGAAACAATCAGTGTGAACGTTGCGTAGATATGCTAAGGCACAAGCTTTGTGTAGTTTGCTTTATTATTGCTTGAGTTACTATAAGGACATAGGGAGTCCTTGCATTTGAGACTACAACAACAGAACAGTTAACAGAACATTAGCAGACAATGTGTCACATATTAGATCGTGTATTATTGTAAGAGTATCTATTGTATATCATACAGGAGGCATTTAATAATGGTCTCCTTCAGTGTTGCTTCAGTAAGACTTTTGAAAGTCCATCCACTCAGCATCATGCCATAACACCTAAGTACAGCACTATGTACATGCATGTCCATTGGGAGTTTATTGTCATCATTTATTCAACAATTCCTTCTCAATTTTGAATAACAAATTATTTTATAGGATCTCTGGGAAGAAGTTGTATGACAAGCAGGCTGAGATGCAATGTAAAGCCAGGAAAGTATCTTGCATTGGCTTCTAGGGAAAGATGCACTGAAAGGCAGATTTTGTAGAGACAAACCAAAAGGACTGCTTACACTTTGATCCTTTCATGCTTTCAACCAGACACTGTCATAAATAACCTCATTACTTAACATTGGAAGGAGTGAAAAGTCTCAGGGGATAAGACACTGTGGCAGAGACACAGAACGAGGTGTGGGAATTAAATACAATTAAACAAACACCACAACAGGTGATGATTGGGAGGAAGAGGCAGCTGATCAGAAGAGGCTGCTGATTCCTGTGAAACCTTTGAAATTCAATGCCATTTTGTGGCACCGTTTCTGCTCTGTAGAGAGCAAAGAGCCCTCCTTTGGGCTGTCACAGGGAGGCTGTGGTGGCTAATGCCATGAAGGAGGAGAACAGACCTGACTGGAAGAGGCTGCATGAGAAATCTCTGTTGAATCTTTACTAAAGAGAAGTCCTGGGGAGAGAACTGGGCCCAGACCAATATCTGGGGTATGGTGTCACACTCCCAGGTGGGTGCCCAGCTGCTCGTAGCATCCCGCTTGGCAGCTCCATGCCAGGAACCATGCTGTATGAGCTTTAGCACCAAGTCAGGTTGAGGAGCATTGTCCCACAGCCAGCCTGACATACACTTACATCACAGCCAAGACTGACACAGTTTGTATGCCTTGCTATTGCTGAATCACCAGGCTGAAATCTTGTCTCATCAGTTGTCCCATGGGTGCTGTACACCAGGAAAACCCTGGTACTGCCCTGTACCAGGCCAGCACATAGAAAATTTGGTAAAGCAACCACTGCCAGATCAGTCTAATTTTTCATAGGTCATAGATTATGGAACATCCTGAA
The DNA here is from genome assembly GCF_037038585.1 of Patagioenas fasciata. Taxonomy (NCBI): domain Eukaryota; kingdom Metazoa; phylum Chordata; class Aves; order Columbiformes; family Columbidae; genus Patagioenas; species Patagioenas fasciata. The sequence goes on along the minus strand of NC_092560.1, from coordinate 74,540,206 downwards.
TTGGAAGAGATCAACAGGGATCATCAAGCCCAACTCCTGTCCCTGCATATGACAGACCCACAGTTCACACCATGTGTCTGAGGGCATTGTCCAGTCTCTTCTTGAACACTGTCAGGCTTGGAGTTGTGACACCTCCATGGGGAGCCTGTTCCAGTGCTCCAACACCCCCTGGGTGAAGAACCTTTTCCTAATGTCCAGCCTAAACCTCCCCTGGTACATCTTCCTGCCATTCCCTTGGTTTCTGTTGTTGGTTGCCAGAGAGAAGAGTTCGGTGCCTGCTCCTCCTCCCCTTGTGAGGAAGCTGTAGCCCCTTAGCCTTTTCCAGGCTCCAAATGACTTTAGCTGCTCCTCACACGGCTTCCTCTCCAAACCCTTCACCAACTTCGCAGCCTCTTCTGGACACTCTTCGGTAGCTTTGTATCTTTTTTATCCTGTGGCACCCAGACCTGCACACAGTGCTCCAGGTGAGGCCGCACCAGTTCAGAGCAGAGCAGGACAATCTCCTCCCTGCCCGGCTGGCAATGCTGTGCTGGATGCACCCAGGACACTGTTGCCCTCTTGGCTGCCAGGACAAACTGTTGACTCATGGTCAACTTGCCATCGACCTTTCAGTCTTAAGCCATCTCCAAACACAGAGCACCAGAAGGAAGCTGGAGGGATTTGCATTTCCCATGGCAGGACACTGGTCCCCTCATCTCCTTGCAGCACAGCATTTTACATGTGGGGCTTAACACAGGCACCAGCCCTGGGGAGCACAGCAGCAAGAGCATGCATTTAACCAGAAGCCTCCTGAAACATCCAATTCAGCTGAAATATTACTGCCCAGAAAGCTGGCAGGACAGTGCACAGAAACAAAGAACCAGATTTTCTTTTTCACCCAGGCAGGAAAACATTTCATTCTGAGACTGAAGCATAACCTGGCTGGGCAGTTTGTCAGTCCTCTGCAGGCAGACCATATGGCCTTAAGCAAGTATCATACACCATGTACTGATGGCAAACTCACCCTGCCAACATTCTCTTCAAGGCCATCAGCAAGAGCTGGATTTGGGCTCCTGACAACCAATGCTTAAACAAGACAAATGGCAAAACCACTTTTGGGAGAAGTGATTGATTTTCCTTTGCTGGACACTAGAGCAGACAGACCTTGCCTGCTCCGAACCCCTTCTCTCCAGCCTTCCAGGAACTATATGTGTCCAACACAGTCCTGGGATGGTTTTCCCACTTCCCAACCCCATGTGTGAGATGCAGCCAGTTGGCTCATTTTCAGAGGTGCTGATAGTGATTGTGGAACGGGAGGGAAGCCAGAGCCTGCTGCAAAAGCAGGGACATTTCATGCCCTACTCAGGCACAGCTTTGTCCCACAGCTCCTCTCTGGCCACTCAGCTTGGTCCATCTCTCTTTGAGGGAAAAGGCAGCACTGAAACCTGTCACAGAGCCTTGAGTCGCATGACATCCTGGAAATGCTGGCAGTCCAGGTAGGGAGGCCAGGAGTTGGTCGTATTTGGCACCTCCCCTGATCAAGCACTGCCAAGAATGCTCCTAAGGACTTTCTGCTGGAAATCAAAGCTGTTAATTCACGCTGAGAAACTACCTGTGGAAATATGGCATGAAGCCCATCTGTTCCTGAAAAGTAAATGCCCTGTCTAGCAAGGGTCTCTTTGGCAAAAGCAGATACTACTGACCTACATGGAACAAAGCTAGGCTCAGATTTAAGCCCTACTTAAAAAAAATATAATAATAATAATAGCAATTCAAATATATGCACCCATTCTGCAAGTGTCAAGTTTAACACACAACTAAGTTTTCTGAGATATATAAACAATTTACATCCGGGCACTCAGGACAGAGTCACACCTTATGAATAGTGTTGAAATTGATTCCTCTAATATAACATACCAAGTCACTGCTTATAGCACTAACAAGACAAAGGGAATGTGTTGTTTTAGTTGCTAGTGATTTTATCCTTAAGCTTGTCTAATGCTTTTGAAACAAGATGAATCTCACAGATCCCTTTACATCGAAGGGAACAGTGATTACGTGTTCCCCTGTTTATTGCCAGGAAGTAGCTGAATAACAAACACATAGAAACTATGCGCAAAAAAGTAAATATTGCATTAATAGCAATCACCGTATTACTTGAGAATGGACAATAGGATATTCAGTCACAGCACCTTCCAATAATAACATAAAGCTGAGGTCAAGCTTTTTGGATGTCAGCTGTATTGGCATTTGTTCCTACGAAGAAGGAGGAGAAAAAAAAAGTTAAGTGAGGTTCCCACAGACCTTAAAAAGCAGAAACATCTGTTGCTGCTACGAAGAGCTCGGGCGCTGAGTTCAGCAGGAGAAAGTCCAGCAGCTAGGCCAGGCCTCCGCTTACCACCACATGCCTCTGTGCTCAATGGGAAACCAGAGACAGTTTCAAGGGACGTATTAATAATTCAAACCAGCCAAAACTAGCATAAACAAGTAAGAATTAGTGTTCTCTTGCTTCTCCTGCCAGCAAGACTGGAAGATGTTACAGATGCCTTAATGTGTAGTCTTGAGCATCGTTGTCAGAACTGTCCCCAGCTGATGAGCTGCTCCACATTGTGCATTTGTTTCATTTTTTAACAAAGACTTTTGAGCTGAAACACTGAACAGAAATTCCGAAGAAGTGAGTCTTGTCCTCAGCAATACAATCTTCCGTGAGGTTGGGGGAAATGGCACGTTCTCAGGGGGCTCTATTTTTCTGTTAGAGAAATGAACCCCTATTTCAGTGATCCACTATTTACTCGTTTGCCAACAGTTGCTTATGCCTTGGGTTTGAGATTTTTAACAAACTGTGCTTGGTGAAACTCTATTAGAACGTCTTTTCTCAGCAAAACCTGTTGTCAAACCAGAAGTCATTGACAGGGAGTGAGCTGCAATTGCTTTGTGGATAGCGTGGGTAAATGTCCAGAAAGAAAGTCCTGCTTCTACTTTGAAAGAATCAAAGCTGTAGCAACCATGAGTCCAGAAAGAAAATGCTGATCACTTGGCATTTTGTACTGCTTAATCTCTTCAGTATTGTATGCAAAAAGAATTGACAGAAGTAGAGTCTTGTCAAAGGAAAGAACCTCTCTACACCATATTTCTGTGTAAAAACACATTCCCAGATACAGAGTTTTATTTTACTTCACATTCTTACACAAAAAAACCCCCACAACCCTTCCAATGCTGTGCAGAGCTAAAAAGTGAAGAGAAATTAAGTCAAGACCTCTGGACTTGAAGGAGTGAATCTCGGCCCTACTTTCTCCTCACTCATGTGCTGGCATCAGTCTGGAGTCACTCCTCAGCCTCTTCACATAGAGCAGTGCGAGGAGACCCTGGTCCATTTTCCAGGAGGAAGTGACTGAGGAGACTGGTACCGAGGGAGTTTAGAGGAGCATCGTCTTTGGAGCTTTGATTTATTACTTAATTTACTTATTACTGTTATGAAAATATACTGGCCTGTAAGCAAACAGATTTTCTTATTTTATTAGCACACTGAAGGAATGGACTTAAAGATAAGAACATGATGACCTGCAGTTTAGATCTGTACCATAGTATTTATGAAGACATGGTGTTAAGCACAAATATGCCAAGAAATAGTGCTACGAGATATGCATAGACAGTTTGACACATACTTCTTTTAGCAGCAATGCCACTGTAAGAAACATCCCCTTCTCCCCTCCCTCCCTCTTTTTTTTCCTAGTTTAAGAGTTGCTTGCACGAACACTAGTTCACACACAGTACAACATGCTGCACTTTATGTAGTATAGCACAGTACCAATATAACTAAGGACATCAGAAGCAAGGAAGCAACAGTAGGCAAGGGCTGCTCAGGCACTGTTGCCAAAAAGTAAGGTTTATCAAAATTGGTTGAGGCTTCACTTTTAGGTCTTTTTCAGAAAGAAACTTCTGTGCTATACTGACTCAAAGGTAATTGAAAGAAAATATGTCCTACGCCTTCCTGTAGACCTGACCTCTTGACAACATCATCTCTTGCAGGACCCTCTATCTCCACCTGGTCCAAATCTGGAAAAGGTAGGTGCAGTTCAGCAGAACAGCTGCAAGGGACACTCCAAGAGATCAATTCCCCCTATGGTCCTGTGTTCAGCAGTTTGACAACTCTGTCTTTGCAAAGCTTAGTAAGCAAGTAAAGGACACGGGCACTGCCAGGTTGTCCAGAGCCATTTACTTTCACACAGCTTGGAGTATACCCTCTCTAAAGCAGACTGACACATGGATCTTCATAGTAGTTGCTCTCCTTTGGGAAACATATGCTGTTTCCATTGAGCTAAAACAACTGGTTGGAGTAGTTTGGAGCAGGAAGGGAAAGAGGGGTAGAAACAAGGGTCACTTAAGCATCTGAACTGATGCAAGGGCTGTGTTGTAGCCCAAAGTGCTGTTTTTATTGTAAGAAGTTAGGATTGCATGTTGCACACATGGCTAGCAGTACTGTGCAGGGCAGTAGAAGGCCCCCACAGCCCTGAGCAGGTGGGTGTCAAAAGGGCAGAAGAAATTAACAGTAGACTAAGAGGCAACTTCAAAGTGAACAAAAGGAGATATACCTTCACACAAAGTCTATATAAACTGAAAATTCTCTGGTATGGGATCCTTCGATGTTTTGCACAGATTCAGAAATCTGCTTGAAGGATCTATGGAATAAAAATCCATCAGAAGGTTCTCAAGACAAAGATGCTATCTCTGGCTCTGGACGTCACTGTATACCAAATTATTTGAACCACAAAATATATCAGAAGATTGCTGACTCTAGGCTTACCTTACTTATTATTTCCTAAAGCATCTGTTACTGGTCATTGTTAAAAGAGTAGGTGGCTGGATAGACATTTATCCTGACCCATTACAGCTGTTGTTCTTGGTGCATATGTGTTGCTAAGTGTAACATTTTCTTTACACATGTGCGAATCCTGGAATAGAATTGATGAAGAAACGAAAGGCCAAGGCCTAGAGATCTCCATCCCATATCAGCACAAGGTTCCCAGGAAAAAAACCTCTATTCTAGGAAACAACTTCAGTCAGAGACTAAAGCGGAAAGCAAAACTATCCCGCCCTTTCCCCAAATCCCATTCCACCAAGGAGCCATGCCTTGTCCAAATTTAGCAACACGTAGAGTCAGAAGGCCTGGATAAGTTCAGAGTTTTTACTTAATGTAATGTAACTATACTGACAGTGCCCTCTCTGAGAGCGTCTCCACAGTCTGAACAATCCAGAATCTTCTGTTCTTTCCCTTTCAGTGGGGAATAGCGACATGGCGGTGCAGGGTACCTTCCACCTTGCTGTTCTTTAATACATGGATGACAGCCACATTTACAGGCTGTAAAAAAAAAAAAAACAAGAAGCAAGCACACTGGAAGTGGCATCTTAACTGTTCCTGAGTTGGTCATAGGAGAATCATTGCAACAAAGCTGTTAAAAACTGCTATAGATGAAGGAGATGAAACTAACGGAGCTTCTCAGGGCTCTCTCACTCAGTACTGCCATCTTTCACATTTTCTTGCCCATCTTACCAGATTTAGTGTTTCTCAAAGTCCCAACTCCTGAAGGCAAACTATTAGAAATGAGAAGAGCAGGATGAAATGCTCTCACAGTTTCCATCTGTTTTCATTTCAGAGAAATGCCAGATACTGTAGTCTGAGCAGTACCAGATGGGAGCTCTCTGAAAAAAAAAGTACTTTTTTCCTGTTAGGAAATGCTGACTTGTTAAAATTTAAACCCATCACAGAACTGTAACAGTTTAGACAGAAGTTCGCAGATCCAGACTAGATTAATTGGTCACCAGATAAAAGGGATCCCAAAAGCAAGTAGTTTTGAATAATTGCTTTGAGCCACATACCTACAGATATGTGGTAATAGAACCAACAAGACAAAGATCTACCAGGACATGTCATTTACCTGAGGTCATCAGAAGAGGCAAAGGGAGAACTCAAACCTGTTCATCTAGCTGGGATGGGGCTATTTTCCTATGCCATGGTTTTGGGGAAGCTGATATCGTCTATTTTTGAACAGTCTAACACACTGGGTCTGTGGCTGGAACTCAACAGGAGAGCAATAAAGTTATCATAGGCACCTCTGCCTAACTAGTTTAAGTTCAAAAAAGCTTCTGGTATTTCCATCCTTCCCTTCCTCTAAAGTTCTACCACTGCCAAAAATTCTGTTTCCAACAAGTGTCAAAACACTTTTAAGTCAAACTTGCTGACATACAAGTTGTGCTCCATTTTGGATTCCTCTGGCTGTTTGTTTTAATATAGATGATTTGACTTGACCTAGACCTCTTTCTTTAGCTAATTCTGACTCCTGTGAAAATGCATAGCCTGAATTTCTCTGTCCAAACAAAGGTCACCAGAAAAAGAGGGGAAAACAAAACCAAAACCAGCGAAGTGGGGAGAGGACACTTCAGAAATTATCCACTTCCCATCATTTGACACAAACTTCACTGCCAAGCTAGAAAGTGGCCAAAAATTAGAGTATGGGCAGAAGATGGAAAAGGGATATTTCTTCCCCTTCTTGGGCTTTATGTTCTAACACCACTATGATTCAGCTGTTTAATCCTTGCTGCTTAGCAGAATTACTCAGAGTAATAGCGTTGCAGGAATGTGTCAAAACAACATTCTTAGAACTGTTAAATATTTGCCAAATACTGTAGGAGAGATGTGTTTCTGTAGTAGAAAGTAGAATTGAGAGTCACATTTCTGAACAGATTGTAATAATTGTTCTGGTTGCTGTTGTTATCTCAGAGATAGAAGTAGTCATTTTGGTGAAAACATCCCCTGTTAAGTCCCAGCTTGCCAAAAGAGTCTTCAACCAAACCCAAAAACACATATTGACATCACTGGGAGTACACACACTCTCACACCAAGGTTGTCAGCAGTAGTCAGCACTTGTATAGCACTAGTCTCTAGATCACCTGACGGACAAAAGAAGTTTAGCATCAATTTAAATGGCATCAGCGTTATTGTCCCCTCAAGTATTGCTTAGAAAACTCAGGTAAAAAGCACAATTTAATGGCCAGAACATAGGCTGAAATTTGAAATTTTGGCAGGTAGTTGAAGTGGAATAAAGAAAATTAGAATTTCGTCTTTTTGTGCCTGAAAGCATCAGGGGGAAAAAAGGTGGCTCTCATGAGATCAGTATCTATTCAGTGTAGAGTCATGCCTTTTTGGCCAACTGAAGAAATTAATAATGCCATATTTGTTCAGCACAAGAGAAAGCCTCAGAGAGTGGAAGTGCTGGTACAAAGCATCAGGCAGATACAACAAGGAACACTTGGCTAAAGAAAGTCTTAGGAGTATTTGTGGAACTGGGAAGAAAGGAGCCAAAGATCAAGTAGATATGCACTCCTAGTTTTATTTACAGTACAGAAAATGCTCATCGAAATTGAGCCAGCCTTGTGCCTGGGTTGCCAAGAAAGCCAGCAGTATCCTGGGGTGCATTATGAAGAGCATGACCTGCAGATCAAGGGAGATTGTCCTCCCCCTCTACTCTGCCCTGGTGAGGCCAAATCTGGAGTTCTGTGTCCAGTTCTAGGCTCCCCAGTTTAAGCAGGACAAGGAACTACTGGAGGGAGTCCAGTGACAGGCTATGGAAATGATGAAGGGTCTAGAGCATCTTTGTTATGACTAGAGACTGACAGAGCTTGGTCTGTTCAGCCTGAACAAGAGAAGGCTGAGAGTGGACCTTATTTATACTTATAAACATCTCAAGGGTGTGTGTCAAGGGCATCTCAAGGATGCTCTGGATGAACCTGTTTTCGCAGGTTGGTTGGAGTAGATGATCTCCAGAGCTCCCTTCAAACCCCAATCATTTGGTGATTCTGCAATCTCCCACCACCCAAAAAAAGATAACTTCTCTGCAGGTTGACGTATAGATCTCCAGAAGACCTTTATTCACTGAACAGACTTAAGCATACAACACACATATAGCTGCAACACTACAGTTAGTCATACAAGTTCTTCAAATCCACAACACCTACTATAAACAAGCCTACTATAAACAATTCTTAAAAATAAGCCATTATTCCCCTGAAACACAGTCAAATGAACACAGTTGTCATGGGAGTGTTCTTGTCTTGTAAGCAAGACTGATCTCATTTCATTCTCATGTATTTGATTTTTACATTAAAATAGTTTTTACATACACATGTAAAGCTCTGAACAGTTTCATAACGATCTCTCATTTTAAACAATTTCTTCTGTATTCATACAGTAGAACGGCTACTGTACTTTTAAAAGTGATTATGAAAGCTTTCAACGTCAAGTATGTTAATCTGCAACATATACTATGCAGGATATCACTGACATTAGAATGAAACATTTTATTCACATAAATAAGGCAATTACTGTCATGGAGATGACAGATATAGTGAAGGAAACAGATGTCACTCATTAAATACACTTCCTTTCCCAGAACTTCATTATTGCTGTGTATGCTGCAGACAAGTTTGGCATAATTTCCCAGCCAATGGGGTTTGCCCATGCACAAAAACTGTGAAGAATTTGCTATTGCAGATCATCTCATCGTGTAGATCTTTAACATTAGAACAAAACCGAACAACCAAAATGCTCTTAGGTTATAACTGCTGCAGAATATGGGAAAGATTTCTTGATATAAATCCATTAAAATTTTTCTCTCTCACTCATTTATGTTTGCTCTTATCTCTGGCACTAAGCTTGATCCATGCCCAAACTACTGAGCAAGCCCAAATGATGGAATCAAAATTGACTCTCTCCTTCTGAAGGGAGCATAAACCGTTTAAGGAGTTACCTAACCTCCAAAGGCTCTCCCCTTTTATACCTGGATCAAATCACTCCAAGAACCTTCCATCTGCAATTGATTGTGCTTGTAATGGCCATCAAATCAGCACCAGAGTGCTCAACAATGACTCCAAGTCAATTTCTGAGTCTATTTACAAGCACAAATTATTACTATTATTATTACGAAAAAAGCTATTGGGGAAGAGTGCTAAAGTCCACAAAACACCACTCCCTCCAAACAAATAAACAAACAAACAACAACAACCCAGATCAAATATTTATAGCCTCCTTCCTAAAGCTACATGTATATAATTTAGCATCACAATAACTTGATGACACAAGGAATAATTGAAGGTGTAAATTAAAAAAATTGCTTAAATGATTCAACAAGTGCCATGGAAGGATTCTATGGCAGAGCCAGGCATTGGATGTCTTCCTAGCCCTTGTTCAGGACTGTAAGATTGTTTCTGAAGAGGAATAAACATTACAAAAACTCAAAATGTTTCACTGAGTTTTGAGAACCTTTTCAGATTTAAAGTACTGAGAAAAAAAATCATAGCAGTCCAAGTTATTTTATGTAGGAGTGTGGTTTTGCATTTGGGTATACCTAAGATACTACTTTGAAGAGCAGAGATATTTAATACGAAGTGAGTTTTCCATAGGCAGGGGAAGGAAGAACAAACAAGCAAATAAACAAACAAGAGAGTTAACACGTTTTCATGGAGAAGCCACATTGCACAGGGCTGAAAGTGTTACCCCTCACATGATGGAAAGACTCTCTCCCCAAAAATCAGTTGTGACAGGTTTATTCATTTTTCCTATCTGCTTTCCATGGTATTTCAGATTTAAATCACACAGCAGCCTTTTTGTTTACTACTTCACTGAAACAAACAAACAAACAAACAAACACACACAAACACCCACCCACCCCACCCCCAAATACAATTATGCTTCTTTAATTCTAATACAGGGTGATAAAAGGCTTTGTGAAAAGAGAAAGTGGGAGCCTTATATTTCTGGTAGTTCCAGTCCTCCCATCTGAAGTTCAGCTTCCCCATTGTGAACACGGGCACAGGACAGGGGATGGGCAGGATGTACCCACAGCATCTTCTAAGGCACAGGCTCACTTTCAGTCAATCCTGTCTGCAGAAGAGCAGAAAGCCCTTTGCATGGTAAGAAAAATAAGCGACAAGCACGAGTGGCTGGAGGTGCTTCAAGTCCATCACGCATCCCACCGAAAGTCCTCTGAGAATGTCCCACAGAGCTATTCACACAGATATTCAGAATACCCATCAGGTGGATGAGTAAACTACTAGTATCCACCTCTTGGTAAGAAAGTTCAGGCTTTTTGCTGTGAAATGTTTCTTGGCTTTCTGAATCACTGTACAGATTGGACGATTTGTCACCACAGCATGAAATACAGGAAGCAGCTTACATGATGGTTTCCACAGCTCTCTCTTGCACTCATAAATAGACACATTTGTAAGCTGATGGTTAACTAAGAGGTCAACATCTCTGCATTCCAGATGTGCGTCTCGAAACACAGCCTGACCAGACAGCTGAGGCTCTGGAAGTGTTTGGTACAGAGGTTTTGGAAGCTGTTCTTTGTGCTTGTGAAAGCATGAGAAGACAGTGTGGGAACTACTCAGAAAACTCAGATTTATTACAACCTGATATCCCCCATTTGGTGAATGTCCTCTAGGAAATGCACGTGTTCCTGTTTTGTATTCACCAAGGCCTCCTACGCAAGCAGAAATGAAGACAGAACAATGCAATACGCTTTCTACTGAAGCCACAACCTTACTGTGTTACCACAAATATATCCTATAATTAAATTCCCCATCACGATTTCCTCAAAAAGATTATTGCAACACCAGGAAAAAAGTGTGGACCATTTAATTCCACAGTTCCATGCATAAACCACAAGATCATCTCCCTCACTCTACGAGACCCAAGCTGTGATGTAGGTCGAGACTACCCTGTAGGAACCACACTTGTTTTGTCCTCACCAACAACCCTCTACGCAAGCAGAAAAGGAAATAAAAGACACAAATGAGAAACAGATGTTAAAGAAAATAAAGAAAGAAAAGGGGACCACAACGGATACTCCTATAATTCATCTACTAGTTCAATCAATGACCCAAGATCAACCTCCTGAAAGAGCCACACAACAGCACACAAAACACCCCACCCTTCACCCGTGTGCTTGAAATGAAAACACGTGGCGGAAGAGTCATTAAACCTGAATGAACTGTGTGGAGAGTTTCTGGCTGTGTGCTGTGAACAAGCCAGAGATTGATGCGGTTGTGTTACACGGAAGGATTTCCCTGAAACACCAAAGACAGAAGAAAAGTAAACAGGAGCTGCTCTGCCCTCGACCCAGGCTGCAGGAGGGGCGTTGCCGCTGCGCATGAACAGTCTGTGAACAGTGCCCTGCAGCCAATCACCATAGTGGGGGGGCATGAGTGACCGTAAGTGTAACCAATTGTAGCCTGCACTTGACACATGGCCTTTTGGTATAGAGTATATAAGGCTTGGAAAAACGTGGTCTCGGGGACATTGGTATTCAGTGTTGTTAGGAGTTCAATGAAGAGTGCGGATGGTAAATTCACATTGAATTAGACTCCTTACTCTCGCCCGGCCCGGCCCGCCCGTCCGATCAAAGAGCTTATGCCGGCGTCTACATTCATCGAATTTATTTTTACTACAGAACTGACCCAGAGATCAATAGACAAGCTATAAAACATTAATGATAAGAAGTGGAAACATCCAGTATAAACGAGAATATCACTGCACAGCAAGAACCCCAAGCTACATGCAAGCTCCCTAGCACACAGAGAAACACAGCAACATGGTCTTCCAAACATTTGCTGTTTATTTCCATCTATCTCTTGTTCAGGTACAACACACCTATGTCACAGGGACTGGCTGACACACACATTTGCTCTTTGGCTTGTTTCTGCTCACAAGGATTTTGATTACAGACGTACAACTGCTGTATTCCAGTCAAGCCCTCTGACTAACTCCTGTTAGTATTAATCAGAGCTGCACATCATTAAGTAGAGAGCAAATCTAGCACATTTCCAACTCCTACCTCCTGAAGGAAACACAGGCTTGTACGGCAGATGCTTTCTAGGAGGTCTAATGGTTGTGAACGCACAGCAACATCCACAGGTCAGGTGCTGGATGGACACAGACCAGAAGAGGCAGCGCAGAGACACAGGCAGAGCAAACCACAGATGAGCAGCAGAGATAAGACAGAGCACTTGCAGGGACATGTGGGTGATGGGGCTCCCTGCTCAGGCTCCTGGACCTACATTTTGACCCTTCATCTTTCTCTTTTTCCTTTGTCATTCATTGCTCTTCCTGGACTTAGTTTTTCTTCAGCTTTGGGAGGGAAGAGATTTCCTGGAGGATGACCCAGGCAAAACTGCAAGAATAAGGGATACTTCTGCTCTAAAGTATACACACAAGTTGGACAACATAGTGGGCACTGGCACCTGCTAACACTAAACTGGAGGCACAAAAATTAGGTGTGCAATGTGTCTTCCACAGCTCAGCCTGTTCCTGGGTAATCTTTCCAATTCATTTACCAAATACCTTGTGCAGTCATTCAGTAAGGCTGGTGTTTGCAGGGAGAGAGGAGAAACAGCATTTCAGACCCCCCTTTGCAGGTTTTCACAATTGGCCTGTATTTGTGAGCTGGCAGGGCAAGGAGGACAATGCAGAAAGCACGGCCAGTGCCTCAGATGGTCTCTGAAGCATCTCATGGCCAGAGAGGAACAGTGGTAGAGCGTGGCTACCTTGATGCTTCACCTAATAACTTGAGAGAGGAACTTCCCAACAGCCAAGACGGTGCCTTGAACTTCACACTGTTACCTCAAGTCATTCCTAAAGGACCCCTCTAAAGCTGAATTTGAAGTCTCTTGTTTATGAAAATCTCATTGTCCCAACAGTGGCTGGGGACAATTACAGCCCCAAAGGACAGAATCCAGCACATGTCAGGTGTCTGCTAAGCTGGACAAAAATGCTGAGATATTTGCAGGAGGAGAAGCTCGCTGCAGACCTTTTCACTGCCACAATGCCAGGACTGCCACGGGAAGAAGGAGTCTCAAAAGGAGGGGACAGAGAGGGGACAACAATGTTTCTGGCCGGACCACCAGTTCTTCTCTAATCCACCTGCGCAACACCTAAATATTATTGCTGTGCCAGTCTAGATGTGATATGTCTAGGTCTGACTAGGTTAACGTCCCATTTGACACATGCCTTTGTAGAGACCAAGGCAGACACAACCTAAGAGGGTTTCAGCTACATATTGATGGCACTCATTTCCATGCTAAGGATCTCCTCACTCTCTCCCACTATTTTTCCCTTTACTTTTGAGATCCTACCTGCTTCTATTTCCTTATTTATGTTTCTCTCAAGCAGCAGCTCTTTGGCTGCCACCTTGCAGAGAGTGTGATGGGCTGTTTGCCCTTCAGAGCCCAGCCCAGCATTATCTGCCACCTCTCTACAATCTTGTTTTCTCTCTGATATCTCACAAGGGGAATGACTGTCATTTCCTTCCTCCTCTTCTTTCTTCCCCTCCCTCCAGACGCATATTTTTGTATTGAGTTTTATTGCTTTCGTGGGCTCTGCCCACCAGCACCACGTGTACTGTTACACTAAGGTAACCCTTCAGCACCGTATTATGTGGGAAAAGCAAAGAGAGCCCTTAGCTCTCCCCCTGCTTCCTAGCTCATCCCAAACACCACCGAAGAGATCGAGATCCACATTATTATCTCCTTTTCCTTGCGGTAAGAGCACCACCTTTTGGCTCCCGGCATGATGCTGGGATTTCACATCAGCAGTTCAGCAATGTCTCTGCAGAGAGCTGACATTTCCCAAAATAAGCCGTAGCTGTGCTCGTTTCATCTGCAATACTGTTGCCTGGAGAAAAGAGGCTTCCACAAGCCCCTAAAGTGACAGGTCATCCTCTCAACCAACAACACGTCACCCGAGTGCTTCTTCTCCTAACTCAATAGCTTTTCAGATAAGATCACTGGTTAGCAATTAATTACAGCTCCACTTAGCTTTGTGCTCTGAGTCCAGAAAGCAGGTAGCAGCACAGCTCAAAGCTCACAGTCATTTTCAGCCCTGAATGTACATAAACATACCAATCCTATGCCCCTTCTCTAATTGGCCAACAAGCGTTATTTTTTCTGTTATAGCCCCTTGGAAATCCCCTTTGGGAATGTCTGTGACACCAGAACGAAACCACTTCTTAAAGATCAATAAATAAATGCACCTGCAGATGTCTGAAGATGCAGAGAGGATTACTACCATTCCTGAAGTCTGAGATTAAAAATCACTGTAGGTTGACTCACTTTTCCTTGAACTATGGCTGTGTGCCTTGACTTTAGCAGTAGTAGAAAGTGAAGTAGTCAGGTGTAAAGATATATCCGCAAGTACCTACATTCTGATTTATAACTGGCTCCAGTAACCTTTAATTAAATCCAGCATAATAAACCAAATGGATAGCCATTTGCAACATCTTTTAAAATCTAAGCACAACTAGGCATCAGCTTTCCTTCACTACTTCTGATTCACCGCTAAATGACTCTAATTTACAATACTGTTTACTAATTTGATCTTTAAAAGCCCAATAGCCCAGTCCCACTAGGGTAGTGCAAAGGATAAAACACCACGGGACACAGACACTTTAATAAACTTAAAGTCCCCATCACCTGGGCTCAAATGCTGGCAGCCTCTAAAAAACTGGTTTAAAAGTAGGTAAAATATCTTTTACATTTTTCTCTTTCCCAGTTCACCTCTTCCAAGAGCCTGCTTCAAAGCGTCTCTCAGTGGTTTTTCAGGGTCACAGTTTGGCTAATAAGCAGCCACCTCTGGAAAGAAAACTTGGCTGAAATGAGCACATCAGCCTTCATGTCACAGTATCTAATCTCAGTTCAAATGAAAAACAAATATGTAAAGACTGGAACAATGTTTACCTGTTAAAACAATCTAAATGATCACAACCTAGGAAAGGAATAGGAAAGAGTGCAGGTATTTGCACAATAAAGTTGAACACAGGCTTGGAGGCAGCTTTTTTATGCTGTCTCCCATCCAGACACAGCTGGACCTGGAGAGGAAATTTCAAAATATTCTGCACTACTCAACAAGAGCTCCCGAAAGAAAGGACAAGAGCTTGTGCAAAGGCTGTTCCTAATCATTTACAGCCTGATGACAAACTCCTTGCAGTTGGTAGAGAGTCCCATTGATGGATTTAGGCTTTCATATGGATGCAAACCAAAATTTTCAAACGGGGCTGCTTTTAAGAAGGGGGAGAAAAACAACTTGTCCTTTATTTAGGCAGCTAAGGATGGGTTTGGGTCCTGGTCATGAAGAGATGTATTTGACACATACAGCCCGTGCCAGATTTTTGCCAGTGACCAGTAGCTCAAGCAACCTTCTATGCTGACCTTGATCATTGCAGGTGAAGCTCACAGAGACTGTCAAACCCCTAATCCGTTCACTGTATTTTGTCTTCTTAATTTACTGAACAGAGTTCACTTAAAGCAGCCTTAAAATACTAATTATTTCAATTGATCCATAATAGGAGTGAGATCAATGAAACAACTCACTTCAAATGCCCTGGAGGTACCCTTGATAAGATACCTGCCAGTACGCAGTCATCGGTATTTTGTTGTCACCCTAGCTCCAAGAGAAGTACAATGTGATCATCTGAAGGGAAATGAAGCACTAAAGGGAAACCAAAAACTAACAAGGCAAATAAGGAAGCCAGCAGTAAAAATTTAATAGGCACGCTAATTATCCATTAGGACCAAACAACTCCTCTAGCAATAAATAGTGGGCACCGTCGGGCACGGACACGCGTGGGGATGCTTCCCAAGCGCAGTCACGGCCAAGCTGTCTCGCGCGGAGGACACGGACACACGCGTGCAAACGGTGGTGGAGATCAAAACGTCTTTATTGGGGGAGCACTCAAAAGGGCAGCGGCCCCTCGCTGACCACAGGGAGGATCCTTCCCAAGGCACAGGCTGCATTGCTGTAGGTCTCCTCACCCAGCGTGTACAACAGGATGTAGTAGAAGAGGTCGAGGCCAGTCCAGGAGGTGAAGAGCACCGCAGCAGCAAGAAGAAATATCAGGGCAAACTTGGGGCTGACAAAGAGCATGCAGAGTGTCCTGCGGGGCAGAAGGGGCATGTGAGACAGGGCAGGGTGGAGGCTTCGCAAGCCCCTCTTGAGATGGGTTGAGCCCCACTGGTTGCAGCAGGCATCCAGCCCATCGCAGTGGCTGCCCAGGAGCGGGTCCCGGGGCGCAGGGGACGCAGTGGGGACACTCACTGCAGCCAGTAGATGAAGCCGCATCTCCTTGGCAGCGAGTCCCTCTCCTGCAGGTCAAGAGGACAAGGACGCTTGTCAAGCACTGGTGCATGGTGGGGACAGCTGGAGTTGCACGGTGCCCCTGGCCCCCGCCTTGCGCAGGAGCGGAGCCCGTGTGTGGCTGGGACCTCCGCGGACCCTCTCCCCAGGGACACCCACGCTGGCAGGGGGACAGGGGCTGGCACAGGCTCTCCCGCTTACCAGCTGTTCTTCCAGCAGCTCCGGACGTGCCGTCTGCGGTATCTCAGACTCCCTCTGCAGCTGGCTGCGGGCAACAGGGCTTGGTTGGACGACTTAAAGAGCTCCATGGCCTTACAAGGGGTCCCCTTCCAAACACACACCACCCCGGGCAGGGAACGGGCTCCCCTGTCGCACCGCCTGCTGCACCTTCCCCCCACTGCGGTGCCTGCACCAGCATTGGCAGCCCCACCGTGCGGTGCTGCAGAGGCACCCTGGAGACGCATGTGGGGCCAGGGGCCCAACTCACCAGGCCTCTAAATCGTCTATCTTCTCTCGGAGATTGCTTATTTCCCGGGACAGTGCCTGGGAGAAGGAAGGGTTGCGAGTGGCTGAGCCCGCTGCGGCCCTCCGCCAATCCCCCACCCCAGGGCCTGCGGGCACCCACCCCTTTTCCCCCAGCCCTTTCGGCATTACCTCGGTCTCCCGCCGCAGAGAGGCCCCGGCCTCGGCATAGAGCTTTTCCCTCTGCTAAACAACGGGTGCATCGTGAGGGTGGCTGAGCTGGCACCTGGACACCCCTGGGCCTTTCCAGCCCCAGGGCCGTGCCCACTCAGGCCTCCTTCTCCCCCCTACCTGCCACATCTCTTCTTTCTTTCTTGCAGCCTCCTGCATAGCCTGGACCTGCTCCTGGGGGAGAGGAGGGGTGAGGAGCAGCCATCAGGGCAGCAGGACACTGCCACCAGTGCGCTCCCCTCGCCATTAGCGCCTCCCAGCTCCCTCTGGGCACCTCCTTTGCCCTCACGTCCCCTCTCCTTCCCAGCCCTGCAGGCGCTGTGGGCAGACACAGGGACCCCCACGCCCCACTCGGGACGCAGTCCACGTCTGGACACGGTCCTGAGCAACTGGCTCTAGGTGAGCCGGCTTGAGCAGGGCCACAAGGTGAGACAACATGATCTCCAGAGGTCCCTTCCAAGCTCAACCGGTCTGTCATTCTGGGAACTCACCTTACACTGGCCCAGCAGACCCTCCAGCTGCCGGAACTCCCGGCGGCAGCTCTCAAAACATTCCGCCGCGACAGAGGTCTGGGAAGAGGAGCCGCACAGAGGCCCTGAGCCCCTGGCACAGCCCCAGCTACCGCAGCTTGGGGACGTGGGCAGGGGAGGGGACACTGACCTCCGCGCTCAGCTGGGTGATGCTGTCGTTCAGCTGCTCCTGCTTCTTTGCCTGTGTGGGGAAAGGAGGGCTCAGGGGCTCAAGTCTCACAGCCCCAGCCCCCGGGGACAAGAGGGCAACTCCACACCTACCAGACGCCGCAGCATCCCCCTTTGCTTTTGAGACTCAGCAGAACGCTGAGCCAGGCACTCCCGGAGCATGCGCATGTCTTCATCCAGCGCGTCCACCTCTTCCTCCAGCATGTCCCTCTCCATGCCTGCACTCGTGGGTTGGGACTCTGCAAGGCGTGAACGGCACGGCCGTGGGCACTGTCGGGCACGGACACGTGCAGAGACGCTTCCCTAGTGCAGGCGCAGCCGAACTCGGAGCGCAGAGGACACAGACACACGCGTGCACACTGAGGGATGCCCAGAGCCTTCCACTGCACAGTGGACACAGGACAGGTGCTTGGCAACTACTCTCCAGACTCCTGCCCAGCAGCACCGAAGTTCTCCTCCGGATGCTTGCCCACCTCCAGGAGCAGCCCCTTTTATCCCCGCCAGGGCCCTTATGTCACACACCCACAGTGACATCACAGTGACAGGGCCAGCACTGCCCATGGAGATGTGCCCATCAGCTCCCTGGGGCTGCTGCCAAGAGCTGCTTCGGGGTCCAGCTGCGGCTGCCAAGGGAACAGGGCATCACTCGCGGCACGGCACCCACTCGCAGGAGTGCTCCTCTAGTCGAGCGTGCACGGGATTCGCACTTCTTGGCATTTATTACATTCACCTGTTGCATGTTCATTTGTTGCTACCGCTTAGTTAATGCATTAAACAGAAATTACTTCCATAACCCCGCCCTTTGCCGGAAGTCCATCTTTGGTAGTCGAGAGTCTTCATCAGGGGTCTCTAGTGGTCCCCAGGGGTCTTCGCAGCCGCTGGTAATTTCCGCTTGGCTTTCATTGCTAATTTTGTTATGACACCATATATGTCTCTGGGATATGCACCTGCTTTTTAAGCCTCTTCTCTACTTTTATCCCACACGGTTAAACTAGTGTGCACTTTCAGTAGGAAAGTATCATCTGTGGGGAATAAATCAGGCTCTCGCTCCGGGTCCGTCAGGCCAGGACCAAGGGGGTTGTCGGGCGACTCCCGCAAACCACCATTCGTCGAAAGCGTTCGCTGCCGCGTACGAGCGGGGGCTTCGTTATCAGGCAGCCCTTTCTCCACTACCGCCTCCGTGGTTAGTGCATTTTCGCACGCTCTTTCTACAGGATCCCACTCCTTCCCTGGCAAGGGAGGAGCACAAGGGTCACAGTTAGTTGCCACCCGTGCAGCTACTTCCTTCTGAGCCGCTTTTGAACTAGTAACAATTTTCCCCCGAGTGGATAAATCTTTGCAAGCAGCATTATCTCCGGACTCTGCCTGTTCTTATAGTTCTCGTCCGACTTTATGCCATGCCTCCAAGGGAAATGTACCAGTTGTAGGGAAGTCCGGGACGTGATCAGCAATCCATTCTACTAGAGTCACTAATCGGACTCCAGATACGTCCCAATTTTGCCTTTGGAACAATCGCTGAAGGAGACCTAGGCTTTGCCTTTGCTCTAGGGATATCTTCCCTGCCGTGGTTCCCAGTCGCTCCCCTTTCCTCCGTGCTGGGTGCGCTGCGACTCCTGTTTCCTGGTTCAATTGGGCTTCACTACCGGAATGGCTGCTTTCTTTACAGCCACGCTGAAAGTCCCTGTTCGGGTGCCATTTGTAGCGAACGAGGCACAGACTCTCAGTGAGGCGCAATAAGAGGCATTCATTACAAACTCAGGCTTGCATTTGCACTTCATTTGCTGATTTGCTTCTGTTGCTTTTTCCATGCGAGCCACGGAACCTGACACACCAATATGATGTTCACAGAGTTCGCTTTATTGTCGGACCGGTCTATTTTTATAGTAAAGCTGCCCTGTCCACGCGCCTTACAACAACGTGATTGGTTGTAACTCGTGTTATACAATAACATGATAGCCTGCATGTACTGTCCACGCGCTCTGCACGCATGTGTCCGGCGATTGCTCACTCATTATTTCCTTCTAATGGTGCTCCTTCAGTTTCTTTTGTCTCTGGCTTCACCTCTCAGCCAGGCTGGCGACAGCCCCAACCCCCGGGGCGGGGGGAGTCTGCCACTACATGCTTAGTTAGCCATTACATAAGCAATGCATTTTGTGTTCCCACTAAAGTTACTGCCATAGACACTTTTTTGTCTATCACACGCTCGTCTTCTATCCTTGGTGTTGTCACGTAGCATGCAGTCCCACTGCTTGTTCTCAAGCTGGTCAAGTTCTGCAGTTCACAAGCCTGATCTCAGCATACGGCCAGAGTACCTGTTCATCCATCTGGCTGGAGTCCAGTTGGGAAAGTATGCTTTAAAAAAAGAGTCCTGGGGTCCTGGGTTCCTCCTCTTTCGGGGGCGCCGGGGACCAACGGGCGAGCGGTCCCTGCCTTGGCCGGCAGCGGAGGGGCTGCGGCTGCAGCCCTGGGCAGAGGGACCTGCCCCCGCCGCCTGCCCTGGCTCCTCCTGGAGCTGCTCCTGCTGCACAGGGCCGGGCACAGATGGAAGGGAGCTGGGAGCCCTGGGCAGGGCGGCCTCCGACGTGCTGGCTTCATCCTCCACGTTGGTGCCTGCAGGGCTGGTGGGCACCAGCCTGGGGTCAGGAGTCCCCACCCGGGAGCTGGGGGGCTGGGGCTGGCTGCACATCTGGAGTCGTCCTCCTCGTCCCTGTAGGAGCACAGCAGCCTCCAGGCCTCCTCGCTGCACCGCTCCACGATGACCTGGATGAGGCCACGCACCAGCGGTGCTGCATTGTCCTGGAGCTGGGGCTCCATGCGCTGGACCAGGGCCTCCTCGTCCAGCCCCTGGCAGCACAGGGCGTACACGATCATCCTCTGTGTTCCCACCGCCAGCCACCACTGCTCCTCATAGATGGCATCCAGCTCCAGGCTCAGCCAGGGCAGCACGGGCTCCAGGAACTGCTGGTGTCGCTGGAAAAGCCCTGCGGGGCCAGAGCGGCTGCTGCTGCCCGGCGGCTGGGAGCTGCACTGGCCTGGATGCTGGCCAGGCTTGGCTGTGCAGGGGACACGGTGACACACAGGTAGTCGTCTCCCCGCACAGAAAACTTGATCTCTTGCATCTGGCCTCTGCAGAGTGGGCAAGCAGAAGTCCTTTGACATTCCAAGTTTGACTGTGTCAGAGTAAAGGGTGCTATAGTCATCTGCACGTTTAGAAGGACAGGCCTCTAGCCATCCCCCATCCCATCCCATCCCCCATCCCATCCCCCATCCCACGCAATCCCAGCCCATCCCATTTCCTATCCCATCCCATTCCACACAATCCCAGCCCATCCCATGTCGTATCCCATCCCATCCCATGCCGTACCATCCCCCATCCCCTATCCCGTCCCATCCCATCCCATGTCGTACCATCCCCTATCCCATCCATGCCGAACAATACCATCCCCCATCCCATTCCATCAGATCCCAATGCATCCCATATCATGCACTATACCTTCCCATACACCATACCATCCCATACCATGCACTATACCATACACCGTACAATACCATACAAAAACATACGCCAAACAATACCATACCCCATACCCCATATCAGACACCATACTCCATACCAGACCGTATGCTGTACCATACCATACACCATATGATACCATATCATACGATACCACACCAGACACCATACCATACCATACCATACAATACTCCATACCATACAATACCATATCGTACGATACCATACCATACACCATGCGATATGATACCATACCATACTATACCATACCGTACATACACCATAGCATACTGTACCATACTGTACTACAGTCCATCCCATCGCATCCCATTGTATCCCATATACCATACCATACGCCATATCATCCCATACCATACCGCATACCAGTACATAAAAAACCATACCCCATACTATGCCATACACCATACCATACACCATACCATGCCATATGATACACCATACCATACTTTACACCATATCGTACCATGCCATACACCATACCATACGGTACCACAAATCATTCCATACCATATACCATACCGTACTGTACACCATACCATACAACATACCACTCCATACCATAGAATACAACGTACCATACCATACAGCATACCATACCATACCATGCCATACCTTGCGTTACACCTTACCATACACCATACCATACCATACAATACAACATACTATACCACACCATAGAGTTTACCATACCGTACCATACCATACCAGACACGATACACCATACACCATACCGTAACATACCCCATACCATAACATACACCATACCATACCCCCTACCATACCAGAACCCATATCATATCCCATACCATACTATCCCCCACACCATACCATACCATACCATACCATACCATACCATACCATACCATACCATACCATACCATACCATACCATACCATACCATACCATACCATACCATACCATACCATATAATACCATGGCATACCCCGCACCATACCCTACTATGCACCATACCATACACCATACCATACCCGATACCATACCATGCCCCATACCATACCCCATACTATAGGTTACCACACACCATATGATACCATACCATACCATACACAATACCATACCATAACATACAACGTATCATGCCATGCCATAATATACCACATACTATACCATACCATCGCGTACTATACAGCATACCATACATCCCACCCTTCACCCACGTGCTTGACATGAAAACACACGGTGTTTCATGTCATCCCATCGCATCCCACCCCATCCCATCCTCCATCCCATCCCATGCAATCCCAACGCATCTGATTCCATATCCCATCCCAACCCACGCAATCCCATCCCATCCCATGTCATATCCCATCCCATCCGTACCATCCCCTATCACCTATCCCATCCCATGCTGTACCATCCCCCATCCCACCCCATCCCAAACAATACCAGCCCCTATCCCATTGCATCAGATCCCAATGCATCCCATATCATGCACTATACCTTCCCATACACCATACCATCCCATATCATGCACTATACCATCCCATACACCATACCATCCCATATCATGCCCTGTACCATCCCATATCATGCACTATATCATCCCATACACCATACCATCCCATACCATGCACTATACCATCCCATACACCATATCATCCCATACCATGCACTATACCATACACCATACAATACAAAAATATACCCCAAATACTACCATACCAAAAGATACCCCAAGTAGTACCATACCATACACTATACAATACCATACAAAAACATATCACAAACAATACCATACCCCATACCAGACACCATACCCAATACCAGACCGTATGCTATACCATACCATACACCATAATGTACCGTACCATACCATACACCATATGATACCATATCATACGATACCAGACCAGACATCATACCATACTATACAATACTCTATAGCACACAATACCATACCATACAACATACGATATGATACCATACCATACCATACATACACCGTAGCATACCGTACCATACTGTACTACAGGCCATCCCATCGCATCCCATATACCATACCATATGCCGTATCATCCCATACCATACCGCATACCAGTACATGCAAAACCATACCCCATACCATGCCATACACCATACCATACACCATACCATACCGTATCAAGCACCATACCATACTACACCATATCGTACCATACCATACACCATACCATACGGTACCACAAATCATTCCATACCATATACCATACTGTACACCATACCACTCCATACCGCAGAATACAACGTACCATACCATACATCATACCATACCATACCATGCCATGCCTTGCCATACACCTTACCATACCATACGCCATACCATACCATACAATACATCATACTATACCACACCACAGAGTTTACCATACCATACCAGACACGATACACCATAGACCATACCGTAACATACCCCATATCATAACATACACCATACCATACCCCATATCATACCCTATACCATACCATCACCCACACCATACCATACCATACCATACCATAACACACAACATACCATACCGTATGATGCCATACGATACCCCGCACCATACTGTACTATGCACCATACCATACCCCATACCATACCATACCCCATACCATACCCCATATCATAGGTTACCACACACCATACGATACCATACCATACACAATACCATACCATACACCATACCATACCATAACATACAATGTACCATGCCATGCCATAACATACCACATACGATACCATACCATCGCGTACTATACAGCATACCATACATCCCACCCTTCACCCACGTGCTTGACATGAAAACACGTGACGGAAGAGTCATTAAAACTGAATGAACTGACCCAGAGGTCAATAGACAAGCTTTAAGACATTAATAATAAGAAGTGGAAACATCCAGCATAAACAAGAATATCACTGCACAGCAAGAACCCCAAGCTACATGCGAGCTCCCTAGCACACAGAGAAACACAGCAACCGATCTTCCAAACATTTGCTGTTTATTTCCATATATCTCTTGTTCAGGTACAACACACCTATGTCATAGAGACTGGCTGACACACACATTTACTCTTTGGCTTGTTTCTGCTCACAAGGATTTTGATTACAGACGTACAACTGCTGCATTCCAGTCAAGCCCACTGACTAACTCCTGTTAGTATTAATCAGAGCTGCACATCATTAAGTAGAGAGCAAATCTAGCACATTTCCATCTCCTGCCTCCTGAAGGAAACACAGGCTTGTACGGCAGATGCTTTCTAGGAGGTCTAATGGTTGTGAACGCACAGCAACATCCACAGGTCAGGTGCTGGATGGACACAGACCAGAAGAGGCAGCGCAGAGACACAGGCAGAGCAAACCACAGATGAGCAGCAGAGATAAGACAGAGCACTTGCAGGGACATGTGGGTGATGGGGCTCCCTACTCAGGCTCCTGGACCTACATTTTGACCCTTCATCTTTCTCTTTTTCCTTTGTCATTCATTGCTCTTCCTGGACTTAGTTTTTCTTCAGCTTTGGGAGGGAAGAGATTTCCTGGAGGATGAGCCAGGCAAAACTGCAAGAATAAGGGATACTTCTGCTCTAAAGTATACACACAAGTTGGACAACATAGTGGGCACTGGCACCTGCTAACATTAAACTGTAGGCACAAAAATTAGGTGTGCATGGTGTCTTCCACAGCTCAGCCTGTTCCTGGGTAATCTTTCCAAGTCATTTACCAAATACCTTGTGCAGTCATTCAGTAAGGCTGGTGGTTGCAGGGAGAGAGGAGAAACAGCATTTCAGACCCCCCTTTGCAGGTTTTCACAATTGGCCTGTATTTGTGAGCTGGCAGGGCAAGGAGGACAATGCAGAAACCACGGCCAGTGCCTCAGATGGTCTCTGAAGCATCTCATGGCCAGAGAGGAACAGTGGTAGAGCGTGGCTACCTTGATGCTTCACCTAATAACTTGAGAGAGGAACTTCCCAACAGCCAAGACGGTGCCTTGAACTTCACACTGTTACCTCAAGTCATTCCTAAAGGACCCCTCTAAAGCTGAATTTGAAGTCTCTTGTTTATGAAAATCTCATTGTCCCAACAGTGGCTGGGGACAATGACAGCCCCAAAGGACAGAATCCAGCACATGTCAGGTGTCTGCTAAGCTGGACAAAAATGCTGAGATATTTGCAGGAGGAGAAGCTCGCTGCAGACCTTTTCACTGCCACAATGCCAGGACTGCCACGGGAAGAAGGAGTCTCAAAAGGAGGGGACAGAGAGGAGACAACAATGTTTCCAGCTGGACCACCAGTTCTTCTCTAATCCACCTGCACAACACCTAAATATTATTGCTGTGCCAGTCTAGATGTGATATGTCTAGGTCTGACTACGTTAACGTCCCATTTGACACATGCCTTTGTAGAGACCAAGGCAGACACAACCTAAGAGGGTTTCAGCTACATATTGATGGCACTCATTTCCATGCTATGGATCTCCTCACTCTCTCCCACTATTTTTCCCTTTACTTTTGAGATCCTACCTGCTTCTGTTTCCTTATTTATGTTTCTCTCAAGCAGCAGCTCTTTGGCTGCCACCTTGCAGAGAGTGTGATGGGCTGTTTGCCCTTCAGAGCCCAGCCCAGCATCATCTGCCACCTCTCTACAATCTTGTTTTCTCTCTGATATCTCACAAGAGGAATGACTGTCATTTCCTTCCTCCTCTTCTTTCTTCCCCTCCCTCCAGACGCATATTTTTGTATTGAGTTTTATTGCTTTCGTGGGCTCTGCCCACCAGCACCACGTGTACTGTTACACTAAGGTAACCCTTCAGCGCCGTATTATGTGGGAAAAGCAAAGAGAGCCCTTAGCTCTACCCCTGCTTCCTAGCTCATCCCAAACACCACTGAAGAGATCGAGATCCACGTTATTATCTCCTTTTCCTTGCGGTAAGAGCACCACCTTTTGGCTCCCGGCATGATGCTGGGATTTCACATCAGCAGTTCAGCAATGTCTCTGCAGAGAGCTGACATTTCCCAAAATAAGCCGTAGCTGTGCTCATTTCATCTGCAATACTGTTGCCTGGAGAAAAGAGGCTTCCACAAGCCCCTAAAGTGACAGGTCATCCTCTCAACCAACAACACGTCACCCGAGTGCTTCTTCTCCTAACTCAATAGCTTTTCAGATAAGATCACTGGTTAGCAATTAATTACAGCTCCACTTAGCTTTGTGCTCTGAGTCCAGAAAGCAGGTAGCAGCACAGCTCAAAGCCCACAGTCATTTTCAGCCCTGAATGTACATAAACATACCAATCCTATGCCCCTTCTCTGATTGGCCAACAAGTATGAAGTAATCAAATGCAAAGGAATGGTGCCCACAAACCCAGCTGCTTAAAGGAACGTCTGCACTCAAAACAGTCATTTTTCTGGAGCATGTGGTGCATCTAGCAGAAAAACAAGAACTGGGGTGCTTTTTGAGGCGAGGCAGTAAGAATTTGACATAGAAGCAGAGAGGTGGCAACCTGCACACACTTAAAATAAAAGCTCACCTTCAGTTTTCAGTGATGCTGAAACAAGGGTTCAAAACCTGGGTGTTTGGCCCCTTTATTGGTGACATCAGTCCTACAGATACAACACAAAAACTGCCATTCCTCGGAGCAACTGCTGTGACACAGACCTTAATCACCCACCAAAGCTCCCTTTCCCCACTCCAGCTGTGATAAATCAATCTCACTTTATTGATGTGATTCCCACCAGCTGGGCTCTGATCCTTCTGCCTGCCTCAGGAGTTAGTGGCACCAGCAGAGGTGAGACTCTCCTCCTCAGGGATAAAGCAGAACAGATGCACCTCTTTAACGGTGCAAATTCAATACAGTAAGGCAAGTATTTTACTCAGAATTCAGCAGAATCCACTTCGTTTCAGGGATTAATTTTTCTGTTATAGCCCCTTGGAAATGCCCTTTGGGAATGTCTGTGACACCAGAATGAAACCACTTCTTAAAGATCAAAAAATAAATGCACCTGCAGATGTCTGAAGATGCAGAGAGGATTACTACCATTCCTGAAGTCTGAGATTAAAAATCATTGTAGGTTGACTCACTTTTCCTTGAACTATGACTGTGTGCCTTGACTTTAGCAGTAGTAGAAAGTGAAGTAGTCAGGTGTAAAGATATATCCGCAAGTACCTACATTCTGATTTATAACTGGCTCCAGTAACCTGTAATTAAATCAAGCATAATAAACCAAATGGATAGCCATTTGCAACATCTTTTAAAATCTAAGCACAACTAGGCATCGGCTTTCCTTCACTACTTCTGATTCACCACTAAATGACTCTAATTTACAATACTGTTTACTAATTTGATCTTTAAAAGCCCAATAGCCCAGTCCCACTAGGGTAGTGCAAAGGATAAAACACCAGGGGACACAGACACTTTAATAAACTTGAAGTCCCCATCACCTGGGCTCAAATGCTGGCAGCCTCTAAAAAACTGGTTTAAAAGTAGGTAAAATAACTTTTACATTTTTGTCTTTCCCAGTTCACCTCTTCCCAGAGCCTGCTTCAAAGCGTCTCTCAGTGGTTTTTCAGGGTCACAGTTTGGCTAATAAGCAGCCATCTCTGGAAAGAAAACTTGGCTGAAATGAGCACATCAGCCTTCATGTCACAGTATCTAATCTCAGTTCAAATGAAAAACAAATATGTAAAGACTGGAACAATGTTTGCCTGTTAAAACAATCTAAATGAACACAACATAGGAAAGGAATAGGAAAGAGTGCAGGTATTTGCACAATAAAGTTGAACACAGGCTTGGAGGCAGCTTTTTTATGCTGTCTCCCATCCAGACACAGCTGGACCTGGAGAGGAAATTTCAAAATATTCTGCACTACTCAACAAGAGCTCCCGAAAGAAAGGACAAGAGCTTGTGCAAAGGCTGTTCCTAATCATTTACAGCCTGATGACAAACTCCTTGCAGTTGGTAGAGAGTCCCATTGATGGATTTAGGCTTTCATATGGATGCAAACCAAAATTTTCAAACGGGGCTGCTTTTAAGAAGGGGGAGAAAAACAACTTGTCCTTTATTTAGGCAGCTAAGGATGGGTTTGGGTCCTGGGCATGAAGAGATGTATTTGACAAATACAACCCGTGCCAGATTTTTGCCAGTGACCAGTAGCTCAAGCAACCTCTTATGCTGACCAACCCCTTGATCATTGCAGGTGAAGCTGACAGAGACTGTCAAACCCCTAATCCGTTCACTGTATCTTGTCTTCTTAATTTACTGAACAGAGTTCACTTAAAGCAGCCTTAAAATACTAATTATTTCAATTGATCCATAATAGGAGTGAGATCAATGAAACAACTCACTTCAAATGCCCTGGAGGTACCCTTGATAAGATACCTGCCAGTACGCAGTCATCGGTATTTTGTTGTCACCCTAGCTCCAAGAGAAGTACAATGTGATCATCTGAAGGGAAATTAAGCACTAAAGGGAAACCAAAAACTAACAAGGCAAATCAGGAAGCCAGCAGTAAAAATTTAATAGGTACACTAATTATCCATTAGGACCAAACAACTCCTCTTAGCAATAAATAGTACAAATGTTACATTGTTCTTTTATTTTATATTGAGGTGCTGTTTTAATGGTGGGAGGATAACTAGGATCTTCCCGCCTGAATCTGTAAGTGTCAGCCTCTGAAGAAATAAGCTGCGTTACGAATTTTGGCAGCAATCTGCTCACATCCCCACGTGCACCAGTAAAAGTGCTGAGGCATTGGAGGCTGACAGCAGAAATATAGAGAGCGAATAACAGCCTGGCACATTTTGACATAGGGCTTCCTCTAATGTGAGAGGTTGGTTTGTCTCCTGAGCCTCTCCTTTGATTTTACGCAGAAGCCCATTCAAATCCTCCTGTCTCAGCCTTCAGCTCACACACACAGCAGAGGGAGCTAAGCCATCAGAAAGTAAAATACCTTCCCCTCCTCATCAGTGAGAAATAGGCTACAACCCTGCCCTAAAGATCCCATCGTTCTGTAGTGAAGCTCTCTTGCAGCAAGGTTCTCTCTTTCAGCCCAGACCCCGCCTGAACACACAGCTGATGAGCAGGAGTGCATATGCAGTGCTTCTGACTCCACCTCTGCCATTATTTAATTTTTCAGGGATATTTTCCTAAAAGGGGTTTTTTCTCTACAGTATGCCTTTTACCAGCATGTTTGGTTCTACACATTGGATGTAAATCCTGGTGTTTTGAGGCAACATTCAGAACTTTTCCTTTCTGTGCTCACTCTAACCCAAATCCAGATCCTCATTACCCGTCATCAAGCCAGGAGGCTTGTCTGTCACCCTGTCCTCAGTGGGTGTTGATGTCAAGCCTGTCCTGGCCTAGGCCAGCCCTGTCAGGGGAGAGAATTCCACATTATAAAAACACAACAGCTTCTCACAGTAGCTCCATTGCTTGCAGTCTCCCCCAGTGTTTCACCACCCTCAGTGTAAAAAAAAAAATTCTTCCTCGTGCCTGGTTGAATCTACCCTCTTTTAGCCTAAAACAGTTACCCCTTGCCCTATCACAACAGGCGCTGCTAAAAAGTCAGTCCCCATCTTTCTTGTAAGTCCCCTATTAAGCACTGAAAGGCCACAATAAGGTCTTTCTGAAGCCTTCTCTTCTCCATGCTGAACAACCTCAACTCTCTCAGCCTGTCCTCACAGCAGAGCTGTTCCAGCCCTTGGATCAATTCTGTGGCTCCTCTGGCCCCTCTGCAACAGGTCCATGTCTGTCCTGTGCTGAGGGCTCCAGAGCTGGACACAGGACTCCAGGTGCGGTCACACCAGAGTGGAGCAGAGGGGCAGAATCACCTCCCTCCACCTGCTGAACACGCTCCTTGTGATGCAGCCCGAGATACTATTTGCCTTCTGGGCTGTGAGTGCACATTGCCGGCTCATGTCCAGCTTTTCATCCACCAGTACCCCCAAGTCCTTCTCCACAGGGCTGCTCTCAACCCCTTCATCCCCCAGTCTGTGTTGATACGGGGGCTTGCCCTGATCCCGGTGCAGGACCTTGCACTTGGCCTTGTTGAACCTCATGAGGTTTACATAGGCCCACTTCTTGAGCTTGTCCAGGTCACTCTGGATGGCATCCCGTCCCTCAGGTGCGTCAACTGCACCAGTCAGCTTGGTGTCATCTGCAAACTTTCTGAGAGTGCACTTGATCCCACTATCTGTGTTGTTGATGAAGATATTAAACAGTACTGGTCCCAAACTGGACCCCTAATGGACATGACCTCTCACTGGTGTCCATCAGACGCTGAGCCATTGACCCACGGCCGTGGGCACTGTCGGGCACGGACACACGTGGGGATGCTTCCCAAGCGCAGTCACGGCCAAGCTGTCTCGCGCGGAGGACACGGACACACACGTGCAAACAGTGGTGGAGATCAAAACGTCTTTATTGGGGGAGCGCTCAAAAGGGCAGCGGCCCCTCGCTGACCACAGGGAGGATCCTTCCCAAGGCATAGGCTGCATTGCTGTAGGTCTCCTCACCCAGCGTGTACAACAGGATGTAGTAGAAGAGGTCGAGACCAGTCCAGGAGGCGAAGAGCACCGCAGCAGCAAGAACAAAGATGAGGGCAAACTTGGGGCTGGCAAAGAGCATGCAGAGTGTCCTGCGGGGCAGAAGGGGCATGTGAGACAGGGCGGGGTGGAGGCTTCGCAAGCCCCTCTTGAGATGGGGTTGAGCCCCACTGGTTGCAGCAGGCATCCAGCCCATCGCAGTGGCTGCCCAGGAGCGGGTCCCGGGGCGCAGGGGACGCAGTGGGGACACTCACTGCAGCCAGTAGATGAAGCCACATCTCCTCGCCAGCGAGTCCCTCTCCTGCAGGTCAACAGAGGACAAGGACGCTTGTCAAGCACTGGTGCATGGTGGGGACAGCTGGAGTTGCACGGTGCCCCTGGCCCCCGCCTTGCGCAGGAGCGGAGCCCGTGTGTGGCTGGGACCTCCGCGGACCCTCTCCCCAGGGACACCCACGCTGGCAGGGGCACAGGGGCTGGCACAGGCTCTCCCGCTTACCAGCTGTTCTTCCAGCAGCTCCGGACGTGCCGTCTGCGGTATCTCAGACTCCCTCTGCAGCTGGCTGCGGGCAACAGGGCTTGGTTGGACGACTTACAGAGCTCCATGGCCATACAAGGGGTCCCCTTCCAAACACACACCACCCTGGGCAGGGAACGGGCTCCCCTGTCGCACCGCCTGCTGCACCTTCCCCCCACTGCGGTGCCTGCACCAGCATTGGCAGCCCCACCGTGCGGTGCTGCAGAGGCACCCTGGAGACGCATGTGGGGCCGGGGGCCCAACTCACCAGGCCTCTAAATCGTCTATCTTCTCTCGGAGATTGCTTATTTCCCGGACCAGTGCCTGGGAGAAGGAAGGGTTGCGAGTGGCTGAGCCCGCTGCGGCCCTCCGCCAATCCCCCACCCCAGGGCCTGCGGCACCCACCCCTTTTCCCCCAGCCCTTTCGGCATTACCTCGGTCTCCCGCCGCAGAGAGGCCCCGGCCTCGGCATAGAGCTTTTCCCTCTGCTAAACAACGGGTGCATCATGCGGGCGGCTGAGCTGGCACCTGGACACCCCTGGGCCTTTCCAGCCCCAGGGCCGTGCCCACTCAGGCCTCCTTCTCCCCCCTACCTGCCACATCTCTTCTTTCTTTCTTGCAGCCTCCTGCATAGCCTGGACCTGCTCCTGGGGGAGAGGAGGGGTGAGGAGCAGCCATCAGGGCAGCAGGACACTGCCACCAGTGCGCTCCCCTCGCCATTAGCGCCTCCCAGCTCCCTCTGGGCACCTCCTTTGCCCTCACGTCCCCTCTCCTTCCCAGCCCTGCAGGCGCTGTGGGCAGACACAGGGACCCCACGCCCCACTCGGGACGCAGTCGACGTCTGGACACGGTCCTGAGCAACTGGCTCTAGGTGAGCCGGCTTGAGCAGGGCCACAAGGTGAGACAACATGATCTCCAGAGGTCCCTTCCAAGCTCAACCAGTCTGTCATTCTGGGAACTCACCTTACACTGGCCCAGCAGACCCTCCAGCTGCCGGAACTCCCGGCGGCAGCTCTCAAAACATTCCGCCGCGACAGAGGTCTGGGAAGAGGAGCCGCACAGAGGCCCTGAGCCCATGGCACAGCCCCAGCCACCGCAGCTTGGGGACGTGGGCAGGGGAGGGGACACTGACCTCCGCGCTCAGCTGGGTGATGCTGTCGTTCAGCTGCTCCTGCTTCTTTGCCTGTGTGGGGAAAGGAGGGCTCAGGGGCTCAAGTCTCACAGCCCCAGCCCCCGGGGACAAGAGGGCAACTCCACACCTACCAGACGCCGCAGCATCCCCCTTTGCTTTTGAGACTCAGCAGAACGCTGAGCCAGGCACTCCCGGAGCATGCGCATGTCTTCATCCAGCACGTGCACCTCTTCCTCCAGCATGTCCCTCTCCATGCCTGCACTCGTGGGTTGGGACTCTGCAAGGCGTGAACGGCACGGCCGTGGGCACTGTCGGGCACGGACACGTGCAGAGACGCTTCCCAAGTGCAGGCACAGCCGAACTCGGAGCGCAGAGGACACAGACACACGCGTGCACACTGAGGGATGCCCAGAGCCTTCCACTGCACAGTGGACACAGGACAGGTGCTTGGCAACTACTCTCCAGACTCCTGCCCAGCAGCACCGAAGTTCTCCTCCGGATGCTTGCCCACCTCCAGGAGCAGCCCCTTTTATCCCCGCCAGGGCCCTTATGTCACACACCCACAGTGACATCACAGTGACAGGGCCAGCACTGCCCATGGAGATGTGGCCATCAGCTCCCTGGGGCTGCTGCCAAGAGCTGCTTCGGGGTCCAGCTGCGGCTGCCAAGGGAACAGGGCATCACTCGCGGCACGGCACCCACTCGCAGGAGTGCTCCTCTAGTCGAGCGTGCACGGGATTCGCACTTCTTGGCATTTATTACATTCACCTGTTGCATGTTCCTTTGTTGCTACTGCTTAGTTAATGCATTAAACAGAAATTATTTCCATAACCCCGTCCTTTGCCGGAAGTCCATCTTTGGTAGTCGAGAGTCTTCATCAGGGGTCTCTAGTGGTCCCCAGGGGTCTTCGCAGCCGCTGCTAATTTCCGCTTGGCTTTCATTGCTAATTTTGCTGTGACACCATATATGTCTCTGGGATATGCACCTTGATTCTCTGGCAAAGCATGAGCACATTCCCCAGCTAAATGACTGTAACCAATCCCTCTTTGATGGTATACATTACGGGTAGATTCTACAGTACAGTTCTCTCAAAAATCAGATAGCCATACGGTATATTGAGGAGTGGTTAAGATCATTTTCAACAAAAAACGCAAATCATGCAGAGTCAGTACTCAAGAGGAGCTTAATGCTTCTAAAAGCTTCACAGTGAATGAGGAAGTAACCCCATTTTCTCTAACTAACGTCTGTGATTCCTCTACAACTTCCTAAGATAGCTGCTGAAAGCCTGCAGGTTGCTGTTCACAACAGACCACAGGGCATGCTGTGACCGCTTTCCATTCGCCAGCTTTTTAAGCCTCTTCTCTACTTTTATCCCACACGGTTAAACTAGTGTGCACTTTCAGTAGGAAAGTATCATCTGGGGGGAATAAATCAGGCTCTCGCTCCGGGTCCGTCAGGCCAGGACCAAGGGGGTTGTCGGGCGACTCCCGCAAACCACCATTCGTCGAAAGCGTTCGCTGCCGCGTACGAGCGGGGGCTTCGTTATCAGCCAGCCCTTTCTCCACTACCGCCTCCGTGGTTAGTGCATTTTCGCACGCTCTTTCTACAGGATCCCACTCCTTCCCTGGCAAGGGAGGAGCACAAGGGTCACAGTTAGTTGCCACCCGTGCAGCTACTTCCTTCTGAGCCGCTTTTGAACTAGTAACAATTTTCCCCCAAGTGGATAAATGTTTGCAAGCAGCATTATCTCCAGTCGCTGCCTGTTCTTACAGTTCTCGTCCGACTTTATGCCATGCCTCCAAGGGAAATGTACCAGTTGTAGGAACGTCCGGGACGTGATCAGCAATCCATTCTACTAGAGTCACTAATCAGACTCCAGATACGTCCCAATTTTGCCTTTGGAATAATCGCTGAAGGAGACCTAGGCTTTGCCTTTGCTCTAGGGATATCTTCCCTGCCGTGGTTCCCAGTCGCTCCCTTTCCTCCGTGCTGGGTGCGCTGCGACTCCTGTTTCCTGGTTCAATTGGGCTTCACTACCGGAATGGCTGCTTTCTTTACAGCCACGCTGAAAGTCCCTGTTCGGGTGCCATTTGTAGCGAACGAGGCACAGACTCTCAGTGAGGCGCAATAAGAGGCATTCATTACAAACTCAGGCTTGCATTTGCACTTCATTTGCTGATTTGCTTCTGTTGCTTTTTCCATGCGAGCCACGGAACCTGACACACCAATATGATGTTCACAGAGTTCGCTTTATTGTCGGACCGGTCTAGCTTTATAGCAAAGCTGCTCTGTCCACGCGCCTTACAACAACGTGATTGGTTGTAACCCGTGTTATACAATAACATGATAGCCTGCATGTACTGTCCACGCGCTCTGCACGCGTGTGTCCGGCGACTGCTCACTCATTATTTCCTTCTAATGGTGCTCCTTTAGTTTCTTTTGTCTCTGGCTTCACCTCTCAGCCAGGCTGGCGACAGCCCCAACCCCCGGGGCAGGGGGGGGGCTCTGCCACTACATCTCCCCCTCCTTTATTTAATATAATATTAACAATACGCTGTATCATGCTTTAAAGACAGCGTGAAATACAGGGTAAGAACATTAAGGCTAATACAATTACAATTAACAAGAACAGACCTGTTTTCAATGTTCCTTTTAACCAAACAAGGCATTCACCCCAAAAAACCCAATATCTTCTGTTATATTCTTGTTCTGCAAATCTTGTATCTTTTTATCTTTTAAGTTCAAACAACATATACAATCAAACTCTTCTTAACTGTGAACATGTCCAATAACAAAATATTAATTGCTGCCCTATTTTACAAAGTGGTATTCTCAATATTGGCTACATCCGTTGCTAAAAGCGTTAACACCTCTGAGGTTAAGGGTTGTCATCACTGCAATCGGTTTCTTCTCTGTTAGCTAGCCAAGGTCTCACCCACTTTGCTGGGATCCACGAATTTTTGTGGTTACCTGTAGAAACACAAGCATATCCCCTTCCCCAGGTTATTAGTGACACAGGACCTTCCCATTATCGTGTTGTCGGATTAAACACACTAACCTTAGGCACACTGTCAGAAAAAGCTTTGACATTTTTGATATGGTGCATAACAACCGGTTCCATTTCAGTTCCACTTTTAGGATTAAGCCAGTTCAGCACATACAATGCCTTCATCAATACCTCTTCTGGGCTCACACCAATTCCCCCTTGTGTTTTCAAAACAGACAAAAGATTTTTCAACGTGCGGTGTGCACGCTCAATAATTGCCTGGCCAGGAGAATTATAAGGGACTCCAAAGAGGTGTTGTACCTTCCACTGGACGAGGAAGGTTGCAAGTCCATCAGAGCGCTATGCAGGACCATTATCTGTTTTGATTTGTGTAGGGACACCCATGACAGCAAAAGCCTGTAATAAATGACGTTTTACTGCCTTTGCATTTGCTGAGGTCAAAGCTGTAGCCCACAGCAGTCCTGAACAGGTATCTATGGAGACATGAATGTACTTCTGTCAGGCAAATGGTGCAAACTCAGTAATATCCGTTTGCCATAACTGACCTGGCTGCAAGCCCCGAGGATTTACTCCCTTTTGTTGGAGCGGTACTCTGCGGGCACAATCAGGACAAGCTGCAATAATGGCTCGAGCTTGTTCCTTGGTAAGTGTAAACTGCTTTCGGAGTGCTGCTGAGGATTGATGAAAGAATTCGTGAGCTTGTCTGGCTTGTTCAAAAGGGGATATATCTGTTACTGCCACAAGTTTGTCTATAATGCTGTTTCCTTCTACTAGACCACCTGGTATGTTAGTATGGCTTTTTATATGCATGATAAATGCTGGTGCTGTCCTGTAATCTAATACGTTCCACAAATCTAACAATGCTTCAAACAACAAGGAATTGGAAACTCACTGCAAAAGCACTCTATGTATTCTTTGTACAACTCCCACAACATAAAGAGAATCTGTTACCAGATTAACTGCACAGTTATGCCATTTTTGTAATGCTGCTAAGCATATTGAGGGCAGTTTCTTTTAAGATGTTCTGTCTGTCTGCAAGTAAAACATGCTAGGCCACAAGAAGAAGGGCTTCGGCCTTTCATTGCAGGCTTAAGTGCTGCAGCCAAGGCTGCAGCGTGGGCTTGAGCAGGTATTTTTGCTTTTTCTACCTCCTGTTGCACAATCGGTACCTGTGTGCAAGCTTCCACCATCTCTGCCAAAGAAGCACTTTTTCCCAAACTGGCTAATATCTGTTGGCATTGGGTGTTTGCATTCATCATAGCCAAATCTTTCCCCACAGCAGCTTTTGCCTCTGGAGTCAAGTTAGGAGAGGCATCTGTCGCTTCTTTCAAACGATCCACAAACTTCCTATATGGTTCCCCAGGATCTCACTCTATTGTAGAATAGGGTGGCACAGGGTTACCTAGATTTGGCATTTTTTTCAGTGCCGCCAGAGCAAGCCCTTGTGTTTGCTGCAAAATCCTTGGATGAAGTGCTGCCTGAGTGGCACCATCCGCATATTGCCCACGACCCAGTAACTGGTCCATGCTAGCTAACCGCAACGGATCATCAGCTGGTAAACGAACGTTTTCTAATACTGCCAATTCCACCTTCCCCTGCTACTTGTCCAAGAACAGCAAATACCCCGTTGGAGGAAGCAATAACTCCATCAATGCCCTAATATCTGTTGGAGTTAGTACTTGCCCCTTAAAAAATGAACTGATCAGCTGCATCGCGTGCTTATTATCCATACCATATTGCATAACTGCACTTTGGAATTGCTTAACCGTTTTCCAATCAAAGGGCGACCACTGCCTTTCTCCTCTATTATCTATGTGCACTGGCATTGCTGCAATACTACCAGGTAACATGATCCCTTCAATGGTTGCATCTCTGATTACCCCTTGCCAACGTTGCCCTGCATTATAAGAATGATCTCGAGGAATATCTCTACCCTGATGCACAGGGGCAGCACCCAAATTACCATTACTATCACTGCTATACAATTCCCTTGTGTTTCCCTGTGGATCAGTAAGTCGACGCATATTTGCAAACCGATCTGCTAACCCAGTCTCCAGCCCTTTTCCATATCGCGCTCTCAAATATTCATCTGCTTCTCTTACAGACCACATCCCATCTTCAACACATTGTCTAGCCCATTTTTGTATTCGCTCCCTTTTAATACGGAGCTCCTCGGGAGTGAGGTCTAATTCCGCCCCCTCCCTTTCCTGTTTTTCCCGTTTTTCACATTCCCTGCCAATTGCCTCCAGCCCGTCCTTAATTGCATCTGACGCCTTTTTATATGCTGTTGACCAATATGATGTTCACAGAGTTCGCTTTATTGTCGGACCGGTCTAGCTTTATAGCAAAGCTGCCCTGTCCACGCGCCTTACAACAACGTGACTGGTTGTAACTCGTGTTATACAATAACATGATAGCCTGCATGTAATGTCCATGCACTCTGCACGCATGTGTCCGGCGATTGCTCACTCATTATGACCTTCTAATGGTGCTCCTTCAGTTTCTTTTGTCTCTGGCTTCACCTCTCTGCCAGGCTGGCGACAGCCCCAACCCCCGGGGCAGGGGGACTCTGCCACTACATGCTTAGTTAGCCATTACATAAGCAATGCATTTTGTGTTCCCACTAAAGTTACTGCCATAGACACTTTTTTGTCTATCACACGCTCGTCTTCTATCCTTGGTGTTGTCACGTAGCATGCAGTCCCACTGCTTGTTCTCAAGCTGGTCAAGTTCTGCAGTTCACAAGCCTGATCTCAGCATACGGCCAGAGTACCCGTTCATCCATCTGGCTGGAGTCCAGTTGGGAAAGTATGCTTTAAAAAAAGAGTCCTGGGGTCCTGGGTGCCTCCTCGTTGGGGGGCGCCGGGGACCCACGGGCGAGCGGTCCCTGCCTTGGCCGGCAGCGGAGGGGCTGCGGCTGCAGCCCTGGGCAGAGGGACCTGCCCCCGCCGCCTGCCCTGGCTCCTCCTGGAGCTGCTCCTGCTGCACAGGGCCGGACACAGATGGAAGGGAGCTGGGAGCCCTGGGCAGGGCGGCCTCCGACGTGCTGGCTTCATCCTCCACGTCGGAGCCTGCAGGGCTGGTGGGCACCAGCCTGGGGTCAGGAGTCCCCACCCGGGAGCTGGGGGGCTGGGGCTGGCTGCGCAGCTGGAGTCGTCCTCCTCGTCCCTGTAGGAGCACAGCAGCCTCCAGGCTTCCTCGCTGCACCGCTCCACGATGACCTGGATGAGGCCACGCACCAGCGGTGCTGCATTGTCCTGGAGCTGGGGCTCCGTGCGCTAAACCAGGGCCTCCTCGTCCAGCCCGTGGCAGCACAGGGCGTACAGGATCATCCTCTGTGTTCCCACCACCAGCCACCACTGCTCCTCATAGATGGCGTTCAGCTGCAGGCTCAGCCAAGGCAGCACGGGCTCCAGGAACTGCTGGTGTCGCTGGAAAAGCCCTGCCCAGACCTGGGGCAGGAGCCCATCCACAGCCACCGTGTCCTCTGTCTCCACAGCCCCCTGCTCTTCTGGAAATGGCATCCCCATCACAAGGAACACAGGGGACCCTGTGGGGCCAGAGCGGCTGCTGCTGACCGGGCGGCTGGGAGCTGCGCTGGCCTGGATGCTGGCCAGGCTTTGCTGTCCAGGGGACACGGTGACACACAGGTAGCCGTCTCCCCGCACAGAAAACTTGATCTCTTGCATCTGGCCGCTGCAGAGTGGGCAAGTAGATGTCCTTTGACATTCCAAGTTTGACTGTGTCAGAGTAAAGGGTGCTATAGTCATCTACACGTTTAGAAGGACAGGCCCCTAGCCATACCCAACCCCATCCCATCCCCCATCCCATCCCCCATCCCACGCAATCCCAGCCCATCCCATTTCCTATCCAATCCCATTCCACGCAATCCAAGCCCATCCCATGTCGTATCCCATCCCCTATCCCATGCCGTACCATCCCCCATCCCCTATTCCATCCCATCCCATCCCGAACAATACCATCCCCCATCCCATTCCATCGGATCCCAATGCATCCCATATCATGCACTGTACCTTCCCATACACCATACCATCCCATACCATGCACTATACCATACACGGTACAATACCATACAAAAACATACCCCAAACAGTACCATGCCATACACCATACAATACCATACAAAAACATACCCCAAAACAATACCATACCCCATACCCCATATCAGACAGCATACCCCATACCAGACACCATACCTCATACCAGACCGTATGCTGTACCATACCATACAGCATATGATACCATATCATACGATACCACACCAGACACCATACCATACCATACCATACAATACTCCATACCATACAATACCATATCGTACGATACCATACCATACACCATGCGATATGATACCATACCATACCATACCATACATACACCATAGCATACCGTACCATACTGTACTACAGGCCATCCCATCGCATCCCATTGCATCCCATATACCATACCATACGCCGTATCATCCCATACCATACCGCATACCAGTACACACAAAACCATACCCCATACCATGCCATACACCATACCATACACCGTACCATACCATATCATACACCATACCATACTGTACACCATATCGTACCATGCCATACACCATACCATACGGTACCAGAAATCATTCCATACCATATACCATACCGTACTGTACACCATACCATACAACATACCACTCCATACCATAGAATACAATGTACCATACCATACAGCATACCATACCATACCATGCCATACCTTGCCATACCTTGCGGTACACCTTACCATACACCATACCATACCATACAATACAACGTACTATACCACACCATAGAGTTTACCATACCGTACCATACCATACCAGACACGATACACCATACACCGTACCGTAACATACCCCATACCATAACATACACCATACCATACCCCCTACCATACCAGAACCCATATCATATCCCATCCCATCCCATCCCATCCCATCCCATCCCATCCCATCCCATCCCATCCCATACGATACCATACCATACCATACCATAACACACAACATACCATACCATATAATACCATAGCATACCCCGCAGCATACCTTACTATGCACCATACCATACACCATACCATAC
Source organism: Patagioenas fasciata (assembly GCF_037038585.1). Taxonomy (NCBI): domain Eukaryota; kingdom Metazoa; phylum Chordata; class Aves; order Columbiformes; family Columbidae; genus Patagioenas; species Patagioenas fasciata. The sequence continues at coordinate 74,499,838 of NC_092560.1, read as the reverse complement.
CCGATACCATACCATACCCCATACCATACCCCATACCATAGGTTACCACACACCATATGATACCATACCATACCATACACAATACCATACCATAACATACAACATATCATGCCATACCATAATATACCACATACTATATCATACCATCGCATACTATACAGCATACCATACATCCCACCCTTCACCCACGTGCTTGACATGAAAACACATGCTGTTTCATGTCATCCCATCCCATCCCCCATCCCATCCCATCCCTTCCCATCCCATCCCATCCCATCCCATCCCATCCCATCCCATCCCATCCCATCCCATCCCATCCCATCCCATCCCATCCCATCCCCCATCCCATTCTCCATTCCATCCCATCCCATGCAATCTCAGCGCATCTGATTTCATATCCCATCCCATCCCACGCAATCCCAGCCCATCTCATGTCATATCCCATCCCATCCCATGCCGTACCATCCCCCATCCCCTATCCCATCCCATCCCATGCCGTACCATCCCCCATCCCACCCCATCCCAAACAATACCAGCCCCCATCCCATTACATCAGATCCCAATGCATCCCATATCATGCACTATACTTTCCCATACACCATACCATCCCATATCACGCACTATACCATCCCATACACCATACCATCCCATATCACGCACTATACCATCCCATACACCATACCATCCCAAATCATGCACTATACCATCGCATACATCATACCATCCCATATCATGCACTATACCATCCCATACACCATACCATCCCATATCACGCACTATACCATCCCATACACCGTACCATCCCATATCAGGCACTGTACCATCACGTATCATGCACTATACCATCCCATACACCATACCATCCCATACCGTGCACTATACCATCCCATACACCATATCATCCCATACCATGCACTATACTATACATCTTACAATACAAAAATATACCCCAAATGCTACCATACCAAAACATACCCCAAGTAGTACCATACCATACACTATACAATACCATACAAAAACATATCACAAACAATACCATACCCCATACCAGACACCATACCCCATACCAGACATCATACCCCATACCAGACCGTATGCTATACCATCCCATACACCATACCGTACCATACCATACCATACACCATATGACACCATATCATACGATACCACACCAGACACCATACCATACCATACCATACAATACTCCATACCATACAATACCATACCATACACCATACGATATGATACCATACCATACCATACCATACATACACCGTAGCATATCATAGCATACTGTACTACAGGCCGTGCCATCGCATCCCATATACCATACCATACGCCGTATCATCCCATACCATACCGCATACCAGTACATGCAAAACCATACCCCATACCATGCCATACACCATACCATACACCATACCATACACCATACCATACACCATACCATACACCATATCATACCGTACACCATATCGTACCATACCATACACCATACCATACGGTACCACAAATCATTCCATACCATATACCATACCGTACACCATACCACTCCATACCACAGAATACAACGTACCATACCGTACAGCATAGCATAGCATACCATGCCATGCCTTGCCATACACCTTACCATACCATACACCTTACCAGACCGTACACCATACCATACAATACAACATACTATACCACACCATAGATTTTACCATACCATACCACACACGATACACCATAGACCATACTGTAACATACCCCATACCATAACATACACCATACCATACCCCCTACTATGCCAGAACCCATATCATATCCCATACCATACCATCCCCAACACGATACCATACCATACCATACGATACCATAACACACAACATACCATACCATATGATGCCATACGATACCCCGCACCATACTGTACTATGCACCATACCATACCCCATACCATACCCCATACCATACACCATACCATAGGTTACCACACACCATACGATACCATACCATACCATACACAATACCATACCACACACCATACCATACCATACCATACAACGTACCATGCCATGCCATAACATACCACATACGATACCATACCATCGCGTACTATACAGCATACCATACATCCCACCCTTCACCCATGTGCTTGACATGAAAACACGTGATGGAAGAGTCATTAAAGCTGAATGAACTGACCTAGAGGTCAATAGACAAGCTTTAAGACATTAATGATAAGAAGTGGAAACATCCAGCATAAACAAGAATATCACTGCACAGCAAGAACCCCAAGCTACATGCGAGCTCCCTAGCACACAGAGAAACACAGCAACCGGTCTTCCAAACATTTGCTGTTTATTTCCATATATCTCTTGTTCAGGTACAACACACCTATGTCATAGGGACTGGCTGACACACACATTTACTCTTTGGCTTGTTTCTGCTCACAAGGATTTCGATTACAGACGTACAACTGCTGTATTCCAGTCAAGCCCACTGACTAACTCCTGTTAGTATTAATCAGAGCTGCACATCATTAAGTAGAGAGCAAATCTAGCACATTTCCATCTCCTGCCTCCTGAAGGAAACACAGGCTTGTACGGCAGATGCTTTCTAGGAGGTCTAATGGTTCTGAACGCACAGCAACATGCACAGGTCAGGTGCTGGATGGACACAGACCAGAAGAGGCAGCGCAGAGACACAGGCAGAGCAAACCACAGATGAGCAGCAGAGATAAGACAGAGCACTTGCAGGGACATGTGGGTGATGGGGCTCCCTGCTCAGGCTCCTGGACCTACATTTTGACCCTTCATCTTTCTGTTTTTCCTTTGTCATTCATTGCTCTTCCTGGACTTAGTTTTTCTTCAGCTTTGGGAGGGAAGAGATTTCCTGGAGGATGAGCCAGGCAAAACTGCAAGAATAAGGGATACTTCTGCTCTAAAGTATACACACAAGTTGGACAACATAGTGGGCACTGGCACCTGCTAACATTAAACTGTAGGCACAAAAATTAGGTGTGCATGGTGTCTTCCACAGCTCAGCCTGTTCCTGGGTAATCTTTCCAATTCATTCACCAAATACCTTGTGCAGTCATTCAGTAAGGCTGGTGGCTGCAGGGAGAGAGGAGAAACAGCATTTCAGACCCCCCTTTGCAGGTTTTCACAATTGACCTGTATTTGTGAGCTGGCAGGGGAAGGAGGACAATGCAGAAACCACGGCCAGTGCCTCAGATGGTCTCTGAAGCATCTCATGGCCAGAGAGAAACAGTGGTAGAGCGTGGCTACCTTGATGCTTCACCTAATAACTTGAGAGAGGAACTTCCCAACAGCCAAGACGGTGCCTTGAACTTCACACTGTTACCTCAAGTCATTCCTAAAGGACCCCTCTAAAGCTGAATTTGAAGTCTCTTGTTTATGAAAATCTCATTGTCCCAACAGTGGCTGGGGACAATGACAGCCCCAAAGGACAGAATCCAGCACATGTCAGGTGTCTGCTAAGCTGGACAAAAATGCTGAGATATTTGCAGGAGGAGAAGCTCGCTGCAGACCTTTTCACTGCCACAATGCCAGGACTGCCACGGGAAGAAGGAGTCTCAAAAGGAGGGGACAGAGAGGAGACAACAATGTTTCTGGCCGGATCACCAGTTCTTCTCTAATCCACCTGCACAACACCTAAATATTATTGCTGTGCCAGTCTAGATGTGATATGTCTATGTCTGACTAGGTTAACGTCCCATTTGACACATGCCTTTGTAGAGACCAAGGCAGACACAACCTAAGAGGGTTTCAGCTACATATTGATGGCACTCACTTCCATGCTAAGGATCTCCTCACTCTCTCCCACTATTTTCCCCTTTACTTTTGAGATCCTACCTGCTTCTGTTTCCTTATTTATGTTTCTCTCAAGCAGCAGCTCTTTGGCTGCCACCTTGCAGAGAGTGTGATGGGCTGTTTGCCCTTCAGAGCCCAGCCCAGCATCATCTGCCACCTCTCTACAATCTTGTTTTCTCTCTGATATCTCACAAGGTGAATGACTGTCATTTCCTTCCTCCTCTTCTTTCTTCCCCTCCCTCCAGACGCATATTTTTGTATTGAGTTTTATTGCTTTCGTGGGCTCTGCCCACCAGCACCACGTGTACTGTTACACTAAGGTAACCCTTCAGCGCCGTATTATGTGGGAAAAGCAAAGAGAGCCCTTAGCTCTCCCCCTGCTTCCTAGCTCATCCCAAACACCACTGAAGAGATCGAGATCCACGTTATTATCTCCTTTTCCTTGCGGTAAGAGCACCACCTTTTGGCTCCCGGCATGATGCTGGGATTTCACATCAGCAGTTCAGCAGTGTCTCCGCAGAGAGCTGACATTTCCCAAAATAAGCCGTAGCTGTGCTCATTTCATCTGCAATACTGTTGCCTGGAGAAAAGAGGCTTCCACAAGCCCCTAAAGTGACAGGTCATCCTCTCAACCAACAACACGTCACCCGAGTGCTTCTTCTCCTAACTCAATAGCTTTTCAGATAAGATCACTGGTTAGCAATTAATTACAGCTCCACTTAGCTTTGTGCTCTGAGTCCAGAAAGCAGGTAGCAGCACAGCTCAAAGCTCACAGTCATTTTCAGCCCTGAATGTACATAAACATACCAATCCTATGATCCTTCTCTGATTGACCAACAAGCATTAATTTTTCTGTTATAGCCCCTTGGATATCCCCTTTGGGAATGTCTGTGACACCAGAAGGAAACCACTTCTTAAAGATCAATAAATAAATGCACCTGCAGATGTCTGAAGATGCAGAGAGGATTACTACCATTCCTGAAGTCTGAGATTAAAAATCATTGTAGGTTGACTCACTTTTCCTTGAACTATGACTGTGTGCCTTGACTTTAGCAGTAGTAGAAAGTGAAGTAGTCAGGTGTAAAGATATATCCGCAAGTACCTACATTCTGATTTATAACTGGCTCCAGTAACCTTTAATTAAATCCAGCATAATAAACCAAATGGATAGCCATTTGCAACATCTTTTAAAATCTAAGCACAATTAGGCATCAGCTTTCCTTCACTACTTCTGATTCACCGCTAAATGACTCTAATTTACATTACTGTTTACTAATTTGATCTTTAAAAGCCCAATAGCCCAGTCCCACTAGGGTAGTGCAAAGGATAAAACACCAGGGGACACAGACACTTTAATAAACTTGAAGTCCCCATCACCTGGGCTCAAATGCTGGCAGCCTCTAAAAAACTGGTTTAAAAGTAGGTAAAATATCTTTTACATTTTTCTCTTTCCCAGTTCACCTCTTCCAAGAGCCTGCTTCAAAGCGTCTCTCAGTGGTTTTTCAGGGTCACAGTTTGGCTAATAAGCAGCCATCTCTGGAAAGAAAACTTGGCTGAAATGAGCACATCAGCCTTCATGTCACAGTATCTAATCTCAATTCAAATGAAAAACAAATATGTAAAGACTGGAACAATGTTTGCCTGTTAAAACAACCTAAATGATCACAACATAGGAAAGGAATAGGAAAGAGTGCAGGTATTTGCACAATAAAGTTGAACACAGGCTTGGAGGCAGCTTTTTTATGCTGTCTCCCATCCAGACACAGCTGGACCTGGAGAGGAAATTTCAAAATATTCTGCACTACTCAACAAGAGCTCCCGAAAGAAAGGACAAGAGCTTGTGCAAAGGCTGTTCCTAATCATTTACAGCCTGATGACAAACTCCTTGCAGTTGGTAGAGAGTCCCATTGATGGATTCAGGCTTTCATATGGATGCAAACCAAAATTTTCAAATGGGGCTGCTTTTAAGAAGGGGGAGAAAAACAACTTGTCCTTTATTTAGGCAGCTAAGGATGGGTTTGGGTCCTGGTCATGAAGAGATGTATTTGACAAATACAGCCCGTGCCAGATTTTTGCCAGTGACCAGTAGCTCAAGCAACCTCTTATGCTGACCAACCCCTTGATCATTGCAGGTGAAGCTGACAGAGACTGTCAAACCCCTAATCCGTTCACTGTATCTTGTCTTCTTAATTTACTGAACAGAGTTCACTTAAAGCAGCCTTAAAATACTAATTATTTCAATTGATCCATAATAGGAGTGAGATCAATGAAACAACTCACTTCAAATGCCCTGGAGGTACCCTTGATAAGATACCTGCCAGTACGCAGTCATCGGTATTTTGTTGTCACCCTAGCTCCAAGAGAAGTACAATGTGATCATCGGAAGGGAAATGAAGCACTAAAGGGAAACCAAAAACTAACAAGGCAAATAAGGAAGCCAGCAGTAAAAATTTAATAGGTACACTAATTATCCATTAGGACCAAACAACTCCTCTACCAATAGTGGGCACTGTCGGGCACGGACACATGTGGGGATGCTTCCCAAGCGCAGTCACGGCCAAGCTGTCTCGCGCGGAGGACACGGACACACACGTGCAAACGGTGGTGGAGATCAAAACGTCTTTATTGGGGGAGCACTCAAAAGGGCAGCGGCCCCTCGCTGACCACAGGGAGGATCCTTCCCAAGGCATAGGCTGCATTGCTGTAGGTCTCCTCACCCAGTGTGTACAACAGGATATAGTAGAAGAGGTCGAGGCCAGTCCAGGAGGCGAAGAGCACCGCAGCAGCAAGAACGAAGATGAGGGCAAACTTGGGGCTGACAAAGAGCATGCAGAGTGTCCTGCGGGGCAGAAGGGGCATGTGAGACAGGGCAGGGTGGAGGCTTCGCAAGCCCCTCTTGAGATGGGGTTGAGCCCCACTGGTTGCAGCAGGCATCCAGCCCATCGCAGTGGCTGCCCAGGAGTGGGTCCCGGGGCGCAGGGGACGCAGTGGGGACACTCACTGCAGCCAGTACATGAAGCCGCATCTCCTTGGCAGCGAGTCCCTCTCCTGCAGGTCAACAGAGGACAAGGACGCTTGTCAAGCACTGGTGCATGGTGGGGACAGCTGGAGTTGCACGGTGCCCCTGGCCCCCGCCTTGCGCAGGAGCGGAGCCCGTGTGTGGCTGGGACCTCCGCGGACCCTCTCCCCAGGGACACCCACGCTGGCAGGGGGACAGGGGCTGGCACAGGCTCTCCCGCTTACCAGCTGTTCTTCCACCAGCTCTGGACGTGCCGTCTGCGGTATCTCAGACTCCTTCTGCAGCTGGCTGCGGGCAACAGGGCTTGGTTGGACGACTTACAGAGCTCCATGGCCATACAAGGGGTCCCCTTCCAAACACACACCAGCCCGGGCAGGGAACGGGCTCCCCTGTCGCACCGCCTGCTGCACCTTCCCCCCACTGCGGTGCCTGCACCAGCATTGGCAGCCCCACCGTGCGGTGCTGCAGAGGCACCCTGGAGACGCGTGTGGGGCCAGGGGCCCAACTCACCAGGCCTCTAAATCGTCTATCTTCTCTCGAAGATTGCTTATTTCCCGGGACAGTGCCTGGGAGAAGGAAGGGTTGCGAGTGGCTGAGCCCGCTGCGGCCCTCCGCCAATCCCCCACCCCAGGGCCTGCGGGCACCCACCCCTTTTCCCCCAGCCCTTTCGGCATTACCTCGGTCTCCCGCCGCAGAGAGGCCCCGGCCTCGGCATAGAGCTTTTCCCTCTGCTAAACAACGGGTGCATCATGCGGGCGGCTGAGCTGGCACCTGGACACCCCTGGGCCTTTCCAGCCCCAGGGCCGTGCCCACTCAGGCCTCCTTCTCCCCCCTACCTGCCACATCTCTTCTTTCTTTCTTGCAGCCTCCTGCATAGCCTGGACCTGCTCCTGGGGGAGAGGAGGGGTGAGGAGCAGCCATCAGGGCAGCAGGACACTGCCACCAGTGCGCTCCCCTCGCCATTAGCACCTCCCAGCTCCCTCTGGGCACCTCCTTTGCCCTCACGTCCCCTCTCCTTCCCAGCCGTGCAGGCGCTGTGGGCAGACACAGGGACCCCCACGCCCCACTCGGGACGCAGTCCACGTCTGGACACGGTCCTGAGCAACTGGCTCTAGGTGAGCCGGCTTGAGCAGGGCCACAAGGTGAGACAACATGATCTCCAGAGGTCCCTTCCAAGCTCAACCGGTCTGTCATTCTGGGAACTCACCTTACACTGGCCCAGCAGACCCTCCAGCTGCCGGAACTCCCGGCGGCAGCTCTCAAAACATTCCGCCGCGACAGAGGTCTGGGAAGAGGAGCCGCACAGAGGCCCTGAGCCCCTGGCACAGCCCCAGCCACCGCAGCTTGGGGACGTGGGCAGGGGAGGGGACACTGACCTCCGCGCTCAGCTGGGTGATGCTGTCGTTCAGCTGCTCCTGCTTCTTTGCCTGTGTGGGGAAAGGAGGGCTCAGGGGCTCAAGTCTCACAGCCCCAGCCCCGGGGACAAGAGGGCGACTCCACACCTACCAGACGCCGCAGCATCCCCCTTTGCTTTTGAGACTCAGCAGAACGCTGAGCCAGGCACTCCCGGAGCATGCGCATGTCTTCATCCAGCACGTCCACCTCTTCCTCCAGCATGTCCCTCTCCATGCCTGCACTCGTGGGTTGGGACTCTGCAAGGCGTGAACGGCACGGCCGTGGGCACTGTCGGGCACGGACACGTGCAGAGACGCTTCCCAAGTGCAGGCGCAGCCGAAGTCGGAGCGCAGAGGACACAGACACACGCGTGCACACTGAGGGATGCCCAGAGCCTTCCACTGCACAGTGGACACAGGACAGGTGCTTGGCAACTACTCTCCAGACTCCTGCCCAGCAGCACCGAAGTTCTCCTCCGGATGCTTGCCCACCTCCAGGAGCAGCCCCTTTTATCCCCGCCAGGGCCCTTATGTCACACACACCCCACAGTGACATCACAGTGACAGGGCCAGCACTGCCCATGGAGATGTGGCCATCAGCTCCCTGGGGCTGCTGCCAAGAGCTGCTTCGGGGTCCAGCTGCGGCTGCCAAGGGAACAGGGCATCACTCGCGGCACGGCACCCACTCGCAGGAGTGCTCCTCTAGTTGAGCGTGCACGGGATTCGCACTTCTTGGCATTTATTACATTCACCTGTTGCATGTTCATTTGTTGCTACTGCTTAGTTAATGCATTAAACAGAAATTATTTCCACAACCCCGCCCTTTGCCGGAAGGCCATCTTTGGTAGTCGAGAGTCTTCATCAGGGGTCTCTAGTGGTCCCCAGGGGTCTTCGCAGCCGCTGGTAATTTCCGCTTGGCTTTCATTGCTGATTTTGCTGTGACACCATATATGTCTCTGGGATATGCACCTTGATTCTCTGGCAAAGCATGAGCACATTCCCCAGCTAAACGACTGTAACCAATCCCTCTTTGATGGTATAGATTACGGGTAGATTCTGTGGTACAGTTCTCCCAAAAATCAGATAGCCATACGGTATATTGAGGAGTGGTTAAGATCGTTTTCAACAAAGAACGCAAATCATGCAGAGTCAGTACTCAGGAGGAGTTTAATGCTTCTAAAAGCTTCACAATGAATGAGGAAGTAACCCCATTTTCTCTAACTAACGTCTGTGATTCCTCTACAACTTCCTAAGATAGCTGCTGAAAGCCTGCAGGTTGCTGTTCACAACAGACCACAGGGCATGCTGTGACCGCTTTCCATTCGCCTGCTTTTTAAGCCTCTTCTCTACTTTTATCCCACACGGTTAAACTAGTGTGCACTTTCAGTAGGAAAGTATCATCTGGGGGGAATAAATCAGGCTCTCGCTCCGGGTCCGTCAGGCCAGGACCAAGGGGGTTGTCGGGCGACTCCCGCAAACCACCATTCGTCGAAAGCGTTCGCTGCCGCGTACGAGCGGGGGCTTCGTTATCAGGCAGCCCTTTCTCCACTACCGCCTCCGTGGTTAGTGCATTTCCGCACGCTCTTTCTACAGGATCCCACTCCTTCCCTGGCAAGGGAGGAGCACAAGGGTCACAGTTAGTTGCCACCCGTGCAGCTACTTCCTTCTGAGCCGCTTTTGAACTAGTAACAATTTTCCCCCAAGTGGATAAATGTTTGCAAGCAGCATTATCTCCAGTCGCTGCCTGTTCTTACAGTTCTCGTCCGACTTTATGCCATGCCTCCAAGGGAAATGTACCAGTTGTATGGAAGTCCGGGACGTGATCAGCAATCCATTCTACTAGAGTCACTAATCAGACTCCAGATACGTCCCAATTTTGCCTTTGGAATAATCGCTGAAGGAGACCTAGGCTTTGCCTTTGCTCTAGGGATATCTTCCCTGCCGTGGTTCCCAGTCGCTCCCTTTCCTCCGTGCTGGGTGCGCTGCGACTCCTGTTTCCTGGTTCAATTGGGCTTCACTACCGGAATGGCTGCTTTCTTTACAGCCACGCTGAAAGTCCCTGTTCGGGTGCCATTTGTAGCGAACGAGGCACAGACTCTCAGTGAGGCGCAATAAGAGGCATTCATTACAAACTCAGGCTTGCATTTGCACTTCATTTGCTGATTTGCTTCTGTTGCTTTTTCCATGCGAGCCACGGAACCTGACACACCAATATGATGTTCACAGAGTTCGCTTTATTGTCGGACCGGTCTATTTTTATAGCAAAGCTGCCCTGTCCACGCGCCTTACAACAACGTGATTGGTTGTAACTCGTGTTATACAATAACATGATAGCCTGCATGTACTGTCCACGCGCTCTGCACGCATGTGTCCGGCGATTGCTCACTCATTATTTCCTTCTAATGGTGCTCCTTCAGTTTCTTTTGTCTCTGGCTTCACCTCTCAGCCAGGCTGGAGACAGCCCCTCCCCCCGGGGCGGGGGGAGTCTGCCACTACATGCTTAGTTAGCCATTACATAAGCAATGCATTTTGTGTTCCCACTAAAGTTACTGCCATAGACACTTTTTTGTCTATCACACGCTCGTCTTCTATCCTTGGTGTTGTCACGTAGCATGCAGTCCCACTGCTTGTTCTCAAGCTGGTCAAGTTCTGCAGTTCACAAGCCTGATCTCAGCATACGGCCAGAGTACCTGTTCATCCATCTGGCTGGAGTCCAGTTGGGAAAGTATGCTTTAAAAAAAGAGTCCTGGGGTCCTGGGTTCCTCCTCTTTCGGGGGCGCCGGGGACCAACGGGCGAGCGGTCCCTGCCTTGGCCGGCAGCGGAGGGGCTGCGGCTGCAGCCCTGGGCAGAGGGACCTGCCCCCGCCGCCTGCCCTGGCTCCTCCTGGAGCTGCTCCTGCTGCACAGGGCCGGACACAGATGGAAGGGAGCTGGGAGCCCTGGGCAGGGCGGCCTCCGACGTGCTGGCTTCATCCTCCACGTTGGTGCCTGCAGGGCTGGTGGGCACCAGCCTGGGGTCAGGAGTCCCCACCCGGGAGCTGGGGGGCTGGGGCTGGCTGCACATCTGGAGTCGTCCTCCTCGTCCCTGTAGGAGCACAGCAGCCTCCAGGCCTCCTCGCTGCACCGCTCCACGATGACCTGGATGAGGCCACGCACCAGCGGTGCTGCATTGTCCTGGAGCTGGGGCTCCATGCGGTGGACCAGGGCCTCCTCGTCCAGCCCCTGGCAGCACAGGGCGTACACGATCATCCTCTGTGTTCCCACCGCCAGCCACCACTGCTCCTCATAGATGGCATCCAGCTCCAGGCTCAGCCAGGGCAGCACGGGCTCCAGGAACTGCTGGTGTCGCTGGAAAAGCCCTGCGGGGCCAGAGCGGCTGCTGCTGCCCGGCGGCTGGGAGCTGCACTGGCCTGGATGCTGGCCAGGCTTGGCTGTGCAGGGGACACGGTGACACACAGGTAGTCGTCTCCCCGCACAGAAAACTTGATCTCTTGCATCTGGCCTCTGCAGAGTGGGCAAGCAGAAGTCCTTTGACATTCCAAGTTTGACTGTGTCAGAGTAAAGGGTGCTATAGTCATCTGCATGTTTAGAAGGACAGGCCTCTAGCCATCCCCCATCCCATCCCATCCCCCATCCCATCCCCCATCCCACGCAATCCCAGCCCATCCCATTTCCTATCCCATCCCATTCCACACAATCCCAGCCCATCCCATGTCGTATCCCATCCCATCCCATGCCGTACCATCCCCCATCCCCTATCCCATCCCATCCCATGCCGTACCATCCCCCATCCCCTATCCCGTCCCATCCCATCCCATGTCGTACCATCCCCTATCCCATCCATGCCGAACAATACCATCCCCCATCCCATTCCATCAGATCCCAATGCATCCCATATCATGCACTATACCTTCCCATACACCATACCATCCCATACCATGCACTATACCATACACCGTACAATACCATACAAAAACATACGCCAAACAATACCATACCCCATACCCCATATCAGACACCATACTCCATACCAGACCGTATGCTGTACCATACCATACACCATATGATACCATATCATACGATACCACACCAGACACCATACCATACCATACCATACAATACTCCATACCATACAATACCATATCGTACGATACCATACCATACACCATGCGATATGATACCATACCATACTATACCATACCGTACATACACCATAGCATACCATACCATACTGTACTACAGTCCATCCCATCGCATCCCATTGTATCCCATATACCATACCATACGCCATATCATCCCATACCATACCGCATACCAGTACATACAAAACCATACCCCATACTATGCCATACACCATACCATACACCATACCATGCCATATGATACACCATACCATACTTTACACCATATCGTACCATGCCATACACCATACCATACGGTACCACAAATCATTCCATACCATATACCATACCGTACTGTACACCATACCATACAACATACCACTCCATAGCATAGAATACACCATACCATGCCATATGATACACCATACCATACTTTACACCATATCGTACCATGCCATACACCATACCATACGGTACCACAAATCATTCCATACCATATACCATACCGTACTGTACACCATACCATACAACATACCACTCCATACCATAGAATACAACGTACCATACCATACAGCATACCATACCATACCATGCCATACCTTGCGTTACACCTTACCATACACCATACCATACCATACAATACAACATACTATACCACACCATAGAGTTTACCATACCGTACCATACCATACCAGACACGATACACCATACACCATACCGTAACATACCCCATACCATAACATACACCATACCATACCCCCTACCATACCAGAACCCATATCATATCCCATACCATACTATCCCCCACACCATACCATACCATACCATACCATACCATACCATACCATACCATACCATACCATACCATACCATACCATACCATACCATACCATACGAAACCATACCATACCATATAATACCATGGCATACCCCGCACCATACCCTACTATGCACCATACCATACACCATACCATACCCGATACCATACCATGCCCCATACCATACCCCATACTATAGGTTACCACACACCATATGATACCATACGATACCATACACAATACCATACCATAACATACAACGTATCATGCCATGCCATAATATACCACATACTATACCATACCATCGCGTACTATACAGCATACCATACATCCCACCCTTCACCCACGTGCTTGACATGAAAACACACGGTGTTTCATGTCATCCCATCGCATCCCACCCCATCCCATCCTCCATCCCATCCCATGCAATCCCAACGCATCTGATTCCATATCCCATCCCAACCCACGCAATCCCATCCCATCCCATGTCATATCCCATCCCATTCGTACAATCCCCTATCACCTATCCCATCCCATGCTGTACCATCCCCCATCCCACCCCATCCCAAACAATACCAGCCCCTATCCCATTGCATCAGATCCCAATGCATCCCATATCATGCACTATACCTTCCCATACACCATACCATCCCATATCATGCACTATACCATCCCATACACCATACCATCCCATATCATGCCCTGTACCATCCCATATCATGCACTATACCATCCCATACACCATACCATCCCATACCATGCACTATACCATCCCATACACCATATCATCCCATACCATGCACTATACCATACACCATACAATACAAAAATATACCCCAAATACTACCATACCAAAAGATACCCCAAGTAGTACCATACCATACACTATACAATACCATACAAAAACATATCACAAACAATACCATACCCCATACCAGACACCATACCCAATACCAGACCGTATGCTATACCATACCATACACCATAATGTACCGTACCATACCATACACCATATGATACCATATCATACGATACCAGACCAGACATCATACCATACTATACAATACTCTATAGCACACAATACCATACCATACAACATACGATATGATACCATACCATACATACACCGTAGCATACCGTACCATACTGTACTACAGGCCATCCCATCGCATCCCATATACCATACCATATGCCGTATCATCCCATACCATACCGCATACCAGTACATGCAAAACCATACCCCATACCATGCCATACACCATACCATACACCATACCATACCGTATCAAGCACCATACCATACTACACCATATCGTACCATACCATACACCATACCATACGGTACCACAAATCATTCCATACCATATACCATACTGTACACCATACCACTCCATACCGCAGAATACAACGTACCATACCATACATCATACCATACCATACCATGCCATGCCTTGCCATACACCTTACCATACCATACGCCATACCATACCATACAATACATCATACTATACCACACCACAGAGTTTACCATACCATACCAGACACGATACACCATAGACCATACCGTAACATACCCCATATCATAACATACACCATACCATACCCCATATCATACCCTATACCATACCATCACCCACACCATACCATACCATACCATACCATAACACACAACATACCATACCGTATGATGCCATACGATACCCCGCACCATACTGTACTATGCACCATACCATACCCCATACCATACCATACCCCATACCATACCCCATATCATAGGTTACCACACACCATACGATACCATACCATACACAATACCATACCATACACCATACCATACCATAACATACAATGTACCATGCCATGCCATAACATACCACATACGATACCATACCATCGCGTACTATACAGCATACCATACATCCCACCCTTCACCCACGTGCTTGACATGAAAACACGTGACGGAAGAGTCATTAAACCTGAATGAACTGACCCAGAGGTCAATAGACAAGCTTTAAGACATTAATAATAAGAAGTGGAAACATCCAGCATAAACAAGAATATCACTGCACAGCAAGAACCCCAAGCTACATGCGAGCTCCCTAGCACACAGAGAAACACAGCAACCGATCTTCCAAACATTTGCTGTTTATTTCCATATATCTCTTGTTCAGGTACAACACACCTATGTCATAGGGACTGGCTGACACACACATTTACTCTTTGGCTTGTTTCTGCTCACAAGGATTTTGATTACAGACGTACAACTGCTGTATTCCAGTCAAGCCCACTGACTAACTCCTGTTAGTATTAATCAGAGCTGCACATCATTAAGTAGAGAGCAAATCTAGCACATTTCCATCTCCTGCCTCCTGAAGGAAACACAGGCTTGTACGGCAGATGCTTTCTAGGAGGTCTAATGGTTCTGAACGCACAGCAACATGCTCAGGTCAGGTGCTGGATGGACACAGACCAGAAGAGGCAGCGCAGAGACACAGGCAGAGCAAACCACAGATGAGCAGCAGAGATAAGACAGAGCACTTGCAGGGACATGTGGGTGATGGGGCTCCCTGCTCAGGCTCCTGGACCTACATTTTGACCCTTCATCTTTCTCTTTTTCCTTTGTCATTCATTGCTCTTCCTGGACTTAGTTTTTCTTCAGCTTTGGGAGGGAAGAGATTTCCTGGAGGATGAGCCAGGCAAAACTGCAAGAATAAGGGATACTTCTGCTCTAAAGTATACACACAAGTTGGACAACATAGTGGGCACTGGCACCTGCTAACATTAAACTGTAGGCACAAAAATTAGGTGTGCATGGTGTCTTCCACAGCTCAGCCTGTTCCTGGGTAATCTTTCCAATTCATTTACCAAATACCTTGTGCAGTCATTCAGTAAGGCTGGTGGTTGCAGGGAGAGAGGAGAAACAGCATTTCAGAGCCCCCTTTGCAGGTTTTCACAATTGGCCTGTATTTGTGAGCTGGCAGGGCAAGGAGGACAATGCAGAAACCACGGCCAGTGCCTCAGATGGTCTCTGAAGCATCTCATGGCCAGAGAGGAACAGTGGTAGAGCGTGGCTACCTTGATGCTTCACCTAATAACTTGAGAGAGGAACTTCCCAACAGCCAAGACGGTGCCTTGAACTTCACACTGTTACCTCAAGTCATTCCTAAAGGACCCCTCTAAAGCTGAATTTGAAGTCTCTTGTTTATGAAAATCTCATTGTCCCAACAGTGGCTGGGGACAATTACAGCCCCAAAGGACAGAATCCAGCACATGTCAGGTGTCTGCTAAGCTGGACAAAAATGCTGAGATATTTGCAGGAGGAGAAGCTCGCTGCAGACCTTTTCACTGCCACAATGCCAGGACTGCCACGGGAAGAAGGAGTCTCAAAAGGAGGGGACAGAGAGGGGACAACAATGTTTCCGGCCGGACCACCAGTTCTTCTCTAATCCACCTGCACAACACCTAAATATTATCGCTGTGCCAGTCTAGATGTGATATGTCTAGGTCTGACTAGGTTAACGTCCCATTTGACACATGCCTTTGTAGAGACCAAGGCAGACACAACCTAAGAGGGTTTCAGCTACATATTGATGGCACTCACTTCCATGCTAAGGATCTCCTCACTCTCTCCCACTATTTTTCCCTTTACTTTTGAGATCCTACCTGCTTCTGTTTCCTTATTTATGTTTCTCTCAAGCAGCAGCTCTTTGGCTGCCACCTTGCAGAGAGTGTGATGGGCTGTTTGCCCTTCAGAGCCCAGCCCAGCATCATCTGCCACCTCTCTACAATCTTGTTTTCTCTCTGATATCTCACAAGGTGAATGACTGTCATTTCCTTCCTCCTCTTCTTTCTTCCCCTCCCTCCAGACGCATATTTTTGTATTGAGTTTTATTGCTTTCGTGGGCTCTGCCCACCAGCACCATGTGTACTGTTACACTAAGGTAACCCTTCAGCGCCGTATTATGTGGGAAAAGCAAAGAGAGCCCTTAGCTCTCCCCCTGCTTCCTAGCTCATCCCAAACACCAGTGAAGAGATCGAGATCCACGTTATTATCTCCTTTTCCTTGCGGTAAGAGCACCACCTTTTGGCTCCCGGCATGATGCTGGGATTTCACATCAGCAGTTCAGCAATGTCTCTGCAGAGAGCTGACATTTCCCAAAATAAGCCGTAGCTGTGCTCATTTCATCTGCCATACTGTTGCCTGGAGAAAAGAGACTTCCACAAGCCCCTAAAGTGACAGGTCATCCTCTCAACCAACAACACATCACCCGAGTGCTTCTTCTCCTAACTCAATAGCTTTTCAGATAAGATCACTGGTTAGCAATTAATTACAGCTCCACTTAGCTTTGTGCTCTGAGTCCAGAAAGCAGGTAGCAGCACAGCTCAAAGCTCACAGTCATTTTCAGCCCTGAATCTACATAAACATACCAATCCTATGCCCCTTCTCTGATTGGCCAACAAGTATGAAGTAATCAAATGCAAAGGAATGGTGCCCACAAAACCAGCTGCTTAAAGGAACGTCTGCACTCAAAACAGTCATTTTTCTGGAGCATGTGGTGCATCTAGCAGAAAAACAAGAACTGGGGTGCTTTTTGAGGCGAGGCAGTAAGAATTTGACATAGAAGCAGAGAGGTGGCAACCTGCACACACTTAAAATAAAAGCTCACCTTCAGTTTTCAGTGATGCTGAAACAAGGGTTCAAAACCTGGGTGTTTGGCCCCTTTATTGGTGACATCAGTCCTACAGATACAACACAAAAACTGCCATTCCTCGGAGCAACTGCTGTGACACAGATCTTAATCACCCACCAAATCTCCCTTTCCCCACTCCAGCTGTGATAAATCAATCTCACTTTATTGATGTGATTCCCACCAGCTGGGCTCTGATCCTTCTGCCTGCCTCAGGAGTTAGTGGCACCAGCAGAGGTGAGACTCTCCTCCTCAGGGATAAAGCAGAACAGATGCACCTCTTTAACGGTGCAAATTCAATACAGTAAGGCAAGTATTTTACTCAGAATTCAGCAGAATCCACTTCGTTTCAGGGATTAATTTTTCTGTTATAGCCCCTTGGAAATCCCCTTTGGGAATGTCTGTGACACCAGAATGAAACCACTTCTTAAAGATCAAAAAATAAATGCACCTGCAGATGTCTGAAGATGCAGAGAGGATTACTACCATTCCTGAAGTCTGAGATTAAAAATCATTGTAGGTTGACTCACTTTTCCTTGAACTATGACTGTGTGCCTTGACTTTAGCAGTAGTAGAAAGTGAAGTAGTCAGGTGTAAAGATATATCCGCAAGTACCTACATTCTGATTTATAACTGGCTCCAGTAACCTGTAATTAAATCAAGCATAATAAACCAAATGGATAGCCATTTGCAACATCTTTTAAATTCTAAGCACAACTAGGCATCGGCTTTCCTTCACTACTTCTGATTCACCACTAAATGACTCTAATTTACAATACTGTTTACTAATTTGATCTTTAAAAGCCCAGTAGCCCAGTCCCACTAGGGTAGTGCAAAGGATAAAACACCAGGGGACACAGACACTTTAATAAACTTGAAGTCCCCATCACCTGGGCTCAAATGCTGGCAGCCTCTAAAAAACTGGTTTAAAAGTAGGTAAAATAACTTTTACATTTTTGTCTTTCCCAGTTCACCTCTTCCCAGAGCCTGCTTCAAAGCGTCTCTCAGTGGTTTTTCAGGGTCACAGTTTGGCTAATAAGCAGCCATCTCTGGAAAGAAAACTTGGCTGAAATGAGCACATCAGCCTTCATGTCACAGTATCTAATCTGAGTTCAAATGAAAAACAAATATGTAAAGACTGGAACAATGTTTGCCTGTTAAAACAATCTAAATGAACACAACATAGGAAAGGAATAGGGAAGAGTGCAGGTATTTGCACAATAAAGTTGAACACAGGCTTGGAGGCAGCTTTTTTATGCTGTCTCCCATCCAGACACAGCTGGACCTGGAGAGGGAATTTCAAAATATTCTGCACTACTCAACAAGAGCTCCCGAAAGAAAGGACAAGAGCTTGTGCAAAGGCTGTTCCTAATCATTTACAGCCTGATGACAAACTCCTTGCAGTTGGTAGAGAGTCCCATTGATGGATTTAGGCTTTCATATGGATGCAAACCAAAATTTTCAAATGGGGCTGCTTTTAAGAAGGGGGAGAAAAACAACTTGTCCTTTATTTAGGCAGCTAAGGATGGGTTTGGGTCCTGGTCATGAAGAGATGTATTTGACAAATACAACCCGTGCCAGATTTTTGCCAGTGACCAGTAGCTCAAGCAACCTCTTATGCTGACCAACCCCTTGATCATTGCAGGTGAAGCTGACAGAGACCGTCAAACCCCTAATCCGTTCAATGTATCTTGTCTTCTTAATTTACTGAACAGAGTTCACTTAAAGCAGCCTTAAAATACTAATTATTTCAATTGATCCATAATAGGAGTGAGATCAATGAAACAACTCACTTCAAATGCCCTGGAGGTACCCTTGATAAGATACCTGCCAGTACGCAGTCATCGGTATTTTGTTGTCACCCTAGCTCCAAGAGAAGTACAATGTGATCATCTGAAGGGAAATGAAGCACTAAAGGGAAACCAAAAACTAACAAGGCAAATCAGGAAGCCAGCAGTAAAAATTTAATAGGTACACTAATTATCTATTAGGACCAAACAACTCCTCTTAGCAATAAATAGTACAAATGTTACATTGTTCTTTTATTTTATATTAAGGTGCTGGTTTAATGGTGGGAGGATAACTAGGATCTTCCCGCGTGAACCTGTAAGTGTCAGCCTCCGAAGAAATAAGCTGCGTTACGAATTTTGGCAGCAATCTGCCCACATCGCCACGTGCACCAGTAAAAGTGCTGAGGCATTGGAGGCTGACAGCAGAAATATAGAGAGCGAATAACAGCCTGGCACATTTTGACATAGGGCTTCCTCTAATGTGAGAGGTTGGTTTGTCTCCTGAGCCTCTCCTTTGATTTTACGCAGAAGCCCATTCAAATCCTCCTGTCTCAGCCTTCAGCTCACACACACAGCAGAGGGAGCTAAGCCATCAGAAAGTAAAATACCTTCCCCTCCTCATCAGTGAGAAATAGGCTACAACCCTGCCCTAAAGATCCCATCGTTCTGTAGTGAAGCTCTCTTGCAGCAAGGTTCTCTCTTTCAGCCCAGACCCCGCCTGAACACACAGCTGATGAGCAGGAGCGCATATGCAGTGCTTCTGACTCCACCTCTGCCATTATTTAATTTTTCAGGGATATTTTCCTAAAAGGGTTTTTTTCTCTACAGTATGCCTTTTACCAGCATGTTTGGTTCTACACATTGGATGTAAATCCTGGTGTTTTGAGGCAACATTCAGAACTTTTCCTTTCTGTGCTCACTCTAACCCAAATCCAGATCCTCATTACCCGCCATCAAGCCAGGAGGCTTGTTTGTCACCCTGTCCTCAGTGGGTGTTGATGTCAAGCCTGTCCTGGCCTAGGCCAGCCCTGTCAGGGGAGAGAATTCCACATTATAAAAACACAACAGCTTCTCACAGTAGCTCCATTGCTTGCAGTCTCCCCCAGTGTTTCACCACCCTCAGTGTAAAAAGAAAATTCTTCCTCGTGCCTGGTTGAATCTACCCTCTTTTAGCTTAAAACTGTTACCCCTTGCCCTATCACAACAGGCGCTGCTAAAAAGTCAGTCCCCATCTTTCTTGTAAGTCCCCTATTAAGCACTGAAAGGCCACAATAAGGTCTTTCTGAAGCCTTCTCTTCTCCATGCTGAACAACCTCAACTCTCTCAGCCTGTCCTCACAGCAGAGCTGTTCCAGCCCTCGGATCAATTCTGTGGCTCCTCTGGCCCCTCTGCCACAGGTCCATGTCTGTCCTGTGCTGAGGGCTCCGGAGCTGGACACAGGACTCCAGGTGCGGTCTCACCAGAGTGGAGCAGAGGGGCAGAATCACCTCCCTCCACCTGCTGGACACGCTCCTTGTGATGCAGCCCGAGATACTATTTGCCTTCTGGGCTGTGAGTGCACATTGCAGGCTCATGTCCAGCTTTTCATCCACCAGTACCCCCAAGTCCTTCTCCACAGGGCTGCTCTCAACCCCTTCATCCCCCAGCCTGTGTTGATACAGGGGGTTGCCCTGATCCCGGTGCAGGACCTTCCACTTGGCCTTGTTGAACCTCATGAGGTTTACATAGGCCCACTTCTTGAGCTTGTCCAGCTCACTCTGGATGGCATCCCGTCCCTCAGGTGCGTCAACTGCACCAGTCAGCTTGGTGTCATCTGCAAACTTTCTGAGAGTGCACTTGATCCCACTATCTGTGTTGTTGATGAAGATATTAAACAGTACTGGTCCCAAATTGGACCCTTAATGGACATGACCTCTCACTGGTGTCCATCAGATGCTGAGCCATTGACCCACTGCCGTGGGCACTGTCGGGCACGGACACGCGTGGGGATGCTTCCCAAGCGCAGTCACGGCCAAGCTGTCTCGCGCGGAGGACACGGAGACACACGTGCAAACGGTGGTGGAGATCAAAACGTCTTTATTGGGGAAGCGCTCAAAAGGGCCGCGGCCCCTCGCTGACCACAGGGAGGATCCTTCCCAAGGCATAGGCCACGTTGCTGTAGGTCTCCTCACCCAGCGTGTACAACAGGATGTAATAGAAGAGGTCGAGGCCAGTCCAGGAGGCGAAGAGCACCGCAGCAGCAAGAAGAAAGATGAGGGCAAACTTGGGGCTGACAAAGAGCATGCAGAGTGTCCTGCGGGGCAGAAGGGGCATGTGAGACAGGGCAGGGTGGAGGCTTCGCAAGCCCCTCTTGAGATGGGGTTGGGCCCCACTGGTTGCAGCAGGCATCCAGCCCATCGCAGTGGCTGCCCAGGAGCGGGTCCCGGGGCGCAGGGGACGCAGTGGGGACACTCACTGCAGCCAGTACATGAAGTCGCATCTCCTCGCCAGCGAGTCCTTCTCCTGCAGGTCAACAGAGGACAAGGACGCTTGTCAAGCACTGGTGCATGGTGGGGACAGCTGGAGTTGCACGGTGCCCCTGGCCCCCGCCTTGCGCAGGAGCGGAGCCCGTGTGCGGCCGGGACCTCCGCGGACCCTCTCCCCAGGGACACCCACGCTGGCAGGGGCACAGGGGCTGGCACAGGCTCTCCCGCTTACCAGCTGTTCTTCCACCAGCTCTGGACATGCCGTCTGCGGTATCTCAGACTCCTTCTGCAGCTGGCTGCGGGCAACAGGGCTTGGTTGGACGACTTACAGAGCTCCATGGCCATACAAGGGGTCCCCTTCCAAACACACACCACCCCGGGCAGGGAACGGGCTCCCCTGTCGCACCGCCTGCTGCACCTTCCCCCCACTGCGGTGCCTGCACCAGCATTGGCAGCCCCACCGTGCGGTGCTGCAGAGGCACCCTGGAGACGCGTGTGGGGCCAGGGGCCCAACTCACCAGGCCTCTAAATCGTCTATCTTCTCTCGAAGATTGCTTATTTCCCGGGACAGTGCCTGGGAGAAGGAAGGGTTGCGAGTGGCTGAGCCCGCTGCGGCCCTCCGCCAATCCCCCACCCCAGGGCCTGCGGGCACCCACCCCTTTTCCCCCAGCCCTTTCGGCATTACCTCGGTCTCCCGCCGCAGAGAGGCCCCGGCCTCGGCATAGAGCTTTTCCCTCTGCTAAACAACGGGTGCATCGTGAGGGCGGCTGAGCTGGCACCTGGACACCCCTGGGCCTTTCCAGCCCCAGGGCCGTGCCCACTCAGGCCTCCTTCTCCCCCCTACCTGCAACATCTCTTCTTTCTTTCTTGCAGCCTCCTGCATAGCCTGGACCTGCTCCTGGGGGAGAGGAGGGGTGAGGAGCAGCCATCAGGGCAGCAGGACACTGCCACCAGTGCGCTCCCCTCGCCATTAGCGCCTCCCAGCTCCCTCTGGGCACCTCCTTTGCCCTCACGTCACCTCTCCTTCCCAGCCCTGCAGGCGCTGTGGGCAGACACAGGGACCCCCACGCGGGACGCAGTCCACGTCTGGACACGGTCCTGAGCAACTGGCTCTAGGTGAGCCGGCTTGAGCAGGGCCACAAGGTGAGACAACATGATCTCCAGAGGTCCCTTCCAAGCTCAACCGGTCTGTCATTCTGGGAACTCACCTTACACTGGCCCAGCAGACCCTCCAGCTGCCGGAACTCCCGGCGGCAGCTCTCAAAACATTCCGCCGCGACAGAGGTCTGGGAAGAGGAGCCGCACAGAGGCCCTGAGCCCCTGGCACAGCCCCAGCCACCGCAGCTTGGGGACGTGGGCAGGGGAGGGGACACTGACCTCCGCGCTCAGCTGGGTGATGCTGTCATTCAGCTGCTCCTGCTTCTTTGCCTGTGTGGGGAAAGGAGGGCTCAGGGGCTCAAGTCTCACAGCCCCAGCCCCCGGGGACAAGAGGGCAACTCCACACCTACCAGACGCCGCAGCATCCCCCTTTGCTTCTGAGACTCAGCAGAACGCTGAGCCAGGCACTCCCGGAGCATGCGCATGTCTTCATCCAGCACGTCCACCTCTTCCTCCAGCATGTCCACCTCTTCCTCCAGCATGTCCCTCTCCATGCCTGCACTCGTGGGTTGGGACTCTGCAAGGCGTGAACGGCACGGCCGTGGGCACTGTCGGGCACGGACACGTGCAGAGACGCTTCCCAAGTGCAGGCACAGCCGAACTCGGAGCGCAGAGGACACAGACACACGCGTGCACACTGAGGGATGCCCAGAGCCTTCCACTGCACAGTGGACGCAGGACAGGTGCTTGGCAACTACTCTCCAGACTCCTGCCCAGCAGCACCGAAGTTCTCCTCCGGATGCTTGCCCACCTCCAGGAGCAGCCCCTTTTATCCCCGCCAGGGCCCTTATGTCACACACCCACAGTGACATCACAGTGACAGGGCCAGCACTGCCCATGGAGATGTGACCATCAGCTCCCTGGGGCTGCTGCCAAGAGCTGCTTCGGGGTCCAGCTGCGGCTGCCAAGGGAACAGGGCATCACTCGCGGCACGGCACCCACTCGCAGGAGTGCTCCTCTAGTCGAGCGTGCACGGGATTCGCACTTCTTGGCATTTATTACATTCACCTGTTGCATGTTCCTTTGTTGCTACTGCTTAGTTAATGCATTAAACAGAAATTATTTCCATAACCCCGCCCTTTGCCGGAAGTCCATCTTTGGTAGTCGAGAGTCTTCATCAGGGGTCTCTAGTGGTCCCCAGGGGTCTTCGCAGCCGCTGGTAATTTCCGCTTGGCTTTCATTGCTAATTTTGCTATGACACCATATATGTCTCTGGGATATGCACCTTGATTCTCTGGCAAAGCATGAGCACATTCCCCAGCTAAATGACTGTAACCAATCCCTCTTTGATGGTATACATTACGGGTAGATTCTGTGGTACAGTTCTCCCAAAAATCAGATACCCATACGGTATATTGAGCAGTGGTTAAGATCGTTTTCAACAAAGAACGCAAATCATGCAGAGTCAGTACTCAGGAGGAGCTTAATGCTTCTAAAAGCTTCACAATGAATGAGGAAGTAACCCCATTTTCTGTAACTAACGTCTGTGATTCCTCTACAACTTCCTAAGATAGCTGCTGAAAGCCTGCAGGTTGCTGTTCACAACAGACCACAGGGCATGCTGTGACCGCTTTCCATTCACCTGCTTTTTAAGCCTCTTCTCTACTTTTATCCCACACGCTCTTTCTACAGGATCCCACTCCTTCCCTGGCAAGGGAGGAGCACAAGGGTCACAGTTAGTTGCCACCCGTGCAGCTACTTCCTTCTGAGCCGCTTTTGAACTAGTAACAATTTTCCCCCGAGTGGATAAATGTTTGCAAGCAGCATTATCTCCAGTCGCTGCCTGTTCATATAGTTCTCGTCCGACTTTATGCCATGCCTCCAAGGGAAATGTACCAGTTGTAGGAACGGTCGGGACGTGATCAGCAATCCATTCTACTAGAGTCACTAATCGGACTCCAGATACGTCCCAATTTTGCCTTTGGAACAATCGCTGAAGGAGACCTAGGCTTTGCCTTTGCTCTAGGGATATCTTCCCTGCCGTGGTTCCCAGTCGCTCCCTTTCCTCCGTGCTGGGTGCGCTGCGACTCCTGTTTCCTGGTTCAATTGGGCTTCACTACCGGAATGGCTGCTTTCTTTACAGCCACGCTGAAAGTCCCTGTTCGGGTGCCGTTTGTAGCGAACGAGGCACAGACTCTCAGTGGGGCGCAATAAGAGGCATTCATTACAAACTCAGGCTTGCATTTGCACTTCATTTGCTGATTTGCTTCTGTTGCTTTTTCCATGCGAGCCACGGAACCTGACACACCAATATGATGTTCACAGAGTTCGCTTTATTGTCGGACCGGTCTAGCTTTATAGCAAAGCTGCTCTGTCCACGCGCCTTACAACAACGTGACTGGTTGTAACCCGTGTTATACAATAACATGATAGCCTGCATGTACTGTCCACGCGCTCTGCACGCATGTGTCCGGCGATTGCTCACTCATTATTTCCTTCTAATGGTGCTCCTTTAGTTTCTTTTGTCTCTGGCTTCACCTCTCAGCCAGGCTGGAGACAGCCCCAACCCCCGGGGCGGGGGGGGGCTCTGCCACTACATCTCCCCCTCCTTTATTTAATATAATATGAACAATACGCTGTATCATGCTTTAAAGACAGCGTGAAATACAGGGTAAGAACATTAAGGCTAATACAATTACAATTAACAAGAACAGACCTGTTTTCAATGTTCCTTTTAACCAAACAAGGCATTCACCCCAAAAAACCCAATATCTTCTGTTATATTCTTGTTCTGCAAATCTTGTATCTTTTTATCTTTTAAGTTCAAACAACATATATAATCAAACTCTTATTAACTGTGAACATGTCCAATAACAAAATATTAATTGCTGCCCTATTTTACAAAGTGGTATTCTCAATACTGGCTACATCCGTTGGTAAAAGCGTTAACACCTCTGAGCTTAAGGGTTGTCATCACTGCAATCGGTTTCTTCTCTGTTAGCTAGCCAAGGTCTCACCCACTTTGCTGGGATCCACGAATTTTTGTGGTTACCTGTAGAAACACAAGCATATCCCCTTCCCCAGGTTATTAGTGACACAGGACCTTCCCATTATCGTGTTGTCGGATTAAACACACTAACCTTAGGCACACTGTCAGAAAAAGCTTTGACATTTTTGATATGGTGCATAACAACCGGTTCCATTTCAGTTCCACTTTTAGGATTAAGCCAGTTCAGCACATACAGTGCCTTCATCAATACCTCTTCTGGGCTCACACCAATTCCCCCTTGTGTTTTCGAAACAGACAAAAGATTTTTCAACGTGCGGTGTGCACGCTCAATAATTGCCTGGCCAGGAGAATTATAAGGGACTCCAAAGAGGTGTTGTACCTTCCACTGGACGAGGAAGGTTGCAAGTCCATCAGAGCGCTATGCAGGACCATTATCTGTTTTGATTTGTGTAGGGACACCCATGACAGCAAAAGCCTGTAATAAATGACGTTTTACTGCCTTTGCATTTGCTGAGGTCAAAGCTGTAGCCCACAGCAGTCCTGAACAGGTATCTATGGAGACATGAATGTACTTTTGTCAGCCAAATGGTGCAAATTCAGCAATATCCGTTTGCCATAACTGACCTGGCTGCAAGCCCCGAGGATTTACTCCCTTTTGTTGGAGCGGTACTCTGCGGGCACAATCAGGACAAGCTGCAATAATGGCTCGAGCTTGTTCCTTGGTAAGTGTAAACTGCTTTCGGAGCGCTGCTGAGGATTGATGAAAGAATTCGTGAGCTTGTCTGGCTTGTTCAAAAGGGGATATATCTGTTACTGCCACAAGTTTGTCTATAATGCTGTTTCCTTCTACTAGACCACCTGGTATGTTAGTATGGCTTTTTATATGCATGATAAATGCTGGTGCTGTCCTGTAATCTAATACCTTGCACAAATCTAACAATGCTTCAAACAACAAGGAATTGGAAACTCACTGCAAAAGCACTCTATGTATTCTTTGTACAATTCCCACAACATAAAGAGAATCTGTTACCAGATTAACTGCACAGTTATGCCATTTTTGTAATGCTGCTAAGCATATTGAGGGCAGTTTCTTTTAAGATGTTCTGTCTGTCCGCAAGTAAAACATGCTAGGCCACAAGAAGAAGGGCTTTGGCCTTTCATTGCAGGCTTAAGTGCTGCAGCCAAGGCCGCAGCGTGGGCTTGAGCAGGTATTTTTGCTTTTTCTACCTCCTGTTGCATAATCGGTACCTGTGTGCAAGCTTCCACCATCTCTGCCAAAGAAGCACTTTTTCCCAAACCGGCTAATATCTGTTGGCATTGGGTGTTTGCATTCATCATAGCCAAATCTTTCCCCACAGCAGCTTTTGCCTCTGGAGTCAAGTTAGGAGAGGCATCTGTCGCTTCTTTCAAACGATCCACAAACTTCCTATATGGTTCCCCAGGATCCCACTCTATTGTAGAATAGGGTGGCACAGGGTTACCTAGATTTGGCATTTTTTTCAGTGCCGCCAGAGCAAGCCCTTGTGTTTGCTGCAAAATCTTTGGATGAAGTGCTGCCTGAGTGGCACCATCCGCATATTGCCCACGACCCGTTAACTGGTCCATGCTTGCTAACCGCAACGGATCATCAGCTGGTAAACGAACATTTTCTAATACTGCCAATTCCACTTTCCCCTGCCACTTGTCCAAGAACAGCAAATACCCCGTTGGAGGAAGCAATAACTCCATCAATGACCTAATATCTCTTGGAGTTAGTACTTGCCCCTTAAAAGATGAACTGATCAGCTGCATCGCGTGCTTATTATCCATACCATATTGCATAACTGCACTTTGCAATTGCTTAACCGTTTTCCAATCAAAGGGCGACCACTGCCTTTCTCCTCTATTATCTATGTGCACTGGCATTGCTCTAATACTACCAGGTAACATGATCCCTTCAATGGTTGCATCTCTGATTACCCCTTGCCAACGTTGCCCTGCATTATAAGAATGATCTCGAGGAATATCTCTACCCTGATGCACAGGGGCAGCACCCAAATTACCATTACTATCACTGCTACACAATTCCCTTGTGTTTCCCTGTGGATCAGTAAGTCGACGCATATTTGCAAACCGATCTGCTAACCCAGTCTCCAGCCCTTTTCCATATCGCGCTCTCAAATATTCATCTGCTTCTCTTACAGACCACATCCCATCTTCAACACATTGTCTAGCCCATTTTTGTATTCGCTCCCTTTTAATACGGAGCTCCTCGGGAGTGAGGTCTAATTCCGCCCCCTCCCTTTCCTGTTTTCCCCGTTTTTCACATTCCCTGCCAATTGCCTCCAGCCCGTCCTTAATTGCATCTGACGCCTTTTTATATGCTGTTGACCGCGAAGTTTTACTGTTACCACCATCTAGTCGTTTCATAGCTTCTAGAACGTCTTGCATCTGGCTCTCCTGCCGTCTCAGGAAGTCCTTCAGGCTCTGCACGTGGCTCTCCCCCTGGCAGCCAGGGCGATCCTGCGGTGCTCCGTCCCGGTGTTCCATCGGGTCCTCCGGCAAAGGCACGTCGGCTGGATTAACTTGTCCTGGCTTGCTGAAACTTGCTGGTTGCTGCCATTCGTCGTCGGAGCCAGGCAATGGCTCAACGGGTGCAGAGGGAATAATTTGCTCTCCGCCCCAGACCTCCAGATCTGATACGGGACATACCAGCGGTGTTGATTTTTCGGAGTTCTCGGATGGTGGGCAGCTCGCGGCGGGCGGCCCCGAGGGGACGGCACCCAGCTCCGGCTCCTCTGAGACTTCCTGCACCAGCTGCCTGACCTCCCGCCAGGGTCCGGCGAGGTCGCAAACCTCGCGGCTCCCCCGTGTGACCGCTTCCCATAGTTCGGTCCTTATGTCCTCTCATGTACCGGGAGAAAAAATTCGTCCGTCGAACGGACACACCCCTTCCGCTGGGCGGATCGGAGCAGACGCTTTAACGCGTCTTTTTCAGAATACCTTCCTGTTCGTGCGGCCAGATGCAGAATACTTTTCATTATTATTTTTTCTTCCACGATGCCGTGTTTCCCATGCCACTTTCCGCTACTCTTCGAGCGCTGGGCTGGTGTCGCCCACCAGCAGGTGGCGTCCTCGCGTCTGCACCTCCGGCGATCTTGCTTCGATACGGAGTATCACGTCGGGGTCACAAAAATGCTGCTATTTCCACGCGAGCCGCGGAACCTGGCACACCAATATGATGTTCACAGAGTTCGCTTTATTGTCGGACCGGTCTAGCTTTATAGCAAAGCTGCCCTGTCCACGCGCCTTACAACAACGTGATTGGTTGTAACTCGTGTTATACAATAACATGATAGGCTGCATGTACTGTCCACGCGCTCTGCACGCATGTGTCCGGCGATTGCTCACTCATTATTACCTTCTAATGGTGCTCCTTTAGTTTCTTTTGTCTCTGGCTTCACCTTTCAGCCAGGCTGGTGACAGCCCCAACCCTCGGGGCAGGGGGGCTCTGGCACTACATGCTTAGTTAGCCATTACATAAGCAATGCATTTTGTGTTCCCACTGAAGTTAATGCCATAGACACTTTTTTGTCTATCACACGCTCGTCTTCTATCCTTGGTGTTGTCACGTAGCATGCAGTACCACTGCTTGTTCTCAAGCTGATCAAGTTCTGCAGTTCACAACCCTGATCTCAGCATACGGCCAGAGTACCTGTTCATCCATCTGGCTGGAGTCCAGTTGGGAAAGTATGCTTTAAAAAAAGAGTCCTGGGGTCCTGGGTTCCTCCTCCTTGGGGGGCGCTGGGGACCCACGGGCGAGCGGTCCCTGCCTTGGCCGGCAGCGGAGGGGCTGCGGCTGCCGCCTGCCCTGGCTCCTCCTGGAGCTGCTCCTGCTGCACAGGGCCGGGCACAGATGGAAGGGAGCTGAGAGCCCTGGGCAGGGCGGCCTCCGACGTGCTGGCTTCATCCTCCACGTCGGAGCCTGCAGGGCTGGTGGGCACCAGCCTGGGGTCAGGAGTCCCACCTGGGAGCTGGGGGGCTGGTGCTGGCTGCACAGCTGGAGTCGTCCTCCTCATCCCTGTAGGAGCACAGCAGCCTCCAGGCCTCCTCGCTGCACCGCTCCACGATGACCTGGATGAGGCCACGCACCAGCGGTGCTGCATTGTCCTGGAGCTGGGGCTCCATGTGCTGGACCAGGGCCTCCTCGTCCAGCCCCTGGCAGCACAGGGCGTACAGGATCATCCTCTGTGTTCCCAACGCCAGTCAGCACTGCTCCTCATAGATGGCATCCAGCTCCAGGCTCAGCCAGGGCAGCACGGGCTCCAGGAGCTGCTGGTGTCGCTGGAAAAGCCCTGCCCAGACCTGGGGCAGGAGCCCGTCCACGGCCGCCGTGCCCTTCGTCTCCACAGCCCCCTGCTCTTCTGCAAATGGCATCCCCGTCACAAAGAACACAGGGGACCCTGCGGGGCCAGAGTGGCTGCTGCTGACCGGGCGGCTGGGAGCTGCGCTGGCCTGGATGCTGGCCAGGCTTGGCAGTGCAGGGGACACGGTGACACACAGGTAGTCGTCTCCCCGCACAGAAAACTTGATCTCTTGCATCTGACCCCTGCAGAGTGGGCAAGTAGATCTCCTTTGACATTCCAAGTTTGACTGTGTCAGAGTAAAGGGTGCTATAGTCATCTGCACGTTTAGAAGGACAGGCCTCTAGCCATCCCCCATCCCATCCCATCCCCCATCCCATCCCCCATCCCACGCAATCCCAGCCCATCCCATTTCCTATCCCATCCCATTCCACACAATCCCAGCCCATCCCATGTCGTATCCCATCCCATCCCATGCCATACCATCCCCCATCCCCTATCCCATCCCATCCCATCCCATGTCGTACCATCCCCTATCCCATCCCATGCCAAACAATACCATCCCTCATCCCATTCCATCAGATCCCAATGCATCCCATATCATGCACTATACCTTCCCATACACCATACCATCCCATACCATGCACTATACCATATACCGTACAATACCATACAAAAACATACCCCAAACAATACCATACCCCATACCCCATATCAGACACCATACCCCATACCAGACACCACACCTCATACCAGACCGTATGCTGTACCATACCATACACCATATGATACCATATCATACGATACCACAGCAGACACCATACCATAGCATACCATACAATACTCCATACCATACAATACCATATCGTACGATACCATACCATACACCATGCGATATGATACCATACCATACTATACCATACCATACCATACCGTACATACACCATAGCATACCGTACCATACTGTACTACAGGCCATCCCATCGCATCCCATTGCATCCCATATACCATACCATACACCATATCATCCCATACCATACCGCATACCAGTACACACAAAACCATACCCATACCATGCCATACACCATACCATACACCATACCATGCCATATGATACACCATACCATACTTTACACCATATCGTACCATGCCATACACCATACCATACGGTACCGCAAATCATTCAATACCATATACCATACCGTACTGTACACCATACCATACAACAT
Organism: Patagioenas fasciata; assembly: GCF_037038585.1. Classification (NCBI taxonomy): domain Eukaryota; kingdom Metazoa; phylum Chordata; class Aves; order Columbiformes; family Columbidae; genus Patagioenas; species Patagioenas fasciata. Next base: position 74,468,045 of record NC_092560.1, on the reverse strand, counting down.
ACCACTCCATACCATAGAATACAACGTACCGTACCATACAGCATACCATACCATACCATGCCATACCTTGCCATACCTTGCGTTACACCTTACCATACACCATACCATACCATAGAATACAACATACTATACCACACCATAGAGTTTACCATACCGTACCATACCATACCAGACACGATTCACCATACACCATACCGTAACATACCCCATACCATAACATACACCATACCATACCCCCTACCATACCAGAACCCATATCATATCCCATAGCATACCATCCCCCACACCATACCATACCATACGATACCATAACACACAACATACCATACCATATAATACCATAGCATACTCCGCACCATACCCTACTATGCACCATACCATACACCATACCATAACCGATACCATACCATACCCCATACCATACTCCATACCATAGATTACCACACACCATATGATACCATACCGTACCATACACAATACCATACCATAACATACAACGTATCATGCCATGCCATAAAATACCACAAACTATACCATACCATTGCGTACTATACAGCATACCATACATCCCACCCTTCACCCACGTGCTTGACATGAAAACACACGGTGTTTCATCCCATCCCATCCCATCCCATCCCACCCCATCCCATCCCATCCCATCCCATCCTCCATCCCATCCCATGCAATCCCAACGCATCCGATTTCATATCCCATCCCAACCCACGCAATCCCAGCCCATCCCATGTCATATCCCATCCCATCCCATGCCGTACCATCCCCCATCCCCTATTCCATCCCATGCTGTACCATCCCCCATCCCACCCCATCCCAAACAATACCAGGCCCTATCCCATTGCATCAGATCCCAATGCATCCCATATCATGCACTATACCTTCCCATACACCATACCATCCCATATCATGCACTATAGCATCCCATACACCATACCATCCCATATCATGCACTATACCATCCCATACACCATACCATCCCATATCACGCACTATACCATCCCATACACCATACCATCCCATATAATGCACTGTACCATCCCATATTATGCACTATACCATCCCATACACCATACCATCCCATACCATGCACTATACCATCCCATACACCATATCATCCCATACCATGCACTATACCATACACCATACAATACAAAAATATACCCCAAATACTACCATACCAAAAGATACCCCAAGTAGTACCATACCGTACACTATACAATACCATACAAAAACATATCACAAACAATACCATACCCCACACCAGACACCATACCCCATACCAGACCGTATGCTATACCATACCATACCGTACCGTACCATACCATACACCATATGATACCATATCATACGATACCAGACCAGACATCATACCATACTATACAATACTCTATACCACACAATACCATACCATACAACATACGATATGATACCATACCATACCATACATACACCGTAGCATACCGTACCATACTGTACTACAGACCATCCCATCGCATCCCATATACCATACCATAGGCCGTATCATCCCATACCATACCGCATACCAGTACATGCAAAACCATACCCCATACCATGCCATACACCATACCATACACCATACCATACCGTATCAAACACCATACCATACTATACCATATCGTACCATACCATACACCGTACCATACAGTACCGCAAATCATTCCATACCATATAACATACCATACCGTACACCATACCACTCCATACCGCAGAATACAACGTACCATACCATACATCATACCATACGATACCATGCCATGCCTTGCCATACACTTTACCATACCATACGCCATACCATACCATACAATACAACATACTATGCCACATCATAGAGTTTACCATACCATACCAGACACGATACACCATAGACCATACCGTAACATACCCCATACCATAACATACACCATACCATACCCCATATCATACCCTATACCATACCATCCCCCACACCATACCATACCATACCATACCATACCATACCATACCATACCATACCATACCATACCATACCATACCATACCATACCATACCATACCATACCATACAATGTACCATGCCATGCCATAACATACCACATACGATACCATACCATCGCGTACTATACAGCATACCATACATCCCACCCTTCACCCATGTGATTGACATGAAAACACGTGATGGAAGAGTCATTAAAGCTGAATGAACTGACCCAGAGGTCAATAGACAAGCTTTAAGACATTAATGACAAGAAGTGGAAACATCCAGCATAAACAAGAATATCACTGCACAGCAAGAACCCCAAGCTACATGCAAGCTCCCTAGCACACAGAGAAACACAGCAACCGGTCTTCCAAACATTTGCTGTTTATTTCTATATATCTCTTGTTCAGGTACAACACATCTATGTCACAGGGACTGGCTGACACACACATTTACTCTTTGGCTTGTTTCTGCTCACAAGGATTTTGATTACAGACGTACAACTGCTGTATTCCAGTCAAGCCCTCTGACTAACTCCTGTTAGTATTAATCAGAGCTGCACATCATTAAGGAGAGAGCAAATCTAGCACATTTCCAACTCTTACCTCCTGAAGGAAACACAGGCTTGTACGGCAGATGCTTTCTAGGAGGTCTAATGGTTGTGAACGCACAGCAACATCCACAGGTCAGGCGCTGGATGGACACAGACCAGAAGAGGCAGCGCAGAGACACAGGCAGAGCAAACCACAGATGAGCAGCAGAGATAAGACAGAGCACTTGCAGGGACGTGTGGGTGATGGGGCTCCCTACTCAGGCTCCTGGACCTACATTTTGACCCTTCATCTTTCTCTTTTTCCTTTGTCATTCATTGCTCTTCCTGGACTTAGTTTTCCTTCAGCTCTGGGAGGGAAGAGATTTCCTGGAGGATGAGCCAGGCAAAACTGCAAGAATAAGGGATACTTCTGCTCTAAAGTATACACACAAGTTGGACAACATAGTGGGCACTTGCACCTGCTAACATTAAACTGTAGGCACAAAAATTAGGTGTGCATGGTGTCTTCCACAGCTCAGCCTGTTCCTGGGTAATCTTTCCAATTCATTTACCAAATACCTTGTGCAGTCATTCAGTAAGGCTGGTGGTTGCAGGGAGAGAGGAGAAACAGCATTTCAGAGCCCCCTTTGCAGGTTTTCACAATTGGCCTGTATTTGTGAGCTGGCAGGGCAAGGAGGACAATGCAGAAACCACGGCCAGTGCCTCAGATGGTCTCTGAAGCATCTCATGGCCAGAGAGGAACAGTGGTAGAGCGTGGCTACCTTGATGCTTCACCTAGTAACTTGAGAGAGGAACTTCCCAACAGCCAAGACGGTGCCTTGAACTTCACACTGTTACCTCAAGTCATTCCTAAAGGACCCCTCTAAAGCTGAATTTGAAGTCTCTTGTTTATGAAAATCTCGTTGTCCCAACAGTGGCTGGGGACAATGACAGCCCCAAAGGACAGAATCCAGCACATGTCAGGTGTCTGCTAAGCTGGACAAAAATGCTGAGATATTTGCAGGAGGAGAAGCTCGCTGCAGACCTTTTCACTGCCACAATGCCAGGACTGCCACGGGAAGAAGGAGTCTCAAAAGGAGGGGACAGAGAGGAGACAACAATGCTTCCGGCCGGACCACCAGTTCTTCTCTAATCCACCTGCACAACACCTGAATATTATTATTGTGCCAGTCTAGATGTGATATGTGTAGGTCTGACTAGGTTAACGTCCCATTTGACACATGCCTTTGTAGAGACCAAGGCAGACACAACCTAAGAGGGTTTCAGCTACATATTGATGGCACTCACTTTTATGCTATGGATCTCCTCACTTTCCCACTATTTTTCCCTTTACTTTTGAGATCCTACCTGCTTCTGTTTCCTTATTTATGTTTCTCTCAAGCAGCAGCTCTTTGGCTGCCACCTTGCAGAGAGTGTGATGGGCTGTTTGCCCTTCAGAGCCCAGCCCAGCATCATCTGCCACCTCTCTACAATCTTGTTTTCTCTCTGATATCTCACAAGGTGAATGACTGTCATTTCCTTCCTCCTCTTCTTTCTTCCCCTCCCTCCAGACGCATATTTTTGTATTGAGTTTTATTGCTTTCGTGGGCTCTGCCCACCAGCACCATGTGTACTGTTACACTAAGGTAACCCTTCAGCGCTGTATTATGTGGGAAAAGCAAAGAGAGCCCTTAGCTCTACCCCTGCTTCCTAGCTCATCCCAAACACCGCTGAAGAGATCGAGATCCACGTTTTTATCTCGTTTTCCTTGCGGTAAGAGCACCACCTTTTGGCTCCCGGCATGATGCTGGGATTTCACATCAGCAGTTCAGCAACGTCTCCTCAGAGAGCTGACATTTCCCAAAATAAGCCGTAGCTGTGCTCATTTCATCTGCAATACTGTTGCCTGGAGAGAAGAGGCTTCCACAAGCCCCTAAAGTGACAGGTCATCCTCTCAACCAACAACACATCACCCGAGTGCTTCTTCTCCTAACTCAATAGCTTTTCAGATAAGATCACTGGTTAGCAATTAATTACAGCTCCACTTAGCTTTGTGCTCTGAGTCCAGAAAGCAGGTAGCAGCACAGCTCAAAGCTCACAGTCATTTTCAGCCCTGAATGTACATAAACATACCAATCCTATGCCCCTTCTCTGATTGGCCAACAAGCATGAAGTAATCAAATGCAAAGGAATGATGCCCACAAACCCAGCTGCTTAAAGGAACGTCTGCACTCAAAACAGTCATTTTTCTGGAACTTGTGGTCCATCTAGCAGAAAAACAAGAACTGGGGCGCTCTTTGAGGCGAGGCAGTAAGAATCTGACATAGAAGCAGAGAAGTGGCAACCTACACACACTTAAAATAAAAGCTCACCTTCAGTTTTCAGTGATGCTGAAACAAGGGTTCAAAACCTGGGTGTTTGCCCCCTTTATTGGTGACATCAGTCCTACAGATACAACACAAAAACTGCCATTCCTCGGAGCAACTGCTGTGACACAGACCTTAATCACCCACCAAAGCTCCCTTTCCCCACTCCAGCTGTGATAAATCAATCTCACTTTATTGATGTGATTCCCACCAGCTGGGCTCTGATCCTTCTGCCTGCCTCAGGAGTTAGTGGCACCAGCAGAGGTGAGACTCTCCTCCTCAGGGATAAAGCAGAACAGATGCACCTCTTTAACGGTGCAAATTCAATACAGTAAGGCAAGTATTTTACTCAGAATTCAGCAGAATCCACTTCGTTTCAGGGATTAATTTTTCTGTTATAGCCCCTTGGAAATCCCCTTTGGGAATGTCTGTGACACCAGAATGAAACCACTTCTTAAAGATCAAAAAATAAATGCACCTGCAGATGTCTGAAGATTAGAGAGAGGATTACTACCATTCCTGAAGTCTGAGATTAAAAATCATTGTAGGTTGACTCACTTTTCCTTGAACTATGACTGTGTGCCTTGACTTTAGCAGTAGTAGAAAGTGAAGTAGTCAGGTGTAAAGATATATCCGCAAGTACCTACATTCTGATTTATAACTGGCTCCAGTAACCTGTAATTAAATCAAGCATAATAAACCAAATGGATAGCCATTTGCAACATCTTTTAAAATCTAAGCACAACTAGGCATCGGCTTTCCTTCACTACTTCTGATTCACTGCTAAATGACTCTAATTTACATTACTGTTTACTAATTTGATCTTCAAAAGCCCAATAGCCCAGTCCCACTAGGGTAGTGCAAAGGATAAAACACCAGGGGACACAGACACTTTAATAAACTTGAAGTCCCCATCACCTGGGCTCAAATGCTGGCAGCCTCTAAAAAACTGGTTTAAAAGTAGGTAAAATATCTTTTACATTTTTGTCTTTCCCAGTTCACCTCTTCCCAGAGCCTGCTTCAAAGCGTCTCTCAGTGTTTTTTCAGGGTCACAGTTTGGCTAATAAGCAGCCATCTCTGGAAAGAAAACTTGGCTGAAATGAGCACATCAGCCTTCATGTCACAGTATCTAATCTCAGTTCAAATGAAAAACAAATATGTAAAGACTGGAACAATGTTTACCCGTTAAAACAATCTAAATGATCACAACATAGGAAAGGAATAGGAAAGAGTGCAGGTATTTGCACAATAAAGTTGAACACAGGCTTGGAGGCAGCTTTTTTATGCTGTCTCCCATCCAGACACAGCTGGACCTGGAGAGGAAATCTCAAAATATTCTGCACTACTCAACAAGAGCTCCCGAAAGAAAGGACAAGAGCTTGTGCAAAGGCTGTTCCTAATCATTTACAGCCTGATGACAAACTCCTTGCAGTTGGTAGAGAGTCCCATTGATGGATTTAGGCTTTCATATGGATGCAAACCAAAATTTTCAAACGGGGCTGCTTTTAAGAAGGGGGAGAAAAACAACTTGTCCTTTATTTAGGCAGCTAAGGATGGGTTTGGGTCCTGGTCATGAAGAGATGTATTTGACAAATACAATCCGTGCCAGATTTTTGCCAGTGACCAGTAGCTCAAGCAACCTCTCATGCTGACCAACCCCTTGATCATTGCAGGTGAAGCTGACAGAGACTGTCAAACCCCTAATCCGTTCAATGTATCTTGTCTTCTTAATTTACTGAACAGAGTTCACTTAAAGCAGCCTTAAAATACCAATTATTTCAATTGATCCATAATAGGAGTGAGATTAATGAAACAACTCACTTCAAATGCCCTGGAGGTACCCTTGATAAGATACCTGCCAGTACGCAGTCATCGGTATTTTGTTGTCACCCTAGCTCCAAGAGAAGTACAATGTGATCATCGGAAGGGAAATGAAGCACTAAAGGGAAACCAAAAACTAACAAGGCAAATCAGGAAGCCAGCAGTAAAAATTTAATAGGTACACTAATTATCCATTAGGACCAAACAACTCCTCTTAGCAATAAATAGTACAAATGTTACATTGTTCTTTTATTTTATATTAAGGTGCTGTTTTAATGGTGGGAGAATAACTAGGATCTTCCCGTGTGAACCTGTAAGTGTCAGCCTCTGAAGAAATAAGCTGCGTTACAAATGTTGGCAGCAATCTGCCCACATCCCCACGTGCACCAGTAAAAGTGCTGAGGCATTGGAGGCTGACAGCAGAAATATAGAGAGCGAATAACAGCCTGGCACATTTTGACATAGGGCTTCCTCTAATGTGAGAGGTTGGTTTGTCTCCTGAGCCTCTCCTTTGATTTTACGCAGAAGCCCATTCAAATCCTTCTGTCTCAGCCTGCAACTCACACAAACAGCAGAGGGAGCTAAGCCATCAGAAAGTAAAATACCTTCCCCTCCTCATCAGTGAGAAATAGGCTACAACCCTGCCCTAAAGATCCCATCGTTCTGTAGTGAAGCTCTCTTGCAGCAAGGTTCTCTCTTTCAGCCCAGACCCCGCCTGAACACACAGCTGATGAGCAGGAGCGCATATGCAGTGCTTCTGACTCCACCTCTGCCATTATTTAAATTTCAGGGATATTTTCTTAAAAGGGCTTTTTTCTCTACAGTATGCCTTTTACCAGCATGTTTTGTTCTACACATTGGATGTAAATCCTGGTGTTTTGAGGCAACATTCAGAACTTTTCCTTTCTGTGCTCACTCTAACCCAAATCCAGATCCTCATTACCCGCCATCAAGCCAGGAGGCTTGTCTGTCACCCTGTCCTCAGTGGGTGTTGATGTCAAGCCTGTCCTGGCCTAGGCCAGCCCTGTCAGGGGAGAGAATTCCACATTATAAAAACACAACAGCTTCTCACAGTAGCTCCATTGCTTGCAGTCTCCCCCAAACTGAGAGAACGTGGAAACATAACTCCATCTTATGGGGTACTGGTACTCAGGGTGAAGGACAATCTGCAGGACAGATTTTTGAATCAGAATAGTTCGGGACAACGAGATTTTCTTTGCTAGCATAAGAATAAATCTCTACTTCTTAAATTTTAATCCACAAAACACCACAGAATCATAGAATCATAGAGCGGTGTGTCTTGTAAGGAACCTTGAAAGGTCATCTAGTTCAACCCGCTGCAGTGAGCAGGGACATCTTCAACTAGATCAGATTGCTCAGAGCACCATCCAGCCTGGCCTTGAGTTTCTCCAGTCATGGGTAATCTACCACCTCTCTGGGCAACCTGGGCCAGTGTTTCACCACCCTCAGTGTAAAAAAAAAAATTCTTCCTCGTGCCTGGTTGAATCTACCCTCTTTTAGCTTAAAACAGTTACCCCTTGCCCTATCACAACAGGCGCTGCTAAAAAGTCAGTCCCCTTCTTTCTTGTAAGTCCCCTATTAAGCACTGAAAGGCCACAATAAGGTCTTTCTGAAGCCTTCTCTTCTCCATGCTGAACAACCTCAACTCTCTCAGCCTGTCCTCACAGCAGAGCTGTTCCAGCCCTCGGTTCAATTCTGTGGCTCCTCTGGCCCCTCTGCCACAGGTCCATGTCTGTCCTGTGCTGAGGGCTCCAGAGCTGGACACAGGACTCCAGGTGCGGTCTCACCAGAGTGGAGCAGAGGGGCAGAATCACCTCCCTCCACCTGCTGAACACGCTCCTTGTCATGCAGCCCGAGATACTATTTGCCTTCTGGGCTGTGAGTGCACATTGCCGGCTCATGTCCAGCTTTTCATCCACCAGTACCCCCAAGTCCTTCTCCACAGGGCTGCTCTCAACCCCTTCATCCCCCAGTCTGTGTTGATACGGGGGCTTGCCCTGATCCCGGTGCAGGACCTTGCACTTGGCCTTGTTGAACCTCATGAGGTTTACATAGGCCCACTTCTTGAGCTTGTCCAGCTCACTCTGGATGGCATCCCATCCCTCAGGTGTGTCAACTGAGCCAGTCAGCTTGGTGTCATCTACAAACTTTCTGAGAGTGCACTTGATCCCACTATCTGTGTTGTTGATGAAGATATTAAACAGTACTGGTCCCAAACTGGACCCCTAATGGACATGACCTCTCACTGGTGTCCATCAGACGCTGAGCCATTTACCCACGGCCGTGGGCACTGTCGGGCACGGACACGCGTGGGGATGCTTCTCAAGCGCAGTCACGGCCAAGCTGTCTTGCGCGGAGGACACGGACAGACACGTGCAAACAGTGGTGGAGATCATTACGTCTTTATTGGGGGAGCGCTCAAAAGGGCAGCGGCCCCTCGCTGACCACAGGGAGGATCCTTCCCAAGGCATAGGCTGCATTGCTGTAGGTCTCCTCACCCAGCGTGTACAACAGGATGTAGTAGAAGAGGTCGAGGCCAGTCCAGGAGGCGAAGAGCACCGCAGCAACAAAAACAAAGATGAGGGCAAACTTGGGGCTGGCAAAGAGCATGCAGAGTGTCCTGCGGGGCAGAAGGGGCATGTGAGACAGGGCAGGGTGGAGGCTTCGCAAGCCCCTCTTGAGATGGGGTTGAGCCCCACTGGTTGCAGCAGGCATCCAGCCCATCGCAGTGGCTGCCCAGGAGCGGGTCCCGCGGCGCAGGGGACGCAGTGGGGACACTCACTGCAGCCAGTAGATGAAGCCGCATCTCCTCGCCAGCGAGTCCCTCTCCTGCAGGTCAACAGAGGACAAGGACGCTTGTCAAGCACTGGTGCATGGTGGGGACAGCTGGAGTTGCACGGTGCCCCTGGCCCCCGCCTTGCGCAGGAGCGGAGCCCGTGTGTGGCTGGGACCTCCGCGGACCCTCTCCCCAGGGACACCCACGCTGGCAGGGGGACAGGGGCTGGCACAGGCTCTCCCGCTTACCAGCTGTTCTTCCAGCAGCTCTGGACGTGCCGTCTGCGGTATCTCAGACTCCTTCTGCAGCTGGCTGCGGGCAACAGGGCTTGGTTGGACGACTTACAGAGCTCCATGGCCATACAAGGGGTCCCCTTCCAAACACACACCACCCTGGGCAGGGAACGGGCTCCCCTGTCGCACCGCCTGCTGCACCTTCCCCCCACTGCGGTGCCTGCACCAGCATTGGCAGCCCCACCGTGCGGTGCTGCAGAGGCACCCTGGAGACGCGTGTGGGGCCAGGGGCCCAACTCACCAGGCCTCTAAATCGTCTATCTTCTCTCGGAGATTGCTTATTTCCCGGGACAGTGCCTGGGAGAAGGAAGGGTTGCGAGTGGCTGAGCCCGCTGCGGCCCTCCGCCAATCCCCCACCCCAGGGCCTGCGGGCACCCACCCCTTTTCCCCCAGCCCTTTCGGCATTACCTCGGTCTCCCGCCGCAGAGAGGCCCCGGCCTCGGCATAGAGCTTTTCCCTCTGCTAAACAACGGGTGCATCGTGAGGGCGGCTGAGCTGGCACCTGGACACCCCTGGGCCTTTCCAGCCCCAGGGCCGTGCCCACTCAGGCCTCCTTCTCCCCCCTACCTGCAACATCTCTTCTTTCTTTCTTGCAGCCTCCTGCATAGCCTGGACCTGCTCCTGGGGGAGAGGAGGGGGTGAGGAGCAGCCATCAGGGCAGCAGGACACTGCCACCAGTGCGCTCCCCTCGCCATTAGCGCCTCCCAGCTCCCTCTGGGCACCTCCTTTGCCCTCACGTCACCTCTCCTTCCCAGCCCTGCAGGCGCTGTGGGCAGACACAGGGACCCCCACGCCCCACGCGGGACGCAGTCCACGTCTGGACACGGTCCTGAGCAACTGGCTCTAGGTGAGCCGGCTTGAGCAGGGCCACAAGGTGAGACAACATGATCTCCAGAGGTCCCTTCCAAGCTGAACCGGTCTGTCATTCTGGGAACTCACCTTACACTGGCCCAGCAGACCCTCCAGCTGCCGGAACTCCCGGCGGCAGCTCTCAAAACATTCCGCCGCGACAGAGGTCTGGGAAGAGGAGCCGCACAGAGGCCCTGAGCCCCTGGCACAGCCCCAGCCACCGCAGCTTGGGGACGTGGGCAGGGGAGGGGACACTGACCTCCGCGCTCAGCTGGGTGATGCTGTCGTTCAGCTGCTCCTGCTTCTTTGCCTGTGTGGGGAAAGGAGGGCTCAGGGGCTCAAGTCTCACAGCCCCAGCCCCGGGGACAAGAGGGCGACTCCACACCTACCAGACGCCGCAGCATCCCCCTTTGCTTTTGAGACTCAGCAGAACGCTGAGCCAGGCACTCCCGGAGCATGCGCATGTCTTCATCCAGCACGTGCACCTCTTCCTCCAGCATGTCCCTCTCCATGCCTGCACTCGTGGGTTGGGACTCTGCAAGGCGTGAACGGCACGGCCGTGGGCACTGTCGGGCACGGACACGTGCAGAGACGCTTCCCAAGTGCAGGCACAGCCGAACTCGGAGCGCAGAGGACACAGACACACGCGTGCACACTGAGGGATGCCCAGAGCCTTCCACTGCACAGTGGACACAGGACAGGTGCTTGGCAACTACTCTCCAGACTCCTGCCCAGCAGCTCCGAAGTTCTCCTCCGGATGCTTGCCCACCTCCAGGAGCAGCCCCTTTTATCCCCGCCAGGGCCCTTATGTCACACACCCACAGTGACATCACAGTGACAGGGCCAGCACTGCCCATGGAGATGTGCCCATCAGCTCCCTGGGGCTGCTGCCAAGAGCTGCTTCGGGGTCCAGCTGCGGCTGCCAAGGGAACAGGGCATCACTCGCGGCACGGCACCCACTCGCAGGAGTGCTCCTCTAGTCGAGCGTGCACGGGATTCGCACTTCTTGGCATTTATTACATTCACCTGTTGCATGTTCATTTGTTGCTGCTGCTTAGTTAATGCCTTAAACAGAAATTATTTCCATAACCCCGCCCTTTGCCGGAAGTCCATCTTTGGTAGTCGAGAGTCTTCATCAGGGGTCTCTAGTGGTCCCCAGGGGTCTTCGCAGCCGCTGGTAATTTCCGCTTGGCTTTCATTGCTAATTTTGCTATGACACCATATATGTCTCTGGGATATGCACCTTGATTCTCTGGCAAAGCATGAGCACATTCCCCAGCTAAATGACCGTAACCAATCCGTCTTTGATGGTATACATTACGGGTAGATTCTATAGTACAGTTCTCCCAAAAATCAGATAGCCATACGGTATATTGAGGAGTGGTTAAGATCATTTTCAACAAAGAACACAAATCATGCGGAGTCAGTACTCAGGAGGAGCTTAATGCTTCTAAAAGCTTCACAATGAATGAGGAAGTAACCCCATTTTCTCTAACTAATGTCTGTGATTCCTCTACAACTTCCTAAGATAGCTGCTGAAAGCCTGCAGGTTGCTGTTCACAACAGACCACAGGGCATGCTGTGACCGCTTTCCATTCGCCTGCTTTTTAAGCCTCTTCTCTACTTTTATCCCACACGGTTAAACTAGTGTGCACTTTCAGTAGGAAAGTATCATCTGGGGGGAATAAATCAGGCTCTCGCTCCGGGTCCGTCAGGCCAGGACCAAGGCAGTTGTCGGGCGACTCCCGCAAACCACCATTCGTCGAAAGCGTTCGCTGCCGCGTACGAGCGGGGGCTTCGTTATCAGGCAGCCCTTTCTCCACTACCGCCTCCGTGGTTAGTGCATTTTCGCACGCTCTTTCTACAGGATCCCACTCCTTCCCTGGCAAGGGAGGAGCACAAGGGTCACAGTTAGTTGCCACCCGTGCAGCTACTTCCTTCTGAGCCGCTTTTGAACTAGTAACAATTTTCCCCCGAGTGGATAGATGTTTGCAAGCAGCATTATCTCCAGTCGCTGCCTGTTCATATAGTTCTCGTCCGACTTTATGCCATGCCTCCAAGGGAAATGTACCAGTTGTAGGAACGTCCGGGACGTGATCAGCAATCCATTCTACTAGAGTCACTAATCGGACTCCAGATACGTCCCAATTTTGCCTTTGGAACAATCGCTGAAGGAGACCTAGGCTTTGCCTTTGCTCTAGGGATATCTTCCCTGCCGTGGTTCCCAGTCGCTCCCCTTTCCTCCGTGCTGGGTGCGCTGCGACTCCTGTTTCCTGGTTCAATTGGGCTTCACTACCGGAATGGCTGCTTTCTTTACAGCCACGCTGAAAGTCCCTGTTCGGGTGCCATTTGTAGCGAATGAGGCACAGACGCTCAGTGAGGCGCAATAAGAGGCATTCATTACAAACTCAGGCTTGCATTTGCACTTCATTTGCTGATTTGCTTCTGTTGCTTTTTCCATGTGAGCCACGGAAGCTGACACACCAATATGATGTTCACAGAGTTCGCTTTATTGTCGGACCGGTCTAGCTTTATAGCAAAGCTGCTCTGTCCACGCGCCTTACAACAACGTGATTGGTTGTAACCCGTGTTATACAATAACATGATAGCCTGCATGTACTGTCCACGCGCTCTGCACGCATGTGTCCGGCGATTGCTCACTCATTATTTCCTTCTAATGGTGCTCCTTTAGTTTCTTTTGTCTCTGGCTTCACCTCTCAGCCAGGCTGGCGACAGCCCCAACCCCCGGGGTGGGGGGACTCTGCCACTACATCTCCCCCTCCTTTATTTAATATAATATTAACAATACGCTGTATCATGCTTTAAAGACAGCGTGAAATACAGGTTAAGAACATTAAGGCTAATACAGTTACAATTAACAAGAACAGACCGGTTTTCAATGTTCCTTTTAACCAAACAAGGCATTCACCCCAAAAAACCCAATATCTTCTGTTACATTCTTGTTCTGCAAATCTTGTATCTTTTTATCTTTTAGGTTCAAACAGCATATACAATCAAACTCTTCCTAACTGTGAACATGTCCAATAAGAAAATATTAATTGCTGCTCTGTTTTACAAAGTGGTATTCTCAATATTGGCTACATCCGTTGCTAAAAGCGTTAACTCCTCTGAGGTTAAGGGTTGTCATCACTGCAATCGGTTTCTTCTCTGTTAGCTAGCCAAGGTCTCACCCACTTTGCTGGGATCCACGAATTTTTGTGGTTACCTGTAGAAACACAAGCATATCCCCTTCCCCAGGTTATTAGTGACACAGCACCTTCCCATTATCGTGTTGTCGGATTAAACACACTAACCTTAGGCACACTGTCAGAAAAAGCTTTGACATTTTTGATATGGTGCATAACAACCGGTTCCATTTCAGTTTCACTTTTAGGATTAAGCCAGTTCAGCACATACAATGCCTTCCTCAATACCTCTTCTGGGCTCACACCAATTCCCCCTTGTTTTTTCAAAACAGACAAAAGATTTTTCAACGTGCGGTGTGCACGCTCAATAATTGCCTGGCCAGGAGAATTATAAGGGACTCCAAAGAGGTGTTGTACCTTCCACTGGACGAGGAAGGTTGCAAGTCCATCAGAGCGCTATGCAGGACCATTATCTGTTTTGATTTGTGTAGGGACACCCATGACAGCAAAAGCCTGTAATAAATGACGTTTTACTGCCTTTGCATTTGCTGAGGTCAAAGCTGTAGCCCACAGCAGTCCTGAACAGGTATCTATGGAGACATGAATGTACTTTTGTCAGCCAAATGGTGCAAATTCAGCAATATCCGTTTGCCATAACTGACCTGGCTGCAAGCCCCGAGGATTTACTCCCTTTTGTTGGAGCGGTACTATGCGGGCACAATCAGGACAAGCTGCAATAATGGCTCGAGCTTGTTCCTTGGTAAGTGTAAACTGCTTTCGGAGCGCTGCTGAGGATTGATGAAAGAATTCGTGAGCTTGTCTGGCTTGTTCAAAAGGGGATATATCTGTTACTGCCACAAGTTTGTCTATAATGCTGTTTCCTTCTACTAGACCACCTGGTATGTTAGTATGGCTTTTTATATGCATGATAAATGCTGGTGCTGTCCTGTAATCTAATACGTTCCACAAATCTAACAATGCTTCAAACAACAAGGAATTGGAAACTCACTGCAAAAGCACTCTATGTATTCTTTGTACAATTCCCACAACATAAAAAGAATCTGTTACCAGATTAACTGCACAGTTATGCCATTTTTGTAATGCTGCTAAGCATATTGAGGGCAGTTTCTTTTAAGATGTTCTGTCTGTCCACAAGTAAAACATGCTAGGCCACAAGAAGAAGGGCTTTGGCCTTTCATTGCAGGCTTAAGTGCTGCAGCCAAGGCCGCAGCGTGGGCTTGAGCAGGTATTTTTGCTTTTTCTACCTCCTGTTGCACAATCGGTACCTGTGTGCAAGCTTCCGCCATCTCTGCCAAAGAAGCACGTTTTCCCAAACCGGCTAATATCTGTTGGCATTGGGTGTTTGCATTCATCATAGCCAAATCTTTCCCCACAGCAGCTTTTGCCTCTGGAGTCAAGTTACGAGAGGCATCTGTCGCTTCTTTCAAACGATCCACAAACTTCCTATATGGTTCCCCAGGATCCCACTCTATTGTAGAATAGGGTGGCACAGGGTTACCTAGATTTGGCATTTTTTTCAGTGCCGCCAGAGCAAGCCCTTGTGTTTGCTGCAAAATCCTTGGATGAAGTGCTGCCTGAGTGGCACCATCCGCATATTGCCCACGACCCAGTAACTGGTCCATGCTAGCTAACCGCAACGGATCATCAGCTGGTAAACGAACATTTTCTAATACTGCCAATTCCACCTTCCCCTGCTACTTGTCCAAGAACAGCAAATACCCCGTTGGAGGAAGCAATAACTCCATCAATGCCCTAATACCTGTTGGAGTTAGTACTTGCCCCTTAAAAAATGAACTGATCAGCTGCATCGCGTGCTTATTATCCATACCATATTGCATAACTGCACTTTGCAATTGCTTAACCGTTTTCCAATCAAAGGGCGACCACTGCCTTTCTCCTCTATTATCTATGTGCACTGGCATTGCTCTAATACTACCAGGTAACATGATCCCTTCAATGGTTGCATCTCTGATTACCCCTTGCCAACGTTGCCCTGCATTATAAGAATGATCTCGAGGAATATCTCTACCCTGATGCACAGGGGCAGCACCCAAATTACCATTACTACCACTGCTACACAATTCCCTTGTGTTTCCCTGTGGATCAGGAAGTCGACGCATATTTGCAAACCGATCTGCTAACCCAGTCTCCAGCCCTTTTCCATATCGCGCTCTCAAATATTCATCTGCTTCTCTTACAGACCACATCCCATCTTCAACACATTGTCTAGCCCATTTTTGTATTCGCTCCCTTTTAATACGGAGCTCCTCGGGAGTGAGGTCTAATTCCGCCCCCTCCCTTTCCTGTTTTTCCCGTTTTTCACATTCCCTGCCAATTGCCTCCAGCCCGTCCTTAATTGCATCTGACGCCTTTTTCTACGCTGTTGACCGCGAAGTTTTACTGTTACCACCATCTAGTCGTTTCATAGCTTCTAGAACGTCTTGCATCTGGCTCTCCTGCCGTCTCAGGAAGTCCTTCAGGCTCTGCACGTGGCTCTCCCCCTGGAAGTCAGGGCGATCCTGCGGTGCTCCGTCCCGGTGTTCCATCGGGTCCTCCGGCAAAGGCACGTCGGCTGGATTAACTTGTCCTGGCTTGTTGAAACTTGCTGGTTGCTGCCATTCGTCGTCGGAGCCAGGCAATGGCTCAACGGGTGCAGAGGGAATAATTTGCTCTCCGCCCCAGACCTCCAGATCTGATACGGGACATACCAGCGGTGTTGATTTTTCGGAGTTCTCGGAGGGTGGGCAGCTCGCGGCGGGCGGCCCCGAGGGGACGGCACCCAGCTCCGGCTCCTCTGAGACTTCCTGCACCAGCTGCCTGACCTCCCGCCAGGGTCCGGCGAGGTCGCAAACCTCGCGGCTCCCCCGTGTGACCGCTTCCCATAGTTCGGTCCTTATGTCCTCCCACGTACCGGGAGAAAAAATTCGTCCGTCGAACGGACACAGCCCTTCCGCTGGGCGGATCGGAGCAGACGCTTTAACGCGTCTTTTTCAGAATACCTTCCTGTTCGTGCGGCCAGCTGCAGAATACTTTTCATTATTATTTTATCTTCCACGATGCCGTGTTTCCCATGCCACTTTCCGCTACTCTTCGAGCGCTGGGCTGGTGTCGCCCACCAGCAGGTGGCGTCCTCGCGTCTGCACCTCCGGCGATCTTGCTTCGATACGGAGTATCACGTCGGGGTCACAAAAATGCTGCTATTTCCATGCGAGCCACAGAACCTGACACACCAATATGATGTTCACAGAGTTCGCTTTATTGTCGGACCGGTCTAGCTTTATAGCAAAGCTGCCCTGTCCACGCGCCTTACAACAACGTGACTGGTTGTAACTCGTGTTATACAATAACATGATAGCCTGCATGTACTGTCCACGCGCTCTGCACGCATGTGTCCGGCGATTGCTCACTCATTATTTCCTTCTAATGGTGCTCCTTTAGTTTCTTTTGTCTCTGGCTTCACCTCTCAGCCAGGCTGGCGACAGCCCCAACCCCCGGGGCAGGGGGGCTCTGCCACTACATGCTTACTTAGCCATTACATAAGCAATGCATTTTGTGTTCCCACTGAAGTTACTGTCACAGACACTTTTTTGTCTATCACACGCTCGTCTTCTATCCTTGGTGTTGTCACGTAGCATGCAGTCCCACTGCTTGTTCTCAAGCTGGTCGAGTTCTGCAGTTCACAAGCCTGATCTCAGCATACAGCCAGAGTACCTGTTCATCCATCTGCCTGGAGTTCAGTTAGGAAAGTATGCTTTAAAAAAAGAGTCCTGGGGTCCTGGGTCCCTTCTCTTTGGGGGGCGCCGGGGACCCACGGGCGAGCGGTCCCTGCCTTGGCCGGCAGCGGAGGGGCTGCGGCTGCAGCCCTGGGCAGAGGGACCTGCCCCCGCCGCCTGCCCTGGCTCCTCCTGGAGCTGCTCCTGCTGCACAGGGCCGGGCACAGATGGAAGGGAGCTGGGAGCCCTGGGCAGGGCGGCCTCCGATGTGCTGGCTTCATCCTCCACGTCGGAGCCTGCAGGGCTGGTGGGCACCAGCCTGGGGTCAGGAGTCCCCACGCGGGAGCTGGGGGGCTGGGGCTGGCTGCACATCTGGAGTCGTCCTCCTCGTCCCTGTAGGAGCACAGCAGCCTCCAGGCCTCCTCGCTGCACCGCTCCACGATGACCTGGATGAGGCCACGCACCAGCGGTGCTGCATTGTCCTGGAGCTGGGGCTCCCTGCGCTGGACCGGGGCCTCCTCGTCCAGCCCCTGGCAGCACAGGGCGTACAGGATCATCCTCTGTGTTCTCACCGCAGCCACCACTGCTCCTCATAGATGGCGTTCAGCTCCAAACTCAGCCAGGGCAGCACAGGCTCCAGGAGCTGCTGGTGTCGCTGGAAAAGCCCTGCCCAGATCTGGGGCGGGAGCCCGTCCACGGCCGCCGTGTCCTCCGTCTCCACAGCCCCCTGCTCTTCTGGAAATGGCATCCCCGTCACAAAGAACACAGGGGACCCTGCGGGGTCAGAGCGGCTGCTGCTGCCCGGCAGCTGGGAGCTGCACTGGCCTGGATGCTGGCCAGGCTTGGCAGTGCAGGGGACACGGTGACACACAGGTAGTCGTCTCCTCGCACAGAAAACTTGATATCTTGCATCTGGCCTCTGCAGAGTGGGCAAGTAGATGTCCTTTGACATTCCAAGTTTGACTGTGTCAGAGTAAAGGGTGCTATAGTCATCTGCAAGTTTAGAAGGTCAGGCCTCTAGCCATCCCCCATCCCATCCCATCCCCCATGCCATCCCCCATCCCACGCAATCCCAGCCCATCCCATTTCCTATCCAATCCCATTCCACGCAATCCCAGCCCATCCCATGTCATATCCCATCCCTTATCCCATGCCGTACTATCCCCCATCCCCATACTGTACTACAGGCCATCCCATCACATCCCATTGCATCCCATATACCATACCATACGCCGTATCATCCCATACCATACTGCATACCAGTACACACAAAACCATACCCCATACCATGCCATACACCATACCATACACCATACTATACCATATCATACACCATACCATACTGTACACCATATCGTACCATGCCATACACCATACCATACGGTACCAGAAATCATTCCATACCATATACCAAACCGTACTGTACACCATACCATACAACATACCACTCCATACCATAGAATACAACGTACCATACCATACAGCATACCATACCATACCATGCCATACCTTGCCATACCTTGCGTTACACCTTACCATACACCATACCATACCATACAATACAACGTACTATACCACACCATAGAGTTTACCATACCGTACCATACCATACCAGACACAATACACCATACACCGTACCGTAACATACCCCATACCATAACATACACCATATCATACCCCCTACCATACCAGAACCCATATCATATCCCATACCATACCATCCCCCACACCATACCATACCATACGAAACCATAACACACAACATACCATACCATATAATACCATAGCATACCCCGCACCATACCGTACTATGCACCATACCATACACCATACCATACCCTATACCACACCATACCCCATACCATCCCATATCATGCACTGTACCATCCCATATCATGCACTATACCATCCCATACCATGCACTATACCATCCCATACACCATACCATCCCATACCATGCACGATACCATACACCATACAATACAAAAATATACCCCAAATACTACCCAATGCGTCCCATATCATGCAGTATAACTTCCCATACACCATACCATCCCATATCATGCATTATACAATCGCATACACCATACCATCCCATATCACGCACTATACCATCCCGTACACCATACCATCCCATATCATGCACTGTACCATCCCATATCATGCACTATACCATCCCATACCATGCACTATACCATCCCATACACCATACCATCCCATACCATGCACGATACCATACACCATACAATACAAAAATATACCCCAAATACTACCATACCAAAACATACCCCAAGTAGTACCATACCGTACACCATACAATACCATACAAAAACATATCACAAACAATACCATACCCCATACCAGACACCATACCCCATACCAGACCATATGCTATACCATACCATACACCATACCTTACCGTACCATACCATACACCATATGATACCATATCATACGATACCACACCAGACACCACACCATACCATACCATACAATACCATACCATACAACATACGATATGATACCATACCATACCATACCATACCATACCATACCATACCATACCATACCATACCATACATACACCGTAGCATACCGTACCATACTGTACTACAGGCCATCCCATCGCATCTCATATACCATACCATAGGCCGTATCATCCCATACCATACCGCATACCAGTACATGCAAAACCATACCCCATACCATGCCATACACCATAGCATACACCATAGCATACACCATACCATACTGTACACCATATCGTACCATACCATACACCATACCATACGGTACCACAAATCATTCCATACCATATACCATACCGTACACCATACCACTCCATACTGCAGAATACAACGTACCATACCATACAGCAGACCATACCATACCATGCCATGCCTTGCCATACACCTTACCATACCATACACCACACCATACCATACAATACAACATACTATACCACACCATAGAGTTCACCATACCATACCAGACACGATACACCATAGACCATACTGTAACATACCCCATACCATAACATACACCATACCATACCCCATATCATACCAGAACCCATATCATACCCTATACCATACCATCCCCCACACCGTACCATACCATACCATACGATACCATAACACACAACATACCATACCATATGATGCCATACGATACCCCGCACCATACTGTACTATGCACCATACCATACCCCATACCATACCATACCCCATACCATACCCCATACCATAGGTTACCACACACCATACAATACCATACCGTACCATACACAATACCATACAATACACCATACCATACCATAACATACAACATACCATGCCATGCCATAAAATACCACATACCATACCATACCATCGCGTACTATACAGCATACCATACATCCCACCCTTCACCAACGTGCTTGACATGCAAAACCATACCCCATACCATGCCATACACCATACCATACACCATACCATACCGTATCAAGCACCATACCATACTACACCATATCGTACCATACCATACACCATACCATACGGTACCACAAATCATTCCATACCATATACCATACTGTACACCATACCACTCCATACCGCAGAATACAACGTACCATACCATACATCATACCATACCATACCATGCCATGCCTTGCCATACACCTTACCATACCATACGCCATACCATACCATACAATACATCATACTATACCACACCACAGAGTTTACCATACCATACCAGACACGATACACCATAGACCATACCGTAACATACCCCATATCATAACATACACCATACCATACCCCATATCATACCCTATACCATACCATCACCCACACCATACCATACCATACCATACCATAACACACAACATACCATACCGTATGATGCCATACGATACCCCGCACCATACTGTACTATGCACCATACCATACCCCATACCATACCATACCCCATACCATACCCCATATCATAGGTTACCACACACCATACGATACCATACCATACACAATACCATACCATACACCATACCATACCATAACATACAATGTACCATGCCATGCCATAACATACCACATACGATACCATACCATCGCGTACTATACAGCATACCATACATCCCACCCTTCACCCACGTGCTTGACATGAAAACACGTGACGGAAGAGTCATTAAACCTGAATGAACTGACCCAGAGGTCAATAGACAAGCTTTAAGACATTAATAATAAGAAGTGGAAACATCCAGCATAAACAAGAATATCACTGCACAGCAAGAACCCCAAGCTACATGCGAGCTCCCTAGCACACAGAGAAACACAGCAACCGGTCTTCCAAACATTTGCTGTTTATTTCCATATATCTCTTGTTCAGGTACAACACACCTATGTCATAGGGACTGGCTGACACACACATTTACTCTTTGGCTTGTTTCTGCTCACAAGGATTTTGATTACAGACGTACAACTGCTGCATTCCAGTCAAGCCCTCTGACTAACTCCTGTTAGTATTAATCAGAGCTGCACATCATTAAGTAGAGAGCAAATCTAGCACATTTCCATCTCCTGCCTCCTGAAGGAAACACAGGCTTGTACGGCAGATGCTTTCTAGGAGGTCTAATGGTTCTGAACGCACAGCAACATGCTCAGGTCAGGTGCTGGATGGACACAGACCAGAAGAGGCAGCGCAGAGACACAGGCAGAGCAAACCACAGATGAGCAGCAGAGATAAGACAGAGCACTTGCAGGGACATGTGGGTGATGGGGCTCCCTACTCAGGCTCCTGGACCTACATTTTGACCCTTCATCTTTCTCTTTTTCCTTTGTCATTCATTGCTCTTCCTGGACTTAGTTTTTCTTCAGCTTTGGGAGGGAAGAGATTTCCTGGAGGATGAGCCAGGCAAAACTGCAAGAATAAGGGATACTTCTGCTCTAAAGTATACACACAAGTTGGACAACATAGTGGGCACTGGCACCTGCTAACACTAAACTGTAGGCACAAAAATTAGGTGTGCATGGTGTCTTCCACAGATCAGCCTGTTCCTGGGTAATCTTTCCAATTCATTTACCAAATACCTTGTGCAGTCATTCAGTAAGGCTGGTGGTTGCAGGGAGAGAGGAGAAACAGCATTTCAGAGCCCCCTTTGCAGGTTTTCACAATTGGCCTGTATTTGTGAGCTGGCAGGGCAAGGAGGACAATGCAGAAACCACGGCCAGTGCCTCAGATGGTCTCTGAAGCATCTCATGGCCAGAGAGGAACAGTGGTAGAGCGTGGCTACCTTGATGCTTCACCTAATAACTTGAGAGAGGAACTTCCCAACAGCCAAGACGGTGCCTTGAACTTCACACTGTTACCTCAAGTCATTCCTAAAGGACCCCTCTAAAGCTGAATTTGAAGTCTCTTGTTTATGAAAATCTCATTGTCCCAACAGTGGCTGGGGACAATTACAGCCCCAAAGGACAGAATCCAGCACATGTCAGGTGTCTGCTAAGCTGGACAAAAATGCTGAGATATTTGCAGGAGGAGAAGCTCGCTGCAGACCTTTTCACTGCCACAATGCCAGGACTGCCACGGGAAGAAGGAGTCTCAAAAGGAGGGGACAGAGAGGGGACAACAATGTTTCCGGCCGGACCACCAGTTCTTCTCTAATCCATCTGCACAACACCTAAATATTATCGCTGTGCCAGTCTAGATGTGATATGTCTAGGTCTGACTAGGTTAACGTCCCATTTGACACATGCCTTTG
Source organism: Patagioenas fasciata (assembly GCF_037038585.1). Taxonomy (NCBI): domain Eukaryota; kingdom Metazoa; phylum Chordata; class Aves; order Columbiformes; family Columbidae; genus Patagioenas; species Patagioenas fasciata. The sequence continues at coordinate 74,444,775 of NC_092560.1, read as the reverse complement.
TAGAGACCAAGGCAGACACAACCTAAGAGGGTTTCAGCTACATATTGATGGCACTCACTTCCATGCTAAGGATCTCCTCACTCTCTCCCACTATTTTTCCCTTTACTTTTGAGATCCTACCTGCTTCTGTTTCCTTATTTATGTTTCTCTCAAGCAGCAGCTCTTTGGCTGCCACCTTGCAGAGAGTGTGATGGGCGGTTTGCCCTTCAGAGCCCAGCCCAGCATCATCTGCCACCTCTCTACAATCTTGTTTTCTCTCTGATATCTCACAAGGTGAATGACTGTCATTTCCTTCCTCCTCTTCTTTCTTCCCCTCCCTCCAGACGCATATTTTTGTATTGAGTTTTATTGCTTTCGTGGGCTCTGCCCACCAGCACCATGTGTACTGTTACACTAAGGTAACCCTTCAGCGCCGTATTATGTGGGAAAAGCAAAGAGAGCCCTTAGCTCTCCCCCTGCTTCCTAGCTCATCCCAAACACCAGTGAAGAGATCGAGATCCACGTTATTATCTCCTTTTCCTTGCGGTAAGAGCACCACCTTTTGGCTCCCGGCATGATGCTGGGATTTCACATCAGCAGTTCAGCAATGTCTCTGCAGAGAGCTGACATTTCCCAAAATAAGCCGTAGCTGTGCTCATTTCATCTGCCATACTGTTGCCTGGAGAAAAGAGGTTTCCACAAGCCCCTAAAGTGACAGGTCATCCTCTCAACCAACAACACATCACCCGAGTGCTTCTTCTCCTAACTCAATGGCTTTTCAGATAAGATCACTGGTTAGCAATTAATTACAGCTCCACTTAGCTTTGTGCTCTGAGTCCAGAAAGCAGGTAGCAGCACAGCTCAAAGCTCACAGTCATTTTCAGCCCTGAATGTACATAAACATTCCAATCCTATGCCCCTTCTCTAATTTGCCAACATGTATGAAGTAATCAAATGCAAAGGAATGATGCCCACAAACCCAGCTGCTTAAAGGAACGTCTGCACTCAAAACAGTCATTTTTCTGGAGCTTGTGGTGCATCTAGCAGAGAAACAAGAACTGGGGCGCTCTTTGAGGCGAGGCAGTAAGAATCTGACATAGAAGCAGAGAGGTGGCAACCTACACACACTTAAAATAAAAGCTCACCTTCAGTTTTCAGTGATGCTGAAACAAGGGTTCAAAACCTGGGTGTTTGCCCCCTTTATTGGTGACATCAGTCCTACAGATACAACACAAAAACTGCCATTCCTCGGAGCAACTGCTGTGACACAGACCTTAATCACCCACCAAAGCTCCCTTCCCCATTTGTGCTTTGTGCTCTGAGTCCAGAAAGCAGGTAGCAGCACAGCTCAAAGCACACAGTCATTTTCAGCCCTGAATGTACTCTAATTTACAATACTGTTTACTAATTTGATCTTTAAAAGCCCAGTAGCCCAGTCCCAGGGTAGTGCAAAGGATAAAACACCACGGGACACAGACACTTTAAGAAACTTGAAGTCCCCATCACCTGGGCTCAAATGCTGGCAGCCTCTAAAAAACTGGTTTAAAAGTAGGTAAAATATCTTTTACATTTTTCTCTTTCCCAGTTCACCTCTTCCAAGAGCCTGCTTCAAAGCGTCTCTCAGTGGTTTTTCAGGGTCACAGTTTGGCTAATAAGCAGCCATCTCTGGAAAGAAAACTTGGCTGAAATGAGCACATCAGCCTTCATGTCACAGTATCTAATCTCAGTTCAAATGAAAAACAAATATGTAAAGACTGGAACAATGTTTGCCCGTTAAAAGAATCTAAATGATCACAACATAGGAAAGGAATAGGAAAGAGTGCAGGTATTTGCACAATAAAGTTGAACACAGGCTTGGAGGCAGCTTTTTTATGCTGTCTCCCATCCAGACACAGCTGGACCTGGAGAGGAAATTTCAAAATATTCTGCACTGCTCAGCAAGTGCTCCCGAAAGAAAGGACAAGAGCTTGTGCAGAGGCTGTTCCTAATCATTTACAGCCTGATGACAAACTCCTTGCAGTTGGCAGAGAGTCCCATTGATGGATTTAGGCTTTTATATGGATGCAAACCAAAATTTTCAAATGGGGCTGCTTTTAAGAAGGGGCAGAAAAACAACTTGTCCTTTATTTAGGCAGCTAAGGATGGGTTTGGGTCCTGGTCATGAAGAGATGTATTTGACAAATACAACCCGTGCCAGATTTTTGCCACTGACCAGTAGCTCAAGCAGCCTCTTATGCTGACCAACCCCTTGATCATTGCAGGTGAAGCTGACAGAGACCGTCAAACCCCTAATCCGTTCAATGTATCTTGTCTTCTTAATTTACTGAACAGAGTTCACTTAAAGCAGCCTTAAAATACCAATTATTTCAATTGATCCATAATAGGAGTGAGATCAATGAAACAACTCACTTCAAATGCCCTGGAAGTACCCTTGATAAGATACCTGCCAGTACGCAGTCATCGGTATTTTGTTGTCACCCTAGCTCCAAGAGAAGTACAATGTGATCATCGGAAGGGAAATGAAGCACTAAAGGGAAACCAAAAACTAACAAGGCAAATAAGGAAGCCAGCAGTAAAAATTTAATAGGTACACTAATTATCCATTAGGACCAAACAACTCCTCTTAGCAATAAATAGTACAAATGTTACATTGTTCTTTTATTTTATATTAAGGTTCTGGTTTAATGGTGGGAGGATAACTAGGATCTTCCCGTGAGAACCTGTAAGTGTCAGCCTCCGAAGAAATAAGCTGCGTTACGAATGTTGGCAGCAATCTGCTCACATCCCCACGTGCACCAGTAAAAGTGCTGAGGTATTGGAGGCTGACTGCAGAAATATAGAGAGCGAATAACAGCCTGGCACATTTTGACATAGGGCTTCCTCTAATGTGAGAGGTTGGTTTGTCTCCTGAGCCTCTCCTTTGATTTTACGCAGAAGCCCATTCAAATCCTCCTGTCTCAGCCTTCAGCTCACACACACAGCAGAGGGAGCTAAGCCATCAGAAAGTAAAATACCTTCCCCTCCTCATCAGTGAGAAATAGGCTACAACCCTGCCCTAAAGATCCCATCGTTCTGTAGTGAAGCTCTCTTGCAGCAAGGTTCTCTCTTTCAGCCCAGACCCCGCCTGAACACACAGCTGATGAGCAGGAGCGCATATGCAGTGCTTCTGACTCCACCTCTGCCATTATTTAATTTTTCAGGGATATTTTCCTAAAAGGGGTTTTTTCTCTACAGTATGCCTTTTACCAGCATGTTTGGTTCTACACATTGGATGTAAATCCTGGTGTTTTGAGGCAACATTCAGAACTTTTCCTTTCTGTGCTCACTCTAACCCAAATCCAGATCCTCATTACCCATCATCAAGCCAGGAGGCTTGTCTGTCACCCTGTCCTCAGTGGGTGTTGATGTCAAGCCTGTCCTGGCCTAGGCCAGCCCTGTCAGGGGAGAGAATTCCACATTATAAAAACACAACAGCTTCTCACAGTAGCTCCATTGCTTGCAGTCTCCCCCAGTGTTTCACCACCCTCAATGTAAAAAAAAAAATTCTTCCTCGTGCCTGGTTGAATCTACCCTCTTTTAGCTTAAAACTGTTACCCCTTGCCCTATCACAACAGGCGCTGCTAAAAAGTCAGTCCCCATCTTTCTTGTAAGTCCCCTATTAAGCACTGAAAGGCCACAATAAGGTCTTTCTGAAGCCTTCTCTTCTCCATGCTGAACAACCTCAACTCTCTCAGCCTGTCCTCACAGCAGAGCTGTTCCAGCCCTCGGATCAATTCTGTGGCTCCTCTGGCCCCTCTGCAACAGGTCCATGTCTGTCCTGTGCTGAGGGCCCCAGAGCTGGACACAGGACTCCAGGTGGGGTCTCACCAGAGTGGAGCAGAGGGGCAGAATCACCTCCCTCCACCTGCTGGACACGCTCCTTGTGTTGCAGCCCGAGATACTATTTGCCTTCTGGGCTGTGAGTGCACATTGCCGGCTCATGTCCAGCTTTTCATCCGCCAGTACCCCCAAGTCCTTCTCCACAGGGCTGCTCTCAACCCCTTCATCCCCCAGCCTGTGTTGATACAGGGGGTTGCCCTGATCCCGGTGCAGGACCTTCCACTTGGCCTTGTTGAACCTCATGAGGTTTACATAGGCCCACTTCTTGAGCTTGTCCAGCTCACTCTGGATGGCATCCCGTCCCTCAGGTGCGTCAACTGCACCAGTCAGCTTGGTGTCATCTGCAAACTTTCTGAGAGTGCACTTGATCCCACTATCTGTGTTGTTGATGAAGATATTAAACAGTACTGGTCCCAAACTGGACCCCTAATGGACATGACCTCTCACTGGTGTACATCAGACACTGAGCCATTGACCCACGGCCGTGGGCACTGTCGGGCACGGACACGCGTGGGGATGCTTCCCAAGCGCAGTCACGGCCAAGCTGTCTCGCGCGGAGGACACGGACACACACGTGCAAAAGGTGGTGGAGATCAAAACGTCTTTATTGGGGGAGCGCTCAAAAGGGCAGCGGCCCCTCGCTGGCCACAGGGAGGATCCTTCCCAAGGCATAGGCCACGTTGCTGTAGGTCTCCTCACCCAGCGTGTACAACAGGATGTAGTAGAAGAGGTCGAGGCCAGTCCAGGAGGCGAAGAGCACCGCAGCAGCAAGAACAAAGATGAGGGCAAACTTGGGGCTGACAAAGAGCATGCAGAGTGTCCTGCGGGGCAGAAGGGGCATGTGAGACAGGGCAGGGTGGAGGCTTCACAAGCCCCTCTTGAGATGGGGTTGAGCCCCACTGGTTGCAGCAGGCATCCAGCCCATCGCAGTGGCTGCCCAGGAGCGGGTCCCGGGGCGCAGGGGACGCAGTGGGGACACTCACTGCAGCCAGTACATGAAGCCGCATCTCCTTGGCAGCGAGTCCCTCTCCTGCAGGTCAAGAGGACAAGGATGCTTGTCAAGCACTGGTGCATGGTGGGGACAGCTGGAGTTGCACGGTGCCCCTGGCCCCCGCCTTGCGCAGGAGCGGAGCCCGTGTGTGGCTGGGACCTCCGCGGACCCTCTCCCCAGGGACACCCACGCTGGCAGGGGGACAGGGGCTGGCACAGGCTCTCCCGCTTACCAGCTGTTCTTCCAGCAGCTCTGGACGTGCCGTCTGCGGTATCTGAGAATCCCTCTGCAGCTGGCTGCGGGCAACAGGGCTTGGTTGGACGACTTACAGAGCTCCATGGCCATACAAGGGGTCCCCTTCCAAACACACACCACCCCAGGCAGGGAACGGGCTCCCCTGTCGCACCGCCTGCTGCACCTTCCCCCCACTGCGGTGCCTGCACCAGCATTGGCAGCCCCACCGTGCGGTGCTGCAGAGGCACCCTGGAGACGCGTGTGGGGCCAGGGGCCCAACTCACCAGGCCTCTAAATCGTCTATCTTCTCTCGGAGATTGCTTATTTCCCGGGACAGTGCCTGGGAGAAGGAAGGGTTGCGAGTGGCTGAGCCCGCTGCGGCCCTCCGCCAATCCCCCACCCCAGGGCCTGCGGGCACCCACCCCTTTTCCCCCAGCCCTTTCGGCATTACCTCGGTCTCCCGCCGCAGAGAGGCCCCGGCCTCGGCATAGAGCTTTTCCCTCTGCTAAACAACGGGTACATCATGCGGGCGGCTGAGCTGGCACCTGGACACCCCTGGGCCTTTCCAGCCCCAGGGCCGTGCCCACTCAGGCCTCCTTCTCCCCCCTACCTGCCACATCTCTTCTTTCTTTCTTGCAGCCTCCTGCATAGCCTGGACCTGCTCCTGGGGGAGAGGAGGGGTGAGGAGCAGCCATCAGGGCAGCAGGACACTGCCACCAGTGCGCTCCCCTCGCCATTAGCGCCTCCCAGCTCCCTCTGGGCACCTCCTTTGCCCTCACGTCCCCTCTCCTTCCCAGCCCTGCAGGCGCTGTGGGCAGACACAGGGACCCCCCCGCCCCACTCGGGACGCAGTCCACGTCTGCACACGGTCCTGAGCAACTGGCTCTAGGTGAGCCTGCTTGAGCAGGGCCACAAGGTGAGACAACATGATCTCCAGAGGTCCCTTCCAAGCTCAACCGGTCTGTCATTCTGGGAACTCACCTTACACTGGCCCAGCAGACCCTCCAGCTGCCGGAACTCCCGGCGGCAGCTCTCAAAACATTCCGCCGCGACAGAGGTCTGGGAAGAGGAGCCGCACAGAGGCCCTGAGCCCCTGGCACAGCCCCAGCCACCGCAGCTTGGGGACGTGGGCAGGGGAGGGGACACTGACCTCCGCGCTCAGCTGGTTGATGCTGTCGTTCAGCTGCTCCTGCTTCTTTGCCTGTGTGGGGAAAGGAGGGCTCAGGGGCTCAAGTCTCACAGCCCAGGCCCCGGGGACAAGACGGCAACTCCACACCTACCAGACGCCGCAGCATCCCCCTTTGCTTTTGAGACTCAGCAGAACGCTGAGCCAGGCACTCCCGGAGCATGCGCATGTCTTCATCCAGCGCGTCCACCTCTTCCTCCAGCATGTCCCTCTCCATGCCTGCACTCGTGGGTTGGGACTCTGCAAGGCGTGAACGGCACGGCCGTGGGCACTGTCGGGCACGGACACGTGCAGAGACGCTTCCCAAGTGCAGGCACAGCCGAACTCGGAGCGCAGAGGACACAGACACACGCGTGCACACTGAGGGATGCCCAGAGCCTTCCACTGCACAGTGGACGCAGGACAGGTGCTTGGCAACTACTCTCCAGACTCCTGCCCAGCAGCACCGAAGTTCTCCTCCGGATGCTTGCCCACCTCCAGGAGCAGCCCCTTTTATCCCCGCCAGGGCCCTTATGTCACACACCCACAGTGACATCACAGTGACAGGGCCAGCACTGCCCACGGAGATGTGCCCATCAGCTCCCTGGGGCTGCTGCCAAGAGCTGCTTCGGGGTCCAGCTGCGGCTGCCAAGGGAACAGGGCATCACTCGCGGCACGGCACCCACTCGCAGGAGTGCTCCTCTAGTCGAGCGTGCACGGGATTCGCACTTCTTGGCATTTATTACATTCACCTGTTGCATGTTCATTTGTTGCTACTGCTTAGTTAATGCATTAAACAGAAATTATTTCCATAAGCCCGCCCTTTGCCGGAAGTCCATCTTTGGTAGTCGAGAGTCTTCATCACGGTCTCTAGTGGTCCCCAGGGGTCTTCGCAGCCGCTGGTAATTTCCGCTTGGCTTTCATTGCTAATTTTGCTGTGACACCATATATGTCTCTGGGATATGCACCTTGATTCTCTGGCAAAGCATGAGCACATTCCCCAGCTAAATGACTGTAACCAATCCCTCTTTGATGGTATACATTACGGGTAGATTCTGTGGTACAGTTCTCCCAAAAATCAGATAGCCATACGGTATATTGAGGAGTGGTTAAGATCGTTTTCAACAAAGAACGCAAATCATGCAGAGTCAGTACTCAGGAGGAGCTTAATGCTTCTAAAAGCTTCACAATGAATGAGGAAGTAACCCCATTTTCTCTAACTAACGTCTGTGATTCCTCTACAAATTCCTAAGATAGCTGCTGAAAGCCTGCAGGTTGCTGTTCACAACAGACCACAGGGCATGCTGTGACCGCTTTCCATTCGCCTGCTTTTTAAGCCTCTTCTCTACTTTTATCCCACACGGTTAAACTAGTGTGCACTTTCAGTAGGAAAGTATCATCTGGGGGGAATAAATCAGGCTCTCGCTCCGGGTCCGTCAGGCCAGGACCAAGGGGGTTGTCGGGCGACTCCCGCAAACCACCATTCGTCGAAAGCGTTCGCTGCCGCGTACGAGCGGGGGCTTCGTTATCAGCCAGCCCTTTCTCCACTACCGCCTCCGTGGTTAGTGCATTTTCGCACGCTCTTTCTACAGGATCCCCCTCCTTCCCTGGCAAGGGATGAGCACAAGGGTCACAGTTAGTTGCACCCGTGCAGCTACTTCCTTCTGAGCCGCTTTTGAACTAGTAACAATTTTCCCCCGAGTGGATAAATCTTTGCAAGCAGCATTATCTCCGGACTCTGCCTGTTCTTATAGTTCTCGTCCGACTTTATGCCATGCCTCCAAGGGAAATGCACCAGTTGTAGGAACGTCCGGGACGTGATCAGCAATCCATTCTACTAGAGTCACTAATCGGACTCCAGATACGTCCCAATTTTGCCTTTGGAACAATCGCTGAAGGAGACCTAGGCTTTGCCTTTGCTCTAGGGATATCTTCCCTGCCGTGGTTCCCAGTCGCTCCCCTTTCCTCCGTGCTGGGTGCGCTGCGACTCCTGTTTCCTGGTTCAATTGGGCTTCACTACCGGAATGGCTGCTTTCTTTACAGCCACGCTGAAAGTCCCTGTTCGGGTGCCATTCGTAGCGAACGAGGCACAGACTCTCAGTGAGGCGCAATAAGAGGCATTCATTACAAACTCAGGCTTGCATTTGCACTTCATTTGCTGATTTGCTTCTGTTGCTTTTTCCATGCGAGCCACGGAACCTGACACGCCAATATGATGTTCACAGAGTTCGCTTTATTGTCGGACCGGTCTAGCTTTATAGCAAAGCTGCTCTGTCCACGCGCCTTACAACAACGTGACTGGTTGTAACCCGTGTTATACAATAACATGATAGGCTGCATGTACTGTCCACGCGCTCTGCACGCATGTGTCCGGCGATTGCTCACTCAGTATTTCCTTCTAATGGTGCTCCTTTAGTTTCTTTTGTCTCTGGCTTCACCTCTCAGCCAGGCTGGCGACAGCCCCAACCCCCGGGGCGGGGAGGGCTCTGCCACTACATCTCCCCCTCCTTTATTTAATATAATATTAACAATACGCTGTATCATGCTTTAAAGAGAGCGTGAAATACAGGTTAAGAACATTAAGGCTAATACAATTACAATTAACAAGAACAGACCTGTTTTCAATGTTCCTTTTAACCAAACAAGGCATTCACCCCAAAAAACCCAATATCTTCTGTTATATTCTTGTTCTGCAAATCTTGTATCTTTTTATCTTTTAAGTTCAAACAACATATACAATCAAACTCTTCTTAACAGTGAACATGTCCAATAACAAAATATTAATTGCTGCCCTATTTTACAAAGTGGTATTCTCAATATTGGCTACATCCGTTGCTAAAAGCGTTAACACCTCTGAGGTTAAGGGTTGTCATCACTGCAATCGGTTTCTTCTCTGTTAGCTAGCCAAGGTCTCACCCACTTTGCTGGGATCCACGAATTTTTGTGGTTACCTGTAGAAACACAAGCATATCCCCTTCCCCAGGTTATTAGTGACACAGGACCTTCCCATTATCGTGTTGTCGGATTAAACACACTAACCTTAGGCACATTGTCAGAAAAAGCTTTGACATTTTTGATATGGTGCATAACAACCGGTTCCATTTCAGTTTCGCTTTTAGGATTAAGCCAGTTCAGCACATACAATGCCTTCCTCAATACCTCTTCTGGGCTCACACCAATTCCCCCTTGTTTTTTCAAAACAGACAAAAGATTTTTCAACGTGCGGTGTGCACGCTCAATAATTGCCTGGCCAGGAGAATTATAAGGGACTCCAAAGAGGTGTTGTACCTTCCACTGGACGAGGAAGGTTGCAAGTCCATCAGAGCGCTATGCAGGACCATTATCTGTTTTGATTTGTGTAGGGACACCCATGACAGCAAAAGCCTGTAATAAATGACGTTTTACTGCCTTTGCATTTGCTGAGGTCAAAGCTGTAGCCCACAGCAGTCCTGAACAGGTATCTAGGGAGACATGAATGTACTTTTGTCAGCCAAATGGTGCAAATTCAGCAATATCCGTTTGCCATAACTGACCTGGCTGCAAGCCCCGAGGATTTACTCCCTTTTGTTGGAGCGGTACTCTGCGGGCACAATCAGGACAAGCTGCAATAATGGCTCGAGCTTGTTCCTTGGTAAGTGTAAACTGCTTTTGGAGCGCTGCTGAGGATTGATGAAAGAATTCGTGAGCTTGTCTGGCTTGTTCAAAAGGGGATATATCTGTTACTGCCACAAGTTTGTCTATAATGCTGTTTCCTTCTACTAGACCACCTGGTATGTTAGTATGGCTTTTTACATGGATGATAAATGCTGGTGCTGTCCTGTAATCTAATACGTTCCACAAATCTAACAATGCTTCAAACAACAAGGAATTGGAAACTCACTGCAAAAGCACTCTATGTATTCTTTGTACAATTCCCACAACATAAAGAGAATCTGTTACCAGATTAACTGCACAGTTATGCCATTTTTGTAATGCTGCTAAGCATATTGAGGGCAGTTTCTTTTAAGATGTTCTGTCTGTCCACAAGTAAAACATGCTAGGCCACAAGAAGAAGGGCTTTGGCCTTTCATTGCAGGCTTAAGTGCTGCAGCCAAGGCCGCAGCGTGGGCTTGAGCAGGTATTTTTGCTTTTTCTACCTCCTGTTGCACAATCGGTACCTGTGTGCAAGCTTCCACCATCTCTGCCAAAGAAGCACGTTTTCCCAAACCGGCTAATATCTGTTGGCATTGGGTGTTTGCATTCATCATAGCCAAATCTTTCCCCACAGCAGCTTTTGCCTCTAGAGTCAAGTTACGAGAGGCATCTGTCGCTTCTTTCAAACGATCCACAAACGTCCCATATGGTTCCCCAGGATCCCACTCTATTGTAGAATAGGGTGGCACAGGGTTACCTAGATTTGGCATTTTTTTCAGTGCCGCCAGAGCAAGCCCTTGTGTTTGCTGCAAAATCCTTGGATGAAGTGCTGCCTGAGTGGTACCATCCGCATATTGCCCACGACCCAGTAACTGGTCCATGCTAGCTAACCGCAACGGATCATCAGCTGGTAAACGAACATTTTCTAATACTGCCAATTCCACCTTCCCCTGCTACTTGTCCAAGAACAGCAAATACCCCGTTGGAGGAAGCAATAACTCCATCAATGCCCTAATATCTGTTGGAGTTAGTACTTGCCCCTTAAAAAATGAACTGATCAGCTGCATCGCGTGCTTATTATCCATACCATATTGCATAACTGCACTTTGCAATTGCTTAACCGTTTTCCAATCAAAGGGTGACCACTGGCTTTCTCCTCTATTATCTATGTGCACTGGCATTGCTCTAATACTACCAGGTAACATGATCCCTTCAATGGTTGCATCTCTGATTACCCCTTGCCAACGTTGCCCTGCATTATAAGAATGATCTCGAGGAATATCTCTACCCTGATGCACAGGGGCAGCACCCAAATTACCATTACTACCACTGCTATACAATTCCCTTGTGTTTCCCTGTGGATCAGCAAGTCGACGCATATTTGCAAACCGATCTGCTAACCCAGTCTCCAGCCCTTTTCCATATCGCGCTCTCAAATATGCATCTGCTTCTCTTACAGACCACATCCCATCTTCAACACATTGTCTAGCCCATTTTTGTATTCCCTCCCTTTTAATACGGAGCTCCTCGGGAGGGAGGTCTAATTCCGCCCCCTCCCTTTCCTGTTTTCCCCGTTTTTCACATTCCCTGCCAATTGCCTCCAGCCAGTCCTTAATTGCATCTGACGCCTTTTTATATGCTGTTAACCGCGAAGTTTTACTGTTACCACCATCTAGTCGTTTCATAGCTTCTAGAACGTCTTGCATCTGGCTCTCCTGCCGTCTCAGTAAGTCCTTCAGGCTCTGCACGTGGCTCTCCCCCTGGAAGTCAGGGCGATCCTGCGGTGCTCCGTCCCGGTGTTCCATCGGGTCCTCCGGCAAAGGCACGTCGGCTGGATTAACTTGTCCTGGCTTGCTGAAACTTGCCGGTTGCTGCCATTCGTCGTCGGAGCCAGGCAATGGCTCAACGGGTGCAGAGGGAATAATTTGCTCTCCGCCCCAGAACTCCAGATCTGATACGGGACATACCAGCGGTGTTGATTTTTCGGAGTTCTCGGAGGGTGGGCAGCTCGCGGCGGGCGGCCCCGAGGGGACGGCACCCAGCTCCGGCTCCTCTGAGACTTCCTGCACCAGCTGCCTGACCTCCCGCCAGGGTCCGGCGAGGTCGCAAGCCTCGCGGCTCCCCCGTGTGACCGCTTCCCATAGTTCGGTCCTTATGTCCTCCCACGTACCGGGAGAAAAAATTCGTCCGTCGAACGGACACAGCCCTTCCGCTGGGCGGATCGGAGCAGACGCTTTAACGCGTCTTTTTCAGAATACCTTCCTGTTCGTGCGGCCAGCTGCAGAATACTTTTCATTATTATTTTATCTTCCACGATGCCGTGTTTCCCATGCCACTTTCCGCCACTCTTCGAGCGCTGGGCTGGTGTCGCCCACCAGCAGGTGGCGTCCTCGCGTCTGCACCTCCGGCGATCTTGCTTCGATACGGAGTATCACGTCGGGGTCACAAAAATGCTGCTATTTCCACGCGAGCCACGGAACCTGACACACCAATATGATGTTCACAGAGTTCGCTTTATTGTCGGACCGGTCTAGCTTTATAGCAAAGCTGCCCTGTCCACGCGCCTTACAACAACGTGAATGGTTGTAACTCGTGTTATACAATAACATGATAGGCTGCATGTACTGTCCACGCGCTCTGCACGCATGTGTCCGGCGATTGCTCACTCATTATTTCCTTCTAATGGTGCTCCTTTAGTTTCTTTTGTCTCTGGCTTCACCTCTCAGCCAGGCTGGCGACAGCCCCAACCCCCGGGGCAGGGGGACTCTGCCACTACATGCTTACTTAGCCATTACATAAGCAATGCATTTTGTGTTCCCACTGAATTTACTGCCATAGACACTTTTTTGTCTATCACACGCTCGTCTTCTATCCTTGGTGTTGTCACGTAGCATGCAGTCCCACTGCTTGTTCTCAAGCTGGTCGAGTTCTGCAGTTCACAAGCCTGATCTCAGCATACGGCCAGAGTACCTGTTCATCCATCTGGCTGGAGTTCAGTTAGGAAAGTATGCTTTAAAAAAAGAGTCCTGGGGTCCTGGGTTCCTCCTCCTTGGGGGGCGCCGGGGACCCACGGGCGAGCGGTCCCTGCCTTGGCCGGCAGCGGAGGGGCTGCGGCTGCAGCCCTGGGCAGAGGGACCTGCCCCCGCCGCCTGCCCTGGCTCCTCCTGGAGCTGCTCCTGCTGCACAGGGCCGGACACAGATGGAAGGGAGCTGGGAGCCCTGGGCAGGGCGGCCTCCGATGTGCTGGCTTCATCCTCCACGTCGGAGCCTGCAGGGCTGGTGGGGACCAGCCTGGGGTCAGGAGTCCCCACCCGGGAGCTGGGGGACTGGGGCTGGCTGCACATCTGCAGTTGTCCTCCTTGTCCCTGTAGGAGCACAGCAGCCTCCAGGCCTCCTCGCTGCACCGCTCCACGATGACCTGGATGAGGCCACGCACCAGCGGTGCTGCATTGTCCTGGAGCTGGGGCTCCATGCGCTGGGCCAGGGCCTCCTCGTCCAGCCCCTGGCAGCACAGGGTGTGCAGGATCATCCTCTGTGTTCCCACCGCCAGCCACCACTGCTCCTCATAGATGGCATCCAGCTCCAGGCTCAGCCAGGGCAGCACGGGCTCCAGGAGCTGCTGGTGTCGCTGGAAAAGCCCTGCCCAGACCTGGGGCAGGAGCCCGTCCACGGCCGCCGTGCCCTCCGTCTCCACAGCCCCCTGCTCTTCTGGAAATGACATCCCCGTCACAAAGAACACAGGGGACCCTGCGGGGCCAGAGCGGCTGCTGCTGACCGGGCGGCTGGGAGCTGCGCTGGCCTGGATGCTGGCCAGGCTTGGCAGTGCAGGGGACACGGTGACACACAGGTAGTCGTCTCCCCGCACAGAAAACTTGATCTCTTGCATCTGGCCTCTGCAGAGTGGGCAAGTAGATGTCCTTTGACATTCCAAGTTTGACTGTGTCAGAGTAAAGGGTGCTATAGTCATCTGCACGTTTAGAAGGACAGGCCTCTAGCCATCCCCCATCCCATCCCATTCCCCATCCCATCCCCCATCCCACGCAATCCCAGCCCATCCCATTTCCTATTCCATCCCATTCCACGCAATCCCAGCACATCCCACGTCGTATCCCGTCCCCTATCCCATGCCGTACCATCCCCCATCCCCTATCACATCCCATCCCATCCCATCCCATGTCGTACCATCCCCCATCCCATCCCATCCCGAACAATACCATCCCCCATCCCATTCCATCAGATCCCAATGCATCCCATATCATGCACTATACCTTCGCATACACCATACCATCCTATACCATGCACTATACCATACACCGTACAATACCATACAAAAACATACCCCAAACAATACCATACCCCATACCCCATATCAGACACCATACCTCATACCAGACCGTGTGCTGTACCATACCATACACCATATGATACCATATCATACGATACCACACCAGACACCATACCATACCATACCATACAATACTCCATACCATATCGTACGATACCATACCATACACCATGCGATATGATACCATACCATACGATACAATACATACACCATAGCATACCGTACCATACTGTACTACAGGCCATCCCATCGCATCCCATTGCATCCCATATACCATACCATACGCCGTATCATCCCATACTATACCGCATACCAGTACACACAAAACCATACCCCATACCATGCCATACACCATACCATACACCATACCATGCCATATCATACACCATACCATACTGTACACCATATCATACCATGCCATACACCATACCATACGGTACCACAAATCATTCCATACCATATACCATACCGTACTGTACACCATACCATATGACATACCACTCCATACCATAGAACACAACGTACCATACCATACAGCATACCATACCATACCATGCCATACCTTGCCATACCTTGCGTTACGCCTTACCATACACCATACCATACAATACAACGTACTATACCACACCATAGAGTTTACCCTACCGTACCATACCATACCAGACACGAAACACCATACACCATACACCGTACCGTAACATACCCCATACCATAACATACAGCATATCATACCCCCTACCATACCAGAACCCATATCATATCCCATAGCATACCATCCCCCACACCATACCATACCATACGATACCATAACACCCAACATACCATACCATATAATACCATAGCATACCCCGCACCATACCCTACTATGCACCATACCATACACCATACCATACCCGATACCATACCATGCCCCATACCATACCCCATACCATAGGTTACCACACACCATATGATACCATACCATACCATACCATACACAATACCATACAATAACATACAACGTATCATGCCATGCCATAATATACCACATACTATACCATACCATCGCGTACTATACAACAGACCATACATCCCACCCTTCACCCACGTGCTTGACGTGAAAACACACGGTGTTTCATGTCATCCCATCCCATCCCACCCCATCCCATCCCATCCCATCCCATCCCATCCCATCCCATCCCAAGCAATCCCATCCCATCCCCCATCCCATCCTCCATCCCATCCCATCCCATGCAATCCCAGTGCATCCGATTTCATTTCCCATCCCATCCCACGCAATCCCAGCCCATCCCATGTCATATCCCATCCCATCCCATGCCGTACCATCCCCCATCCCCTATCCCATCCCATGCCGTACCATCCCCCATCCCACCCCATCCCAAACAATACCAGCCCCCATCCCATTCCATTAGATCCCAATGCATCCCATATCATGCACTATACCTTCCCGTACACCATACCATCCCATATCATGCACTATACCATCCCATACACCATACCATCCCATATCACACACTATACCATCCCATACACCGTACCATCCCATATCATGCACTGTACCATCCCATATCATGCACCATACCATCCCATACCATGCACTATACCATCCCATACACCATATCATCCCATACCATGCACTATACCATACACCATACAATACAAAAATATTCCCCAAATACTACCATACCAAAAGATACCCCAAGTAGTACCATACCATACACCATACAATACCATACCAAAAGATACCCCAAGTAGTACCATACCATACACCATACAATACCATACAAAAACATATCACAAACAATACCATACCCCATACCAGACACCATACCCCATACCAGACCGTATGCTATACCATACCATACACCATACCGTACCGTACCATACCATACACCATATGATACCATATCATACGATACCACACCAGACGCCATACTATACCATACCATACAATACTCCATACCATACAATACCATACCATACAACATACGATATGATACCATACCATACCATACATACACCTTAGCAGACCGTACCATACTGTACTACAGGCCATCCCATCGCATCCCATATACCATACCATACGACATATCATCCCATACCATACCGCATACCAGTACATGCAAAACCATACCCCATACCATACCATACACCATACCATACCGGACACCATATCGTACCATACCATACACCATACCATATGGTACCACAAATCATTCCATACCATATACCATACCGTACACCATACCACTCCATACTGCAGAATACAACGTACCATACCATACATCATACCATACCATACCATGCCATGCCTTGCCATACACCTTACCATACCATACTGCATACCATACAATACAACATACTATACCACACCATAGAGTTTACCATACCATACCAGACACGATACACCATAGACCATACCGTAACATACCCCATACCATAACATACACCATACCATACCCCATACCATACCAGAACCCGTATCATACCCCATACCATACCATCCCCCACACCATACCATACCAGACAATACCATAACACACAACATACCATACCATATGATAGCATACGATACCCCGCACCATACTGTACTATGCACCATACCATACCCCATACTATACCATACCATACCGCATACCATAACTTAACACACACCATACGATACCATACCATACCATACCATATACAATGCCATACCATACACCATACCATACCATAACATACAACGTACCATGCCATGCCATAAAATACCACATACCATACCATACCATCGCGTACTATACAGCATACCATACATCCCACCCTTCACCCATGTGCTTGACATGAAAACATGTGATGGAAGAGTCCTTAAAACTGAATGAACTGACCTAGAGGTCAATAGACAAGCTTTAAGACATTAATGATAAGAAGTGGAAACATCCAGCATAAACAAGAATATCACTGCACAGCAAGAACCCCAAGCTACATGCGAGCTCCCTAGCACACAGAGAAACACAGCAACCGGTCTTCCAAACATTTGTTGTTTATTTCCATAGATCTCTTGTTCAGGTACAACACACCTATGTCATAGGGACTGGCTGACACACACATTTACTCTTTGACTTGTTTCTGCTCACAAGGATTTTGGTTACAGACGTACAACTGCTGTATTCCAGTCAAGCCCTCTGACTAACTCCTGTTAGTATTAATCAGAGCTGCACATCATTAAGTAGAGAGCAAATCTAGCACATTTCCATCTCTTACCTCCTGAAGGAAACACAGGCTTGTACGGCAGATGCTTTCTAGGAGGTCTAATGGTTGTGAACGCACAGCAACATGCACAGGTCAGGTGCTGGATGGACACAGACCAGAAGAGGCAGCGCAGAGACAGAAGCGGAGCAAACCACAGATGAGCAGCAGAGATAAGACAGAGCACTTGCAGGGACATGTGGGTGATGGGGCTCCCTGCTCAGGCTCCTGGACCTACATTTTGACCCTTCATCTTTCTGGTTTTCCTTTGTCATTCATTGCTCTTCCTGGACTTAGTTTTTCTTCAGCTTTGGGAGGGAAGAGATTTCCTGGAGGATGAGCCAGGCAAAACTGCAAGAATAAGGGATACTTCTGCTCAAAATATACACACAAGTTGGACAACATAGTGGGCACTGGCACCTGCTAACATTAAACTGTAGGCACAAAAATTAGGTGTGCATGGTGTCTTCCACAGCTCAGCCTGTTCCTGGGTAATCTTTCCAATTCATTTACCAAATACCTTGTGCAGCCATTCAGTAAGGCTGGTGGTTGCAGGGAGAGAGAAGAAACAGCATTTCAGAGCCCCCTTTGCAGGTTTTCACAATTGACCTGTATTTGTGAGCTGGCAGGGGAAGGAGGACAATGCAGAAAGCCATGGCCAGTGCCTCAGATGGTCTCTGAAGCATCTCATGGCCAGAGAGGAACAGTGGTAGAGCGTGGCTACCTTGATGCTTCACCTAATAACTTGAGAGAGGAACTTCCCAACAGCCAAGACGGTGCCTTGAACTTCACACTGTTACCTCAAGTCATTCCTAAAGGACCCCTCTAAAGCTGAATTTGAAGTCTCTTGTTTATGAAAATCTCATTGTCCCAACAGTGGCTGGGGACAATTACAGCCCCAAAGGACAGAATCCAGCACATGTCAGGTGTCTGCTAAGCTGGACAGAAATGCTGAGATATTTGCAGGAGGAGAAGCTCGCTGCAGACCTTTTCACTGCCACAATGCCAGGACTGCCACAGGAAGAACGAGTCTCAAAAGGAGGGGACAGAGAGGAGACAACAATGTTTCTGGCCGGACCACCAGTTCTTCTCTAATCCACCTGCACAACACCTAAATATTATTGCTGTGCCAGTCTAGATGTGATATGTCTAGGTCTGACTAGGTTAACGTCCCATTTGACACATGCCTTTGTAGAGACCAAGGCAGACACAACCTAAGAGGGTTTCAGCTACATATTGATGGCACTCACCTCCATGCTAAGGATCTCCTCACTCTCTCCCACTATTTTTCCCTTTACTTTTGAGATCCTACCTGCTTCTGTTTCCTTATTTATGTTTCTCTCAAGCAGCAGCTCTTTGGCTGCCACCTTGCAGAGAGTGTGATGGGCTGTTTGCCCTTCAGAGCCCAGCCCAGCATCATCTGCCACCTCTCTACAATCTTGTTTTCTCTCTGATATCTCACAAGGGGAATGACTGTCATTTCCTTCCTCCTCTTCTTTCTTCCCCTCCCTCCAGACGCATATTTTTGTATTGAGTTTTATTGCTTTCGTGGGCTCTGCCCACCAGCACCACGTGTACTGTTACACTAAGGTAACCCTTCAGCGCCGTATTATGTGGGAAAAGCAAAGAGAGCCCTTAGCTCTACCCCTGCTTCCTAGCTCGTCCCAAACACCACTGAAGAGATCGAGATCCACGTTATTATCTCCTTTTCCTTGCGGTAAGAGCACCACCTTTTGGCTCCCGGCATGATGCTGGGATTTCACATCAGCAGTTCAGCAATGTCTCTGCAGAGAGCTGACATTTCCCAAAATAAGCCGTAGCTGTGCTCCTTTCATCTGCAATACTGTTGCCTGGAGAAAAGAGGCTTCCACAAGCCCCTAAAGTGACAGGTCATCCTCTCAACCAACAACACCTCACCCGAGTGCTTCTTCTCCTAACTCAATAGCTTTTCAGATAAGATCACTAGTTAGCAATTAATTACAGCTCCACTTAGCTTTGTGCTCTGAGTCCAGAAAGCAGGTAGCAGCACAGCTCAAAGCTCACAGTCATTTTCAGCCCTGAATGTACATAAACATACCAATCCTATGCCCCTTCTCTGATTGGCCAACAAGCATTAATTTTTCTGTTATAGCCCCTTGGATATCCCCCTTGGGAATGTCTGTGACACCAGAACGAAACCACTTCTTAAAGATCAATAAATAAATGCACCTGCAGATGTCTGAAGATGCAGAGAGGATTACTACCATTCCTGAAGTCTGAGATTAAAAATCATTGTAGGTTGACTCACTTTTCCTTGAACTATGACTGTGTGACTTGCCTTTAGCAGTAGTAGAAAGTGAAGTAGTCAGGTGTAAAGATATATCCGCAAGTACCTACATTCTGATTTATAACTGGCTCCAGTAACCTTTAATTAAATCCAGCATAATAAACCAAATGGATAGCCATTTGCAACATCTTTTAAAATCTAAGCACAACTAGGCATCGGCTTTCCTTCACTACTTCTGATTCACCGCTAAATGACTCTAACTTACATTACTGTTTACTAATTTGATCTTTAAAAGCCCAGTAGCCCAGTCCCACTAGGGTAGTGCAAAGGATAAAACACCACGGGACACAGACACTTTAATAAACTTGAAGTCCCCATCACCTGGGCTCAAATGCTGGCAGCCTCTAAAAAACTGGTTTAAAAGTAGGTAAAATATCTTTTACATTTTTCTCTTTCCCAGTTCACCTCTTCCCAGAGCCTGCTTCAAAGCGTCTCTCAGTGGTTTTTCAGGGTCACAGTTTGGCTAATAAGCAGCCATCTCTGGAAAGAAAACTTGGCTGAAATGAGCACATCAGCCTTCATGTCACAGTATCTAATCTGAGTTCAAATGAAAAACAAATATGTAAAGACTGGAACAATGTTTGCCCGTTAAAACAATCTAAATGATCACAACATAGGAAAGGAATAGGAAAGAGTGCAGGTATTTGCACAATAAAGTTGAACACAGGCTTGGAGGCAGCTTTTTTATGCTGTCTCCCATCCAGACACAGCTGGACCTGGAGAGGAAATTTCAAAATATTCTGCACTACTCAACAAGAGCTCCCGAAAGAAAGGACAAGGGGCAGAGGCTGTTCCTAATCATTTACAGCCTGATGACAAACTCCTTGCAGTTGGTAGAGAGTCCCATTGATGGATTTAGGCTTTCATATGGATGCACACCAAAATTTTCAAACGGGGCTGCTTTTAAGAAGGGGGAGAAAAACAACTTGTCCTTTATTTAGGCAGCTAAGGATGGGTTTGGGTCCTGGTCATGAAGAGATGTATTTGACAAATACAGCCCGTGCCAGATTTTTGCCAGTGACCAGTAGCTCAAGCAACCTCTTATGCTGACCAACCCCTTGATCATTGCAGGTGAAGCTGACAGAGACCGTCAAACCCCTAATCCATTCAATATATCTTGTCTTCTTAATTTACTGAACAGAGTTCACTTAAAGCAGCCTTAAAATACTAATTATTTCAATTGATCCATAATAGGAGTGAGATCAATGAAACAACTCACTTCAAATGCCCTGGAGGTACCCTTGATAAGATACCTGCCAGTACGCAGTCATCGGTATTTTGTTGTCACCCTAGCTCCAAGAGAAGTACAATGTGATCGTCGGAAGGTAAATGAAGCACTAAAGGGAAACCAAAAACTAACAAGGCAAATAAGGAAGCCAGCAGTAAAAATTTAATAGGTACACTAATTATCCATTAGGACCAAACAACTCCTCTTAGCAATATATAGTGGGCACCGTCGGGCACGGACACGCGTGGGGATGCTTCCCAAGCGCAGTCACGGCCAAGCTGTCTTGCGCGGAGGACACGGACACACACGTGCAAACGGTGGTGGAGATCAAAACGTCTTTATTGGGGGAGCGCTCAAAAGGGCAGCGGCCCCTCGCTGACCACAGGGAGGATCCTTCCCAAGGCATAGGCTGCATTGCTGTAGGTCTCCTCACCCAGTGTGTACAACAGGATGTAGTACAAGAGATCGAGGCCAGTCCAAGAGGCGAAGAGCACCGCAGCAGCAAGAACAAAGATGAGGGCAAACTTGGGGCTGGCAAAGAGCATGCAGAGTGTCCTGCAGGGCAGAAGGGGCATGTGAGACAGGGCAGGGTGGAGGCTTCGCAAGCCCCTCTTGAGATGGGTTGAGCCCCACTGGTTGCAGCAGGCATCCAGCCCATCGCCGTGGCTGCCCAGGAGCGGGTCCCGGGGCGCAGGGGACGCAGTGGGGACACTCACTGCAGCCAGTAGATGAAGCCGCATCTCCTTGGCAGCGAGTCCCTCTCCTGCAGGTCAAGAGGACAAGGACGCTTGTCAAGCACAGGTGCATGGTGGGGACAGCTGGAGTTGCACGGTGCCCCTGGCCCCCGCCTTGCGCAGGAGCATAGCCCGTGTGTGGCTGGGACCTCCGCGGACCCTCTCCCCAGGGACACCCACGCTGGCAGGGGGACAGGGGCTGGCACAGGCTCTCCCGCTTACCAGCTGTTCTTCCAGCAGCTCCGGACGTGCCGTCTGCGGTATCTCAGACTCCCTCTGCAGCTGGCTGCGGGCAACAGGGCTTGGTTGGACGACTTACAGAGCTCCATGGCCATACAAGGGGTCCCCTTCCAAACACACACCACCCCGGGCAGGGAACGGGCTCCCCTGTCGCACCGCCTGCTGCACCTTCCCCCCACTGCGGTGCCTGCACCAGCATTGGCAGCCCCACCGTGCGGTGCTGCAGAGGCACCCTGGAGACGCGTGTGGGGCCAGGGGCCCAACTCACCAGGCCTCTAAATCGTCTATCTTCTCTCGGAGATTGCTTATTTCCCGGGACAGTGCCTGGGAGAAGGAAGGGTTGCGAGTGGCTGAGCCCGCTGCGGCCCTCCGCCAATCCCCCACCCCAGGGCCTGCGGGCACCCACCCCTTTTCCCCCAGCCCTTTCGGCATTACCTCGGTCTCCCGCCGCAGAGAGGCCCCGGCCTCGGCATAGAGCTTTTCCCTCTGCTAAACAACGGGTGCATCATGCGGGCGGCTGAGCTGGCACCTGGACACCCCTGGGCCTTTCCAGCCCCAGGGCCGTGCCCACTCAGGCCTCCTTCTCCCCCCTACCTGCCACATCTCTTCTTTCTTTCTTGCAGCCTCCTGCATAGCCTGGACCTGCTCCTGGGGTAGAGGAGGGGGTGAGGAGCAGCCATCAGGGCAGCAGGACACTGCCACCAGTGCGCTCCCCTCGGCATTAGCGCCTCCCAGCTCCCTCTGGGCACCTCCTTTGCCCTCACGTCCCCTCTCCTTCCCAGCCCTGCAGGCGCTGTGGGCAGACACCGGGACCCCCACACCCCACTCGGGACGCAGTCCACGTCTGGACACGGTCCTGAGCAACTGGCTCTAGGTGAGCCGGCTTGAGCAGGGCCACAAGGTGAGACAACATGATCTCCAGAGGTCCCTTCCAAGCTCAACCGGTCTGTCATTCTGGGAACTCACCTTACACTGGCCCAGCAGACCCTCCAGCTGCCGGAACTCCCGGCGGCAGCTCTCAAAACATTCCGCCGCGACAGAGGTCTGGGAAGAGGAGCCGCACAGAGGCCCTGAGCCCCTGGCACAGCCCCAGCCACCGCAGCTTGGGGACGTGGGCAGGGGAGGGGACACTGACCTCCGCGCTCAGCTGGGTGATGCTGTCGTTCAGCTGCTCCTGCTTCTTTGCCTGTGTGGGAAAAGGAGGGCTCAGGGGCTCAAGTCTCACAGCCCCAGCCCCCGGGGACAAGAGGGCAACTCCACACCTACCAGACGCCGCAGCATCCCCCTTTGCTTTTGAGACTCAGCAGAACGCTGAGCCAGGCACTCCCGGAGCATGCGCATGTCTTCATCCAGCACATCCACCTCTTCCTCCAGCATGTCCCTCTCCATGCCTGCACTCGTGGGTTGGGACTCTGCAAGGCGTGAACGGCACGGCCGTGGGCACTGTCGGGCACGGACACGTGCAGAGACGCTTCCCAAGTGCAGGCACAGCCGAACTCGGAGCGCAGAGGACACAGACACACGCGTGCACACTGAGGGATGCCCAGAGCCTTCCACTGCACAGTGGACGCAGGACAGGTGCTTGGCAACTACTCTCCAGACTCCTGCCCAGCAGCACCGAAGTTCTCCTCCGGATGCTTGCCCACCTCCAGGAGCAGCCCCTTTTATCCCCGCCAGGGCCCTTATGTCACACACCCACAGTGACATCACAGTGACAGGGCCAGCACTGCCCATGGAGATGTGGCCATCAGCTCCCTGGGGCTGCTGCCAAGAGCTGCTTCGGGGTCCAGCTGCGGCTGCCAAGGGAACAGGGCATCACTCGCGGCACGGCACCCACTCGCAGGAGTGCTCCTCTAGTCGAGCGTGCACGGGATTCGCACTTCTTGGCATTTATTACATTCACCTGTTGCATGTTCATTTGTTGCTACTGCTTAGTTAATGCATGAAACAGAAATTATTTCCATAACCCCGCCCTTTGCCGCAAGGCCATCTTTGGTAGTCGAGAGTCTTCATCAGGGGTCTCTAGTGGTCCCCAGGGGTCTTCGCAGCCGCTGGTAATTTCTGCTTGGCTTTCATTGCTAATTTTGCTATGACACCATATATGTCTCTGGGATATGCACCTTGATTCTCTGGCAAAGCATGAGCACATTCCCCAGCTAAATGACCGTAACCAATCCGTCTTTGACGGTATACATTACGGGTAGATTCTATAGTACAGTTCTCCCAAAAATCAGATAGCCATATGGTATATTGAGGAGTGGTTAAGATCATTTTCAACAAAGAACGCAAATCATGCGGAGTCAGTACTCAGGAGGAGCTTAATGCTTCTAAAAGCTTCACAATGAATGAGGAAGTAACCCCATTTTCTCTTACTAATGTCTGTGATTCCTTTACAACTTCCTAAGATAGCTGCTGAAAGCCTGCAGGTTGCTGTTCACAACAGACCACAGGGCATGCTGTGACCGCTTTCCATTCGCCTGCTTTTTAAGCCTCTTCTCTACTTTTATCCCACACGGTTAAACTAGCGTGCACTTTCAGTAGGAAAGTATCATCTGGGGGGAATAAATCAGGCTCTCGCTCCGGGTCGGTCAGGCCAGGACCAAGGGGGTTGTCGGGCGACTCCCGCAAACCACCATTCGTCGAAAGCGTTCGCTGCCGCGTACGAGCGGGGGCTTCGTTATCAGCCAGCCCTTTCTCCACTACCGCCTCCGTGGTTAGTGCATTTTCGCACGCTCTTTCTACAGGATCCCACTCCTTCCCTGGCAAGGGAGGAGCACAAGGGTCACAGTTAGTTGCCACCCGTGCAGCTACTTCCTTCTGAGCCGCTTTCAAACTAGTAACAATTTTCCCCCGAGTGGATAAATGTTTGCAAGCAGCATTATCTCCGGACTCTGCCTGTTCTTATAGTTCTCGTCCGAATTTATGCCATGCCTCCAAGGGAAATGTACCAGCTGTAGGGAAGTCCGGGACGTGATCAGCAATCCATTCTACTAGAGTCACTAATCGGACTCCAGATATGTCCCAATTTTGCCTTTGGAACAATCGCTGAAGGAGACCTAGGCTTTGCCTTTGCTCTAGGGATATCTTCCCTGCCGTGGTTCCCAGTCGCTCCCCTTTCCTCCGTGCTGGGTGCGCTGCGACTCCTGTTTCCTGGTTCAATTGGGCTTCACTACCGGAATGGCTGCTTTCTTTACAGCCACGCTGAAAGTCCCTGTTCGGGTGCCATTCGTAGCGAACGAGGCACAGACTCTCAGTGAGGCGCAATAAGAGGCATTCATTACAAACTCAGGCTTGCATTTGCACTTCATTTGCTGATTTGCTTCTGTTGCTTTTTCCATGCGAGCCACGGAACCTGACACACCAATATGATGTTCACAGAGTTCGCTTTATTGTCGGACCGGTCTAGCTTTATAGCAAAGCTGCTCTGTCCATGCGCCTTACAACAACGTGATTGGTTGTAACTCGTGTTATACAATAACATGATAGCCTGCATGTACTGTCCACGCGCTCTGCACGCATGTGTCCGGCGATTGCTCACTCATTATTTCCTTCTAATGGTGCTCCTTTAGTTTCTTTTGTCTCTGGCTTCACCTCTCAGCCAGGCTGGCGACAGCCCCAACCCCCGGGGCGGGGGGACTCTGCCACTACATGCTTAGTTAGCCATTACATAAGCAATGCATTTTGTGTTCCCACTAAAGTTACTGCCATAGACACTTTTTTGTCTATCACACGCTCGTCTTCTATCCTTGGTGTTGTCACGTAGCATGCAGTCCCACTGCTTGTTCTCAAGCTGGTTGAGTTCTGCAGTTCACAAGCCTGATCTCAGCATACAGCCAGAGTACCTGTTCATCCATCTGCCTGGAGTTCAGTTAGGAAAGTATGCTTTAAAAAAAGAGTCCTGGGGTCCTGGGTTCCTCCTCTTTGGGAGGCGCCGGGGACCCACGGGCGAGCGGTCCCTGCCTTGGCCGGCAGTGGAGGGGCTGCGGCTGCAGCCCTGGGCAGAGGGACCTGCCCCCGCCGCCTGCCCTGGCTCCTCCTGGAGCTGCTCCTGCTGCACAGGGCCGGACACAGATGGAAGGGAGCTGGGAGCCCTGGGCAGGGCGGCCTCCGATGTGCTGGCTTCATCCTCCACGTCGGAGCCTGCAGGGCTGGTGGGGACCAGCCTGGAGTCAGGAGTCCCCACCCGGGAGCTGGGGGGGCTGGGGCTGGCTGCACATCTGGAGTCGCCCTCCTCGTCCCTGTAGGAGCACAGCAGCCTCCAGGCCTCCTCGCTGCACCGCTCCACGATGACCTGGATGAGGCCATGCACCAGCGGTGCTGCATTGTCCTGGAGCTGGGGCTCCATATGCTGGACCAGGGCCTCCCTGCGCTGGACCAGGGCCTCCTCGTCCAGCCCGTGGCAGCACAGGGCGTACAGGATCATCCTCTGTGTTCCCACCGCCAGCCACCACTGCTCCTCATAGATGGCATCCAGCTCCAGGCTCAGCCAGGGCAGCACGGGCTCCAGGAGCTGCTGGTGTCGCTGGAAAAGCCCTGCCCAGACCTGGGGCAGGAGCCCGTCCACGGCCACCGTGTCCTCCGTCTCCACAGCCCCCTGCTCTTCTGGAAATGGCATCCCCGTCACAAAGAACACAGGGGACCCTGCGGGGCCAGAGCGGCTGCTGCTGACCGGGCGGCTGGGAGCTGCGCTGGCCTGGATGCTGGCCAGGCTTGGCCGTGCAGGGGACACGGTGACACACAGGTAGTCGTCTCCCCGCACAGAAAACTTGATCTCTTGCATAGACCTCTGCAGAGTGGGCAAGTAGGTGTCCTTTGACATTCCAAGTTTGACTGTGTCAGAGTAAAGGGTGCTATAGTCATCTGCATGTTTAGAAGGACAGGCCTCTAGCCATCCCCCATCCCATCCCATCCCCCATCCCATCCCCCATCCCACGCAATTCCAGCCCATCCCATTTCCTATCCCATCCCTTTCCACGCAATCCCAGCCCATCCCATGTCGTATCCCATCCCATCCCATGTCGTACCATCCCCCATCCCCTATCCCATCCCATCCCATGTCGTACCATCCCCTATCCCATCCCATGCCAAACAATACTATCCCTCATCCCATTCCATCAGATCCCAATGCATCCCATATCATGCACTATAGCTTCCCATACACCATACCATCCCATACCATACACTATACCATACACCGTACAATGCCATACAAAAACGTACCCCAAACAGTACCATGCCATACACCATACAATACCATACAAAAACATACCCCAAACAATACCATACCCCATACCGCATATCAGACACCATACCCCATACCAGACGCCACACCTCATACCAGACCGTATGCTGTACCATACCATACACCATATGATACCATATCATGCGATACCACACCAGACACCATACCATACCATACCATACAATACTCCATACCATACAATACCATATCGTACAATACCATACCATACACCATGCGATATGATACTATACCATACTATACCATACCATACCATACCATACCATACCATACCATACCATACCATACCATACCATACATACACCATAGCATACCGTACCATACTGTACTACAGGCCATCCCATCGCATCCCATTGCATCCCATATACCATACCATACGCCGTATCATCCCATACCATACCGCATACCAGTACACACAAAACCATACCCCATACCATGCCATACACCATACCATACACCATACCATGCCATATGATACACCATACCATACTTTACCCCATATCATACCATGCCATACACCATACCAAACGGTACCACAAATCATTCAATACCATATACCATACCGTACCGTACACCATACCATACAACATAGCACTCCATACCATAGAATACAACGTACCATACAGCATACCATACCATGCCATACCTTGCCATACCTTGCGTTACACCTTACCATACACCATACCATACCATACAATACAACGTACTATACCACACCATAGAGTTTACCATACCGTACCATACCATACCAGACACGATATACCATACACCATACCGTAACATACCCCATACCATAACATACACCATACCATACCCCCTACCATACCAGAACACGTATCATATCCCATAGCATACCATCCCCCACACCATACCATACCATACCATACCATACCATACCATAACACACAACATACCATACCATATAATACCATAGCATACCCCGCACCATACCCTACTATGCACCATACCATACACCATACCATACCCGATACCATACCATACCCCATACCATAGATTACCACACACCATATGATACCATACCATACCATACACAATACCATACCATAACATACAACATATCATGCCATGCCATAAAATACCACAAACTATACCATACCATCACGTACTATACAGCATACCATACATCCCACCCTTCACCCACGTGCTTGACATGAAAACACACGGTGTTTCATCCCATCCCATCCCATCCCATCCCATCCCATCCCATCCCATCCCATCCCATCCCATCGCCCATCCCATCCTCCATCCCATCCCATCCCATCCCATCCCATCCCATCCCATCCCATCCCATCCCATCCCATCCCATCCCATCCCATCCCATCCCATCCTCCATCCCATCCCATCCCAACGTATTTGATTTCATATCCCATCCCAACCCACGCAATCCCAGCCCATCCCATGTCATATCCCATCCCATCCCATCCCATCCCATCCCATCCCATCCCATCCCATCCCATCCCATCCCATCCCATCCCATGCCGTACCATCCCCATCCCCCATCCCATCCCATGCCGTACCATCCCCCATCCCCTATCCCATCCCATGCTGTACCATCCCCCATCCCACCCCATCCCAAACAATACCAGCCCCTATCCCATTGCATCAGATCCCAATGCATCCCATATCATGCACTATACCTTCCCATACACCATACCATCCCATATCATGCACTATAGCATCCCATACACCATACCATCCCATATCATGCACTATACCATCCCATACACCATACCATCCCATATCACACACTATACCATCCCATACACCGTACCATCCCATATCATGCACTGTACCATCCCATATCATGCACCATACCATCCCATACACCATACCATCCCATACCATGCACTATACCATCCCATACACCATATCATCCCATACCATGCACTATACCATACACCATACAATACAAAAATATACCCCAAATACTACCATACCAAAAGACACCCCAAGTAGTACCATACCATACACCATACAATACCATACAAAAACATATCACAAACAATACCATACCCCATACCAGACACCATACCCCATACCAGACCGTATGCTATACCATACCATACACCATACCGTACCGTACCATACCATACACCATATGATACCATATCATACGATACCAGACCAGACATCATACCATACTATACAATACTCTATACCACACAATACCATACCATACAACATACGATATGATACCATACCATACCATACATACACCGTAGCATACCGTACCATACTGTACTACAGGCCGTCCCATTGCATCCCATATACCATACCATATGCCGTATCATCCCATACCATACCACATACCAGTACATGCAAAACCATACCCCATACCATGCAATACACCATACCATACACCATACCATACCATATAAAACACCATACCATACTACACCATATCGTACCATACCATACACCATACCATACGGTACCACAAATCATTCCATACCATATACCATACCATACACCATACCACTCCATACCGCAGAATACAACGTACCGTACCATACAGCATACCATACCATACCATGCCATGCCTTGCCATACACCTTACCATACCATACGCCATACCATACCATACAATACAACATACTATACCACACCATAGAGTTTACCATACCATACCAGACACGATACACCATAGACCATACCGTAACCTACCCCATACCATAACATACACCATACCATACCCCATATCATACCCTATACCATTCCATCCCCCACACCATACCATACCATACCATACCATACCATACCATACCATACCATACCATACCATACCATACCATACCATACCCCGCACCATACTGTACTATGCACCATACCATACCCCATACCATACCATACCCCATATCATAGGTTACCACACACCATACCATACCATACCATACCATACACAATACCATACCATACACCATACCATACCATAACATACAATGTACCATGCCATGCCATAACATACCACATACCATACCATACCATCGCGTACTATACAGCATACCATACATCCCACTCTTCACCCATGTGCTTGACATGAAAACACGTGATGGAAGAGTCATTAAACCTGAATGAACTGACCCAGAGGTCAATAGACAAGCTTTAAGACATTAATGATAAGAAGTGGAAACATCCAGCATAAACAAGAATATCACTGCACAGCAAGAACCCCAAGCTACATGCGAGCTCCCTAGCACACAGAGAAACACAGCAACCGGTCTTCCAAACATTTGCTGTTTATTTCCATATATCTCTTGTTCAGGTACAACACACCTATGTCATAGGGACTGGCTGACACACACATTTACTCTTTGGCTTGTTTCTGCTCACAAGGATTTTGGTTACAGACGTACAACTGCTGTATTCCAGTCAAGCCCTCTGACTAACTCCTGTTAGTATTAATCAGAGCTGCACATTATTAAGTAGAGAGCAAATCTAGCACATTTCCAACTCTTGCCTCCTGAAGGAAACACAGGCTTGTACGGCAGATGCTTTCTAGGAGGTCTAATGGTTGTGAACGCACAGCAACATGCACAGGTCAGGTGCTGGATGGACACAGACCAGAAGAGGCAGCGCAGAGACACAGGCAGAGCAAACCACAGATGAGCAGCAGAGATAAGACAGAGCACTTGCAGGGACGTGTGGGTGATGGGGCTTCCTACTCAGGCTCCTGGACCTACATTTTGACCCTTCATCTTTCTGGTTTTCCTTTGTCATTCATTGCTCTTCCTGGACTTAGTTTTTCTTCAGCTTTGGGAGGGAAGAGATTTCCTGGAGGATGAGCCAGGCAAAACTGCAAGAATAAGGGATACTTCTGCTCTAAAGTATACACACAAGTTGGACAACATAGTGGGCACTTGCACCTGCTAACATTAAACTATAGGCACAAAAATTAGATGTGCATGGTGTCTTCCACAGCTCAGCCTGTTCCTGGGTAATCTTTCCAATTCATTTACCAAATACCTTGTGCAGTCATTCAGTAAGGCTGGTGGTTGCAGGGAGAGAGGAGAAACAGCATTTCAGACCCCCTTTGCAGGTTTTCACAATTGGCCTGTATTTGTGAGCTGGCAGGGCAAGGAGGACAATGCCGAAAGCCACGGCCAGTGCCTCAGATGGTCTCTGAAGCATCTCATGGCCAGAGAGGAACAGTGGTAGAGCGTGGCTACCGTGATGCTTCACCTAATAACTTGAGAGAGGAACTTCCCAACAGCCAAGACGGTGCCTTGAACTTCACACTGTTACCTCAAGTCATTCCTAAAGGACCCCTCTAAAGCTGAATTTGAAGTCTCGTGTTTATGAAAATCTCGTTGTCCCAACAGTGGCTGGGGACAATGACAGCCCCAAAGGACAGAATCCAGCACATGTCAGGTGTCTGCTAAGCTGGACAAAAATGCTGAGATATTTGCAGGAGGAGAAGCTCGCTGCAGACCTTTTCACTGCCACAATGCCAGGACTGCCACGGGAAGAAGGAGTCTCAAAAGGAGGGGACAGAGAGGAGACAACAATGTTTCCGGCCAGATCACCAGTTCTTCTCTAATCCAC
The DNA here is from genome assembly GCF_037038585.1 of Patagioenas fasciata. Classification (NCBI taxonomy): domain Eukaryota; kingdom Metazoa; phylum Chordata; class Aves; order Columbiformes; family Columbidae; genus Patagioenas; species Patagioenas fasciata. The sequence continues at coordinate 74,412,970 of NC_092560.1, read as the reverse complement.
CTGCACAACACCTAAATATTATTGCTGTGCCAGTCTAGATGTGTAGGTCTGACTAGGTTAACGTCCCATTTGACACATGCCTTTGTAGAGACCAAGGCAGACACAACCTAAGAGGGTTTCAGCTACATGTTGATGGCACTCACCTCCATGCTAAGGATCTCCTCACTCTCCCACTATTTTTCCCTTTACTTTTGAGATCCTACCTGCTTCTGTTTCCTTATTTATGTTTCTCTCAAGCAGCAGCTCTTTGGCTGCCACCTTGCAGAGAGTGTGATGGGCTGTTTGCCCTTCAGAGCCCAGCCCAGCATCATCTGCCACCTCTCTACAATCTTGTTTTCTCTCTGATATCTCACAAGGTGAATGACTGTCATTTCCTTCCTCCTCTTCTTTCTTCCCCTCCCTCCAGACGCATATTTTTGTATTGAGTTTTATTGCTTTCGTGGGCTCTGCCCACCAGCACCACGTGTACTGTTACACTAAGGTAACCCTTCAGCGCCGTATTATGTGGGAAAAACAAAGAGAGCCCACAGCTCTCCCCCTGCTTCCTAGCTCATCCCAAACACCACTGAAGAGATCAAGATCCATGTTATTATCTCCTTTTCCTTGCGGTAAGAGCACCACCTTTTGGCTCCCGGCATGATGCTGGGATTTCACATCAGCAGTTCAGCAATGTCTCTGCAGAGAGCTGACATTTCCCAAAATAAGCCGTAGCTGTGCTCATTTCATCTGCAATACTGTTGCCTGGAGAAAAGAGGTTTCCACAAGCCCCTAAAGTGACAGGTCATCCTCTCAACCAACAACACATCACCCGAGTGCTTCTTCTCCTAACTCAATGGCTTTTCAGATAAGATCACTGGTTAGCAATTAATTACAGCTCCACTTAGCTTTGTGCTCTGAGTCCAGAAAGCAGGTAGCAGCACAGCTCAAAGCTCACAGTCATTTTCAGCCCTGAATGTACATAAACATACCAATCCTATGCCCCTTCTCTAATTTGCCAACATGTATGAAGTAATCAAATGCAAAGGAATGATGCCCACAAACCCAGCTGCTTAAAGGAACGTCTGCACTCAAAACAGTCATTTTTCTGGAGCTTGTGGTGCATCTAGCAGAAAAACAAGAACTGGGGCGCTCTTTGAGGCGAGGCAGTAAGAATCTGACATAGAAGCAGAGAGGTAGCAACCTACACACACTTAAAATAAAAGCTCACCTTCAGTTTTCAGTGATGCTGAAACAAGGGTTCAAAACCTGGGTGTTTGCCCCCTTTATTGGTGACATCAGTCCTACAGATACAACACAAAAACTGCCATTCCTCGGAGCAACTGCTGTGACACAGACCTTAATCACCCACCAAAGCTCCCTTCCCCCTTTGTGCTTTGTGCTCTGAGTCCAGAAAGCAGGTAGCAGCACAGCTCAAAGCACACAGTCATTATCAGCCCTGAATGTACTCTAATTTACAATACTGTTTACTAATTTGATCTTTAAAAGCCCAGTAGCCCAGTCCCACTAGGGTAGTGCAAAGGATAAAACACCAGGGGACACAGACACTTTAATAAACTTGAAGTCCCCATCACCTGGGCTCAAATGCTGGCAGCCTCTAAAAAACTGGTTTAAAAGTAGGTAAAATATCTTTTACATTTTTCTCTTTCCCAGTTCACCTCTTCCAAGAGCCTGCTTCAAAGCGTCTCTCAGTGGTTTTTCAGGGTCACAGTTTGGCTAATAAGCAGCCATCTCTGGAAAGAAAACTTGGCTGAAATGAGCACATCAGCCTTCATGTCACAGTATCTAATCTCAGTTCAAATGAAAAACAAATATGTAAAGACTGGAACAATGTTTGCCCGTTAAAACAATCTAAATGATCACAACATAGGAAAGGAATAGGAAAGAGTGCAGGTATTTGCACAATAAAGTTGAACACAGGCTTGGAGGCAGCTTTTTTATGCTGTCTCCCATCCAGACACAGCTGGACCTGGAGAGGAAATTTCAAAATATTCTGCACTACTCAACAAGAGCTCCCGAAAGAAAGGACAAGAGCTTGTGCAAAGGCTGTTCCTAATCATTTACAGCCTGATGACAAACTCCTTGCAGTTGGCAGAGAGTCCCATTGATGGATTTAGGCTTTTATATGGATGCAAACCAAAATTTTCAAACGGGGCTGCTTTTAAGAAGGGGGAGAAAAACAACTTGTCCTTTATTTAGGCAGCTAAGGATGGGTTTGGGTCCTGGTCATGAAGAGATGTATTTGACAAATACAACCCGTGCCAGATTTTTGCCAGTGACCAGTAGCTCAAGCAGCCTCTTATGCTGACCAACCCCTTGATCATTGCAGGTGAAGCTGACAGAGACCGTCAAACCCCTAATCCGTTCAATGTATCTTGTCTTCTTAATTTACTGAACAGAGTTCACTTAAAGCAGCCTTAAAATACTAATTATTTCAATTGATCCATAATAGGAGTGAGATCAATGAAACAACTCACTTCAAATGCCCTGGAGGTACCCTTGATAAGATACCTGCCAGTACGCAGTCATCGGTATTTTGTTGTCACCCTAGCTCCAAGAGAAGTACAATGTGATCATCTGAAGGGAAATGAAGCACTAAAGGGAAACCAAAAACTAACACGGCAAATAAGGAAGCCAGCAGTAAAAATTTAATAGATACACTAATTATCCATTAGGACCAAACAACTCCTCTTAGCAATAAATAGTACAAATGTTACATTGTTCTTTTATTTTATATTAAGGTGCTGGTTTAATGGTGGGAGGATAACTAGGATCTTCCCGTGTGAACCTGTAAGTGTCAGCCTCCGAAGAAATAAGCTGCGTTACGAATGTTGGCAGCAATCTGCCCACATCGCCACGTGCACCAGTAAAAGTGCTGAGGCATTGGAGGCTGACAGCAGAAATATAGAGAGCGAATAACAGCCTGGCACATTTTGACATAGGGCTTCCTCTAATGTGAGAGGTTGGTTTGTCTCCTGAGCCTCTCTTTTGATTTTACGCAGAAGCCCATTCAAATCCTCCTGTCTCAGCCTTCAGCTCACACACACAGCAGAGGGAGCTAAGCCATCAGAAAGTAAAATACCTTCCCCTCCTCATCAGTGAGAAATAGGCTACAACCCTGCCCTAAAGATCCCATCGTTCTGTAGTGAAGCTCTCTTGCAGCAAGGTTCTCTCTTTCAGCCCAGACCCCGCCTGAACACACAGCTGATGAGCAGGAGCGCATATGCAGTGCTTCTGACTCCACCTCTGCCATTATTTAATTTTTTAGGGATATTTTCCTAAAAGGGGTTTTTTCTCTACAGTATGCCTTTTACCAGCATGTTTGGTTCTACACATTGGATGTAAATCCTGGTGTTTTGAGGCAACATTCAGAACTTTTCCTTTCTGTGCTCACTCTAACCCAAATCCAGATCCTCATTACCCGCCATCAAGCCAGGAGGCTTGTTTGTCACCCTGTCCTCAGTGGGTGTTGATGTCAAGCCTGTCCTGGCCTAGCCCAGCCCTGTCAGGGGAGAGAATTCCACATTATAAAAACACAACAGCTTCTCACAGTAGCTCCATTGCTTGCAGTCTCCCCCAGTGTTTCACCACCCTCAATGTAAAAAAAAAAATTCTTCCTCGTGCCTGTTGAATCTACCCTCTTTTAGCTTAAAACTGTTACCCCTTGCCCTATCACAACAGGCGCTGCTAAAAAGTCAGTCCCCATCTTTCTTGTAAGTCCCCTATTAAGCACTGAAAGGCCACAATGAGGTCTTTCTGAAGCCTTCTCTTCTCCATGCTGAACAACCTCAACTCTCTCAGCCTGTCCTCACAGCAGAGCTGTTCCAGCCCTTGGATCAATTCTGTGGCTCCTCTGGCCCCTCTCCAACAGGTCCATGTCTGTCCTGTGCTGAGGGCTCCGGAGCTGGACACAGGACTCCAGGTGCGGTCTCACCAGAGTGGAGCAGAGGGGCAGAATCACCTCCCTCCACCTGCTGGACACGCTCCTTGTGATGCAGCCCGAGATACTATTTGCCTTCTGGGCTGTGAGTGCACATTGCCGGCTCATGTCCAGCTTTTCATCCACCAGTAACCCCAAGTCCTTCTCCACAGGGCTGCTCTCAACCCCTTCATCCCCCAGTCTGTGTTGATACAGGGGGTTGCCCTGATCCTGGTGCAGGACCTTCCACTTTGGCCTTGTTGAACCTCATGAGGTTTACATAGGCCCACTTCTTGAGCTTGTCCAGCTCACTCTGGATGGCATCCCATCCCTCAGGTGTGTCAACTGCACCAGTCAGCTTGGTGTCATCTGCAAACTTTCTGAGAGTGCACTTGATCCCACTATCTGTGTTGTTGATGAAGATATTAAACAGTACTGGTCCCAAACTGGACCCCTAATGGACATGACCTCTCACTGGTGTCCATCAGACGCTGAGCCATTGACCCACGGCCGTGGGCACTGTCGGGCACGGACACGTGTGGGGATGCTTCCCAAGTGCAGTCACGGCCAAGCTGTCTCGCGCGGTGGACACGGACACACACGTGCAAAAGGTGGTGGAGATCAAAACGTCTTTATTGGGGGAGCGCTCAAAAGGGCAGCGGCCCCTCGCTGACCACAGGGAGGATCCTTCCCAAGGCATAGGCCACGTTGCTGTAGGTCTCCTCACCCAGCGTGTACAACAGGATGTAGTAGAAGAGGTCGAGGCCAGTCCAGGAGGTGAATAGCACCGCAGCAGCAAGAACAAAGATGAGGGCAAACTTGGGGCTGACAAAGAGCATGCAGAGTGTCCTGCGGGGCAGAAGGGGCATGTGAGACAGGGCAGGGTGGAGGCTTCGCAAGCCCCTCTTGAGATGGGGTTGAGCCCCACTGGTTGCAGCAGGCATCCAGCCCATCGCAGTGGCTGCCCAGGAGCGGGTCCCGGGGCGCAGGGGACGCAGTGGGGACACTCACTGCAGCCAGTACATGAAGCCGCATCTCCTTGGCAGTGAGTCCCTCTCCTGCAGGTCAAGAGGACAAGGATGCTTGTCAAGCACTGGTGCATGGTGGGGACAGCTGGAGTTGCACGGTGCCCCTGGCCCCCGCCTTGCGCAGGAGCGGAGCCCGTGTGTGGCTGGGACCTCCGCGGACCCTCTCCCCAGGGACACCCACGCTGGCTGGGGGACAGGGGCTGGCACAGGCTCTCCCGCTTACCAGCTGTTCTTCCAGCAGCTCCGGACGTGCCGTCTGTGGTATCTGAGACTCCCTCTGCAGCTGGCTGCGGGCAACAGGGCTTGGTTGGACGACTTACAGAGCTCCATGGCCATACAAGGGGTCCCCTTCTAAACACACACCACACCAGGCAGGGAACGGGCTCCCCTGTCGCACCGCCTGCTGCACCTTCCCCCCACTGCGGTGCCTGCACCAGCATTGGCAGCCCCACCGTGCGGTGCTGCAGAGGCACCCTGGAGACGCGTGTGGGGCCAGGGGCCCAACTCACCAGGCCTCTAAATCGTCTATCTTCTCTCGAAGATTGCTTATTTCCCGGGACAGTGCCTGGGAGAAGGAAGGGTTGCGAGTGGCTGAGCCCGCTGCGGCCCTCCGCCAATCCCCCACCCCAGGGCCTGCGGGCACCCACCCCTTTTCCCCCAGCCCTTTCGGCATTACCTCGGTCTCCCGCCGCAGAGAGGCCCCGGCCTCGGCATAGAGCTTTTCCCTCTGCTAAACAACGGGTGCATCATGCGGGCGGCTGAGCTGGCACCTGGACACCCCTGGGCCTTTCCAGCCCCAGGGCCGTGCCCACTCAGGCCTCCTTCTCCCCCCTACCTGCCACATCTCTTCTTTCTTTCTTGCAGCCTCCTGCATAGCCTGGACCTGCTCCTGGGGGAGAGGAGGGGTGAGGAGCAGCCATCAGGGCAGCAGGACACTGCCACCAGTGCGCTCCCCTCGGCATTAGCGCCTCCCAGCTCCCTCTGGGCACCTCCTTTGCCCTCACGTCCCCTCTCCTTCCCAGCCCTGCAGGCGCTGTGGGCAGACACAGGGACCCCCACGCCCCACTCTGGACGCAGTCCACGTCTGGACACGGTCCTGAGCAACTGGCTCTAGGTGAGCCGGCTTGAGCAGGGCCACAAGGTGAGACAACATGATCTCCAGAGGTCCCTTCCAAGCTCAACCGGTCTGTCATTCTGGGAACTCACCTTACACTGGCCCAGCAGACCCTCCAGCTGCCGGAACTCCCGGCGGCAGCTCTCAAAACATTCCGCCGCGACAGAGGTCTGGGAAGAGGAGCCGCACAGAGGCCCTGAGCCCCTGGCACAGCCCCAGCCACCGCAGCTTGGGGACGTGGGCAGGGGAGGGGACACTGACCTCCGCGCTCAGCTGGTTGATGCTGTCGTTCAGCTGCTCCTGCTTCTTTGCCTGTGTGGGGAAAGGAGGGCTCAGGGGCTCAAGTCTCACAGCCCCAGCCCCCGGGGACAAGAGGGCAACTCCACACCTACCAGACGCCGCAGCATCCCCCTTTGCTTTTGAGACTCAGCAGAACGCTTAGCCAGGCACTCCCGGAGCATGCGCATGTCTTCATCCAGCGCGTCCACCTCTTCCTCCAGCATGTCCCTCTCCATGCCTGCACTCGTGGGTTGGGACTCTGCAAGGCGTGAACGGCACGGCCGTGGGCACTGTCGGGCACGGACACGTGCAGAGACGCTTCCCAAGTGCAGGCACAGCCGAACTCGGAGCGCAGAGGACACAGACACACGCGTGCACACTGAGGGATGCCCAGAGCCTTCCACTGCACAGTGGACGCAGGACAGGTGCTTGGCAACTACTCTCCAGACTCCTGCCCAGCAGCACCGAAGTTCTCCTCCGGATGCTTGCCCACCTCCAGGAGCAGCCCCTTTTATCCCCGCCAGGGCCCTTATGTCACACACCCACAGTGACATCACAGTGACAGGGCCAGCACTGCCCATGGAGATGTGCCCATCAGCTCCCTGGGGCTGCTGCCAAGAGCTGCTTCGGGGTCCAGCTGCGGCTGCCAAGGGAACAGGGCATCACTCGCGGCACGGCACCCACTCGCAGGAGTGCTCCTCTAGTTGAGCGTGCACGGGATTCGCACTTCTTGGCATTTATTACATTCACCTGTTGCATGTTCATTTGTTGCTACTGCTTAGTTAATGCATTAAACAGAAATTATTTCCATAACCCCGCCCTTTGCCGGAAGTCCATCTTTGGTAGTCGAGAGTCTTCATCAGGGGTCTCTAGTGGTCCCCAGGGGTCTTCGCAGCCGCTGGTAATTTCCGCTTGGCTTTCATTGCTAATTTTGCTATGACACCATATATGTCTCTGGGATATGCACCTTGATTCTCTGGCAAAGCATGAGCACATTCCCCAGCTAAATGACTGTAACCAATCCCTCTTTGATGGTATACATTACGGGTAGATTCTACAGTACAGTTCTCCCAAAAATCAGATAGCCATACAGTATATTGAGGAGTGGTTAAGATCGTTTTCAACAAAGAACGCAAATCATGCAGAGTCAGTACTCAGGAGGAGCTTAATGCTTCTAAAAGCTTCACAAGGAATGAGGAAGTAACCCCATTTTCTCTAACTAACGTCTGTGATTCCTCTACAACTTCCTAAGATAGCTGCTGAAAGCCTGCAGGTTGCTGTTCACAACAGACCACAGGGCATGCTGTGACCGCTTTCCATTCGCCTGCTTTTTAAGCCTCTTCTCTACTTTTATCCCACACGCTCTTTCTACAGGATCCCACTCCTTCCCTGGCAAGGGAGGAGCACAAGGGTCACAGTTAGTTGCCACCCGTGCAGCTACTTCCTTCTGAGCCGCTTTTGAACTAGTAACAATTTTCCCCCAAGTGGATAAATGTTTGCAAGCAGCATTATCTCCAGTCGCTGCCTGTTCTTATAGTTCTCGTCCGACTTTATGCCATGCCTCCAAGGGAAATGTACCAGTTGTAGGAACGTCCGGGACGTGATCAGCAATCCATTCTACTAGAGTCACTAATCGGACTCCAGATACGTCCCAATTTTGCCTTTGGAACAATCGCTGAAGGAGACCTAGGCTTTGCCTTTGCTCTAGGGATATCTTCCCTGCCGTGGTTCCCAGTCGCTCCCCTTTCCTCCGTGCTGGGTGCGCTGCGACTCCTGTTTCCTGGTTCAATTGGGCTTCACTACCGGAATGGCTGCTTTCTTTACAGCCACGCTGAAAGTCCCTGTTCGGGTGCCGTTTGTAGCGAACGAGGCACAGACTCTCAGTGGGGCGCAATAAGAGGCATTCATTACAAACTCAGGCTTGCATTTGCACTTCATTTGCTGATTTGCTTCTGTTGCTTTTTCCATGCGAGCCACGGAACCTGACACACCAATATGATGTTCACAGAGTTCGCTTTATTGTCGGACCGGTCCAGCTTTATAGCAAAGCTGCTCTGTCCATGCGCCTTACAACAACGTGATTGGTTGTAACTCGTGTTATACAATAACATGATAGGCTGCATGTACTGTCCACGCGCTCTGCACGCATGTGTCCGGCGATTGCTCACTCATTATTTCCTTCTAATGGTGCTCCTTTAGTTTCTTTTGTCTCTGGCTTCACCTCTCAGCCAGGCTGGCGACAGCCCCAACCCCCGGGGCGGGGGGGGGCTCTGCCACTACATCTCCCCCTCCTTTATTTAATATAATATTAACAATACGCTGTATCATGCTTTAAAGACAGCGTGAAATACAGGGTAAGAACATTAAGGCTAATACAATTACAATTAACAAGAACAGACCTGTTTTCAATGTTCCTTTTAACCAAACAAGGCATTCACCCCAAAAAACCCAATATCTTCTGTTATATTCTTGTTCTGCAAATCTTGTATCTTTTTATCTTTTAAGTTCAAACAACATATACAATCAAACTCTTCTTAACAGTGAACATGTCCAATAACAAAATATTAATTGCTGCCCTATTTTACAAAGTGGTATTCTCAATATTGGCTACATCCGTTGCTAAAAGCGTTAACACCTCTGAGGTTAAGGGTTGTCATCACTGCAATCGGTTTCTTCTCTGTTAGCTAGCCAAGGTCTCACCCACTTTGCTGGGATCCACGAATTTTTGTGGTTACCTGTAGAAACACAAGCATATCCCCTTCCCCAGGTTATTAGTGACACAGGACCTTCCCATTATCGTGTTGTCGGATTAAACACACTAACCTTAGGCACACTGTCAGAAAAAGCTTTGACATTTTTGATATGGAGCATAACAACCGGTTCCATTTCAGTTTCACTTTTAGGATTAAGCCAGTTCAGCACATACAGTGCCTTCATCAATACCTTTTCTGGGCTCACACCAATTTCCCCTTGTGTTTTCGAAACAGACAAAAGATTTTTCAACGTGCGGTGTGCACGCTCAATAATTGCCTGGCCAGGAGAATTATAAGGGACTCCAAAGAGGTGTTGTACCTTCCACTGGACGAGGAAGATTGCAAGTCCATCAGAGCGCTATGCAGGACCATTATCTGTTTTGATTTGTGTAGGGACACCCATGACAGCAAAAGCCTGTAATAAATGACGTTTTACTGCCTTTGCATTTGCTGAGGTCAAAGCTGTAGCCAACAGCAGTCCTGAACAGGTATCTAGGGAGACATGAATGTACTTTTGTCAGCCAAATGGTGCAAATTCAGCAATATCCATTTGCCATAACTGACCTGGCTGCAAGCCCCGAGGATTTACTCCCTTTTGTTGGAGCGGTACTCTGCGGGCACAATCAGGACAAGCTGCAATAATGGCTCGAGCTTGTTCCTTGGTAAGTGTAAACTGCTTTCGGAGCGCTGCTGAGGATTGATGAAAGAATTCGTGAGCTTGTCTGGCTTGTTCAAAAGGGGATATATCTGTTACTGCCACAAGTTTGTCTATAATGCTGTTTCCTTCTACTAGACCACCTGGTATGTTAGTATGGCTTTTTATATGCATGATAAATGCTGGTGCTGTCCTGTAATCTAATACGTTCCACAAATCTAACAATGCTTCAAACAACAAGGAATTGGAAACTCACTGCAAAATCACTCTATGTATTCTTTGTACAATTCCCACAACATAAAGAGAATCTGTTACCAGATTAACTGCACAGTTATGCCATTTTTGTAATGCTACTAAGCATATTGAGGGCAGTTTCTTTTAAGATGTTCTGTCTGTCCGCAAGTAAAACATGCTAGGCCACAAGAAGAAGGGCTTTGGCCTTTCATTGCAGGCTTAAGTGCTGCAGCCAAGGCCGCAGCGTGGGCTTGAGCAGGTATTTTTGCTTTTTCTACCTCCTGTTGCATAATCGGTACCTGTGTGCAAGCTTCCACCATCTCTGCCAAAGAAGCACTTTTTCCCAAACCGGCTAATATCTGTTGGCATTGGGTGTTTGCATTCATCATAGCCAAATCTTTCCCCACAGCAGCTTTTGCCTCTGGAGTCAAGTTAGGAGAGGCATCTGTCGCTTCTTTCAAACGATCCACAAACTTCCTATATGGTTCCCCAGGATCCCACTCTATTGTAGAATAGGGTGGCACAGGGTTACCTAGATTTGGCATTTTTTTCAGTGCCGCCAGAGCAAGCCCTTGTGTTTGCTGCAAAATCCTTGGATGAAGTGCTGCCTGAGTGGCACCATCCGCATATTGCCCACGACCCGGTAACTGGTCCATGCTAGCTAACCGCAACGGATCATCAGCTGGTAAACGAACATTTTCTAATACTGCCAATTCCACCTTCCCCTGCTACTTGTCCAAGAACAGCAAATACCCCCTTGGAGGAAGCAATAACTCCATCAATGCCCTAATATCTGTTGGAGTTAGTACTTGCCCCTTAAAAAATGAACTGATCAGCTGCATCGCGTGCTTATTATCCATACCATATTGCATAACTGCACTTTGCAATTGCTTAACCGTTTTCCAATCAAAGGGCGACCACTGCCTTTCTCCTCTATTATCTATGTGCACTGGCATTGCTGTAATACTACCAGGTAACCCTTCAATGGTTGCATCTCTGATTACCCCTTGCCAACGTTGCCCTGCATTATAAGAATGATCTCGAGGAATATCTCTACCCTGATGCACAGGGGCAGCACCCAAATTACCATTACTACCACTGCTATACAATTCCCTTGTGTTTCCCTGTGGATCAGTAAGTCGACGCATATTTGCAAACCGATCTGCTAACCCAGTCTCCAGCCCTTTTCCATATCGCGCTCTCAAATATCCATCTGCTTCTCTTACAGACCACATCCCATCTTCAACACATTGTCTAGCCCATTTTTGTATTCGCTCCCTTTTAATACGGAGCTCCTCGGGAGGGAGGTCTAATTCCGCCCCCTCCCTTTCCTGTTTTCCCCGTTTTTCACATTCCCTGCCAATTGCCTCCAGCCCGTCCTTAATTGCATCTGACGCCTTTTTCTACGCTGTTAACCGCGAAGTTTTACTGTTACCACCATCTAGTCGTTTCATAGCTTCTAGAACGTCTTGCATCTGGCTCTCCTGCCGTCTCAGTAAGTCCTTCAGGCTCTGCACGTGGCTCTCCCCCTGGAAGTCAGGGCGATCCTGCGGTGCTCCGTCCCGGTGTTCCATCGGGTCCTCCGGCAAAGGCACGTCGGCTGGATTAACTTGTCCTGGCTTGCTGAAACTTGCCGGTTGCTGCCATTCGTCGTCGGAGCCAGGCAATGGCTCAACGGGTGCAGAGGGAATAATTTGCTCTCCGCCCCAGAACTCCAGATCTGATACGGGACATACCAGCGGTGTTGATTTTTCGGAGTTCTCGGAGGGTGGGCAGCTCGCGGCGGGCGGCCCCGAGGGGACGGCACCCAGCTCCGGCTCCTCTGAGACTTCCTGCACCAGCTGCCTGACCTCCCGCCAGGGTCCGGCGAGGTCGCAAGCCTCGCGGCTCCCCCGTGTGACCGCTTCCCATCGTTCGGTCCTTATGTCCTCCCACGTACCGGGAGAAAAAATTCGTCCGTCGAACGGACACAGCCCTTCCGCTGGGCGGATCGGAGCAGACGCTTTAACGCGTCTTTTTCAGAATACCTTCCTGTTCGTGCGGCCAGCTGCAGAATACTTTTCATTATTATTTTTTCTTCCACGATGCCGTGTTTCCCATGTCACTTTCCGCTACTCTTCGAGCGCTGGGCTGGTGTCGCCCACCAGCAGGTGGCGTCCTCGCGTCTGCACCTCCGGCGATCTTGCTTCGATACGGAGTATCACGTCGGGGTCACAAAAATGCTGCTATTTCCATGCGAGCCACGGAACCTGACACACCAATATGGTGTTCACAGAGTTCGCTTTATTGTCGGACCGGTCTAGCTTTATAGCAAAGCTGCCCTGTCCACGCGCCTTACAACAACGTGACTGGTTGTAACTCGTGTTATACAATAACATGATAGGCTGCATGTACTGTCCACCCGCTCTGCACGCATGTGTCCGGCGATTGCTCACTCATTATTTCCTTCTAATGGTGCTCCTTTAGTTTCTTTTGTCTCTGGCTTCACCTTTCAGCCAGGCTGGAGACAGCCCCAACCCCCGGGGCAGGGGGACTCTGCCACTACATGCTTACTTAGCCATTACATAAGCAATGCATTTTGTGTTCCCACTGAATTTACTGCCATAGACACTTTTTTGTCTATCACACGCTCGTCTTCTATCCTTGGTGTTGTCACGCAGCATGCAGTCCCACTGCTTGTTCTCAAGCTGGTCGAGTTCTGCAGTTCACAAGCCTGATCTCAGCATACGGCCAGAGTACCCGTTCATCCATCTGGCTGGAGTCCAGTTGGGAAAGTATGCTTTAAAAAAAGAGTCCTGGGGTCTTGGGTTCCTCCTCCTTGGGGTCGCCGGGGACCCACGGGCGAGCGGTCCCTGCCTTGGCCGGCAGCGGAGGGGCTGCGGCTGCAGCCCTGGGCAGAGGGACCTGCCCCCGCCGCCTGCCCTGGCTCCTCCTGGAGCTGCTCCTGCTGCACAGGGCCGGGCACAGATGGAAGGGAGCTGGGAGCCCTGGGCAGGGCGGCCTCCGATGTGCTGGCTTCATCCTCCACGTCGGAGCCTGCAGGGCTGGTGGGGACCAGCCTGGGGTCAGGAGTCCCCACCCGGGAGCTGGGGGACTGGGGCTGGCTGCACATCTGCAGTTGTCCTCCTTGTCCCTGTAGGAGCACAGCAGCCTCCAGGCCTCCTCACTGCACTGCTCCACGATGACCTGGATGAGGCCACGCACCAGCGGTGCTGCATTGTCCTGGAGCTGGGGCTCCATGTGCTGGACAAAGGCCTCCATGCGCTGGACCAGGGCCTCCTCGTCCAGCCCCTGGCAGCACAGGGTGTACAGGATCATCCTCTGTGTTCCCACCGCCAGCCACCACTGCTCCTCATAGATGGCATCCAGCTCCAGGCTCAGCCAGGGCAGCACGGGCTCCAGGAGCTGCTGGTGTCGCTGGAAAAGCCCTGCCCAGACCTGGGGCAGGAGCCCGTCCACGGCCGCCGTGCCCTCCGTCTCCACAGCCCCCTGCTCTTCTGGAAATGACATCCCCGTCACAAAGAACACAGGGGACCCTGCGGGGCCAGAGCGGCTGCTGCTGACCGGGCGGCTGGGAGCTGCGCTGGCCTGGATGCTGGCCAGGCTTGGCAGTGCAGGGGACACGGTGACACACAGGTAGTCGTCTCCCCGCACAGAAAACTTGATCTCTTGCATCTGGCCTCTGCAGAGTGGGCAAGTAGATGTCCTTTGACATTCCAAGTTTGACTGTGTCAGAGTAAAGGGTGCTATAGTCATCTGCACGTTTAGAAGGACAGGCCTCTAGCCATCCCCCATCCCATCCCATTCCCCATCCCATCCCCCATCCCACGCAATCCCAGCCCATCCCATTTCCTATTCCATCCCATTCCACGCAATCCCAGCCCATCCCACGTCGTATCCCGTCCCCTATCCCATGCCGTACCATCCCCCATCCCCTATCACATCCCATCCCATCCCATCCCATGTCGTACCATCCCCCATCCCATCCCATCCCGAACAATACCATCCCCCATCCCATTCCATCAGATCCCAATGCATCCCATATCATGCACTATACCTTCCCATACACCATACCATCCTATACCATGCACTATACCATACACCGTACAATACCATACAAAAACATACCCCAAACAATACCATACCCCATACCCCATATCAGACACCATACCTCATACCAGACCGTATGCTGTACCATACCATACACCATATGATACCATATCATACGATACCACACCAGACACCATACCATACCATACAATACTCCATACCATATCGTACGATACCATACCATACACCATGCGATATGATACCATACCATACCATACAATACATACACCATAGCATACCGTACCATACTGTACTACAGGCCATCCCATCGCATCCCATTGCATCCCATATACCATACCATACGCCGTATCATCCCATACCATACCACATACCAGTACACACAAAACCATACCCCATACCATGCCATACACCATACCATACACCATACCATGCCATATCATACACCATACCATACTGTATACCATATCGTACCATGCCATACACCATACCATACGGTACCACAAATCATTCCATACCATATACCATACCGTACTGTACACCATACCATATGACATACCACTCCATACCATAGAACACAACGTACCATACCATACAGCATACCATACCATACCATGCCATACCTTGCCATACCTTGCGTTACGCCTTACCATACACCATACCATACCATACAATACAACGTACTATACCACACCATAGAGTTTACCATACCGTACCATACCATACCAGACACGAAACACCATACACCATACACCGTACCGTAACATACCCCATACCATAACATACACCATATCATACCCCCTACCATACCAGAACCCATATCATATCCCATACCATACCATCCCCCACACCATACCGTACCATACGATACCATAACACAAAACATACCATACCATATAATACCATAGCATACCCCACACCATACCGTACTATGCACCATACCATACACCATACCATACCCGATACCATACCATGCCCCATACCATACCCCATACCATAGGTTACCACACACCATATGATACCATACCATACCATACCATACACAATACCATACCATAACATACAACGTATCATGCCATGCCATAATATACCACATACTATACCATACCATCGTGTACTATACAACAGACCATACATCCCACCCTTCACCCACGTGCTTGACGTGAAAACACACGGTGTTTCATGTCATCCCATCCCATCCCACCCCATCCCATCCCATCCCATCCCATCCCATCCCATCCCATCCCATCCCAAGCAATCCCATCCCATCCCCCATCCCATCCTCCATCCCATCCCATCCCATGCAATCCCAGTGCATCCGATTTCATTTCCCATCCCATCCCACGCAATCCCAGCCCATCCCATGTCATATCCCATCCCATCCCATGCCGTACCATCCCCCATCCCCTATCCCATCCCATGCCGTACCATCCCCCATCCCACCCCATCCCAAACAATACTAGCCCCCATCCCATTCCATTAGATCCCAATGCATCCCATATCATGCACTATACCTTCCCGTACACCATACCATCACATATCATGCATTATACCATCGCATACACCATACCGTCCCATATCACGCACTATACCATCCCATACACCATACCATCCCATATCATGCACTGTACCATCCCATATAATGCACTATACCATCCCATACCATGCACTATACCATCCCATACACCATACCATCCCATACCATGCACTATACCATACACCATACAATACAAAAATATACCCCAAATACTACCAAACCAAAACATACCCCAAGTAGTACCATACCATACACCATACAATACCATACAAAAACATATCACAAACAATACCATACCCCATACCAGACACCATACCCCATACCAGACCGTATGCTATACCATACCATACACCATACCGTACCGTACCATACCATACACCATATGATACCATATCATACGATACCACACCAGACGCCATACTATACCATACCATACAATACTCCATACCATACAATACCATACCATACAACATACGATATGCTACCATACCATACCATACATACACCGTAGCATACCGTACCATACTGTACTACAGGCCATCCCATCGCATCCCATATACCATACCATACGCCATATCATCCCATACCATACCGCATACCAGTACATGCAAAACCATACCCCATACCATACCATACACCATACCATACCGGACACCATATCGTACCATACCATACACCATACCATATGGTACCACAAATCATTCCATACCATATACCATACCGTACACCATACCACTCCATACTGCAGAATACAACGTACCATACCATACATCATACCATACCATACCATGCCATGCCTTGCCATACACCTTACCATACCATACGGCATACCATACCATACCATACAATACAACATACTATACCACACCATAGAGTTTACCATACCATACCATACATGATACACCATAGACCATACCGTAACATACCCCATACCATAACATACACCATACCATACCCCGTACCATACCAGAACCCGTATCATACCCCATACCATACCATCCCCCACACCATACCATACCAGACAATACCATAACACACAACATACCATACCATATGATAGCATACGATACCCCGCACCATACTGTACTATGCACCATACCATACCCCATACTATACCATACCATACCGCATACCATAACTTAACACACACCATACGATACCATACCATACCATATACAATGCCATACCATACACCATACCATACCATAAAATACAACGTACCATGCCATGCCATAAAATACCACACACCATACCATACCATCGCGTACTATACAGCATACCATACATCCCACCCTTCACCCATGTGCTTGACATGAAAACATGTGATGGAAGAGTCCTTAAAATTGAATGAACTGACCTAGAGGTCAATAGACAAGCTTTAAGACATTAATGATAAGAAGTGGAAACATCCAGCATAAACAAGAATATCACTGCACAGCAAGAACCCCAAGCTACATGCGAGCTCCCTAGCACACAGAGAAACACAGCAACCGGTCTTCCAAACATTTGCTGTTTATTTCCATATATCTCTTGTTCAGGTACAACACACCTATGTCATAGGGACTGGCTGACACACACATTTACTCTTTGGCTTGTTTCTGCTCACAAGGATTTTGATTACAGACGTACAACTGCTGTATTCCAGTCAAGCCCTCTGACTAACTCCTGTTAGTATTAATCAGAGCTGCACATTATTAAGTAGAGAGCAAATCTAGCACATTTCCAACTCTTGCCTCCTGAAGGAAACACAGGCTTGTACGGCAGATGCTTTCTAGGAGGTCTAATGGTTGTGAACGCACAGCAACATGCACAGGTCAGGTGCTGGATGGACACAGACCAGAAGAGGCAGCGCAGAGACACAGGCAGAGCAAACCACAGATGAGCAGCAGAGATAAGACAGAGCACTTGCAGGGACGTGTGGGTGATGGGGCTCCCTGCTCAGGCTCCTGGACCTACATTTTGACCCTTCATCTTTCTGTTTTTCCTTTGTCATTCATTGCTCTTCCTGGACTTAGTTTTCCTTCAGCTTTGGGAGCGAAGAGATTTCCTGGAGGATGAGCCAGGCAAAACTGCAAGAATAAGGGATACTTCTGCTCTAAAGTATACACACAAGTTGGACAACATAGTGGGCACTGGCACCTGCTAACATTAAACTGGAGGCACAAAAATTAGGTGTGCATGGTGTCTTCCACAGCTCAGCCTGTTCCTGGGTAATCTTTCCAATTCATTTACCAAATACCTTGTGCAGTCATTCAGTAAGGCTGGTGGTTGCAGGGAGAGAGGAGAAACAGCATTTCAGACCCCCCTTTGCAGGTTTTCACAATTGGCCTGTATTTGTGAGCTGGCAGGGCAAGGAGGACAATGCAGAAACCACGGCCAGTGCCTCATATGGTCTCTGAAGCATCTCATGGCCAGAGAGGAACAGTGGTAGAGCGTGGCTTCCTTGATGCTTCACCTAATAACTTGAGAGAGGAACTTCCCAACAGCCAAGACGGTGCCTTGAACTTCACACTGTTACCTCAAGTCATTCCTAAAAGACCCCTCTAAAGCTGAATTTGAAGTCTCGTGTTTATGAAAATCTCATTGTCCCAACAGTGGCTGGGGACAATGACAGCCCCAAAGGACAGAATCCAGCACATGTCAGGTGTCTGCTAAGCTGGACAAAAATGCTGAGATATTTGCAGGAGGAGAAGCTCGCTGCAGACCTTTTCACTGCCACAATGCCAGGACTGCCACGGGAAGAAGGAGTCTCAAAAGGAGGGGACAGAGAGGAGACAACAATGTTTCTGGCCGGACCACCAGTTCTTCTCTAATCCACCTGCGCAACACCTAAATATTATTGCTGTGCCAGTCCAGATGTGATATGTCTAGGTCTGACTAGGTTAACGTCCCATTTGACACATGCCTTTGTAGAGACCAAGGCAGACACAACCTAAGAGGGTTTCAGCTACATATTGATGGCACTCACCTCCATGCTAAGGATCTCCTCACTCTCTCCCACTATTTTTCCCTTTACTTTTGAGATCCTACCTGCTTCTCTTTCCTTATTTATGTTTCTCTCAAGCAGCAGCTCTTTGGCTGCCACCTTGCAGAGAGTGTGATGGGCTGTTTGCCCTTCAGAGCCCAGCCCAGCATCATCTGCCACCTCTCTACAATCTTGTTTTCTCTCTGATATCTCACAAGGTGAATGACTGTCATTTCCTTCCTCCTCTTCTTTCTTCCCCTCCCTCCAGACGCATATTTTTGTATTGAGTTTTATTGCTTTCGCGGGCTCTGCCCACCAGCACCACGTGTACTGTTACACTAAGGTAACCCTTCAGCGCCGTATTATGTGGGAAAAGCAAAGAGAGCCCTTAGCTCTACCCCTGCTTCCTAGCTCGTCCCAAACACCACTGAAGAGATCGAGATCCACGTTATTATCTCCTTTTCCTTGCGGTAAGAGCACCACCTTTTGGCTCCCGGCATGATGCTGGGATTTCACATCAGCAGTTCAGCAATGTCTCTGCAGAGAGCTGACACTTCCCAAAATAAGCCGTAGCTGTGCTCATTTCATCTGCAATACTGTTGCCTGGAGAAAAGAGGCTTCCACAAGCCCCTAAAGTGACAGGTCATCCTCTCAACCAACAACACGTCACCCGAGTGCTTCTTCTCCTAGCTCAATAGCTTTTCAGATAAGATCACTGGTTAGCAATTAATTACAGCTCCACTTAGCTTTGTGCTCTGAGTCCAGAAAGCAGGTAGCAGCACAGCTCAAAGCTCACAGTCATTTTCAGCCCTGAATGTACATAAACATACCAATCCTATGCCCCTTCTCTGATTGGCCAACAAGCATTAATTTTTCTGTTATAGCCCCTTGGAAATCCCCTTTGGGAATGTCTGTGACACCAGAACGAAACCACTTCTTAAAGATCAATAAATAAATGCACCTGCAGATGTCTGAAGATGCAGAGAGGATTACTACCATTCCTGAAGTCTGAGATTAAAAATCACTGTAGGTTGACTCACTTTTCCTTGAACTATGACTGTGTGCCTTGACTTTAGCAGTAGTAGAAAGTGAAGTAGTCAGGTGTAAAGATATATCCGCAAGTACCTACATTCTGATTTATAACTGGCTCCAGTAACCTTTAATTAAATCCAGCATAATAAACCAAATGGATAGCCATTTGCAACATCTTTTAAAATCTAAGCACAACTAGGCATCGGCTTTCCTTCACTACTTCTGATTCACCGCTAAATGACTCTAATTTACAATACTGTTTACTAATTTGATCTTTAAAAGCCCAGTAGCCCAGTCCCACTAGGGTAGTGCAAAGGATAAAACACCACGGGACACAGACACTTTAATAAACTTGAAGTCCCCATCACCTGGGCTCAAATGCTGGCAGCCTCTAAAAAACTGGTTTAAAAGTAGGTAAAATATCTTTTACATTTTTCTCTTTCCCAGTTCACCTCTTCCAAGAGCCTGCTTCAAAGCGTCTCTCAGTGGTTTTTCAGGGTCACAGTTTGGCTAATAAGCAGCCATCTCTGGAAAGAAAACTTGGCTGAAATGAGCACATCAGCCTTCATGTCACAGTATCTAATCTCAGTTCAAATGAAAAACAAATATGTAAAGACTGGAACAATGGTTGCCCATTAAAACAATCTAAATGATCACAACATAGGAAAGGAATAGGGAAGAGTGCAGGTATTTGCACAATAAAGTTGAACACAGGCTTGGAGGCAGCTTTTTTATGCTGTCTCCCATCCAGACACAGCTGGACCTGGAGAGGAAATTTCAAAATATTCTGCACTACTCAACAAGAGCTCCCAAAAGAAAGGACAAGAGCTTGTGCAAAGGCTGTTCCTAATCATTTACAGCCTGATGACAAACTCCTTGCAATTGGTAGAGTCCCATTGATGGATTTAGGCTTTCATACGGATGCAAACCAAAATTTTCAAATGGGGCTCCTTTAAGAAGGGGGAGAAAAACAACTTGTCCTTTATTTAGGCAGCTAAGGATGGGTTTGGGTCCTGGGCATGAAGAGATGTATTTGACAAATACAGCCCGTGCCAGATTTTTGCCAGTGACCAGTAGCTCAAGCAACCTCTTATGCTGACCAACCCCTTGATCATTGCACGTGAAGCTGACAGAGACTGTCAAACCCCTAATCCGTTCACTGTATCTTGTCTTCTTAATTTACTGAACAGAGTTCACTTAAAGCAGCCTTAAAATACTAATTATTTCAATTGATCCATAATAGGAGTGAGATCAATGAAACAACTCACTTCAAATGCCCTGGAGGTACCCTTGATAAGATACCTGCCAGTACGCAGTCATCGGTATTTTGTTGTCACCCTAGCTCCAAGAGAAGTACAATGTGATCGTCGGAAGGTAAATGAAGCACTAAAGGGAAACCAAAAACTAACAAGGCAAATAAGGAAGCCAGCAGTAAAAATTTAATAGGTACACTAATTATCCATTAGGACCAAACAACTCCTCTAGCAATAAATAGTGGGCACCGTCGGGCACGGACACGCGTGGGGATGCTTCCCAAGCGCAGTCACGGCCAAGCTGTCTCGCGCGGAGGACACGGACACACACGTGCAAACGGTGGTGGAGATCAAAACGTCTTTATTGGGGGAGCGCTCAAAAGGGCAGCGGCCCCTCGCTGACCACAGGGAGGATCCTTCCCAACGCATAGGCCACGTTGCTGTAGGTCTCCTCACCCAGTGTGTACAACAGGATGTAGTACAAGAGGTCGAGGCCAGTCCAAGAGGCGAAGAGCACCGCAGTAGCAAGAACAAAGATGAGGGCAAACTTGGGGCTGACAAAGAGCATGCAGAGTGTCCTGCGGGGCAGAAGGGGCATGTGAGACAGGGCAGGGTGGAGGCTTCGCAAGCCCCTCTTGAGATGGGGTTGAGCCCCACTGGTTGCAGCAGGCATCCAGCCCATCGCAGTGGCTGCCCAGGAGCGGGTCCCGGGGCGCAGGGGACACAGTGGGGACACTCACTGCAGCCAGTACATGAAGCCGCATCTCCTCGGCAGCGAGTCCCTCTCCTGCAGGTCAAGAGGACAAGGATGCTTGTCAAGCACTGGTGCATGGTGGGGACAGCTGGAATTGCACGGTGCCCCTGGCCCCCGCCTTGCGCAGGAGCGGAGCCCGTGTGTGGCTGGGACCTCCGCGGACCCTCTCCCCAGGGACACCCACGCTGGCAGGGGGACAGGGGCTGGCACAGGCTCTCCCGCTTACCAGCTGTTCTTCCAGCAGCTCCGGACGTGCCGTCTGCAGTATCTCAGACTCCCTCTGCAGCTGGCTGCGGGCAACAGGGCTTGGTTGGACGACTTACAGAGCTCCATGGCCATACAAGGGGTCCCCTTCTAAACACACACCACCCCGGGCAGGGAACGGGCTCCCCTGTCGCACCGCCTGCTGCACCTTCCCCCCACTGCGGTGCCTGCACCAGCATTGGCAGCCCCACCGTGCGGTGCTGCAGAGGCACCCTGGAGACGCGTGTGGGGCCAGGGGCCCAACTCACCAGGCCTCTAAATCGTCTATCTTCTCTCGGAGATTGCTTATTTCCCGGGACAGTGCCTGGGAGAAGGAAGGGTTGCGAGTGGCTGAGCCCGCTGCGGCCCTCCGCCAATCCCCCACCCCAGGGCCTGCGGGCACCCACCCCTTTTCCCCCAGCCCTTTCGGCATTACCTCGGTCTCCCGCCGCAGAGAGGCCCCGGCCTCGGCATAGAGCTTTTCCCTCTGCTAAACAACGGGTGCATCGTGAGGGCGGCTGAGCTGGCACCTGGACACCCCTGGGCCTTTCCAGCCCCAGGGCCGTGCCCACTCAGGCCTCCTTCTCCCCCCTACCTGCCACATCTCTTCTTTCTTTCTTGCAGCCTCCTGCATAGCCTGGACCTGCTCCTGGGGGAGAGGAGGGGTGAGGAGCAGCCATCAGGGCAGCAGGACACTGCCACCAGTGCGCTCCCCTCGCCATTAGCACCTCCCAGCTCCCTCTGGGCACCTCCTTTGCCCTCACGTCCCCTCTCCTTCCCAGCCCTGCAGGCGCTGTGGGCAGACACAGGGACCCCCACGCCCCACTCGGGACGCAGTCCACGTCTGGACACGGTCCTGAGCAACTGGCTCTAGGTGAGCCGGCTTGAGCAGGGCCACAAGGTGAGACAACATGATCTCCAGAGGTCCCTTCCAAGCTCAACCGGTCTGTCATTCTGGGAACTCACCTTACACTGGCCCAGCAGACCCTCCAGCTGCCGGAACTCCCGGCGGCAGCTCTCAAAACATTCCGCCGCGACAGAGGTCTGGGAAGAGGAGCCGCACAGAGGCCCTGAGCCCCTGGCACAGCCCCAGCCACCGCAGCTTGGGGACGTGGGCAGGGGAGGGGACACTGACCTCCGCGCTCAGCTGGGTGATGCTGTCGTTCAGCTGCTCCTGCTTCTTTGCCTGTGTGGGGAAAGGAGGGCTCAGGGGCTCAAGTCTCACAGCCCCAGCCCCCGGGGACAAGAGGGCAACTCCACACCTACCAGACGCCGCAGCATCCCCCTTTGCTTTTGAGACTCAGCAGAACGCTGAGCCAGGCACTCCCGGAGCATGCGCATGTCTTCATCCAGCACGTCCACCTCTTCCTCCAGCATGTCCCTCTCCATGCCTGCACTCGTGGGTTGGGACTCTGCAAGGCGTGAACGGCACGGCCGTGGGCACTGTCGGGCACGGACACGTGCAGAGACGCTTCACAAGTGCAGGCACAGCCGAACTCGGAGCGCAGAGGACACAGACACACGCGTGCACACTGAGGGATGCCCAGAGCCTTCCACTGCACAGTGGACACAGGACAGGTGCTTGGCAACTACTCTCCAGACTCCTGCCCAGCAGCACCGAAGTTCTCCTCCGGATGCTTGCCCACCTCCAGGAGCAGCCCCTTTTATCCCCGCCAGGGCCCTTATGTCACACACCCACAGTGACATCACAGTGACAGGGCCAGCACTGCCCATGGAGATGTGCCCATCAGCTCCCTGGGGCTGCTGCCAAGAGCTGCTTCGGGGTCCAGCTGCGGCTGCCAAGGGAACAGGGCATCACTCGCGGCACGGCACCCACTCGCAGGAGTGCTCCTCTAGTCGAGCGTGCACGGGATTCGCACTTCTTGGCATTTATTACATTCACCTGTTGCATGTTCATTTGTTGCTACCGCTTAGTTAATGCATGAAACAGAAATTATTTCCATAACCCCGCCCTTTGCCGGAAGTCCATCTTTGGTAGTCGAGAGTCTTCATCAGGGGTCTCTAGTGGTCCCCAGGGGTCTTCGCAGCCGCTGGTAATTTCCGCTTGGCTTTCATTGCTAATTTTGCTATGACACCATATATGTCTCTGGGATATGCACCTTGATTCTCTGGCAAAGCATGAGCACATTCCCCAGCTAAATGACTGTAACCAATCCCTCTTTGATGGTATACATTACGGGTACATTCTGTGGTACAGTTCTCCCAAAAATCAGATAGCCATACGGTATATTGAGGAGTGGTTAAGATCGTTTTCAACAAAGAACACAAATCATGCAGAGTCAGTACTCAGGAGGAGCTTAATGCTCCTAAAAGCTTCACAATGAATGAGGAAGTAACCCCATTTTCTCTAACTAACGTCTGTGATTCCTCTACAACTTCCTAAGATAGCTGCTGAAAGCCTGCAGGTTGCTGTTCACAACAGACCACAGGGCATGCTGTGACCGCTTTCCATTCGCCTGCTTTTTAAGCCTCTTCTCTACTTTTATCCCACACGGTTAAACTAGCGAGCACTTTCAGTAGGAAAGTATCATCTGGGGGGAATAAATCAGGCTCTCGCTCCGGGTCCGTCAGGCCAGGACCAAGGGGGTTGTCGGGCGACTCCCGCAAACCACCATTCGTCGAAAGCGTTCGCTGCCGCGTACGAGCGGGGGCTTCGTTATCAGCCAGCCCTTTCTCCACTACCGCCTCCGTGGTTAGTGCATTTTCGCACGCTCTTTCTACAGGATCCCCCTCCTTCCCTGGCAAGGGAGGAGCACAAGGGTCACAGTTAGTTGCCACCCGTGCAGCTACTTCCTTCTGAGCCGCTTTTGAACTAGTAACAATTTTCCCCCGAGTGGATAAATCTTTGCAAGCAGCATTATCTCCGGACTCTGCCTGTTCTTATAGTTCTCGTCCGACTTTATGCCATGCCTCCAAGGGAAATGTACCAGTTGTAGGAACGTCCGGGACGTGATCAGCAATCCATGCTACTAGAGTCACTAATCGGACTCCAGATACGTCCCAATTTTGCCTTTGGAACAATCGCTGAAGGAGACCTAGGCTTTGCCTTTGCTCTAGGGATATCTTCCCTGCCGTGGTTCCCAGACGCTCCCCTTTCCTCCGTGCTGGGTGCGCTGCGACTCCTGTTTCCTGGTTCAATTGGGCTTCACTACGGGAATGGCTGCTTTCTTTACAGCCACGCTGAAAGTCCCTGTTCGGGTGCCATTTGTAGCGAACGAGGCACAGACTCTCAGTGAGGCGCAATAAGAGGCATTCATTACAAACTCAGGCTTGCATTTGCACTTCATTTGCTGATTTGCTTCTGTTGCTTTTTCCATGCGAGCCACGGAACCTGGCACACCAATATGATGTTCACAGAGTTCGCTTTATTGTCGGACTGGTCTAGCTTTATAGCAAAGCTGCCCTGTCCACGCGCCTTACAACAACGTGATTGGTTGTAACTCGTGTTATACAATAACATGATAGCCTGCATGTACTGTCCACCCGCTCTGCACGCATGTGTCCGGCGATTGCTCACTCAGTATTTCCTTCTAATGGTGCTCCTTTAGTTTCTTTTGTCTCTGGCTTCACCTCTCAGCCAGGCTGGCGACAGCCCCAAACCCCGGGGCGGGGAGGGCTCTGCCACTACATCTCCCCCTCCTTTATTTAATATAATATTAACAATACGCTGTATCATGCTTTAAAGACAGCGTGAAATACAGGGTAAGAACATTAAGGCTAATACAATTACAATTAACAAGAACAGACCTGTTTTCAATGTTCCTTTTAACCAAACAAGGCATTCACCCCAAAAAACCCAATATCTTCTGTTATATTCTTGTTCTGCAAATCTTGTATCTTTTTATCTTTTAAGTTCAAACAACATATACAATCAAACTCTTCTTAACAGTGAACATGTCCAATAACAAAATATTAATTGCTGCCCTATTTTACAAAGTGGTATTCTCAATATTGGCTACATCCGTTGCTAAAAGCGTTAACACCTCTGAGCTTAAGGGTTGTCATCACTGCAATCGGTTTCTTCTCTGTTAGCTAGCCAAGGTCTCACCCACTTTGCTGGGATCCACGAATTTTTGTGGTTACCTGTAGAAACACAAGCATATCCCCTTCCCCAGGTTATTAGTGACACAGCACCTTCCCATTATCGTGTTGTCGGATTAAACACACTAACCTTAGGCACATTGTCAGAAAAAGCTTTGACATTTTTGATATGGTGCATAACAACCGGTTCCATTTCAGTTTCGCTTTTAGGATTAAGCCAGTTCAGCACATACAATGCCTTCCTCAATACCTCTTCTGGGCTCACACCAATTCCCCCTTGTTTTTTCGAAACAGACAAAAGATTTTTCAACGTGCGGTGTGCACGCTCAATAATTGCCTGGCCAGGAGAATTATAAGGGACTCCAAAGAGGTGTTGTTCCTTCCACTGGACGAGGAAGGTTGCAAGTCCATCAGAGCGCTATGCAGGACCATTATCTGTTTTGATTTGTGTAGGGACACCCATGACAGCAAATGCCTGTAATAAATGACGTTTTACTGCCTTTGCATTTGCTGAGGTCAAAGCTGTAGCCCACAGCAGTCCTGAACAGGTATCTATGGAGACTTGAATGTGCTTTTGTCAGCCAAATGGTGCAAATTCAGCAATATCCGTTTGCCATAACTGACCTGGCTGCAAGCCCCGAGGATTTACTCCCTTTTGTTGGAGCGGTACTATGCGGGCACAATCAGGACAAGCTGCAATAATGGCTCGAGCTTGTTCCTTGGTAAGTGTAAACTGCTTTCGGAGCGCTGCTGAGGATTGATGAAAGAATTCGTGAGCTTGTCTGGCTTGTTCAAAAGGGGATATATC
Organism: Patagioenas fasciata; assembly: GCF_037038585.1. Lineage (NCBI taxonomy): Eukaryota > Metazoa > Chordata > Aves > Columbiformes > Columbidae > Patagioenas > Patagioenas fasciata. The sequence goes on along the minus strand of NC_092560.1, from coordinate 74,386,269 downwards.
TGTTACTGCCACAAGTTTGTCTATAATGCTGTTTCCTTCTACTAGACCACCTGGTATGTTAGTATGGCTTTTTATATGCATGATAAATGCTGGTGCTGTCCTGTAATCTAATACCTTGCACAAATCTAACAATGCTTCAAACAACAAGGAATTGGAAACTCACTGCAAAAGCACTCTATGTATTCTTTGTACAATTCCCACAACATAAAGAGAATCTGTTACCAGATTAACTGCACAGTTATGCCATTTTTGTAATGCTGCTAAGCATATTGAGGGCAGTTTCTTTTAAGATGTTCTGTCTGTCCGCAAGTAAAACATGCTAGGCCACAAGAAGAAGGGCTTTGGCCTTTCATTGCAGGCTTAAGTGCTGCAGCCAAGGCCGCAGCGTGGGCTTGAGCAGGTATTTTTGCTTTTTCTACCTCCTGTTGCATAATCGGTACCTGTGTGCAAGCTTCCACCATCTCTGCCAAAGAAGCACTTTTTCCCAAACCGGCTAATATCTGTTGGCATTGGGTGTTTGCATTCATCATAGCCAAATCTTTCCCCACAGCAGCTTTTGCCTCTGGAGTCAAGTTAGGAGAGGCATCTGTCGCTTCTTTCAAACGATCCACAAACTTCCTATATGGTTCCCCAGGATCCCACTCTATTGTAGAATAGGGTGGCACAGGGTTACCTAGATTTGGCATTTTTTTCAGTGCCGCCAGAGCAAGCCCTTGTGTTTGCTGCAAAATCCTTGGATGAAGTGCTGCCTGAGTGGCACCATCCGCACATTGCCCACGACCCGGTAACTGGTCCATGCTAGCTAACCGCAACGGATCATCAGCTGGTAAACGAACATTTTCTAATACTGCCAATTCCACCTTCCCCTGCTACTTGTCCAAGAACAGCAAATACCCCCTTGGAGGAAGCAATAACTCCATCAATGCCCTAATATCTGTTGGAGTTAGTACTTGCCCCTTAAAAAATGAACTGATCAGCTGCATCGCGTGCTTATTATCCATACCATATTGCATAACTGCACTTTGCAATTGCTTAACCGTTTTCCAATCAAAGGGCGACCACTGCCTTTGTCCTCTATTATCTATGTGCACTGGCATTGCTGTAATACTACCAGGTAACCCTTCAATGGTTGCATCTCTGATTACCCCTTGCCAACGTTGCCCTGCATTATAAGAATGATCTCGAGGAATATCTCTACCCTGATGCACAGGGGCAGCACCCAAATTACCATTACTACCACTGCTATACAATTCCCTTGTGTTTCCCTGTGGATCAGTAAGTCGACGCATATTTGCAAACCGATCTGCTAACCCAGTCTCCAGCCCTTTTCCATATCGCGCTCTCAAATATCCATCTGCTTCTCTTACAGACCACATCCCATCTTCAACACATTGTCTAGCCCATTTTTGTATTCGCTCCCTTTTAATACGGAGCTCCTCGGGAGGGAGGTCTAATTCCGCCCCCTCCCTTTCCTGTTTTCCCCGTTTTTCACATTCCCTGCCAATTGCCTCCAGCCCGTCCTTAATTGCATCTGACGCCTTTTTCTACGCTGTTAACCGCGAAGTTTTACTGTTACCACCATCTAGTCGTTTCATAGCTTCTAGAACGTCTTGCATCTGGCTCTCCTGCCGTCTCAGGAAGTCCTTCAGGCTCTGCACGTGGCTCTCCCCCTGGAAGTCAGGGCGATCCTGCGGTGCTCCGTCCCGGTGTTCCATCGGGTCCTCCGGCAAAGGCACGTCGGCTGGATTAACTTGTCCTGGCTTGCTGAAACTTGCCGGTTGCTGCCATTCGTCGTCGGAGCCAGGCAATGGCTCAACGGGTGCAGAGGGAATAATTTGCTCTCCGCCCCAGAACTCCAGATCTGATACGGGACATACCAGCGGTGTTGATTTTTCGGAGTTCTCGGAGGGTGGGCAGCTCGCGGCGGGCGGCCCCGAGGGGACGGCACCCAGCTCCGGCTCCTCTGAGACTCCCTGCACCAGCTGCCTGACCTCCCGCCAGGGTCCGGCGAGGTCGCAAGCCTCGCGGCTCCCCCGTGTGACCGCTTCCCATCGTTCGGTCCTTATGTCCTCCCACGTACCGGGAGAAAAAATTCGTCCGTCGAACGGACACAGCCCTTCCGCTGGGCGGATCGGAGCAGACGCTTTAACGCGTCTTTTTCAGAATACCTTCCTGTTCGTGCGGCCAGCTGCAGAATACTTTTCATTATTATTTTTTCTTCCACGATGCCGTGTTTCCCATGTCACTTTCCGCTACTCTTCGAGCGCTGGGCTGGTGTCGCCCACCAGCAGGTGGCGTCCTCGCGTCTGCACCTCCGGCGATCTTGCTTCGATACGGAGTATCACGTCGGGGTCACAAAAATGCTGCTATTTCCATGCGAGCCACGGAACCTGACACACCAATATGGTGTTCACAGAGTTCGCTTTATTGTCGGACCGGTCTAGCTTTATAGCAAAGCTGCCCTGTCCACGCGCCTTACAACAACGTGACTGGTTGTAACTCGTGTTATACAATAACATGATAGGCTGCATGTACTGTCCACCCGCTCTGCACGCATGTGTCCGGCGATTGCTCACTCATTATTTCCTTCTAATGGTGCTCCTTTAGTTTCTTTTGTCTCTGGCTTCACCTTTCAGCCAGGCTGGAGACAGCCCCAACCCCCGGGGCAGGGGGACTCTGCCACTACATGCTTAGTTAGCCATTACATAAGCAATGCATTTTGTGTTCCCACTGAATTTACTGCCATAGACACTTTTTTGTCTATCACACGCTCGTCTTCTATCCTTGGTGTTGTCACGCAGCATGCAGTCCCACTGCTTGTTCTCAAGCTGGTCGAGTTCTGCAGTTCACAAGCCTGATCTCAGCATACGGCCAGAGTACCCGTTCATCCATCTGGCTGGAGTCCAGTTGGGAAAGTATGCTTTAAAAAAAGAGTCCTGGGGTCCTGGGTTCCTCCTCCTTGGGGGGCGCTGGGGACCCACGGGCGAGCGGTCCCTGCCTTGGCCGGCAGCGGAGGGGCTGCGGCTGCAGCCCTGGGCAGAGGGACCTGCCCCCGCCGCCTGCCCTGGCTCCTCCTGGAGCTGCTCCTGCTGCACAGGGCCGGGCACAGATGGAAGGGAGCTGGGAGCCCTGGGCAGGGCGGCCTCCGACGTGCTGGCTTCATCCTCCACGTCGGAGCCTGCAGGGCTGGTGGGGACCAGCCTGGGGTCAGGAGTCCCCACCCGGGAGCTGGGGGACTGGGGCTGGCTGCACATCTGCAGTTGTCCTCCTTGTCCCTGTAGGAGCACAGCAGCCTCCAGGCGTCCTCGCTGCACCGCTCCACGATGACCTGGATGAGGCCACGCACCAGCGGTGCTGCATTGTCCTGGAGCTGGGGCTCCATGCGCTGGGCCAGGGCCTCCTTGTCCAGCCCCTGGCAGCACAGGGTGTACAGGATCATCCTCTGTGTTCCCACCGCCAGCCACCACTGCTCCTCATAGATGGCATCCAGCTCCAGGCTCAGCCAGGGCAGCACGGGCTCCAGGAGCTGCTGGTGTCGCTGGAAAAGCCCTGCCCAGACCTGGGGCAGGAGCCCGTCCACGGCTGCCGTGCCCTCCGTCTCCACAGCCCCCTGCTCTTCTGGAAATGACATCCCCGTCACAAAGAACACAGGGGACCCTGCGGGGCCAGAGCGGCTGCTGCTGACCGGGCGGCTGGGAGCTGCGCTGGCCTGGATGCTGGCCAGGCTTGGCAGTGCAGGGGACACGGTGACACACAGGTAGTCGTCTCCCCGCACAGAAAACTTGATCTCTTGCATCTGGCCTCTGCAGAGTGGGCAAGTAGATGTCCTTTGACATTCCAAGTTTGACTGTGTCAGAGTAAAGGGTGCTATAGTCATCTGCACGTTTAGAAGGACAGGCCTCTAGCCATCCCCCATCCCATCCCATTCCCCATCCCATCCCCCATCCCACGCAATCCCAGCCCATCCCATTTCCTATTCCATCCCATTCCACGCAATCCCAGCCCATCCCACGTCGTATCCCGTCCCCTATCCCATGCCGTACCATCCCCCATCCCCTATCACATCCCATCCCATCCCATCCCATGTCGTACCATCCCCCATCCCATCCCATCCCGAACAATACCATCCCCCATCCCATTCCATCAGATCCCAATGCATCCCATATCATGCACTATACCTTCCCATACACCATACCATCCTATACCATGCACTATACCATACACCGTACAATACCATACAAAAACATACCCCAAACAATACCATACCCCATACCCCATATCAGACACCATACCTCATACCAGACCGTATGCTGTACCATACCATACACCATATGATACCATATCATACGATACCACACCAGACACCATACCATACCATACAATACTCCATACCATATCGTACGATACCATACCATACACCATGCGATATGATACCATACCATACCATACAATACATACACCATAGCATACCGTACCATACTGTACTACAGGCCATCCCATCGCATCCCATTGCATCCCATATACCATACCATACGCCGTATCATCCCATACCATACCACATACCAGTACACACAAAACCATACCCCATACCATGCCATACACCATACCATACACCATACCATGCCATATCATACACCATACCATACTGTATACCATATCGTACCATGCCATACACCATACCATACGGTACCACAAATCATTCCATACCATATACCATACCGTACTGTACACCATACCATATGACATACCACTCCATACCATAGAACACAACGTACCATACCATACAGCATACCATACCATACCATGCCATACCTTGCCATACCTTGCGTTACGCCTTACCATACACCATACCATACCATACAATACAACGTACTATACCACACCATAGAGTTTACCATACCGTACCATACCATACCAGACACGAAACACCATACACCATACACCGTACCGTAACATACCCCATACCATAACATACACCATATCATACCCCCTACCATACCAGAACCCATATCATATCCCATACCATACCATCCCCCACACCATACCGTACCATACGATACCATAACACAAAACATACCATACCATATAATACCATAGCATACCCCACACCATACCGTACTATGCACCATACCATACACCATACCATACCCGATACCATACCATGCCCCATACCATACCCCATACCATAGGTTACCACACACCATATGATACCATACCATACCATACCATACACAATACCATACCATAACATACAACGTATCATGCCATGCCATAATATACCACATACTATACCATACCATCGTGTACTATACAACAGACCATACATCCCACCCTTCACCCACGTGCTTGACGTGAAAACACACGGTGTTTCATGTCATCCCATCCCATCCCACCCCATCCCATCCCATCCCATCCCATCCCATCCCATCCCATCCCATCCCATCCCATCCCAAGCAATCCCATCCCATCCCCCATCCCATCCTCCATCCCATCCCATCCCATGCAATCCCAGTGCATCCGATTTCATTTCCCATCCCATCCCACGCAATCCCAGCCCATCCCATGTCATATCCCATCCCATCCCATGCCGTACCATCCCCCATCCCCTATCCCATCCCATGCCGTACCATCCCCCATCCCACCCCATCCCAAACAATACCAGCCCCCATCCCATTCCATTAGATCCCAATGCATCCCATATCATGCACTATACCTTCCCGTACACCATACCATCACATATCATGCATTATACCATCGCATACACCATACCGTCCCATATCACGCACTATACCATCCCATACACCATACCATCCCATATCATGCACTGTACCATCCCATATAATGCACTATACCATCCCATACCATGCACTATACCATCCCATACACCATACCATCCCATACCATGCACTATACCATACACCATACAATACAAAAATATACCCCAAATACTACCAAACCAAAACATACCCCAAGTAGTACCATACCATACACCATACAATACCATACAAAAACATATCACAAACAATACCATACCCCATACCAGACACCATACCCCATACCAGACCGTATGCTATACCATACCATACACCATACCGTACCGTACCATACCATACACCATATGATACCATATCATACGATACCACACCAGACGCCATACTATACCATACCATACAATACTCCATACCATACAATACCATACCATACAACATACGATATGCTACCATACCATACCATACATACACCGTAGCATACCGTACCATACTGTACTACAGGCCATCCCATCGCATCCCATATACCATACCATACGCCATATCATCCCATACCATACCGCATACCAGTACATGCAAAACCATACCCCATACCATACCATACACCATACCATACCGGACACCATATCGTACCATACCATACACCATACCATATGGTACCACAAATCATTCCATACCATATACCATACCGTAAACCATACCACTCCATACTGCAGAATACAACGTACCATACCATACATCATACCATACCATACCATGCCATGCCTTGCCATACACCTTACCATACCATACGGCATACCATACCATACCATACAATACAACATACTATACCACACCATAGAGTTTACCATACCATACCATACATGATACACCATAGACCATACCGTAACATACCCCATACCATAACATACACCATACCATACCCCGTACCATACCAGAACCCGTATCATACCCCATACCATACCATCCCCCACACCATACCATACCAGACAATACCATAACACACAACATACCATACCATATGATAGCATACGATACCCCGCACCATACTGTACTATGCACCATACCATACCCCATACTATACCATACCATACCGCATACCATAACTTAACACACACCATACGATACCATACCATACCATATACAATGCCATACCATACACCATACCATACCATAAAATACAACGTACCATGCCATGCCATAAAATACCACACACCATACCATACCATCGCGTACTATACAGCATACCATACATCCCACCCTTCACCCATGTGCTTGACATGAAAACATGTGATGGAAGAGTCCTTAAAATTGAATGAACTGACCTAGAGGTCAATAGACAAGCTTTAAGACATTAATGATAAGAAGTGGAAACATCCAGCATAAACAAGAATATCACTGCACAGCAAGAACCCCAAGCTACATGCGAGCTCCCTAGCACACAGAGAAACACAGCAACCGGTCTTCCAAACATTTGCTGTTTATTTCCATATATCTCTTGTTCAGGTACAACACACCTATGTCATAGGGACTGGCTGACACACACATTTACTCTTTGGCTTGTTTCTGCTCACAAGGATTTTGATTACAGACGTACAACTGCTGTATTCCAGTCAAGCCCTCTGACTAACTCCTGTTAGTATTAATCAGAGCTGCACATTATTAAGTAGAGAGCAAATCTAGCACATTTCCAACTCTTGCCTCCTGAAGGAAACACAGGCTTGTACGGCAGATGCTTTCTAGGAGGTCTAATGGTTGTGAACGCACAGCAACATGCACAGGTCAGGTGCTGGATGGACACAGACCAGAAGAGGCAGCGCAGAGACACAGGCAGAGCAAACCACAGATGAGCAGCAGAGATAAGACAGAGCACTTGCAGGGACGTGTGGGTGATGGGGCTCCCTGCTCAGGCTCCTGGACCTACATTTTGACCCTTCATCTTTCTGTTTTTCCTTTGTCATTCATTGCTCTTCCTGGACTTAGTTTTCCTTCAGCTTTGGGAGCGAAGAGATTTCCTGGAGGATGAGCCAGGCAAAACTGCAAGAATAAGGGATACTTCTGCTCTAAAGTATACACACAAGTTGGACAACATAGTGGGCACTGGCACCTGCTAACATTAAACTGGAGGCACAAAAATTAGGTGTGCATGGTGTCTTCCACAGCTCAGCCTGTTCCTGGGTAATCTTTCCAATTCATTTACCAAATACCTTGTGCAGTCATTCAGTAAGGCTGGTGGTTGCAGGGAGAGAGGAGAAACAGCATTTCAGACCCCCCTTTGCAGGTTTTCACAATTGGCCTGTATTTGTGAGCTGGCAGGGCAAGGAGGACAATGCAGAAACCACGGCCAGTGCCTCATATGGTCTCTGAAGCATCTCATGGCCAGAGAGGAACAGTGGTAGAGCGTGGCTTCCTTGATGCTTCACCTAATAACTTGAGAGAGGAACTTCCCAACAGCCAAGACGGTGCCTTGAACTTCACACTGTTACCTCAAGTCATTCCTAAAAGACCCCTCTAAAGCTGAATTTGAAGTCTCGTGTTTATGAAAATCTCATTGTCCCAACAGTGGCTGGGGACAATGACAGCCCCAAAGGACAGAATCCAGCACATGTCAGGTGTCTGCTAAGCTGGACAAAAATGCTGAGATATTTGCAGGAGGAGAAGCTCGCTGCAGACCTTTTCACTGCCACAATGCCAGGACTGCCACGGGAAGAAGGAGTCTCAAAAGGAGGGGACAGAGAGGAGACAACAATGTTTCTGGCCGGACCACCAGTTCTTCTCTAATCCACCTGCGCAACACCTAAATATTATTGCTGTGCCAGTCCAGATGTGATATGTCTAGGTCTGACTAGGTTAACGTCCCATTTGACACATGCCTTTGTAGAGACCAAGGCAGACACAACCTAAGAGGGTTTCAGCTACATATTGATGGCACTCATTTCCATGCTAAGGATCTCCTCACTCTCTCCCACTATTTTTCCCTTTACTTTTGAGATCCTACCTGCTTCTCTTTCCTTATTTATGTTTCTCTCAAGCAGCAGCTCTTTGGCTGCCACCTTGCAGAGAGTGTGATGGGCTGTTTGCCCTTCAGAGCCCAGCCCAGCATCATCTGCCACCTCTCTACAATCTTGTTTTCTCTCTGATATCTCACAAGGTGAATGACTGTCATTTCCTTCCTCCTCTTCTTTCTTCCCCTCCCTCCAGACGCATATTTTTGTATTGAGTTTTATTGCTTTCGCGGGCTCTGCCCACCAGCACCACGTGTACTGTTACACTAAGGTAACCCTTCAGCACCGTATTATGTGGGAAAAGCAAAGAGAGCCCTTAGCTCTACCCCTGCTTCCTAGCTCGTCCCAAACACCACTGAAGAGATCGAGATCCACGTTATTATCTCCTTTTCCTTGCGGTAAGAGCACCACCTTTTGGCTCCCGGCATGATGCTGGGATTTCACATCAGCAGTTCAGCAATGTCTCTGCAGAGAGCTGACACTTCCCAAAATAAGCCGTAGCTGTGCTCATTTCATCTGCAATACTGTTGCCTGGAGAAAAGAGGCTTCCACAAGCCCCTAAAGTGACAGGTCATCCTCTCAACCAACAACACGTCACCCGAGTGCTTCTTCTCCTAGCTCAATAGCTTTTCAGATAAGATCACTGGTTAGCAATTAATTACAGCTCCACTTAGCTTTGTGCTCTGAGTCCAGAAAGCAGGTAGTAGCACAGCTCAAAGCTCACAGTCATTTTCAGCCCTGAATGTACATAAACATACCAATCCTATGCCCCTTCTCTGATTGGCCAACAAGCATTAATTTTTCTGTTATAGCCCCTTGGAAATCCCCTTTGGGAATGTCTGTGACACCAGAACGAAACCACTTCTTAAAGATCAATAAATAAATGCACCTGCAGATGTCTGAAGATGCAGAGAGGATTACTACCATTCCTGAAGTCTGAGATTAAAAATCACTGTAGGTTGACTCACTTTTCCTTGAACTATGACTGTGTGCCTTGACTTTAGCAGTAGTAGAAAGTGAAGTAGTCAGGTGTAAAGATATATCCGCAAGTACCTACATTCTGATTTATAACTGGCTCCAGTAACCTTTAATTAAATCCAGCATAATAAACCAAATGGATAGCCATTTGCAACATCTTTTAAAATCTAAGCACAACTAGGCATCGGCTTTCCTTCACTACTTCTGATTCACCGCTAAATGACTCTAATTTACAATACTGTTTACTAATTTGATCTTTAAAAGCCCAGTAGCCCAGTCCCACTAGGGTAGTGCAAAGGATAAAACACCACGGGACACAGACACTTTAATAAACTTGAAGTCCCCATCACCTGGGCTCAAATGCTGGCAGCCTCTAAAAAACTGGTTTAAAAGTAGGTAAAATATCTTTTACATTTTTCTCTTTCCCAGTTCACCTCTTCCAAGAGCCTGCTTCAAAGCGTCTCTCAGTGGTTTTTCAGGGTCACAGTTTGGCTAATAAGCAGCCATCTCTGGAAAGAAAACTTGGCTGAAATGAGCACATCAGCCTTCATGTCACAGTATCTAATCTCAGTTCAAATGAAAAACAAATATGTAAAGACTGGAACAATGGTTGCCCATTAAAACAATCTAAATGATCACAACATAGGAAAGGAATAGGGAAGAGTGCAGGTATTTGCACAATAAAGTTGAACACAGGCTTGGAGGCAGCTTTTTTATGCTGTCTCCCATCCAGACACAGCTGGACCTGGAGAGGAAATTTCAAAATATTCTGCACTACTCAACAAGAGCTCCCAAAAGAAAGGACAAGAGCTTGTGCAAAGGCTGTTCCTAATCATTTACAGCCTGATGACAAACTCCTTGCAATTGGTAGAGTCCCATTGATGGATTTAGGCTTTCATACGGATGCAAACCAAAATTTTCAAATGGGGCTCCTTTAAGAAGGGGGAGAAAAACAACTTGTCCTTTATTTAGGCAGCTAAGGATGGGTTTGGGTCCTGGGCATGAAGAGATGTATTTGACAAATACAGCCCGTGCCAGATTTTTGCCAGTGACCAGTAGCTCAAGCAACCTCTTATGCTGACCAACCCCTTGATCATTGCACGTGAAGCTGACAGAGACTGTCAAACCCCTAATCCGTTCACTGTATCTTGTCTTCTTAATTTACTGAACAGAGTTCACTTAAAGCAGCCTTAAAATACTAATTATTTCAATTGATCCATAATAGGAGTGAGATCAATGAAACAACTCACTTCAAATGCCCTGGAGGTACCCTTGATAAGATACCTGCCAGTACGCAGTCATCGGTATTTTGTTGTCACCCTAGCTCCAAGAGAAGTACAATGTGATCGTCGGAAGGTAAATGAAGCACTAAAGGGAAACCAAAAACTAACAAGGCAAATAAGGAAGCCAGCAGTAAAAATTTAATAGGTACACTAATTATCCATTAGGACCAAACAACTCCTCTAGCAATAAATAGTGGGCACCGTCGGGCACGGACACGCGTGGGGATGCTTCCCAAGCGCAGTCACGGCCAAGCTGTCTCGCGCGGAGGACACGGACACACACGTGCAAACGGTGGTGGAGATCAAAACGTCTTTATTGGGGGAGCGCTCAAAAGGGCAGCGGCCCCTCGCTGACCACAGGGAGGATCCTTCCCAACGCATAGGCCACGTTGCTGTAGGTCTCCTCACCCAGTGTGTACAACAGGATGTAGTACAAGAGGTCGAGGCCAGTCCAAGAGGCGAAGAGCACCGCAGTAGCAAGAACAAAGATGAGGGCAAACTTGGGGCTGACAAAGAGCATGCAGAGTGTCCTGCGGGGCAGAAGGGGCATGTGAGACAGGGCAGGGTGGAGGCTTCGCAAGCCCCTCTTGAGATGGGGTTGAGCCCCACTGGTTGCAGCAGGCATCCAGCCCATCGCAGTGGCTGCCCAGGAGCGGGTCCCGGGGCGCAGGGGACACAGTGGGGACACTCACTGCAGCCAGTACATGAAGCCGCATCTCCTCGGCAGCGAGTCCCTCTCCTGCAGGTCAAGAGGACAAGGATGCTTGTCAAGCACTGGTGCATGGTGGGGACAGCTGGAATTGCACGGTGCCCCTGGCCCCCGCCTTGCGCAGGAGCGGAGCCCGTGTGTGGCTGGGACCTCCGCGGACCCTCTCCCCAGGGACACCCACGCTGGCAGGGGGACAGGGGCTGGCACAGGCTCTCCCGCTTACCAGCTGTTCTTCCAGCAGCTCCGGACGTGCCGTCTGCAGTATCTCAGACTCCCTCTGCAGCTGGCTGCGGGCAACAGGGCTTGGTTGGACGACTTACAGAGCTCCATGGCCATACAAGGGGTCCCCTTCTAAACACACACCACCCCAGGCAGGGAACGGGCTCCCCTGTCGCACCGCCTGCTGCACCTTCCCCCCACTGCGGTGCCTGCACCAGCATTGGCAGCCCCACCGTGCGGTGCTGCAGAGGCACCCTGGAGACGCGTGTGGGGCCAGGGGCCCAACTCACCAGGCCTCTAAATCGTCTATCTTCTCTCGGAGATTGCTTATTTCCCGGGACAGTGCCTGGGAGAAGGAAGGGTTGCGAGTGGCTGAGCCCGCTGCGGCCCTCCGCCAATCCCCCACCCCAGGGCCTGCGGGCACCCACCCCTTTTCCCCCAGCCCTTTCGGCATTACCTCGGTCTCCCGCCGCAGAGAGGCCCCGGCCTCGGCATAGAGCTTTTCCCTCTGCTAAACAACGGGTGCATCGTGAGGGCGGCTGAGCTGGCACCTGGACACCCCTGGGCCTTTCCAGCCCCAGGGCCGTGCCCACTCAGGCCTCCTTCTCCCCCCTACCTGCCACATCTCTTCTTTCTTTCTTGCAGCCTCCTGCATAGCCTGGACCTGCTCCTGGGGGAGAGGAGGGGTGAGGAGCAGCCATCAGGGCAGCAGGACACTGCCACCAGTGCGCTCCCCTCGCCATTAGCACCTCCCAGCTCCCTCTGGGCACCTCCTTTGCCCTCACGTCCCCTCTCCTTCCCAGCCCTGCAGGTGCTGTGGGCAGACACAGGGACCCCCACGCCCCACTCGGGACGCAGTCCACGTCGGGACACGGTCCTGAGCAACTGGCTCTAGGTGAGCCGGCTTGAGCAGGGCCACAAGGTGAGACAACATGATCTCCAGAGGTCCCTTCCAAGCTCAACCGGTCTGTCATTCTGGGAACTCACCTTACACTGGCCCAGCAGACCCTCCAGCTGCCGGAACTCCCTGCGGCAGCTCACAAAACATTCCGCCGCGACAGAGGTCTGGGAAGAGGAGCCGCACAGAGGCCCTGAGCCCCTGGCACAGCCCCAGCCACCGCAGCTTGGGGACGTGGGCAGGGGAGGGGACACTGACCTCCGCGCTCAGCTGGGTGATGCTGTCGTTCAGCTGCTCCTGCTTCTTTGCCTGTGTGGGGAAAGGAGGGCTCAGGGGCTCAAGTCTCACAGCCCCAGCCCCCGGGGACAAGAGGGCAACTCCACACCTACCAGACGCCGCAGCATCCCCCTTTGCTTTTGAGACTCAGCAGAACGCTGAGCCAGGCACTCCCGGAGCATGCGCATGTCTTCATCCAGCACGTCCACCTCTTCCTCCAGCATGTCCCTCTCCATGCCTGCACTCGTGGGTTGGGACTCTGCAAGGCGTGAACGGCACGGCCGTGGGCACTGTCGGGCACGGACACGTGCAGAGACGCTTCCCAAGTGCAGGCACAGCCGAACTCGGAGCGCAGAGGACACAGACACACGCGTGCACACTGAGGGATGCCCAGAGCCTTCCACTGCACAGTGGACGCAGGACAGGTGCTTGGCAACTACTCTCCAGACTCCTGCCCAGCAGCACCGAAGTTCTCCTCCGGATGCTTGCCCACCTCCAGGAGCAGCCCCTTTTATCCCCGCCAGGGCCCTTATGTCACACACCCACAGTGACATCACAGTGACAGGGCCAGCACTGCCCATGGAGATGTGGCCATCAGCTCCCTGGGGCTGCTGCCAAGAGCTGCTTCGGGGTCCAGCTGCGGCTGCCAAGGGAACAGGGCATCACTCGCGGCACGGCACCCACTCGCAGGAGTGCTCCTCTAGTCGAGCGTGCACGGGATTCGCACTTCTTGGCATTTATTACATTCACCTGTTGCATGTTCATTTGTTGCTACTGCTTAGTTAATGCATTAAACAGAAATTATTTCCACAACCCCGCCCTTTGCTGGAAGTCCATCTTTGGTAGTCGAGAGTCTTCATCAGGGGTCTCTAGTGGTCCCCAGGGGTCTTCGCAGCCGCTGGTAATTTCCGCTTGGCTTTCATTGCTAATTTTGCTATGACACCATATATGTCTCTGGGATATGCACCTTGATTCTCTGGCAAAGCATGAGCACATTCCCCAGCTAAATGACTGTAACCAATCCCTCTTTGATGGTATACATTACGGGTACATTCTGTGGTACAGTTCTCCCAAAAATCAGATAGCCATACGGTATATTCAGGAGTGGTTAAGATCATTTTCAACAAAGAACGCAAATCATGCAGAGTCAGTACTCAGGAGGAGCTTAATGCTTCTAAAAGCTTCACAATGAATGAGGAAGTAACCCCTTTTTCTCTAACTAACGTCTGTGATTCCTCTACAACTTCCTAAGATAGCTGCTGAAAGCCTGCAGGTTGCTGTTCACAACAGACCACAGGGCATGCTGTGACCGCTTTCTATTTGCCTGCTTTTTAAGCCTCTTCTCTACTTTTATCCCACACGGTTAAACTAGTGTGCACTTCCAGTAGGAAAGTATCATCTGGGGGGAATAAATCAGGCTCTCGCTCCGGGTCCGTCAGGCCAGGACCAAGGGGGTTGTCGGGCGACTCCCGCAAACCACCATTCGTCGAAAGCGTTCGCTGCCGCGTACGAGCGGGGGCTTCGTTATCAGGCAGCCCTTTCTCCACTACCGCCTCCGTGGTTAGTGCATTTTCGCACGCTCTTTCTACAGGATCCCCCTCCTTCCCTGGCAAGGGAGGAGCACAAGGGTCACAGTTAGTTGCCACCTGTGCAGCTACTTCCTTCTGAGTCGCTTTTGAACTAGTAACAATTTTCCCCCGAGTGGATAAATGTTTGCAAGCAGCATTATCTCCAGTCGCTGCCTGTTCATATAGTTCTCGTCCGACTTTATGCCATGCCTCCAAGGGAAATGTACCAGTTGTAGGAACGTCCGGGACGTGATCAGCAATCCATTCTACTAGAGTCACTAATCGGACTCCAGATACGTCCCAATTTTGCCTTTGGAACAATCGCTGAAGGAGACCTAGGCTTTGCCTTTGCTCTAGGGATATCTTCCCTGCCGTGGTTCCCAGTCGCTCCCCTTTCCTCCGTGCTGGGTGCGCTGCGACTCCTGTTTCCTGGTTCAATTGGGCTTCACTACGGGAATGGCTGCTTTCTTTACAGCCACGCTGAAAGTCCCTGTTCGGGTGCCGTTTGTAGCGAACGAGGCACAGACTCTCAGTGAGGCGCAATAAGAGGCATTCATTACAAACTCAGGCTTGCATTTGCACTTCATTTGCTGATTTGCTTCTGTTGCTTTTTCCATGCGAGCCACGGAACCTGACACACCAATATGATGTTCACAGAGTTCGCTTTATTGTCGGACCGGTCCAGCTTTATAGCAAAGCTGCTCTGTCCATGCGCCTTACAACAACGTGATTGGTTGTAACTCGTGTTATACAATAACATGATAGGCTGCATGTACTGTCCACGCGCTCTGCACGCATGTGTCCGGCGATTGCTCACTCATTATTTCCTTCTAATGGTGCTCCTTTAGTTTCTTTTGTCTCTGGCTTCACCTCTCAGCCAGGCTGGCGACAGCCCCAACCCCCGGGGCGGGGAGGGCTCTGCCACTACATCTCCCCCTCCTTTATTTAATATAATAATAACAATACGCTGTATCATGCTTTAAAGACAGCGTGAAATACAGGTTAAGAACATTAAGGCTAATACAGTTACAATTAACAAGAACAGACCTGTTTTCAATGTTCCTTTTAACCAAACAAGGCATTCACCCCAAAAAACCCAATATCTTCTGTTACATTCTTGTTCTGCAAATCTTGTATCTTTTTATCTTTTAAGTTCAAACAACATATATAATCAAACTCTTCTTAACTGTGAACATGTCCAATAACAAAATATTAATTGCTGCTCTGTTTTACAAAGTGGTATTCTCAATACTGGCTACATCCGTTGCTAAAAGCGTTAACACCTCTGAGGTTAAGGGTTGTCATCACTGCAATCGGTTTCTTCTCTGTTAGCTAGCCAAGGTCTCACCCACTTTGCTGGGATCCACGAATTTTTGTGGTTACCTGTAGAAACACAAGCATATCCCCTTCCCCAGGTTATTAGTGACACAGGACCTTCCCATTATCGTGTTGTCGGATTAAACACACTAACCTTAGGCACATTGTCAGAAAAAGCTTTGACATTTTTGATATGGTGCATAACAACCGGTTCCATTTCAGTTTCACTTTTAGGATTAAGCCAGTTCAGCACATACAGTGCCTTCCTCAATACCTCTTCTGGGCTCACACCAATTCCCCCTTGTTTTTTCAAAACAGACAAAAGATTTTTCAACGTGCGGTGTGCACGCTCAATAATTGCCTGGCCAGGAGATTTATAAGGGACTCCAAAGAGGTGTTGTACCTTCCACTGGACGAGGAAGGTTGCAAGTCCATCAGAGCGCTATGCAGGACCATTATCTGTTTTGATTTGTGTAGGGACACCCATGACAGCAAAAGCCTGTAATAAATGACGTTTTACTGCCTTTGCATTTGCTGAGGTCAAAGCTGTAGCCCACAGCAGTCCTGAACAGGTATCTATGGAGACATGAATGTACTTTTGTCAGCCAAATGGTGCAAATTCAGCAATATCCGTTTGCCATAACTGACCTGGCTGCAAGCCCCGAGGATTTACTCCATTGTGTTGGAGCGGTACTCTGCGGGCACAATCAGGACAAGCTGCAATAATGGCTCGAGCTTGTTCCTTGGTAAGTGTAAACTGCTTTCGGAGCTCTGCTGAGGATTGATGAAAGAATTCGTGAGCTTGTCTGGCTTGTTCAAAAGGGGATATATCTGTTACTGCCACAAGTTTGTCTATAATGCTGTTTCCTTCTACTAGACCACCTGGTATGTTAGTATGGCTTTTTATATGCATGATAAATGCTGGTGCTGTCCTGTAATCTAATACGTTCCACAAATCTAACAATGCTTCAAACAACAAGGAATTGGAAACTCACTGCAAAAGCACTCTATGTATTCTTTGTACAATTCCCACAACATAAAGAGAATCTGTTACCAGATTAACTGCACAGTTATGCCATTTTTGTAATGCTGCTAAGCATATTGAGGGCAGTTTCTTTTAAGATGTTCTGTCTGTCCGCAAGTAAAACATGCTAGGCCACAAGAAGAAGGGCTTTGGCCTTTCATTGCAGGCTTAAGTGCTGCAGCCAAGGCCGCAGCGTGGGCTTGAGCAGGTATTTTTGCTTTTTCTACCTCCTGTTGCATAATCGGTACCTGTGTGCAAGCTTCCACCATCTCTGCCAAAGAAGCAGTTTTTCCCAAACCGGCTAATATCTGTTGGCATTGGGTGTTTGCATTCATCATAGCCAAATCTTTCCCCACAGCAGCTTTTGCCTCTGGAGTCAAGTTAGGAGAGGCATCTGTCGCTTCTTTCAAACGATCCACAAACTTCCTATATGGTTCCCCAGGATCCCACTCCAATGTAGAATAGGGTGGCACAGGATTACCTAGATTTGGCATTTTTTTCAGTGCCGCCAGAGCAAGCCCTTGTGTTTGCTGCAAAATCCTTGGATGAAGTGCTGCCTGAGTGGCACCATCCGCATATTGCCCACGACCCAGTAACTGGTCCATGCTAGCTAACCGCAACGGATCATCAGCTGGTAAACGAACGTTTTCTAATACTGCCAATTCCACCTTCCCCTGCTACTTGTCCAAGAACAGCAAATACCCCCTTGGAGGAAGCAATAACTCCATCAATGCCCTAATATCTTTTGGAGTTAGTACTTGCCCCTTAAAAAATGAACTGATCAGCTGCATCGCATGCTTATTATCCATACCATATTGCATAACTGCACTTTGCAATTGCTTAACCGTTTTCCAATCAAAGGGCGACCACTGCCTTTGTCCTCTATTATCTATGTGCACTGGCATTGCTGTAATACTACCAGGTAACATGATCCCTTCAATGGTTGCATCTCTGATTACCCCTTGCCAACGTTGCCCTGCATTATAAGAATGATCTCGAGGAATATCTCTACCCTGATGCACAGGGGCAGCACCCAAATTACCATTACTACCACTGCTATACAATTCCCTTGTGTTTCCCTGTGGATCAGTAAGTCGACGCATATTTGCAAACCGATCTGCTAACCCAGTCTCCAGCCCTTTTCCATATCGCGCTCTCAAATATTCATCTGCTTCTCTTACAGACCACATCCCATCTTCAACACATTGTCTAGCCCATTTTTGTATTCGCTCCCTTTTAATACGGAGCTCCTCGGGAGTGAGGTCTAATTCCGCCCCCTCCCTTTCCTGTTTTCCCCGTTTTTCACATTCCCTGCCAATTGCCTCCAGCCCGTCCTTAATTGCATCTGACGCCTTTTTCTACGCTGTTAACCGCGAAGTTTTACTGTTACCACCATCTAGTCGTTTCATAGCTTCTAGAACGTCTTGCATCTGGCTCTCCTGCCGTCTCAGGAAGTCCTTCAGGCTCTGCACGTGGCTCTCCCCCTGGAAGTCAGGGCGATCCTGCGGTGCTCCGTCCCGGTGTTCCTTCGGGTCCTCCGGCAAAGGCACGTCGGCTGGATTAACTTGTCCTGGCTTGCTGAAACTTGCTGGTTGCTGCCATTCGTCGTCGGAGCCAGGCAATGGCTCAACGGGTGCAGAGGGAATAATTTGCTCTCCGCCCCAGAACTCCAGATCTGATACGGGACATACCAGCGGTGTTGATTCTTCGGAGTCCTCGGAGGGTGGGCAGCTCGCGGCGGGCGGCCCCGAGGGGACGGCACCCAGCTCCGGCTCCTCTGAGACTTCCTGCACCAGCTGTCTGACCTCCCGCCAGGGTCCGGCGAGGTCGCAAGCCTCGCGGCTCCCCCGTGTGACCATTTCCCATAGTTCGGTCCTTATGTCCTCCCACGTACCGGGAGAAAAAATTCGTCCGTCGAACGGACACAGCCCTTCCGCTGGGCGGATCGGAGCAGACGCTTTAACGCGTCTTTTTCAGAATACCTTCCTGTTCGTGCGGCCAGCTGCAGAATACTTTTCATTATTATTTTTTCTTCCACGATGCCGTGTTTCCCATGCCACTTTCCGCTACTCTTCGAGCGCTGTGCTGGTGTCGCCCACCAGCAGGTGTCGTCCTCGCGTCTGCACCTCCGGCGATCTTGCTTCGATACGGAGTGTCACGTCGGGGTCACAAAAATGCTGCTATTTCCATGCGAGCCGCGGAACCTGACACACCAATATGATGTTCCCAGAGTTCGCTTTATTGCCGGACCGGTCTAGCTTTATAGCAAAGCTGCCCTGTCCACGCGCCTTACAACAACGTGACTGGTTGTAACCCGTGTTATACAATAACATGATAGCCTGCATGTACTGTCCACGCGCTCTGCACGCATGTGTCCGGCGATTGCTCACTCATTATTTCCTTCTAATGGTGCTCCTTCAGTTTCTTTTGTCTCTGGCTTCACCTCTCAGCCAGGCTGGCGACAGACCCAACCCCCGGGGCGGGGGGACTCCGCCACTACATGCTTAGTTAGCCATTACATAAGCAATGCATTTTGTGTTCCCACTGAAGTTACTGCCATAGACACTTTTTTGTCTATCACACGCTCGTCTTCTATCCTTGGTGTTGTCACGCAGCATGCAGTCCCACTGCTTGTTCTCAAGCTGGTCAAGTTCTGCAGTTCAAAAGCCTGATCTCAGCATACGGCCAGACCTGTTCATCCATCTGCCTGGAGTTCAGTTAGGAAAGTATGCTTTAAAAAAAGAGTCCTGGGGTCCTGGGTTCCTCCTCCTTGGGGGGCGCCGGGGACCCATGGGCGAGCGGTCCCTGCCTTGGCCGGCAGCGGAGGGGCTGTGGCTGCAGCCCTGGGCAGAGGGACCTGCCCCCGCCGCCTGCCCTGGCTCCTCCTGGAGCTGCTCCTGCTGCACAGGGCCAGGCACAGATGGAAGGGAGCTGGGAGCCCTGGGCAGGGTGGCCTCCGATGTGCTGGCTTCATCCTCCACATCGGAGCCTGCAGGGCTGGTGGGCACCAGCCTGGGGTCAGGAGTCCCCACCCGGGAGCTGGGGGTGCTGGGGCTGGCTGCGCAGCTGGAGTCGTCCTCCTCGTCCCTGTAGGAGCACAGCAGCCTCCAGGCCTCCTCGCTGCACCGCTCCACGATGACCTGGATGAGGCCACGCACCAGCGGTGCTGCATTGTCCTGGAGCTGGGGCTCCATGCGCTGGACCAGGGCCTCCTCCTCCAGCCCCTGGCAGCACAGGGTGTACAGGATCATCCTCTGTGTTCCCACCGCCAGCCACCGCTGCTCCTCATATATGGCATCCAGCTCCAGGCTCAGCCAGGGCAGCACAGGCTCCAGGAGCTGCTGGTGTCGCTGGAAAAGCCCTGCCCAGACCTGGGGCAGGAGCCCGTCCACGGCTGCCGTGTCCTCCATCTCCACAGCCCCCTGCTCTTCTGGAAATGGCATCCCCATCACAAAGAACACAGGGGACCCTGCGGGGCCAGAGCGGCTGCTGCTGACCGGGCGGCTGGGAGCTGCGCTGGCCTGGATGCTGGCCAGGCTTGGCTGTGCAGGGGACACGGTGACACACAGGTAGTCGTCTCCCCGCACAGAAAACTTGATCTCTTGCAACTGGCCTCTGTAGAGTGGGCAAGCAGATGTCCTTTGACATTCCAAGTTTGACTGTGTCAGAGTAAAGGGTGCTATAGTCATCTGCACGTTTAGAAGGACAGGCCTCTAGCCATCCCCAATCCCATCCCATCCCCCATCCCATCCCCCATCCCACTCAATCCCAGCCCATCCCATTTCCCATTCCATCCCATTCCACGCAATCCCAGCCCATCCCATGTCGTACCCCGTCCCTATCCCATGCCGTACCATCCCCCATCCCCTATCCCATCCCATCCCATGTCGTACCATCCCCTATCCCATCCATGCCGAACAATACTATCCCCCATCCCATTCCATCAGATCCCAATGCATCCCATATCATGCACTATACCATCCCATACACCATACCATCCCATACCATGCACTATACCATACACCGTTCAATACCATACAAAAACGTACCCCAAACAGTACCATGCAATACACCATACAATACCATACAAAAACATACCCCAAACAATACCATACCCCATACCCCATATCAGACACCATACTCCATACCAGACCGTATGCTGTACCATACCATACACCATATGATACCATATCATACGATACCACACCAGACACCATACCATACCATACCATACAATACTCCATACCATACAATACCATATCGTACGATACCATACCATACACCATGCGATATGATACCATACCATACTATACCATACCATACCGTACATACACCATAGCATACCGTACCATACTGTACTACAGGCCATCCCATCGCATCCCATTGCATCCCATATACCATACCATATGCCGTATCATCCCATACCATACCGCATACCAGTACACACAAAACCATACCCCATACCATGCCATACAC
Organism: Patagioenas fasciata; assembly: GCF_037038585.1. Taxonomy (NCBI): domain Eukaryota; kingdom Metazoa; phylum Chordata; class Aves; order Columbiformes; family Columbidae; genus Patagioenas; species Patagioenas fasciata. Next base: position 74,364,748 of record NC_092560.1, on the reverse strand, counting down.
CATACCATACACCATACCATGCCATATGATACACCATACCATACTTTACACCATATCGTACCATGCCATACACCATACCATACGGTACCACGAATCATTCCATACCATATACCATACCGTACTGTACACCATACCATGCAACATACCACTCATACCATAGAATACAACGTACCATACCATACAGCATACCATGCCATACCTTGCCATACCTTGTGTTACGTCTTACCACACACCATACCATACCATACAATACAACGTACTATACCACACCATAGAGTTTACCATACCGTACCATACCATACCAGACACGATACACCATACACCATGCCGTAACATACCCCATACCATAACATACACCATACCATACCCCCTACCATACCAGAACCCATATCATATCCCATACCATACCATCCCCCACACCATACCATACCATACGATACCATAACACCCAACATACCATACCATATAATACCATAGCATACCCCGCACCATACCCTACTATGCACCATACCATACACCATACCATGCCCGATACCATACCATGCCCCATACCATACCCCATACCATAGGTTACCACACACCATATGATACCATACCATACCATACACAATACCATACCATAACATACAACGTATCATGCCATACCATAATATACCACATACTATAACATACCATCGCGTACTATACAGCATACCATACATCCCACCCTTCACCCACGTGCTTGACATGAAAACACACGGTGTTTCATGTCATCCCATCGCATCCCACCCCATCCCATCCTCCATCCAATCCCATCCCATGCAATCCCAACGCATCTGATTCCATATCCCATCCCAACCCACGCAATGCCATCCCATCCCATGTCATATCCCATCCCATCCCATCCGTACCATCCCCTATCACCTATCCCATCCCATGCTGTACCATCCCCCATCCCACCCCATCCCAAACAATACCAGCCCCTATCCCATTGCATCAGATCCCAATGCATCCCATATCATGCACTATACCTTCCCATACACCATACCATCCCATATCATGCACTATACCATCCCATACACCATACCATCCCATATCATGCACTATACCATCCCATACACCATACCATCCCATATCACGCACTATACCATCCCATACACCATCCCATCCCATATCATGCACTGTACCATCCCATATCATGCACTATACCATCCCATACACCATACCATCCCATACCATGCACTATACCATCCCATACACCATATCATCCCATACCATGCACTATACCATACACCATACAATACAAAAATATACCCCAAATACTACCATACCAAAAGATACCCCAGGTAGTACCATACCATACACCATACAATACCATACAAAAACATATCACAAACAATACCATACCCTATACCAGACACCATACCCGATACCAGACCGTATGCTATACCATACCATACACCATACCGTACCGTACCATACCATACACCATATGATACCATATCATACAATACCAGACCAGACATCATACCATACTATACAATACTCTATAGCACACAATACCATACCATACAACATACGATATGATACCATACCATACATACACCGTAGCATACCGTACCATACTGTACTACAGGCCACCCCATCGCATCCCATATACCATACCATATGCCGTATCATCCCATACCATACCACATACCAGTACATGCAAAACCATACCCCATACCACGCCATACACCATACCATACACCATACCATACCGTATCAAACACCATACCATACTACACCATATCGTACCATACCATACACCATACCATACGGTACCACAAATTATTCCATACCATATACCATACCGTACACCATACCACTCCATACCGCAGAATACAACGTACCATACCATACATCATACCATACCATACCATGCCATGCCTTGCCATACACCTTACCATACCATACACCATACGATACCATACAATACAACATACTATACAACACCATAGAGTTTACCATACCATACCAGACACGATACACCATAGATCATACCGTAACATACCCCATACCATAACATACACCGTAGCATACCCCATATCTTAACATACACCATACCATATCCCATATCATACCCTACACCATACCATCACCCACACCATACCATACCATACCATAACACACAACATACCATACCATATGATGCCATACGATACCCCACACCATACTGTACTATGCACCATACCATACCCCATATCATACCATACCCCATACCATACCCCATATCATAGGTTACCACACACCATACGATACCATACCATACACAATACCATACCATACACCATACCATACTATAACATACAACGTACCATGCCATGCCATAACATACCACATACGATACCATACCATCGCGTACTATACAGCATACCACACATCCCACCCTTCACCAACGTGCTTGACATGAAAACACGTGACGGAAGAGTCATTAAAACTGAATGAACTGACCCAGAGGTCAATAGACAAGCTTTAAGACATCAATGATAAGAAGTGGAAACATCCAGCATAAACAAGAATATCACTGCACAGCAAGAACCCCAAGCTACATGCGAGCTCCCTAGCACACAGAGAAACACAGCAACCGGTCTTCCAAACATTTGCTGTTTATTTCCATATATCTCTTGTTCAGGTACAACACACCTATGTCATAGGGACTGGCTGACACACACATTTACTCTTTGGCTTGTTTCTGCTCACAAGGATTTTGATTACAGGCGTACAACTGCTGCATTCCAGTCAAGCCCTCTGACTAACTCCTGTTAGTATTAATCACAGCTGCACATCATTAAGGAGAGAGCAAATCTAGCACATTTCCAACTCTTACCTCCTGAAGGAAACACAGGCTTGTACGGCAGATGCTTTCTAGGAGGTCTAATGGTTGTGAACGCACAGCAACATCCACAGGTCAGGTGCTGATGGACACAGACCAGAAGAGGCAGCACAGAGACACAGGCAGAGCAAACCACAGATGAGCAGCAGAGATAAGACAGAGCACTTGCAGGGACATGTGGGTGATGGGGCTCCCTGCTCAGGCTCCTGGACCTACATTTTGACCCTTCATCTTTCTGTTTTTCCTTTGTAATTCATTGCTCTTCCTGGACTTAGTTTTTCTTCAGCTTTGGGAGGGAAGAGATTTCCTGGAGGATGAGCCAGGCAAAACTGCAAGAATAAGGGATACTTCTGCTCAAAATATACACACAAGTTGGACAACATAGTGGGCACTTGCACCTGCTAACATTAAACTGGAGGCACAAAAATTAGGTGTGCATGGTGTCTTCCACAGCTCAGCCTGTTCCTGGGTAATCTTTCCAATTCATTTACCAAATACCTTGTGCAGTCATTCAGTAAGGCTGGTGGTTGCAGGGAGAGAGGAGAAACAGCATTTCAGACCCCCCTTTGCAGGTTTTCACAATTGGTCTGTATTTGTGAGCTGGCAGGGCAAGGAGGACAATGCAGAAACCACGGCCAGTGCCTCAGATGGTCACTGAAGCATCTCATGGCCAGAGAGGAACAGTGGTAGAGCGTGGCTACCTTGATGCTTCACCTAATAACTTGAGAGAGGAACTTCCCAACAGCCAAGACGGTGCCTTGAACTTCACACTGTTACCTCAAGTCATTCCTAAAGGACCCCTCTAAAGCTGAATTTGAAGTCTCTTGTTTATGAAAATCTCATTGTCCCAACAGTGGCTGGGGACAATTACAGCCCCAAAGGACAGAATCCAGCACATGTCAGGTGTCTGCTAAGCTGGACAGAAATGCTGAGATATTTGCAGGAGGAGAAGCTCGCTGCAGACCTTTTCACTGCCACAATGCCAGGACTGCCACGGGAAGAAGGAGTCTCAAAAGGAGGGGACAGAGAGGAGACAACAATGTTTCCAGCTGGACCACCAGTTCTTCTCTAATCCACCTGCGCAACACCTAAATATTATTGCTGTGCCAGTCTAGATGTGATATGTCTAGGTCTGACTAGGTTAACGTCCCATTTGACACATGCCTTTGTAGAGACCAAGGCAGACACAACCTAAGAGGGTTTCAGCTACATATTGATGGCACTCATTTCCATGCTAAGGATCTCCTCACTCTCTCCCACTATTTTTCCCTTTACTTTTGAGATCCTACCTGCTTCTCTTTCCTTATTTATGTTTCTCTCAAGCAGCAGCTCTTTGGCTGCCACCTTGCAGAGAGTGTGATGGGCTGTTTGCCCTTCAGAGCCCAGCCCAGCATCATCTGCCACCTCTCTACAATCTTGTTTTCTCTCTGATATCTCACAAGGTGAATGACTGTCATTTCCTTCCTCCTCTTCTTTCTTCCCCTCCCTCCAGACGCATATTTTTGTATTGAGTTTTATTGCTTTCGTGGGCTCTGCCCACCAGCACCACGTGTACTGTTACACTAAGGTAACCCTTCAGCGCCGTATTATGTGGGAAAAGCAAAGAGAGCCCTTAGCTCTCCCCCTGCTTCCTAGCTCATCCCAAACACCACTGAAGAGATCGAGATCCACGTTACTATCTCCTTTTCCTTGTGGTAAGAGCACCACCTTTTGGCTCCCGGCATGATGCTGGGATTTCACATCAGCAGTTCAGCAATGTCTCTGCAGAGAGCTGACATTTCCCAAAATAAGCCGTAGCTGTGCTCATTTCATCTGCAATACTGTTGCCTGGAGAAAAGAGGCTTCCACAAGCCCCTAAAGTGACAGGTCATCCTCTCAACCAACAACACATCACCCGAGTGCTTCTTCTCCTAACTCAATAGCTTTTCAGATAAGATCACTGGTTTGCAATTAATTACAGCTCCACTTAGCTTTGTGCTCTGAGTCCAGAAAGCAGGTAGCAGCACAGCTCAAAGCTCACAGTCATTTTCAGCCCTGAATGTACATAAACATACCAATCCTATGCCCCTTCTCTGATTGGCCAACAAGTATGAAGTAATCAAATGCAAAGGAATGGTGCCCACAAACCCAGCTGCTTAAAGGAACGTCTGCACTCAGAACAGTCATTTTTCTGGAGCTTGTGGTGCATCTAGCAGAAAAACAAGAACTGGGGCGCTCTTTGAGGCGAGGCAGTAAGAATCTGACATAGAAGCAGAGAGGTGGCAACCTACACACACTTAAAATAAAAGCTCACCTTCAGTTTTCAGTGATGCTGAAACAAGGGTTCAAAACCTGGGTGTTTGCCCCCTTTATTGGTGACATCAGTCCTACAGATACAACACAAAAACTGCCATTCCTCGGAGCAACTGCTGTGACACAGACCTTAATCACCCACCAAAGCTCCCTTCCCCCGCTCCAGCTGTGATAAATCAATCTCACTTTATTGATGTGATTCCCACCAGCTGGGCTCTGATCCTTCTGCCTGCCTCAGGAGTTAGTGGCACCAGCAGAGGTGAGACTCTCCTCCTCAGGGATAAAGCAGAACAGATGCACCTCTTTAACGGTGCAAATTCAATACAGTAAGGCAAGTATTTTACTCAGAATTCAGCAGAATCCACTTCGTTTCAGGGATTAATTTTTCTGTTATAGCCCCTTGGAAATCCCCTTTGGGAATGTCTGTGACAGCAGAACGAAACCACTTCTTAAAGATCAATAAATAAATGCACCTGCAGATGTCTGAAGATGCAGAGAGGATTACTACCATTCCTGAAGTCTGAGATTAAAAATCATTGTAGGTTGACTCACTTTTCCTTGAACTATGACTGTGTGCCTTGACTTTAGCAGTAGTTGAAAGTGAAGTAGTCAGGTGTAAAGATATATCCGCAAGTACCTACATTCTGATTTATAACTGGCTCCAGTAACCTGTAATTAAATCAAGCATAATAAACCAAATGGATAGCCATTTGCAACATCTTTTAAAATCTAAGCACAACTAGGCATCGGCTTTCCTTCACTACTTCTGATTCACTGCTAAATGACTCTAATTTACATTACTGTTTACCAATTTGATCTTCAAAAGCCCAGTAGCCCAGTCCCACTAGGGTAGTGCAAAGGATAAAACACCAGGGGACACAGACACTTTAAGAAACTTGAAGTCCCCATCACCTGGGCTCAAATGTTGGCAGCCTCTAAGAAAACTGGTTTAAAAGTAGGTAAAATATCGTTTACATTTTTGTCTTTCCCAGTTCACCTCTTCCAAGAGCCTGCTTCAAAGCGTCTCTCAGTGGTTTTTCAGGGTCACAGTTTGGCTAATAAGCAGCCATCTCTGGAAAGAAAACTTGGCTGAAATGAGCACATCAGCCTTCATGTCACAGTATCTAATCTCAGTTCAAATGAAAAACAAATATGTAAAGACTGGAACAATGTTTGCCTGTTAAAACAATCTAAATGATCACAACATAGGAAAGGAATAGGAAAGAGTGCAGGTATTTGCACAATAAAGTTGAACACAGGCTTGGAGGCAGCTTTTTTATGCTGTCTCCCATCCAGACACAGCTGGACCTGGAGAGGAAATCTCAAAATATTCTGCACTACTCAACAAGAGCTCCCGAAAGAAAGGACAAGAGCTTGTGCAAAGGCTGTTCCTAATCATTTACAGCCTGATGACAAACTCCTTGCAGTTGGTAGAGAGTCCCATTGATGGATTTAGGCTTTCATATGGATGCAAACCAAAATTTTCAAACGGGGCTGCTTTTAAGAAGGGGGAGAAAAACAACTTGTCCTTTATTTAGGCAGCTAAGGATGGGTTTGGGTCCTGGGCATGAAGAGATGTATTTGACAAATACAACCCGTGCCAGATTTTTGCCAGTGACCAGTAGCTCAAGCAACCTCTGATGCTGACCAACCCCTTGATCATTGCAGGTGAAGCTGACAGAGACTGTCAAACCCCTAATCCGTTCAATGTATCTTGTCTTCTTAATTTACTGAACAGAGTTCACTTAAAGCAGCCTTAAAATACTAATTATTTCAATTGATCCATAATAGGAGTGAGATCAATGAAACAACTCACTTCAAATGCCCTGGAGGTACCCTTGATAAGATACCTGCCAGTACGCAGTCATCGGTATTTTGTTGTCACCCTAGCTCCAAGAGAAGTACAATGTGATCATCGGAAGGGAAATGAAGCACTAAAGGGAAACCAAAAACTAACAAGGCAAATCAGGAAGCCAGCAGTAAAAATTTAATAGGTACACTAATTATCCATTAGGACCAAACAACTCCTCTTAGCAATAAATAGTACAAATGTTACATTGTTCTTTTATTTTATATTGAGGTGCTGGTTTAATGGTGGGAGGATAACTAGGATCTTCCCGTGTGAACCTGTAAGTGTCAGCCTCCGAAGAAATAAGCTGCGTTACGAATTTTGGCAGCAATCTGCCCACATCCCCACGTGCACCAGTAAAAGTGCTGAGGCATTGGAGGCTGACAGCAGAAATATAGAGAGCGAATAACAGCCTGGCACATTTTGACATAGGGCTTCCTCTAATGTGAGAGGTTGGTTTGTCTCCTGAGCCTCTCTGATTTTACTCAGAAGCCCATTCAAATCCTTCTGTCTCAGCCTGCAACTCACACAAACAGCAGAGGGAGCAAGCCATCAGAAAGTAAAATACCTTCCCCTCCTCATCAGTGAGAAATAGGCTACAACCCTGCCCTAAAGATCCCATCGTTCTGTAGTGAAGCTCTCTTGCAGCAAGGTTCTCTCTTTCAGCCCAGACCCCGCCTGAACACACAGCTGATGAGCAGGAGCGCATATGCAGTGCTTCTGACTCCACCTCTGCCATTATTTAATTTTTCAGGGATATTTTCTTAAAAGGGTTTTTTTCTCTACAGTATCCCTTTTACCAGCATGTTTGGTTCTACACATTGGATGTAAATCCTGGTGTTTTGAGGCAACATTCAGAACTTTTCCTTTCTGTGCTCACTCTAGCCCAAATCCAGATCCTCATTAACCACCATCAAGCCAGGGGGCTTGTCTGTCACCCTGTCCTCAGTGGGTGTTGATGTCAAGCCTGTCCTGGCCTAGGCCAGCCCTGTCAGGGGAGAGAATTCCACATTATAAAAACACAACAGCTTCTCACAGTAGCTCCATTGCTTGCAGTCTCCCCCAAACTGAGAGAACGTGGAAACATAACTCCATCTTATGGGGTACTGGTACTCAGGGGGAAGGACAAACTGCAGGACAGATTTTTGAATCAGAATAGTTCGGGACAACGAGATTTTCTTTGCTAGCATAAGAATAAATCTCTACTTCTTAAATTTTAATCCACAAAACACCACAGAATCATAGAATCATAGAGCGGTGTGTCTTGTAAGGAACCTTGAAAGGTCATCTAGTTCAACCCGCTGCAGTGAGCAGGGACATCTTCAACTAGATCAGATTGCTCAGAGCACCATCCAGCCTGGCCTTGAGTTTCTCCAGTCATGGGTAATCTACCACCTCTCTGGGCAAACTGGGCCAGTGTTTCACCACCCTCAATGTAAAAAAAAAAATTCTTCCTCGTGCCTGGTTGAATCTACCCTCTTTTAGCTTAAAACAGTTACCCCTTGCCCTATCACAACAGGCGCTGCTAAAAAGTCAGTCCCCTTCTTTCTTGTAAGTCCCCTATTAAGCACTGAAAGGCCACAATAAGGTCTTTCTGAAGCCTTCTCTTCTCCATGCTGAACAACCTCAACTCTCTCAGCCTGTCCTCACAGCAGAGCTGTTCCAGCCCTCGGATCAATTCTGTGGCTCCTCTGGCCCCTCTGCAACAGGTCCATGTCTGTCCTGTGCTGAGGGCTCCGGAGCTGGACACAGGACTCCAGGTGCGGTCTCACCAGAGTGGAGCAGAGGGGCAGAATCACCTCCCTCCACCTGCTGGACACGCTCCTTGTGATGCAGCCCGAGATACTATTTGCCTTCTGGGCTGTGAGTGCACATTGCAGGCTCATGTCCAGCTTTTCATCCACCAGTACCCCCAAGTCCTTCTCCACAGGGCTGCTCTCAACCCCTTCATCCCCCAGCCTGTGTTGATACAGGGGGTTGCCCTGATCCCGGTGCAGGACCTTCCACTTGGCCTTGTTGAACCTCATGAGGTTTACATAGGCCCACTTCTTGAGCTTGTCCAGCTCACTCTGGATGGCATCCCGTCCCTCAGGTGCGTCAACTGCACCAGTCAGCTTGGTGTCATCTGCAAACTTTCTGAGAGTGCACTTGATCCCACTATCTGTGTTGTTGATGAAGATATTAAACAGCACTGGTCCCAAATTGGACCCCTAATGGACATCACCTCTCACTGCTGTCCATCAGATGCTGAGCCATTGACCCACTGCCGTGGGCACTGTCGGGCACGGACACGTGTGGGGATGCTTCCCAAGCGCAGTCACGGCCAAGCTGTCTCGCGCGGAGGACACTGACACACACGTGCAAACGGTGGTGGAGATCAAAACGTCTTTATTGGGGGAGCGCTCAAAAGGGCCGCGGCCCCTCGCTGACCACAGGGAGGATCCTTCCCAAGGCATAGGCCACGTTGCTGTAGGTCTCCTCACCCAGCGTGTACAACAGGATGTAGTAGAAGAGGTCGAGGCCAGTCCAGGAGGCGAAGAGCACCGCAGCAGCAAGAACAAAGATGAGGGCAAACTTGGGGCTGACAAAGAGCATGCAGAGTGTCCTGCGGGGCAGAAGGGGCATGTGAGACAGGGCAGGGTGGAGGCTTCGCAAGCCCCTCTTGAGATGGGGTTGAGCCCCACTGGTTGCAGCAGGCATCCAGCCCATCGCAGTGGCTGCCCAGGAGCGGGTCCCGGGGCGCAGGGGACGCAGTGGGGACACTCACTGCAGCCAGTACATGAAGCCGCATCTCCTCGCCAGCGAGTCCTTCTCCTGCAGGTCAACAGAGGACAAGGACGCTTGTCAAGCACTGGTGCATGGTGGGGACAGCTGGAGTTGCACGGTGCCCCTGGCCCCCGCCTTGCGCAGGAGCGGAGCCCATGTGTGGCTGGGACCTCCGCGGACCCTCTCCCCAGGGACACCCACGCTGGCAGGGGGACAGGGGCTGGCACAGGCTCTCCCGCTTACCAGCTGTTCTTCCAGCAGCTCTGGACATGCCGTCTGCGGTATCTCAGACTCCTTCTGCAGCTGGCTGCGGGCAACAGGGCTTGGTTGGACGACTTACAGAGCTCCATGGCCATACAAGGGGTCCCCTTCCAAACACACACCACCCCGGGCAGGGAACGGGCTCCCCTGTCGCACCGCCTGCTGCACCTTCCCCCCACTGCGGTGCCTGCACCAGCATTGGCAGCCCCACCGTGCGGTGCTGCAGAGGCACCCTGGAGACGCGTGTGGGGCCAGGGGCCCAACTCACCAGGCCTCTAAATCGTCTATCTTCTCTCGAAGATTGCTTATTTCCCGGGACAGTGCCTGGGAGAAGGAAGGGTTGCGAGTGGCTGAGCCCGCTGCGGCCCTCCGCCAATCCCCCACCCCAGGGCCTGCGGGCACCCACCCCTTTTCCCCCAGCCTTTTCGGCATTACCTCGGTCTCCCGCCGCAGAGAGGCCCCGGCCTCGGCATAGAGCTTTTCCCTCTGCTAAACAACGGGTGCATCGTGAGGGTGGCTGAGCTGGCACCTGGACACCCCTGGGCCTTTCCAGCCCCAGGGCCGTGCCCACTCAGGCCTCCTTCTCCCCCCTACCTGCCACATCTCTTCTTTCTTTCTTGCAGCCTCCTGCATAGCCTGGACCTGCTCCTGGGGGAGAGGAGGGGTGAGGAGCAGCCATCAGGGCAGCAGGACACTGCCACCAGTGCGCTCCCCTCGCCATTAGCGCCTCCCAGCTCCCTCTCGGCACCTCCTTTGCCCTCACGTCCCCTCTCCTTCCCAGCCCTGCAGGTGCTGTGGGCAGACACAGGGACCCCCACGCCCCACTCGGGACGCAGTCCACGTCGGGACACGGTCCTGAGCAACTGGCTCTAGGTGAGCCGGCTTGAGCAGGGCCACAAGGTGAGACAACATGATCTCCAGAGGTCCCTTCCAAGCTCAACCGGTCTGTCATTCTGGGAACTCACCTTACACTGGCCCAGCAGACCCTCCAGCTGCCGGAACTCCCGGCGGCAGCTCTCAAAACATTCCGCCGCGACAGAGGTCTGGGAAGAGGAGCCGCACAGAGGCCCTGAGCCCCTGGCACAGCCCCAGCCACCGCAGCTTGGGGACGTGGGCAGGGGAGGGGACACTGACCTCCGCGCTCAGCTGGGTGATGCTGTCGTTCAGCTGCTCCTGCTTCTTTGCCTGTGTGGGGAAAGGAGGGCTCAGGGGCTCAAGTCTCACAGCCCCAGCCCCCGGGGACAAGAGGGCAACTCCACACCTACCAGACGCCGCAGCATCCCCCTTTGCTTTTGAGACTCAGCAGAACGCTGAGCCAGGCACTCCCGGAGCATGCGCATGTCTTCATCCAGCGCGCCCACCTCTTCCTCCAGCATGTCCCTCTCCATGCCTGCACTCGTGGGTTGGGACTCTGCAAGGCGTGAACGGCACGGCCGTGGGCACTGTCGGGCACGGACACGTGCAGAGACGCTTCCCAAATGCAGGCACAGCCGAACTCGGAGCGCAGAGGACACAGACACACGCGTGCACACTGAGGGATGCCCAGAGCCTTCCACTGCACAGTGGACACAGGACAGGTGCTTGGCAACTACTCTCCAGACTCCTGCCCAGCAGCACCGAAGTTCTCCTCCGGATGCTTGCCCACCTCCAGGAGCAGCCCCTTTTATCCCCGCCAGGGCCCTTATGTCACACACCCACAGTGACATCACAGTGACAGGGCCAGCACTGCCCATGGAGATGTGCCCATCAGCTCCCTGGGGCTGCTGCCAAGAGCTGCTTCGGGGTCCAGCTGCGGCTGCCAAGGGAACAGGGCATCACTCGCGGCACGGCACCCACTCGCAGGAGTGCTCCTCTAGTCGAGCGTGCACGGGATTCGCACTTCTTGGCATTTATTACATTCACCTGTTGCATGTTCATTTGTTGCTACTGCTTAGTTAATGCATTAAACAGAAATTATTTCCATAACCCCGCCCTTTGCCGGAAGTCCATCTTTGGTAGTCGAGAGTCTTCATCAGGGGTCTCTAGTGGTCCCCAGGGGTCTTCGCAGCCGCTGGTAATTTCCGCTTGGCTTTCATTGCTAATTTTGCTATGACACCATATATGTCTCTGGGATATGCACCTTGATTCTCTGGCAAAGCATGAGCACATTCCCCAGCTAAATGACTGTAACCAATCCCTCTTTGATGGTATACATTACGGGTAGATTCTGTGGTACAGTTCTCCCAAAAATCAGATAGCCATACGGTATATTGAGGAGTGGTTAAGATCGTTTTCAACAAAGAACGCAAATCATGCAGAGTCAGTACTGAGGAGGAGCTTAATGCTTCTAAAAGCTTCACAAGGAATGAGGAAGTAACCCCATTTTCTCTAACTAACGTCTGTGATTCCTCTACAACTTCCTAAGATAGCTGCTGAAAGCCTGCAGGTTGCTGTTCACAACAGACCACAGGGCATGCTGTGACCGCTTTCCATTCACCTGCTTTTTAAGCCTCTTCTCTACTTTTATCCCACACGGTTAAACTAGTGTGCACTTTCATTAGGAAAGTATCATCTGGGGGGAATAAATCAGGCTCTCGCTCCGGGTCCGTCAGGCCAGGACCAAGGGGGTTGTCGGGCGACTCCCGCAAACCACCATTCGTCGAAAGCGTTCGCTGCCGCGTACGAGCGGGGGCTTCGTTATCAGCCAGCCCTTTCTCCACTACCGCCTCCGTGGTTAGTGCATTTTCGCACGCTCTTTCTACAGGATCCCACTCCTTCCCTGGCAAGGGAGGAGCACAAGGGTCACAGTTAGTTGCCACCCGTGCAGCTACTTCCTTCTGAGCCGCTTTTGAACTAGTAACAATTTTCCCCCCAGTGGATAAATGTTTGCAAGCAGCATTATCTCCAGTCGCTGCCTGTTCATATAGTTCTCGTCCGACTTTATGCCATGCCTCCAAGGGAAATGTACCAGTTGTAGGAACGTCCGGGACGTGATCAGCAATCCATTCTACTAGAGTCACTAATCGGACTCCAGATACGTCCCAATTTTGCCTTTGGAACAATCGCTGAAGGAGACCTAGGCTTTGCCTTTGCTCTAGGCATATCTTCCCTGCCGTGGTTCCCAGTCGCTCCCCTTTCCTCCGTGCTGGGTGCTCTGCGACTCCTGTTTCCTGGTTCAATTGGGCTTCACTACCGGAATGGCTGCTTTCTTTACAGCCACGCTGAAAGTCCCTGTTCGGGTGCCATTTGTAGCGAACGAGGCACAGACTCTCAGTGAGGCGCAATAAGAGGCATTCATTACAAACTCAGGCTTGCATTTGCACTTCATTTGCTGATTTGCTTCTGTTGCTTTTTCCATGCGAGCCACGGAACCTGACACACCAATATGATGTTCACAGAGTTCGCTTTATTGTCGGACCGGTCCAGCTTTATAGCAAAGCTGCTCTGTCCACGCGCCTTACAACAACGTGATTGGTTGTAACTCGTGTTATACAATAACATGATAGCCTGCATGTACTGTCCACGCGCTCTGCACGCATGTGTCCGGCGACTGCTCACTCATTATTTCCTTCTAATGGTGCTCCTTTAGTTTCTTTTGTCTCTGGCTTCACCTCTCAGCCAGGCTGGCGACAGCCCCAACCCCCGGGGCGGGGAGGGCTCTGCCACTACATCTCCCCCTCCTTTATTTAATATAATATTAACAATACGCTGTATCATGCTTTAAAGAGAGCGTGAAATACAGGTTAAGAACATTAAGGCTAATACAATTACAATTAACAAGAACAGACCTGTTTTCAATGTTCCTTTTAACCAAACAAGGCATTCACCCCAAAAAACCCAATATCTTCTGTTATATTCTTGTTCTGCAAATCTTGTATCTTTTTATCTTTTAAGTTCAAACAACATATACAATCAAACTCTTCTTAATAGTGAACATGTCCAAAAACAAAATATTAATTGCTGCTCTGTTTTACAAAGTGGTATTCTCAATATTGGCTACATCTGTTGCTAAAAGCGTTAACACCTCTGAGCTTAAGGGTTGTCATCACTGCAATCGGTTTCTTCTCTGTTAGCTAGCCAAGGTCTCACCCACTTTGCTGGGATCCACGAATTTTTGTGGTTACCTGTAGAAACACAAGCATATCCCCTTCCCCAGGTTATTAGTGACACAGGACCTTCCCATTATCGTGTTGTCGGATTAAACACACTAACCTTAGGCACATTGTCAGAAAAAGCTTTGACATTTTTGATATGGAGCATAACAACCGGTTCCATTTCAGTTTCACTTTTAGGATTAAGCCAGTTCAGCACATACAATGCCTTCATCAATACCTCTTCTGGGCTCACACCAATTCCCCCTTGTTTTTTCAAAACAGACAAAAGATTTTTCAACGTGCGGTGTGCACGCTCAATAATTGCCTGGCCAGGAGAATTATAAGGGACTCCAAAGAGGTGTTGTACCTTCCACTGGACGAGGAAGGTTGCAAGTCCATCAGAGCGCTATGCAGGACCATTATCTGTTTTGATTTGTGTAGGGACACCCATGACAGCAAAAGCCTGTAATAAATGACGTTTTACTGCCTTTGCATTTGCTGAGGTCAAAGCTGTAGCCAACAGCAGTCCTGAACAGGTATCTATGGAGACATGAATGTACTTTTGTCAGCCAAATGGTGCAAATTCAGCAATATCCGTTTGCCATAACTGACCTGGCTGCAAGCCCCGAGGATTTACTCCCTTTTGTTGGAGCGGTACTCTGCGGGCACAATCAGGACAAGCTGCAATAATGGCTTGAGCTTGTTCCTTGGTAAGTGTAAACTGCTTTCCTTCTACTAGACCACCTGGTATGTTAGTATGGCTTTTTATATGCATGATAAATACTGGTGCTTTCCTATAATCTAATACGTTCCACAAATCTAACAATGCTTCAAACAACAAGGAATTGGAAACTCACTGCAAAAGCACTCTATGTATTCTTTGTACAATTCCCACAACATAAAGAGAATCTGTTACCAGATTAACTGCACAGTTATGCCATTTTTGTAATGCTGCTAAGCATATTGAGGGCAGTTTCTTTTAAGATGTTCTGTCTGTCTGCAAGTAAAACATGCTAGGCCACAAGAAGAAGGGCTTTGGCCTTTCATTGCAGGCTTAAGTGCTGCAGCCAAGGCCGCAGCGTGGGCTTGAGCAGGTATTTTTGCTTTTTCTACCTCCTGTTGCATAATCGGTACCTGTGTGCAAGCTTCCACCATCTCTGCCAAAGAAGCACGTTTTCCCAAACCGGCTAATATCTGTTGGCATTGGGTGTTTGCATTCATCATAGCCAAATCTTTCCCCACAGCAGCTTTTGCCTCTGGAGTCAAGTTAGGAGAGGCATCTGTCGCTTCTTTCAAACGATCCACAAACTTCCTATATGGTTCCCCAGGATCCCACTCTATTGTAGAATAGGGTGGCACAGGGTTACCTAGATTTGGCATTTTTTTCAGTGCCGCCAGAGCAAGCCCTTGTGTTTGCTGCAAAATCCTTGGATGAAGTGCTGCCTGAGTGGCACCATCCGCATATTGCCCACGACCCAGTAACTGGTCCATGCTAGCTAACCGCAACGGATCATCAGCTGGTAAATGAACGTTTTCTAATACTGCCAATTCCACCTTCCCCTGCTACTTGTCCAAGAACAGCAAATACCCCGTTGGAGGAAGCAATAACTCCATCAATGCCCTAATACCTGTTGGAGTTAGTACTTGCCCCTTAAAAAATGAACTGATCAGCTGCATCACATGCTTATTATCCATACCATATTGCATAACTGCACTTTGCAATTACTTAACCGTTTTCCAATCAAAGGGCGACCACTGCCTTTGTCCTCTATTATCTATGTGCACTGGCATTGCTGTAATACTACCAGGTAACATGATCCCTTCAATGGTTGCATCTCTGATTACCCCTTGCCAACGTTGCCCTGCATTATAAGAATGATCTCGAGGAATATCTCTACCCTGATGCACAGGGGCAGCACCCAAATTACCATTACTACCACTGCTACACAATTCCCTTGTGTTTCCCTGTGGATCAGTAAGTCGACGCATATTTGCAAACCGATCTGCTAACCCAGTCTCCAGCCCTTTTCCATATCGCGCTCTCAAATATTCATCTGCTTCTCTTACAGACCACATCCCATCTTCAACACATTGTCTAGCCCATTTTTGTATTTGCTCCCTTTTAATACGGAGCTCCTCGGGAGTGAGGTCTAATTCCGCCCCCTCCCTTTCCTGTTTTTCCCGTTTTTCACATTCCCTGCCAATTGCCTCCAGCCCGTCCTTAATTGCATCTGACGCCTTTTTCTACGCTGTTAACCGCGAAGTTTTACTGTTACCACCATCTAGTCGTTTCATAGCTTCTAGAACGTCTTGCATCTGGCTCTCCTGCCGTCTCAGTAAGTCCTTCAGGCTCTGCACGTGGCTCTCCCCCTGGAAGTCAGGGCGATCCTGCGGTGCTCCGTCCCGGTGTTCCATCGGGTCCTCCGGCAAAGGCACGTCGGCTGGATTAACTTGTCCTGGCTTGTTGAAACTTGCTGGTTGCTGCCATTCGTCGTCGGAGCCAGGCAATGGCTCAACGGGTGCAGAGGGAATAATTTGCTCTCCGCCCCAGAACTCCAGATCTGATACGGGACATACCAGCGGTGTTGATTTTTCGGAGTTCTCGGAGGGTGGGCAGCTCGCGGCGGGCGGCCCCGAGGGGACGGCACCCAGCTCCGGCTCCTCTGAGACTTCCTGCACCAGCTGCCTGACCTCCCGCCAGGGTCCGGCGAGGTCGCAAACCTCGCGGCTCCCCCTTGTGATCGCTTCCCATAGTTCGGTCCTTATGTCCTCCCACGTACCGGGAGAAAAAATTCGTCCGTCGAACGGACACTTTAACGCGTCTTTTTCAGAATACCTTCCTGTTCGTGCGGCCAGCTGCAGAATACTTTTCATTATTATTTTTTCTTCCACGATGCCGTGTTTCCCATGTCACTTTCCGCTACTCTTCGAGCGCTGGGCTGGTGTCGCCCACCAGCAGGTGGCGTCCTCGCGTCTGCACCTCCGGCGATCTTGCTTCGATACGGAGTATCACGTCGGGGTCACAAAAATGCTGCTATTTCCATGCGAGCGGCTGCTGCTGCCCGGCGGCTGGGAGCTGCGCTGGCCTGGATGCTGGCCAGGCTTGACTGTGCAGGGGACACGGTGACACACAGGTAGCCGTCTCCTCGCACAGAAAACTTGATCTCTTGCATCTGGCCTCTGCAGAGTGGGCAAGTAGATGTCCTTTGACATTCCAAGTTTGACTGTGTCAGAGTAAAGGGTGCTATAGTCATCTGCATGTTTAGAAGGACAGGCCTCTAGCCATCCCCCATCCTATCCCATCCCATCCCCCATCCCATCCCCCATCCCACGCAATCCCAGCCCATCCCATTTCCTATCCAATCCCATTCCACGCAATCCCAGCCCATCCCATGTCGTATCCCGTCCCCTATCCCATGCCGTACCATCCCCCATCCCCTATCCCATCCCATCCCATCCCATGTCGTACCATCCCCCATCCCATCCCATCCCGAACAATACCTTCCCCCGTCCCATTCCATCAGATCCCAATGCATCCCATAACATGCACTATACCTTCCCATACACTATACCATCCCATCTCATGCACTATACCATACACCATACAATACCATACAAAAACATACCCCAAACAGTACCATGCCATACACCATACAATACCATACAAAAACATACCTCAAACAATACCATACCCCATACCCCATATCAGACACCATACCCCATACCAGACACCATACCTCATACCAGACCGTATGCTGTACCACACCATACACCATATGATACCATATCATACGATACCACACCAGACACCATACCATACCATACCATACAATACTCCATACCATACAATACCATATCGTACGATACCATACCATACACCATGCGATATGATACCATACCATACCATACCATACATACACCATAGCATACCGTACCATACTATACTACAGGCCATCCCATCACATCCTATTGCATCCCATATACCATACCATACGCCGTATCATCCCATACCATACTGCATACCAGTACACACAAAACCATACCCCATACCATGCCATACACCATACCATACACCATACTATACCATATCATACACCATACCATACTGTACACCATATCGTACCATGCCATACACCATACCATACGGTACCAGAAATCATTCCATACCATATACCAAACCGTACTGTACACCATACCATACAACATACCACTCCATACCATAGAATACAACGTACCATACCATACAGCATACCATGCCATACCATGCCATACCTTGCCATACCTTGCGTTACACCTTACCATACACCATACCATACCATACAATACAACGTACTATACCACACCATAGAGTTTACCATACCGTACCATACCATACCAGACACAATACACCATACACCGTACGGTAACATACCCCATACCATAACATACACCATACCATACCCACTACCATACCAGAACGCATATCATATCCCATACCATACCATCCCCCACACCATACCATACCATACCATACCATACCATACCATACCATACCATACCATACCATACCATACCATACCATACCATATAATACCATACCATACCGTACCCCGCACCATACCCTACTATGCACCATACCATACACCATACCATACCCAATACCATACCATGCCCCATACCATACCCCATACCATAGGTTACCACACACCATATGATACCATACACAATACCATACCATAACATACAACATATCATGCCATACCATAATATACCACATACTATATCATACCATCGCGTACTATACAGCATACCATACATCCCACCCTTCACCCACGTGCCTGACATGAAAACACATGGTGTTTCATGGCATCCCATCCTATCCCCCATCCCATCCCATCCCATCCCATCCCATCCCAAGCAATCCCATCCCATCCCATCCCATCCCCCATCCCATCCTCCATCCCATCCCATCCCATGCAATCCCAGCGCATCCGATTTCATATCTCATCCCATCCCACGCAATCCCAGCCCATCCCATGTCATATCCCATCCCATCCCATGCCGTACCATCCCCCATCCCCTATCCCATCCCATCCCATGCCGTACCATCCCCCATCCCACCCCATCCCAAACAATACCATCCCCCATCCCATTACATCAGATCCCAATGCATCCCATATCATGCATTATACCTTCCCATACACCATACCATCCCATATCATGCACTATACCATCCCATACACCGTACCATCCCATATCATGCACCGTACCATCCCATATCATGCACTGTACCATCCCATATCATGCACTATACCATCCCATACACCATACCATCC
Organism: Patagioenas fasciata; assembly: GCF_037038585.1. Taxonomy (NCBI): domain Eukaryota; kingdom Metazoa; phylum Chordata; class Aves; order Columbiformes; family Columbidae; genus Patagioenas; species Patagioenas fasciata. The sequence goes on along the minus strand of NC_092560.1, from coordinate 74,345,338 downwards.
CATACCGTGCACTATACCATCCCATACACCATATCATCCCATACCATGCACTATACTATACATCATACAATACAAAAATACACCCCAAATGCTACCATACCAAAACATACCGCAAGTAGTACCATACCATACACTATACAATACCATACAAAAACATATCACAAACAATACCATACCCCATACCAGACACCATACCCCATACCAGACATCATACCCCATACCAGCCCGTATGCTATACCATCCCATACACCATACCGTACCATACCATACCATACACCATATGACACCATATTATACGATACCAGACCAGACATCATACCATACCATACAATACTCCATACCATACAATACCATACCATACACCATACGATATGATACCATACCATACCATACATACACCGTAGCATATCATACCATACTTTACTACAGGCCGTGCCATCGCATCCCATATACCGTACCATATGCCGTATCATCCCATACCATACCACATACCAGTACATGCAAAAACCATACCCCATACCATGCCATACACCATACCATACACCATACCATACCATATCAAACACCATACCATACCATACACCGTATCGTACCATACCATAGACCATACCATGCGGTACCAGAAATCATTCCATACCATATACCATACTGTACAACATACCACTCCATACCGCAGAATACAACGTACCATACCATACAGCATACCATACCATACCATGCCGTTCCGTGCCATACACCTTACCATACCATACACCATACCATACCATACAATACAACATACTATACCACACCATAGAGTTTACCATACCATACCAGACACGATACACCATAGACCATACCGTAACATACCCCATGCTATAACATACACCATACCATACCCCATATCATACCCTATACCATACCATCGCCACACCATACCATACCATAACATACGATACCATAACACACAACATACCATACCATATGATGCCATATGATACCCCGCACCATACCATACCCCATACCATACCATACCATACCCCATATCATAGGTTACCACACACCATATGATACCATACCATACCATACCATACCATACCATACCATACCATACCATACCATACCATACACAATACCATACCATACACCATACCATACCATAACATACAACGTACCATGCCATGCCATAACATACCACATACCATACCATACCATCACGTACTATACAGCATACCGTACATCCCACCCTTCACCCATGTGCTTGACATGAAAACACGTGACGGAAGAGTCATTAAACCTGAATGAACTGACCTAGAGGTCAATAGACAAGCTTTAAGACATTAATGATAAGAAGTGGAAACATCCAGCATAAACAAGAATATCACTGCACAGCAAGAACCCCAAGCTACATGCGAGCTCCCTAGCACACAGAGAAACACAGCAACCGGTCTTCCAAACATTTGCTGTTTATTTCCATATATCTCTTGTTCAGGTACAACACACCTATGTCATAGGGACTGGCTGACACACACATTTACTCTTTGGCTTGTTTCTGCTCACAAGGATTTTGATTACAGGCATACAACTGCTGCATTCCAGTCAAGCCCTCTGACTAACTCCTGTTAGTATTAATCAGAGCTGCACATCATTAAGGAGAGAGCAAATCTAGCACATTTCCAACTCTTACCTCCTGAAGGAAACACAGGCTTGTACGGCAGATGCTTTCTAGGAGGTCTAATGGTTGTGAACGCACAGCAACATCCACAGGTCAGGTGCTGATGGACACAGACCAGAAGAGGCAGCGCAGAGACACAGGCAGAGCAAACCACAGATGAGCAGCAGAGATAAGACAGAGCGCTTGCAGGGACATGTGGGTGATGGGGCTCCCTGCTCAGGCTCCTGGACCTACATTTTGACCCTTCATCTTTCTCTTTTTCCTTTGTCATTCATTGCTCTTCCTGGACTTAGTTTTTCTTCAGCTTTGGGAGGGAAGAGATTTCCTGGAGGATGAGCCAGGCAAAACTGCAAGAATAAGGGATACTTCTGCTCAAAATATACACACAAGTTGGACAACATAGTGGGCACTTGCACCTGCTAACATTAAACTGGAGGCACAAAAATTAGGTGTGCATGGTGTCTTCCACAGCTCAGCCTGTTCCTGGGTAATCTTTCCAATTCATTTACCAAATACCTTGTGCAGTCATTCAGTAAGGCTGGTGGTTGCAGGGAGAGAGGAGAAACAGCATTTCAGACCCCCCTTTGCAGGTTTTCACAATTGGTCTGTATTTGTGAGCTGGCAGGGCAAGGAGGACAATGCAGAAACCATGGCCAGTGCCTCAGATGGTCACTGAAGCATCTCATGGCCAGAGAGGAACAGTGGTAGAGCGTGGCTACCTTGATGCTTCACCTAATAACTTGAGAGAGGAACTTCCCAACAGCCAAGACGGTGCCTTGAACTTCACACTGTTACCTCAAGTCATTCCTAAAGGACCCCTCTAAAGCTGAATTTGAAGTCTCTTGTTTATGAAAATCTCATTGTCCCAACAGTGGCTGGGGACAATTACAGCCCCAAAGGACAGAATCCAGCACATGTCAGGTGTCTGCTAAGCTGGACAAAAATGCTGAGATATTTGCAGGAGGAGAAGCTCGCTGCAGACCTTTTCACTGCCACAATGCCAGGACTGCCACGGGAAGAAGGAGTCTCAAAAGGAGGGGACAGAGAGGGGACAACAATGTTTCTGGCCGGACCACCAGTTCTTCTCTAATCCACCTGCACAACACCTGAATATTATTGCTGTGCCAGTCTAGATGTGATATGTCTAGGTCTGACTAGGTTAACGTCCCATTTGACACATGCCTTTGTAGAGACCAAGGCAGACACAACCTAAGAGGGTTTCAGCTACATATTGATGGCACTCACTTCCATGCTAAGGATCTCCTCACTCTCTCCCACTATTTTTCCCTTTACTTTTGAGATCCTACCTGCTTCTCTTTCCTTATTTATGTTTCTCTCAAGCAGCAGCTCTTTGGCTGCCACCTTGCAGAGAGTGTGATGGGCTGTTTGCCCTTCAGAGCCCAGCCCAGCATCATCTGCCACCTCTCTACAATCTTGTTTTCTCTCTGATATCTCACAAGGTGAATGACTGTCATTTCCTTCCTCCTCTTCTTTCTTCCCCTCCCTCCAGACGCATATTTTTGTATTGAGTTTTATTGCTTTCGTGGGCTCTGCCCACCAGCACCACGTGTACTGTTACACTAAGGTAACCCTTCAGCGCCGTATTATGTGGGAAAAACAAAGAGAGCCCTTAGCTCTCCCCCTGCTTCCTAGCTCATCCCAAACACCACTGAAGAGATCGAGATCCACGTTATTATCTCCTTTTCCTTGCAGTAAGAGCACCACCTTTTGGCTCCCGGCATGATGCTGGGATTTCACATCAGCAGTTCAGCAATGTCTCTGCAGAGAGCTGACATTTCCCAAAATAAGCCGTAGCTGTGCTCATTTCATCTGCCATACTGTTGCCTGGAGAAAAGAGACTTCCACAAGCCCCTAAAGTGACAGGTCATCCTCTCAACCAACAACACCTCACCCGAGTGCTTCTTCTCCTAACTCAATAGCTTTTCAGATAAGATCACTGGTTAGCAATTAATTACAGCTCCACTTAGCTTTGTGCTCTGAGTCCAGAAAGCAGGTAGCAGCACAGCTCAAAGCTCACAGTCATTTTCAGCCCTGAATGTACATAAACATACCAATCCTATGCCCCTTCTCTGATTGGCCAACAAGCATGAAGTAATCAAATGCAAAGGAATGGTGCCCACAAACCCAGCTGCTTAAAGGAACGTCTGCACTCAGTCATTTTTCTGGAACTTGTGGTGCATCTAGTAGAAAAACAAGAACTGGGGCGCTTTTTGAGGCGAGGCAGTAAGAATTTGACATAGAAGCAGAGAGGTGGCAACCTACACACACTTAAAATAAAAGCTCACCTTCAGTTTTCAGTGATGCTGAAACAAGGGTTCAAAACCTGGGTGTTTGCCCCCTATATTGGTGACATCAGTCCTACAGATACAACACAAAAACTGCCATTCCTCGGAGCAACTGCTGTGACACAGACCTTAATCACCCACCAAAGCTCCTTTCCCCCTTTGTGCTTTGTGCTCTGAGTCCAGAAAGCAGGTAGCAGCACAACTCAAAGCACACAGTCATTTTCACTCCTGAATGTACTCTAATTTACAATACTGTTTACTGATTTGATCTTTAAAAGCCCAGTAGCCCAGTCCCACTAGGGTAGTGCAAAGGATAAAACACCAGGGGACACAGACACTTTAATAAACTTGAAGTCCCCATCACCTGGGCTCAAATGCTGGCAGCCTCTAAGAAAACTGGTTTAAAAGCAGGTAAAATATCTTTTACATTTTTCTCTTTCCCAGTTCACCTCTTCCAAGAGCCTGCTTCAAAGCGTCTCTCAGTGGTTTTTCAGGGTCACAGTTTGGCTAATAAGCAGCCATCTCTGGAAAGAAAACTTGGCTGAAATGAGCACATCAGCCTTCATGTCACAGTATCTAATCTCAGTTCAAATGAAAAACAAAAAGTTGAACACAGGCTTGGAGGCAGCTTTTTTATGCTGTCTCCCATCCAGACACAGCTGGACCTGGAGAGGAAATTTCAAAATATTCTGCACTACTCAACAAGAGCTCCCGAAAGAAAGGACAAGAGCTTGTGCAAAGGCTGTTCCTAATCATTTACAGCCTGATGACAAACTCCTTGCAGTTGGTAGAGAGTCCCATTGATGGATTTAGGCTTTCATATGGATGCAAACCAAAATTTTCAAATGGGGCTGCTTTTAAGAAGGGGGAGAAAAACAACTTGTCCTTTATTTAGGCAGCTAAGGATGGGTTTGGGTCCTGGGCATGAAGAGATGTATTTGACAAATACAACCCGTGCCAGATTTTTGCCAGTGACCAGTAGCTCAAGCAACCTCTTATGCTGACCAACCCCTTGATCATTGCAGGTGAAGCTGACAGAGACTGTCAAACCCCTAATCCGTTCAATGTATCTTGTCTTCTTAATTTACTGAACAGAGTTCACTTAAAGCAGCCTTAAAATACTAATTATTTCAATTGATCCATAATAGGAGTGAGATTAATGAAACAACTCACTTCAAATGCCCTGGAGGTACCCTTGATAAGATACCTGCCAGTACGCAGTCATCGGTATTTTGTTGTCACCCTAGCTCCAAGAGAAGTACAATGTGATCATCGGAAGGGAAATGAAGCACTAAAGGGAAACCAAAAACTAACAAGGCAAATAAGGAAGCCAGCAGTAAAAATTTAATAGGTACACTAATTATCCATTAGGACCAAACAACTCCTCTAGCAATAAATAGTGGGCACCGTCGGGCACGGACACGCGTGGGGATGCTTCCCAAGCGCAGTCACGGCCAAGCTGTCTCGCGCGGAGGACACGGACACACACGTGCAAAAGGTGGTCGAGATCAAAACGTCTTTATTGAGGGAGCGCTCAAAAGGGCAGCGGCCCCTCGCTGACCACAGGGAGGATCCTTCCCAAGGCATAGGCTGCATTGCTGTAGGTCTCCTCACCCAGTGTGTACAACAGGATGTAGTAGAATAGCTTGAGACCAGTCCAGGAGGCGAAGAGCACCGCAGAAGCAAGAACAAAGATGAGGGCAAACTTGGGGCTGGCAAAGAGCATGCAGAGTGTCCTGCGGGGCAGAAGGGGCATGTGAGACAGGGCAGGGTGGAGGCTTCGCAAGCCCCTCTTGAGATGGGGTTGAGACCCTTCCAGGAGCCCCACAGGCCTCCTCCCCACCTGTTTCTCATTGCTCCCTCGGGCAGGCTGGGACATGAGACTCTGCAAGCCTGGGAAAACACCCCAACCCAGGGAAAACTGACGCCGAGCACTTTTCAGCTGCAAAGCCCACAGCCAGCCAGCTGGCAGCTTGCCAGCAGCCTGGCTTGTGAGCCCCACTGGTTGAAGCAGGCATCCAGCCCATCGCAGTGGCTGCCCAGGAGCGGGTCTTGGGGCGCAGGGGACGCAGTGGGGACACTCACTGCAGCCAGTACATGAAGCCGCATCTCCTCACCAGCGAGTCCCTCTCCTGCAGGTCAAGAGGACAAGGACGCTTGTCAAGCACAGGTGCATGGTGGGGACAGCTGGAGTTGCACGGTGCCCCTGGCCCCCGCCTTGCGCAGGAGCGGAGCCCGTGTGTGGCTGGGACCTCCGCGGACCCTCTCCCCAGGGACACCCACGCTGGCAGGGGGACAGGGGCTGGCACAGGCTCTCCCGCTTACCAGCTGTTCTTCCAGCAGCTCCGGACGTGCCGTCTGCGGTATCTCAGACTCCCTCTGCAGCTGGCTGCGGGCAACAGGGCTTGGTTGGACGACTTACAGAGCTCCATGGCCATACAAGGGGTCCCCTTCTAAACACACACCACCCCGGGCAGGGAACGGGCTCCCCTGTCGCACCGCCTGCTGCACCTTCCCCCCACTGCGGTGCCTGCACCAGCATTGGCAGCCCCACCGTGCGGTGCTGCAGAGGCACCCTGGAGACGCGTGTGGGGCCAGGGGCCCAACTCACCAGGCCTCTAAATCGTCTATCTTCTCTCGAAGATTGCTTATTTCCCGGGACAGTGCCTGGGAGAAGGAAGGGTTGCGAGTGGCTGAGCCCGCTGCGGCCCTCCGCCAATCCCCCACCCCAGGGCCTGCGGGCACCCACCCCTTTTCCCCCAGCCCTTTCGGCATTACCTCGGTCTCCCGCCGCAGAGAGGCCCCGGCCTCGGCATAGAGCTTTTCCCTCTGCTAAACAACGGGTGCATCATGCGGGCGGCTGAGCTGGCACCTGGACAGCCCTGGGCCTTTCCAGCCCCAGGGCCGTGCCCACTCAGGCCTCATTCTCCCCCCTACCTGCCACATCTCTTCTTTCTTTCTTGCAGCCTCCTGCATAGCCTGGACCTGCTCCTGGGGGAGAGGAGGGGTGAGGAGCAGCCATCAGGGCAGCAGGACACTGCCACCAGTGCGCTCCCCTCGCCATTAGCGCCTCCCAGCTCCCTCTGGGCACCTCCTTTGCCCTCACGTCCCCTCTCCTTCCCAGCCCTGCAGGCGCTGTGGGCAGACACAGGGACCCCCACGCCCCACTCTGGACGCAGTCCACGTCTGGACACGGTCCTGAGCAACTGGCTCTAGGTGAGCCGGCTTGAGCAGGGCCACAAGGTGAGACAACATGATCTCCAGAGGTCCCTTCCAAGCTCAACCGGTCTGTCATTCTGGGAACTCACCTTACACTGGCCCAGCAGACCCTCCAGCTGCCGGAACTCCCGGCGGCAGCTCTCAAAACATTCCGCCGCGACAGAGGTCTGGGAAGAGGAGCCGCACAGAGGCCCTGAGCCCCTGGCACAGCCCCAGCCACCGCAGCTTGGGGACGTGGGCAGGGGAGGGGACACTGACCTCCGCTCTCAGCTGGGTGATGCTGTCGTTCAGCTGCTCCTGCTTCTTTGCCTGTGTGGGGAAAGGAGGGCTCAGGGGCTCAAGTCTCACAGCCCCAGCCCCGGGGGACAAGAGGGCAACTCCACACCTACCAGACGCCGCAGCATCCCCCTTTGCTTTTGAGACTCAGCAGAACGCTGAGCCAGGCACTCCCGGAGCATGCGCATGTCTTCATCCAGCGCGTCCACCTCTTCTTCCAGCATGTCCCTCTCCATGCCTGCACTCGTGGGTTGGGACTCTGCAAGGCGTGAACGGCACGGCCGTGGGCACTGTCGGGCACGGACACGTGCAGAGACGCTTCCCAAGTGCAGGCGCAGCCGAACTCGGAGCGCAGAGAACACAGACACACGCGTGCACACTGAGGGATGCCCAGAGCCTTCCACTGCACAGTGGACACAGGACAGGTGCTTGGCAACTACTCTCCAGACTCCTGCCCAGCAGGGATATGCACCTTGATTCTCTGGCAAAGCATGAGCACATTCCCCAGCTAAATGGCTGTAACCAATCCCTCTTTGATGGTATACATTACGGGTACATTCTGTGGTACAGTTCTCCCAAAAATCAGATAGCCATACGGTATATTGAGGAGTGGTTAAGATCATTTTCAACAAAAAATGCAAATCATGCAGAGTCAGTACTCAGGAGGAGCTTAATGCTTCTAAAAGCTTCACAAGGAATGAGGAAGTAACCCCATTTTCTCTAACTAACGTCTGTGATTCCTCTACAACTTCCTAAGATAGCTGCTGAAAGCCTGCAGGTTGCTGTTCACAACAGACCACAGGGCATGCTGTGACCGCTTTCCATTCGCCTGCTTTTTAAGCCTCTTCTCTACTTTTATCCCACACGGTTAAACTAGTGTGCACTTTCATTAGGAAAGTATCATCTGGGGGGAATAAATCAGGCTCTCGCTCCGGGTCCGTCAGGCCAGGACCAAGGGGGTTGTCGGGCGACTCCCGCAAACCACCATTCGTCGAAAGCGTTCGCTGCCGCGTACGAGCGGGGGCTTCGTTATCAGGCAGCCCTTTCTCCACTACCGCCTCCGTGGTTAGTGCATTTTCGCACGCTCTTTCTACAGGATCCCACTCCTTCCCTGGCAAGGGAGGAGCACAAGGGTCACAGTTAGTTGCCACCCGTGCAGCTACTTTCTTCTGAGCTGCTTTCGAACTAGTAACAATTTTCCCCCGAGTGGATAAATGTTTGCAAGCAGCATTATCTCCAGTCGCTGCCTGTTCATATAGTTCTCGTCCGACTTTATGCCATGCCTCCAAGGGAAATGAGTCAGTTGTAGGAACGTCCGGGACGTGATCAGCAATCCATTCTACTAGAGTCACTAATAGGACTCCAGATACGTCCCAATTTTGCCTTTGGAACAACCGCTGAAGGAGACCTAGGCTTTGCCTTTGCTCTAGGGATATATTCCCTGCCGTGGTTCCCAGTCGCTCCCCTTTCCTCCGTGCTGGGTGCGCTGCGACTCCTGTTTCCTGGTTCAATTGGGCTTCACTACCGGAATGGCTGCTTTCTTTACAGCCACGCTGAAAGTCCCTGTTCGGGTGCCATTTCTAGCGAACGAGGCACAGACTCTCAGTGAGGCGCAATAAGAGGCATTCATTACAAACTCAGGCTTGCATTTGCACTTCATTTGCTGATTTGCTTCTGTTGCTTTTTCCATGCGAGCCACGGAACCTGACACACCAATATGATGCTCACAGAGTTCACTTTATTGTCGGACCGGTCTAGCTTTATAGCAAAGCTGCCCTGTCCACGCGCCTTACAACAACGTGATTGGTTGTAACTCGTGTTATACAATAACATGATAGCCTGCATGTACTGTCCACGCGCTCTGCACGCATGTGTCCGGCGATTGCTCACTCATTATTTCCTTCTAATGGTGCTCCTTTAGTTTCTTTTGTCTCTGGCTTCACCTCTCAGCCAGGCTGGCGACAGCCCCAACGCCCGGGGCAGGGGGGCTCTGCCACTACATGCTTAGTTAGCCATTACATAAGCAATGCATTTTGTGTTCCCAGTAAAGTTACTGCCATAGACAGTTTTTTGTCTATCACACGCTCATCTTCTATCCTTGGTGTTGTCACGTAGCATGCAGTCCCACTGTTTGTTCTCAAGCTGATCGAGTTCTGCAGTTCACAAGCCTGATCTCAGCATACGGCCAGAGTACCTGTTCATCCATCTGGGTGGAGTTCAGTTAAGAAAGTATGCTTTAAAAAAAGAGTCCTGGGGTCCTCGGTTCCTCCTCCTTGGGGGGTGCCGGGGACCCACGGGCGAGCGGTCCCTGCCTTGGCCGGCAGCGGAGGGGCTGCGGCTGCAGCCCTGGGCAGAGGGACCTGCCCCCGCCGCCTGCCCTGGCTCCTCCTGGAGCTGCTCCTGCTGCACAGGGCCAGGCACAGATGGAAGGGAGCTGGGAGCCCTGGGCAGGGCGGCCTCCGATGTGCTGGCTTCATCCTCCACGTCGGAGCCTGCAGGGCTGGTGGGGACCACCCTGGGGTCAGGAGTCCCCACCCGGGAGCTGGGGGGGCTGGGGCTGGCTGCACATCTGGAGTCGTCCTCCTCGTCCCTGTAGGAGCACAGCAGCCTCCAGGCCTCCTCCCTGCACCGCTCCGCGATGACCTGGATGAGGCCACGCACCAGCGGTGCTGCATTGTCCTGGAGCTGGGGCTCCATGTGCTGGACCAGGGCCTCCTCGTCCAGCCCCTGGCAGCACAGGGTGTGCAGGATCATCCTCTGTGTTCCCACCACCAGCCACCACTGCTCCTCATAGATGGCGTTCAGCTCCAGGCTCAGCCAGGGCAGCACGGGATCCAGGAGCTGCTGGTGTCACTGGAAAAGCCCTGCCCAGATCTGGGGCGGGAGCCCGTCCACGGCCGCCGTGTCCTCTGTCTCCACAGCCCCCTGCTCTTCTGGAAATGGCATCCCCATCACAAGGAACAGAGGGGACCCTGCGGGGCCAGAACAGCTGCTGCTGACCGGGCGGCTGGGAGCTGCGCTGGCCTGGATGCTGGCCAGGCTTGGCAGTGCAGGGGACACGGTGACACACAGGTAGTCGTCTCCCCGCACAGAAAACTTGATCTCTTGCATCTGGCCTCTGCAGAGTGGGCAAGTAGATGTCCTTTGACATTCCAAGTTTGACTGTGTCAGAGTAAAGGGTGCTATAGTCATCTGCACGTTTAGAAGGACAGGCCTCTAGCCATCCCCCATCCCATCCCATCCCCCATCCCATCCCCCATCCCACTCAATCCCAGCCCATCTTATTTCCTGTTCCATCCCATTCCACGCAATCCCAGCCCATCCCATGTCGTATCCCGTCCCCTATCCCATGCCGTACCATCCCCCATCACCTATCCCATCCCATCCCATCCCATGTCGTACCATCCCCCACCCCATCCCATCCCGAACAATACCATTCCCCATCCCATTCCATCAGATCCCAATGCATCCCATATCATGCGCTATACCTTCCCATACACCATACCATCCCATACCATACACTATACCATACACCGTACAATACCATACAAAAAAATACCCCAAACAATACCATACCCCATACCCCATATCAGACACCATACCCCATACCAGATACCATACCATACACCATATGATACCATATCATACGATACCATACCAGACACCATACCATACCATACAATACTCCATAACATATCGTACAATACCATACCATACACCATGCGATATGATACCATACCATACCATACCATACCATACCATACTGTACTACAGGCCATCCCATCGCATCCCATATACCATACCATACGCCGTATCATCCCATACCATACCGCATACCAGTACACACAAAACCACACCCCATACCATGCCATACACCATACATACCATACACCATATCATGCCATATCATACACCATACCATACTGTACACCATATCGTACCATGCCATACACCATAGCATACGGTACCAGAAATCATTCCATACCATATACCATACCGTACTGTACACCATACCATACAACATACCACTCCATACCATAGAATACAACGTACCATAACATACAGCATACCATACCATACCATGCCATACCTTGCCATAGCTTGCGTTACGCCTTACCATACATTATACGATACCATACAATACGACGTAGTATACCACACCATAGAGTTTACCATACCTTACCATACCATACCAGACACGATACACCATACACCATACGGTAACATACCCCATACCATAACATACACCATACCATACAACCTACCATACCAGAACCCATATCATGTCCCATACCATACCATCCCCCACACCATACCATACCATACGATACCATAACACACAACATACCATACCATATAATACCATAGCATACCCCACACCATACCGTACTATGCACCATACCATACACCATACCATACCCGATACCATACCATACCCCATACCATACCATAACATACAACGTATCATGCCATGCCATAATATACCACATACTATACCATACCATCGCGTACTATACAGTATACCATACACCCCACCCTTCACCCACGTGCTTGACATGAAAACACACGGTGTTTCATCCCATCCCATCCCATCCCATCCCACCCCATCCCATCCCAAGCAATCCCATCCCATCCCCCATCCCATCCTCCATCCCATGCAATCCCAGCGGATCCGATTTCATATCCCATCCCAACCCACGCAATCCCAGCCCATCCCATGCTGTACCATCCCCCATCCCTATCCCATCCCATGCCGTACCATCCCCCATCCCACCCCATCTTAAAGAATATCAGCCCCCATCCCATTCCATTAGATGCCAATGCATCCCATACCATGCACTATACCTTCCCATACACCATACCATCCCATATCATGCATTATACCATCGCACACACCATACCATCCCGTATCATGCACTATACCATCCCATACACCATACCATCCCATATCATGCACTGTACCATCCCATATCATGCACTATACCATCCCATACCATGCACTATACAATCCCATACACCATACCATCCCATACCATGCACTATACCATACACCATACAATACAAAAATATACCCCAAATACTACCATACCAAAACATACCCCAAGTAGTACCATACTGTACACCATACAATACCATACAAAAACATATCACAAACAATACCATACCCCATACCAGACACCATACCCCATACCAGACCGTATGCTATACCATACCATACACCATACCGTACTGTACCATACCATACACCATATGATACCATATCATACGATACCACACCAGACACCATACCATACCATACAATACTCCATACCATACAATAACATACCATACAACATACGATATGATACCATACCATACCATACATACACCATAGCATACCATACCATACTGTACTACAGACCATCCCATCGCATCCCATATACCATACCATACGCCGTATCATCCCATACCATACCGCATACCAGTACATGCAAAACCATACCCCATACCATGCCATACACCATACCATACATCATACCATACCGTACACCATATCGTACCATACCATACACCATACCATACGGTATTACAAATCATTCCATACCATATACCATACCGTACACCATACCACTCCATACTGCAGAATACAACGTACCATACCATACATCATACCATACCATACCATGCCATGCCTTGCCATACACCTCACCATACCATACACCATACCATACCATACAATACAACATACTATACCACACCATAGAGTTCACCATACCATACCAGACACGATACACCATAGACCATACCGTAACATACACCATACCATAACATACGCCACACCATACCCCCTACCATACAAGAACCCATATCATATTATATCATATCATATCATATCCCATACCATACCATACCATACCATACCATACCATACCATACCATACCATACCATACCATACCATACCATACCCCGCACCATGCTGTACTATGCACCATACCATACCCGATACCATACCCCATCCCATACCCCATACCATAGGTTACCACACTCCATACGATACCATACCATACCATACACAATACCATACCATACACCATACCATACCCGATACCATAGGTTACCACACTCCATACGATACCATACCATACCATACACAATACCATACCATACACCATACCATACGGTACCACAAATCATTCCATACCATGTACCATACCGTACACCATACCACTCCATACCGCAGAATACAACGTACCATACCATACACCATACCATACCATAACATACAACGTACCATGCCATGCCATAACATACCACATACAATACCATACCATCGCATACTATACAGCATACCATACATCCCACCCTTCACCCACATGCTTGACATGAAAACACATGACACATTTCCAACTCCTACCTCCTGAAGGAAACACAGGCTTGTATGGCAGATGCTTTCTAGGAGGTCTAACGGTTGTGAACGCACAGCAACATGCACAGGTCAGGCGCTGGATGGACACAGACCAGAAGAGGCAGCGCAGAGACACAGGCAGAGCAAACCACAGATGAGCAGCAGAGATAAGACAGAGCACTTGCAGGGACATGTGGGTGATGGGGCTCCCTACTCAGGCTCCTGGACCTACATTTTGACCCTTCATCTTTCTCTTTTTCCTTTGTAATTCATTGCTCTTCCTGGACTTAGTTTTTCTTCAGCTTTGGGAGGGAAGAGATTTCCTGGAGGATGAGCCAGGCAAAACTGCAAGAATAAGGGATACTTCTGCTCAAAATATACACACAAGTTGGACAACATAGTGGGCACTTGCACCTGCTAACATTAAACTGGAGGCACAAAAATTAGGTGTGCATGGTGTCTTCCACAGCTCAGCCTGTTCCTGGGTAATCTTTCCAATTCATTTACCAAATACCTTGTCCAGTCATTCAGTAAGGCTGGTGGTTGCAGGGAGAGAGGAGAAACAGCATTTCAGACCCCCCTTTGCAGGTTTTCACAATTGGCCTGTATTTGTGAGCTGGCAGGGCAAGGAGGACAATGCAGAAACCATGGCCAGTGCCTCAGATGGTCACTGAAGTATCTCATGGCCAGAGAGGAACAGTGGTAGAGCGTGGCTACCTTGATGCTTCACCTAATAACTTGAGAGAGGAACTTCCCAACAGCCAAGACGGTGCCTTGAACTTCACACTGTTACCTCAAGTCATTCCTAAAGGACCCCTCTAAAGCTGAATTTGAAGTCTCTTGTTTATGAAAATCTCATTGTCCCAACAGTGGCTGGGGACAATTACAGCCCCAAAGGACAGAATCCAGCACATGTCAGGTGTCTGCTAAGCTGGACAAAAATGCTGAGATATTTGCAGGAGGAGAAGCTCGCTGCAGACCTTTTCACTGCCACAATGCCAGGACTGCCACGGGAAGAAGGAGTCTCAAAAGGAGGGGACAGAGAGGGGACAACAATGTTTCTGGCCGGACCACCAGTTCTTCTCTAATCCACCTGCACAACACCTAAATATTATTGCTGTGCCAGTCTAGATGTGATATGTGTAGGTCTGACTAGGTTAACGTCCCATTTGACACATGCCTTTGTAGAGACCAAGGCAGACACAACCTAAGAGGGTTTCAGCTACATATTGATGGCACTCACTTCCATGCTAAGGATCTCCTCACTCTCTCCCACTATTTTTCCCTTTACTTTTGAGATCCTACCTGCTTCTGTTTCCTTATTTATGTTTCTCTCAAGCAGCAGCTCTTTGGCTGCCACCTTGCAGAGAGTGTGATGGGCTGTTTGCCCTTCAGAGCCCAGCCCAGCATCATCTGCCACCTCTCTACAATCTTGTTTTCTCTCTGATATCTCACAAGGGGAATGACTGTCATTTCCTTCCTCCTCTTCTTTCTTCCCCTCCCTCCAGACGCATATTTTTGTATTGAGTTTTATTGCTTTCGTGGGCTCTGCCCACCAGCACCACGTGTACTGTTACACTAAGGTAACCCTTCAGCGCCGTATTATGTGGGAAAAACAAAGAGAGCCCTTAGCTCTCCCCCTGCTTCCTACCTCATCCCAAACACCACTGAAGAGATCGAGATCCACGTTATTATCTCCTTTTCCTTGCGGTAAGAGCACCACCTTTTGGCTCCCGGCATGATGCTGGGATTTCACATCAGCAGTTCAGCAATGTCTCTGCAGAGAGCTGACATTTCCCAAAATAAGCCGTAGCTGTGCTCATTTCATCTGCAATTCTGTTGCCTGGAGAAAAGAGGCTTCCACAAGCCCGTAAAGTGACACGTCATCCTCTCAACCAACAACACCTCACCCGAGTGCTTCTTCTCCTAACTCAATAGCTTTTCAGATAAGATCACTGGTTAGCAATTAATTACAGCTCCACTTAGCTTTGTGCTCTGAGTCCAGAAAGCAGGTAGCAGCACAGCTCAAAGCTCACAGTCATTTTCAGCCCTGAATGTACATAAACATACCAATCCTATGCCCCTTCTCTGATTGGCCAACAAGCATGAAGTAATCAAATGCAAAGGAATGGTGCCCACAAACCCAGCTGCTTAAAGGAACGTCTGCACTCAGTCATTTTTCTGGAACTTGTGGTGCATCTAGTAGAAAAACAAGAACTGGGGCGCTTTTTGAGGCGAGGCAGTAAGAATTTGACATAGAAGCAGAGAGGTGGCAACCTACACACACTTAAAATAAAAGCTCACCTTCAGTTTTCAGTGATGCTGAAACAAGGGTTCAAAACCTGGGTGTTTGCCCCCTATATTGGTGACATCAGTCCTACAGATACAACACAAAAACTGCCATTCCTCGGAGCAACTGCTGTGACACAGACCTTAATCACCCACCAAAGCTCCTTTCCCCCTTTGTGCTTTGTGCTCTGAGTCCAGAAAGCAGGTAGCAGCACAACTCAAAGCACACAGTCATTTTCACTCCTGAATGTACTCTAATTTACAATACTGTTTACTAATTTGATCTTTAAAAGCCCAATAGCCCAGTCCCAGGGTAGTGCAAAGGATAAAACACCACGGGACACAGACACTTTAATAAACTTGAAGTCCCCATCACCTGGGCTCAAATGCTGGCAGCCTCTAAGAAAACTGGTTTAAAAGCAGGTAAAATATCTTTTACATTTTTCTCTTTCCCAGTTCACCTCTTCCAAGAGCCTGCTTCAAAGCGTCTCTCAGTGGTTTTTCAGGGTCACAGTTTGGCTAATAAGCAGCCATCTCTGGAAAGAAAACGTGGCTGAAATGAGCACATCAGCCTTCATGTCACAGTATCTAATCTCAGTTCAAATGAAAAACAAATATGTAAAGACTGGAACAATGTTTGCCCGTTAAAACAATCTAAATGAACACAACATAGGAAAGGAATAGGGAAGAGTGCAGGTATTTGCACAATAAAGTTGAACACAGGCTTGGAGGCAGCTTTTTTATGCTGTCTCCCATCCAGACACAGCTGGACCTGGAGAGGAAATTTCAAAATGTTCTGCACTACTCAACAAGAGCTCCCGAAAGAAAGGACAAGAGCTTGTGCAAAGGCTGTTCCTAATCATTTACAGCCTGATGACAAACTCCTTGCAGTTGGTAGAGAGTCCCATTGATGGATTTAGGCTTTCATATGGATGCAAACCAAAATTTTCAAATGGGGCTGCTTTTAAGAAGGGGGAGAAAAACAACTTGTCCTTTATTTAGGCAGCTAAGGATGGGTTTGGGTCCTGGGCATGAAGAGATGTATTTGACAAATACAACCCGTGCCAGATTTTTGCCAGTGACCAGTAGCTCAAGCAACCTCTTATGCTGACCAACCCCTTGATCATTGCAGGTGAAGCTGACAGAGACTGTCAAACCCCTAATCCGTTCAATGTATCTTGTCTTCTTAATTTACTGAACAGAGTTCACTTAAAGCAGCCTTAAAATACTAATTATTTCAATTGATCCATAATAGGAGTGAGATTAATGAAACAACTCACTTCAAATGCCCTGGAGGTACCCTTGATAAGATACCTGCCAGTACGCAGTCATCGGTATTTTGTTGTCACCCTAGCTCCAAGAGAAGTACAATGTGATCATCGGAAGGGAAATGAAGCACTAAAGGGAAACCAAAAACTAACAAGGCAAATAAGGAAGCCAGCAGTAAAAATTTAATAGGTACACTAATTATCCATTAGGACCAAACAACTCCTCTAGCAATAAATAGTGGGCACCGTCGGGCACGGACACGCGTGGGGATGCTTCCCAAGCGCAGTCACGGCCAAGCTGTCTCTCGCGGAGGACACGGACACACACGTGCAAAGGGTGGTCGAGATCAAAACGTCTTTATTGAGGGAGCGCTCAAAAGGGCAGCGGCCCCTCGCTGACCACAGGGAGGATCCTTCCCAAGGCATAGGCTGCATTGCTGTAGGTCTCCTCACCCAGCGTGTACAACAGGATGTAGTAGAATAGCTTGAGACCAGTCCAGGAGGCGAAGAGCACCGCAGAAGCAAGAACAAAGATGAGGGCAAACTTGGGGCTGGCAAAGAGCATGCAGAGTGTCCTGCGGGGCAGAAGGGGCATGTGAGACAGGGCAGGGTGGAGGCTTCGCAAGCCCCTCTTGAGATGGGGTTGAGACCCTTCCAGGAGCCCCACAGGCCTCCTCCCCACCTGTTTCTCATTGCTCCCTCGGGCAGGCTGGGACATGAGACTCTGCAAGCCTGGGAAAACACCCCAACCCAGGGAAAACTGACGCCGAGCACTTTTCAGCTGCAAAGCCCACAGCCAGCCAGCCAGCAGCTTGCCAGCAGCCTGGCTTGTGAGCCCCACTGGTTGCAGCAGGCATCCAGCCCATCGCAGTGGCTGCCCAGGAGCGGGTCCTGGGGCGCAGGGGACGCAGTTGGGACACTCACTGCAGCCAGTAGATGAAGCCGCATCTCCTCGCCAGCGAGTCCCTCTCCTGCAGGTCAAGAGGACAAGGACGCTTGTCAAGCACTGGTGCATGGTGGGGACAGCTGGAGTTGCACGGTGCCCCTGGCCCCCGCCTTGCGCAGGAGCGGAGCCCGTGTGTGGCTGGGACCTCCGCGGACCCTCTCCCCAGGGACACCCACGCTGGCAGGGGGACAGGGGCTGGCACAGGCTCTCCCGCTTACCAGCTGTTCTTCCAGCAGCTCCGGACGTGCCGTCTGCGGTATCTCAGAATCCCTCTGCAGCTGGCTGTGGGCAACAGGGCTTGGTTGGACGACTTACAGAGCTCCATGGCCATACAAGGGGTCCCCTTCCAAACACACACCACCCCAGGCAGGGAACGGGCTCCCCTGTCGCACCGCCTGCTGCACCTTCCCCCCACTGCGGTGCCTGCACCAGCATTGGCAGCCCCACCGTGTGGTGCTGCAGAGGCACCCTGGAGACGCGTGTGGGGCCAGGGGCCCAACTCACCAGGCCTCTAAATCGTCTATCTTCTCTCGAAGATTGCTTATTTCCCGGGACAGTGCCTGGGAGAAGGAAGGGTTGCGAGTGGCTGAGCCCGCTGCGGCCCTCCGCCAATCCCCCACCCCAGGGCCTGCGGGCACCCACCCCTTTTCCCCCAGCCCTTTCGGCATTACCTCGGTCTCCCGCCGCAGAGAGGCCCCGGCCTCGGCATAGAGCTTTTCCCTCTGCTAAACAACGGGTGCATCATGCGGGCGGCTGAGCTGGCACCTGGACAGCCCTGGGCCTTTCCAGCCCCAGGGCCATGCCCACTCAGGCCTCATTCTCCCCCCTACCTGCCACATCTCTTCTTTCTTTCTTGCAGCCTCCTGCATAGCCTGGACCTGCTCCTGGGGGAGAGGAGGGGTGAGGAGCAGCCATCAGGGCAGCAGGACACTGCCACCAGTGCGCTCCCCTCGCCATTAGCGCCTCCCAGCTCCCTCTGGGCACCTCCTTTGCCCTCACGTCCCCTCTCCTTCCCAGCCCTGCAGGCGCTGTGGGCAGACACAGGGACCCCCACGCCCCACTCGGGACGCAGTCCACGTCTGGACACGGTCCTGAGCAACTGGCTCTAGGTGAGCCGGCTTGAGCAGGGCCACAAGGTGAGACAACGTGATCTCCAGAGGTCCCTTCCAAGCTCAACCGGTCTGTCATTCTGGGAACTCACCTTACACTGGCCCAGCAGACCCTCCAGCTGCCGGAACTCCCGGCGGCAGCTCTCAAAACATTCCGCCGCGACAGAGGTCTGGGAAGAGGAGCCGCACAGAGGCCCTGAGCCCCTGGCACAGCCCCAGCCACCACAGCTTGGGGACGTGGGCAGGGGAGGGGACACTGACCTCCGCGCTCAGCTGGGTGATGCTGTCGTTCAGCTGCTCCTGCTTCTTTGCCTGTGTGGGGAAAGGAGGGCTCAGGGGCTCAAGTCTTACAGCCCCAGCCCCCGGGGACAAGAGGGCGACTCCACAACTACCAGACGCCGCAGCATCCCCCTTTCTTTTGAGACTCAGCAGAACGCTGAGCCAGGCACTCCCGGAGCATGCGCATGTCTTCATCCAGCACATCCACCTCTTCTTCCAGCATGTCCCTCTCCATGCCTGCACTCGTGGGTTGGGACTCTGCAAGGCGTGAACGGCACGGCCGTGGGCACTGTCGGGCACGGACACGTGCAGAGACGCTTCCCAAGTGCAGGCACAGCCGAACTCGGAGCGCAGAGAACACAGACACACGCGTGCACACTGCGGGATGCCCAGAGCCTTCCACTGCACAGTGGACACAGGACAGGTGCTTGGCAACTACTCTCCAGACTCCTGCCCAGCAGGGATATGCACCTTGATTCTCTGGCAAAGCATGAGCACATTCCCCAGCTAAATGACTGTAACCAATCCCTCTTTGATGGTATACATTACGGGTAGATTCTACAGTACAGTTCTCCCAAAAATCAGATAGCCATACGGTATATTGAGGAGTGGTTAAGATCATTTTCAACAAAAAATGCAAATCATGCAGAGTCAGTACTCAGGAGGAGCTTAATGCTTCTAAAAGCTTCACAATGAATGAGGAAGTAACCCCATTTTCTCTAACTAACGTCTGTGATTCCTCTACAACTTCCTAAGATAGCTGCTGAAAGCCTGCAGGTTGCTGTTCACAACAGACCACAGGGCATGCTGTGACCGCTTTCCATTCGCCTGCTTTTTAAGCCTCTTCTCTACTTTTATCCCACACGGTTAAACTAGTGTGCACTTTCAGTAGGAAAGTATCATCTGGGGGGAATAAATCAGGCTCTCGCTCCGGGTCCGTCAGGCCAGGACCAAGGGGGTTGTCGGGCGACTCCCGCAAACCACCATTCGTCGAAAGCGTTCGCTGCCGCGTACGAGCGGGGGCTTCGTTATCAGCCAGCCCTTTCTCCACTACCGCCTCCGTGGTTAGTGCATTTTTGCACGCTCTTTCTACAGGATCCCACTCCTTCCCTGGCAAGGGAGGAGCACAAGGGTCACAGTTAGTTGCCACCCGTGCAGCTACTTCCTTCTGAGCCGCTTTTGAACTAGTAACAATTTTCCCCCGAGTGGATAAATGTTTGCAAGCAGCATTATCTCCAGTCGCTGCCTGTTCATATAGTTCTCGTCCGACTTTATGCCATGCCTCCAAGGGAAATGTACCAGTTGTAGGAACGTCCGGGACGTGATCAGCAATCCATTCTACTAGAGTCACTAATCGGACTCCAGATACGTCCCAATTTTGCCTTTGGAACAATCGCTGAAGGAGACCTAGGCTTTGCCTTTGCTCTAGGCATATCTTCCCTGCCGTGGTTCCCAGTCGCTCCCCTTTCCTCCGTGCTGGGTGCGCTGCGACTCCTGTTTCCTGGTTCAATTGGGCTTCACTACCGGAATGGCTGCTTTCTTTACAGCCACGCTGAAAGTCCCTGTTCGGGTGCCATTTCAAGCGAACGAGGCACAGACTCTCAGTGGGGCGCAATAAGAGGCATTCATTACAAACTCAGGCTTGCATTTGCACTTCATTTGCTGATTTGCTTCTGTTGCTATTTCCATGCGAGCCACGGAACCTGACACACCAATATGATGTTCACAGAGTTCGCTTTATTGTCGGACCGGTCTAGCTTTATAGCAAAGCTGCCCTGTCCACGCGCCTTACAACAACGTGACTGGTTGTAACTCGTGTTATACAATAACATGATAGCCTGCATGTACTGTCCACGCGCTCCGCACGCATGTGTCTGGCGACTGCTCACTCATTATTTCCTTCTAATGGTGCTCCTTTAGTTTCTTTTGTCTCTGGCTTCACCTCTCAGCCAGGCTGGAGACAGCCCCAACGCCCGGGGCGGGGAGGGGCTCTGCCACTACATCTCCCCCTCCTTTATTTAATATGAACAATACGCTATATCATGCTTTAAAGACAGCGTGAAATACAGGGTAAGAACATTAAGGCTAATACAGTTACAATTAACAAGAACAGACCGGTTTTCAATGTTCCTTTTAACCAAACAAGGCATTCACCCCAAAAAACCCAATATCTTCTGTTATATTCTTGTTCTGCAAATCTTGTATCTTTTTATCTTTTAAGTTCAAACAACATATACAATCAAACTCTTCTTAACTGTGAACATGTCCAGTAACAAAATATTAATTGCTGCTCTGTTTTACAAAGTGGTATTCTCAATATTGGCTACATCCGTTGCTAAAAGCGTTAACACCTCTGAGCTTAAGGGTTGTCATCACTGCAATCGGTTTCTTCTCTGTTAGCTAGCCAAGGTCTCACCCACTTTGCTGGGATCCACGAATTTTTGTGGTTACCTGTAGAAACACAAGCATATCCCCTTCCCCAGGTTATTAGTGACACAGGACCTTCCCATTATCGTGTTGTCGGATTAAACACACTAACCTTAGGCACATTGTCAGAAAAAGCTTTGACATTTTTGATATGGTGCATAAAAACCGGTTCCATTTCAGTTTCACTTTTAGGATTAAGCCAGTTCAGCACATACAATGCCTTCATCAATACCTCTTCTGGGCTCACACCAATTCCCCCTTGTTTTTTCAAAACAGACAAAAGATTTTTCAACGTGCGGTGTGCACGCTCAATAATTGCCTGGCCAGGAGAATTATAAGGGACTCCAAAGAGGTGTTGTACCTTCCACTGGACGAGGAAGGTTGCAAGTCCATCAGAGCGCTATGCAGGACCATTATCTGTTTTGATTTGTGTAGGGACACCCATGACAGCAAAAGCCTGTAATAAATGACGTTTTACTGCCTTTGCATTTGCTGAGGTCAAAGCTGTAGCCCACAGCAGTCCTGAACAGGTATCTATGGAGACATGAATGTACTTTTGTCAGCCAAATGGTGCAAATTCAGCAATATCCGTTTGCCATAACTGACCTGGCTGCAAGCCCCGATGATTTACTCCCTTTTGTTGGAGCGGTACTATGCGGGCACAATCCGGACAAGCTGCAATAATGGCTCGAACTTGTTCCTTGGTAAGTGTAAACTGCTTTCGGAGCGCTGCTGAGGATTGATGAAAGAATTCGTGAGCTTGTCTGGCTTGTTCAAAAGGGGATATATCTGTTACTGCCACAAGTTTGTCTATAATGCTGTTTCCTTCTACTAGACCACCTGGTATGTTAGTATGGCTTTTTATATGCATGATAAATGCTGGTGCTGTCCTGTAATCTAATACGTTCCACAAATCTAACAATGCTTCAAACAACAAGGAATTGGAAACTCACTGCAAAAGCACTCTATGTATTCTTTGTACAATTCCCACAACATAAAGAGAATCTGTTACCAGATTAACTGCACAGTTATGCCATTTTTGTAATGCTGCTAAGCATATTGAGGGCAGTTTCTTTTAAGATGTTCCGTCTGTCTGCAAGTAAAACATGCTAGGCCACAAGAAGAAGGGCTTTGGCCTTTCATTGCAGGCTTAAGTGCTGCAGCCAAGGCCGCAGCGTGGGCTTGAGCAGGTATTTTTGCTTTTTCTACCTCCTGTTGCATAATCGGTACCTGTGTGCAAGCTTCCACCATCTCTGCCAAAGAAGCACTTTTTCCCAAACCGGCTAATATCTGTTGGCATTGGGTGTTTGCATTCATCATAGCCAAATCTTTCCCCACAGCAGCTTTTGCCTCTGGAGTCAAGTTAGGAGAGGCATCTGTCGCTTCTTTCAAACGATCCACAAACTTCCTATATGGTTCCCCAGGATCCCACTCTATTGTAGAATAGGGTGGCACAGGGTTACCTAGATTTGGCATTTTTTTCAGTGCCGCCAGAGCAAGCCCTTGTGTTTGCTGCAAAATCCTTGGATGAAGTGCTGCCTGAGTGGCACCATCCGCATATTGCCCACGACCCGGTAACTGGTCCATGCTAGCTAACCGCAACGGATCATCAGCTGGTAAACGAACATTTTCTAATACTGCCAATTCCACTTTCCCCTGCCACTTGTCCAAGAACAGCAAATACCCCGTTGGAGGAAGCAATAACTCCATCAATGCCCTAATATCTGTTGGAGTCAGTACTTGCCCCTTAAAAGATGAACTGATCAGCTGCATCGCGTGCTTATTATCCATACCATATTGCATAACTGCACTTTGCAATTGCTTAACCGTTTTCCAATCAAAGGGCGACCACTGCCTTTCTCCTCTATTATCTATGTGCACTGGCATTGCTGCAATACTACCAGGTAACGTGATCCCTTCAATGGTTGCATCTCTGATTACCCCTTGCCAACGTTGCCCTGCATTATAAGAATGATCTCGAGGAATATCTCTACCCTGATGCACAGGGGCAGCACCCAAATTACCATTACTACCACTGCTATACAATTCCCTTGTGTTTCCCTGTGGATCAGTAAGTTGACGCATATTTGCAAACCGATCTGCTAACCCAGTCTCCAGCCCTTTTCCATATCGCGCTCTCAAATATCCATCTGCTTCTCTTACAGACCACATCCCATCTTCAACACATTGTCTAGCCCATTTTTGTATTCGCTCCCTTTTAATACGGAGCCCCTCGGGAGTGAGGTCTAATTCCGCCCCCTCCCTTTCCTGTTTTTCCCGTTTTTCACATTCCCTGCCAATTGCCTCCAGCCCGTCCTTAATTGCATCTGACGCCTTTTTCTACGCTGTTAACCGCGAAGTTTTACTGTTACCACCATCTAGTCGTTTCATAGCTTCTAGAACGTCTTGCATCTGGCTCTCCTGCCGTCTCAGTAAGTCCTTCAGGCTCTGCACGTGGCTCTCCCCCTGGAAGTCAGGGCGATCCTGCGGTGCTCCGTCCCGGTGTTCCATCGGGTCCTCCGGCAAAGGCACGTCGGCTGGATTAACTTGTCCTGGCTTGCTGAAACTTGCTGGTTGCTGCCATTCGTCGTCGGAGCCAGGCAATGGCTCAACGGGTGCAGAGGGAATAATTTGCTCTCCGCCCCAGAACTCCAGATCTGATACGGGACATACCAGCGGTGTTGATTTTTCGGAGTCCTCGGAGGGTGGGCAGCTCGCGGCGGGCGGCCCCGAGGGGACGGCACCCAGCTCCGGCTCCTCTGAGACTTCCTGCACCAGCTGCCTGACCTCCCGCCAGGGTCCGGCGAGGTCGCAAACCTCGCGGCTCCCCCGTGTGACCGCTTCCCATAGTTCGGTCCTTATGTCCTCCCACGTACCGGGAGAAAGAATTCGTCCGTCGAACGGACACACCCCTTCCGCTGGGCGGATCGGAGCAGACGCTTTAACGCGTCTTTTTCAGAATACCTTCCTGTTCGTGCGGCCAGCTGCAGAATACTTTTCATTATTATTTTATCTTCCACGATGCCGTGTTTCCCATGCCACTTTCCGCTACTCTTCGAGCGCTGTGCTGGTGTCGCCCACCAGCAGGTGGCGTCCTCGCGTCTGCACCTCCGGCGATCTTGCTTCGATACGGAGTGTCACGTCGGGGTCACAAAAATGCTGCTATTTCCACGCGAGCCACGGAACCTGGCACACCAATATGATGTTCACAGAGTTCGCTTTATTGTCGGACCGGTCTAGCTTTATAGCAAAGCTGCCCTGTCCATGCGCCTTACAACAACGTGATTGGTTGTAACCCGTGTTATACAATAACATGATAGCCTGCATGTACTGTCCACGCGCTCTGCACGCATGTGTCCGGCGATTGCTCACTCATTATTTCCTTCTAATGGTGCTCCTTCAGTTTCTTTTGTCTCTGGCTTCACCTCTCAGCCAGGCTGGCGACAGCCCCAACCCCCGGGGCGGGGGGAGTCTGCCACTACATGCTTAGTTAGCCATTACATAAGCAATGCATTTTGTGTTCCCACTGAAGTTACTGCCATAGACACATTTTGTCTATCACACGCTCGTCTTCTATCCTTGGTGTTGTCACGTAGCATGCAGTCCCACTGCTTGTTCTCAAGCTGATCAAGTTCTGCAGTTCACAAGCCTGATCTCAGCATACGGCCAGAGTACCTGTTCATCCATCTGGCTGGAGTCCAGTTGGGAAAGTATGCTTTAAAAAAAGAGTCCTGGGGTCCTGGGTTCCTCCTCCTTGGGGGCAACGGGGACCCACAGGCGAGCGGTCCCTGCCTTGGCCGGCAGCGGAGGGGCTGCGGCTGCAGCCCTGGGCAGAGGGACCTGCCCCCGCCGCCTGCCCTGGCTCCTCCTGGAGCTGCTCCTGCTGCACAGGGCCGGGCACAGATGGAAGGGAGCTGGGAGCCCTGGGCAGGGCGGCCTCCGACGTGCTGGCTTCATCCTCCACGTCGGAGCCTGCATTGCTGGTGGGCACCAGCCTGGGGTCACGAGTCCCCACCCGGGAGCTGGGGGGGCTGGGGCTGGCTGCACAGCTGCAGTCCTCCTCCTCGTCCCTGTAGGAGCACAGCAGCCTCCAGGCCTCCTCGCTGCACCGCTCCACGATGACCTGGATGAGGCCACGCACCAGCGGTGCTGCATTGTCCTGGAGCTGGGGCTCCATGTGCTGGACCAGGGCCTCCATGCGCTGGACCAGGGCCTCCTCGTCCAGCCCCTGGCAGCACAGGGTGTACAGGATCATCCTCTGTGTTCCCACCGCCAGCCACCACTGCTCCTCATAGATGGCATCCAGCTCCAGGCTCAGCCAGGGCAGCACGGGCTCCAGGAGCTGCTGGTGTTGCCGGAAAAGCCCTGCCCAGACCTGGGGCAGGAGCCCGTCCACGGCCACCGTGCCCTCCGTCTCCACAGCCCCCTGCTCTTCTGGAAATGGCATCCCCATCACAAAGAACACAGGGGACCCTGCAGGGCCAGAGCGGCTGCTGCTGACCGGGCGGCTGGGAGCTGCGCTGCCCTGGATGCTGGCCAGGCTTGGCAGTGCAGGGGACACGGTGACACACAGGTAGCCGTCTCCCCGCACAGAATACTTGATCTCTTGCATCTGACCCCTGCAGAGTGGGCAAGTAGATGTCCTTTGACATTCCAAGTTTGACTGTGTCAGAGTAAAGGGTGCTATAGTCATCTGCATGTTTAGAAGGACAGGCCTCTAGCCATCCCCCATCCCATCCCATCCCCCATCCCATCCCCCATCCCACGCAATCCCAGCCCATCCCATTTCCTATCCCATCCCATTCCACACAATCCCAGCCCATCCCATGTCGTATCCCATCCCATCCCATGCCGTACCATCCCCCATCCCCTATCCCATCCCATCCCATGCCATGTCGTACCATCCCCTATCCCATCCCATGCCAAACAATACCATCCCTCATCCCATTCCATCAGATCCCAATGCATCCCATATCATGCACTATACCTTCCCATACACCATACCATCCCATACCATGCACTATACCATACACCGTACAATACCATACAAAAACGTACCCCAAACAGTACCATGCCATACACCATACAATACCATACAAAAACATACCCCAAACAATACCATACCCCATACCCCATATCAGACACCATACCCCATACCAGACACCACACCTCATACCAGACCATATGCTGTACCATACCATACACCATATGATACCGTATCATACGATACCACACCAGACACCATACCATAGCATACCATACAATACTCCATACCATACAATACCATATCGTACAATACCATACCATGTACCATGCGATATGATACCATACCATACTATACCATACCATACCATACCGTACATACACCATAGCATACCGTACCATACTGTACTACAGGCCATCCCATCGCATGCCATATACCATACCATACGCCGTATCATCCCATACCATACCGCATACCAGTACACACAAAACCATACCCATACCATGCCATACACCATAGCATACACCATACCATGCCATATGATACACCATACCATACTTTACACCATATCGTACCATGCCATACACCATACCACACGGTACCACAAATCATTCAATACCATATACCATACCGTACTGTACACCATACCATACAACATACCACTCCATACCATAGAATACAACGTACCGTACCATACAGCATACCATACCATACCTTGCCATACCTTGCGTTACACCTTACCATACACCATACCATACCATACAATACAACATACTATACCACACCATAGAGTTTACCATACCGTACCATACCATACCAGACACGATACACCATACACCATACCGTAACATACCCCATACCATAACATACACCATACCATACCCCCTACCATACCAGAACCCATATCATATCCCATAGCATACCATCCCCCACACCATACCATACCATACGAAACCATAACACACAACATACCATACCATATAATACCATAGCATACCCCGCACCATACCCTACTATGCACCATACCATACACCATACCATACCCGATACCATACCATACCATACCCCATACCATACTCCATACCATAGATTACCACACACCATATGATACCATACCATACCATACACAATACCATACCATAACATACAACGTATCATGCCATGCCATAAAATACCACAAACTATACCATACCATTGCGTACTATACAGCATACCATATATCCCGCCCTTCACCCACGTGCTTGACATGAAAACACACGGTGTTTCATCCCATCCCATCCCATCCCATCCCATCCCATCCCATCCCATCCCATCCCATCCCATCCCATCCCATGCAATCCCAAAGCATCTGATTTCATATCCCATCCCAACCCACGCAATCCCAGCCCATCCCATGTCATATCCCATCCCATCCCATGCCGTACCATCCTCCATCCCCTATCCCATCCCATGCCGTACCATCCCCCATCCGACCCCATCCCAAACAATACCAGCCCCTATCCAATTGCATCAGATCCCAATGCATCCCATATCATGCACTATACCTTCCCATACACCATACCATCTCATATCATGCACTATACCATCCCATACACCATACCATCCCATACCATGCACTGTACCATCCCATACACCATACCATCCCATATCACGCACTATACCATCCCATACACCATACCATCCCATATCACGCACTATACCATCCCATACACCATACCATCCCATACCATGCACTATACCATCCCATACACCATATCATCCCATACCATGCACTATACCATACACCATACAATACAAAAATATACCCCAAATACTACCATACCAAAAGATACCCCAAGCAGTACCATACCATACACCATACAATACCATACAAAAACATATCACAAACAATAACATACCCCATACCAGACACCATACCCCATACCAGACCGTATGCTATACCATACCATACACCATACCGTACCGTACCATACCATACACCATATGATACCATATTATACGATACCAGACCAGACATCATACCATACTATACAATACTCTATACCACACAATACCATACCATACAACATACGATATGATACCATACCATACCATACATACACCGTAGCATACCGTACCATACTGTACTACAGGCCATCCCATTGCATCCCATATACCATACCATATGCTGTATCATCCCATACCATACCGCATACCAGTACATGCAAAACCATACCCCATACCATACCATACACCATACCATACACCATACCATACCGTATCAAACACCATACCATACTACACCATATTGTACCATACCATACACCGTACCATACAGTACCGCAAATCATTCCATACCATATAACATACCATACCATACAGCATACCACACCATACCGCAGAATACAACGTACCATACCATACATCATACCATACCATACCATACCATGCCATGCCTTGCCATACACCTTACCATACCATACGCCATACCATACCATACAATACAACATACTATACCACACCATAGAGTTTACCATACAATACCAGACACGATACACCATAGACCATACCGTAACATACCCCATACCATAACATACACCATACCATACCCCACACCATACCAGAACCTGTATCATACCCTATACCATACCATCCCACACACCATACCATACCATACCATACCATACCATACCATACCATACCATACCATACCATACCATACCATACAATGTACCATGCCGTGCCATAACATACCACATACGATACCATACCATCGCGTACTATACAGCATACCATACATCCCACCCTTCACCCATGTGCTTGACATGAAAACACGTGACGGAAGAGTCATTAAAGCTGAATGAACTGACCCAGAGGTCAATAGACAAGCTTTAAGACATTAATGATAAGAAGTGGAAACATCCAGCATAAACAAGAATATCACTGCACAGCAAGAACCCCAAGCTACATGCGAGCTCCCTAGCACACAGAGAAACACAGCAACCGGTCTTCCAAACATTTGCTGTTTATTTCCATAGATCTCTTGTTCAGGTACAACACACCTATGTCACAGGGACTGGCTGACACACACATTTACTCTTTGGCTTGTTTCTGCTCACAAGGATTTTGATTACAGACGTACAACTGCTGTATTCCAGTCAAGTCCACTGACTAACTCCTGTTAGTATTAATCAGAGCTGCACATCATTAAGGAGAGAGCAAATCTAGCACATTTCCAACTCTTACCTCCTGAAGGAAACACAGGCTTGTACGGCAGATGCTTTCTAGGAGGTCTAATGGTTGTGAACGCACAGCAACATCCACAGGTCAGGTGCTGATGGACACAGACCAGAAGAGGCAGCGCAGAGACACAGGCGGAGCAAACCACAGATGAGCAGCAGAGATAAGACAGAGCACTTGCAGGGACATGTGGGTGATGGGGCTCCCTACTCAGGCTCCTGGACCTACATTTTGACCCTTCATCTTTCTGTTTTTCCTTTGTCATTCATTGCTCTTCCTGGACTTAGTTTTCCTTCAGCTTTGGGAGCGAAGAGATTTCCTGGAGGATGAGCCAGGCAAAACTGCAAGAATAAGGGATACTTCTACTCAAAAGTATACACACAAGTTGGACAACATAGTGGGCACTGGCACCTGCACAGCATTTCAGACCCCCCTTTGCAGGTTTTCACAATTGGCCTGTATTTGTGAGCTGGCAGGGCAAGGAGGACAATGCAGAAACCACGGCCAGTGCCTCAGATGGTCTCTGAAGCATCTCATGGCCAGAGAGGAACAGTGGTAGAGCGTGGCTACCTTGATGCTTCACCTAATACCTTGAGAGAGGAACTTCCCAACAGCCAAGACGGTGCCTTGAACTTCACACTGTTACCTCAAGTCATTCCTAAAGGACCCCTCTAAAGCTGAATTTGAAGTCTCTTGTTTATGAAAATCTCATTGTCCCAACAGTGGCTGGGGACAATTACAGCCCCAAAGGACAGAATCCAGCACATGTCAGGTGTCTGCTAAGCTGGACAAAAATGCTGAGATATTTGCAGGAGGAGAAGCTCGCTGTAGACCTTTTCACTGCCACAATGCCAGGGCTGCCACGGGAAGAAGGAGTCTCAAAAGGAGGGGACAGAGAGGAGACAACAATGCTTCCTGCCGGATCACCAGTTCTTCTCTAATCCACCTGCACAACACCTAAATATTATTGCTGTGCCAGTCTAGATGTGATATGTGTAGGTCTGACTAGGTTAACGTCCCATTTGACACATGCCTTTGTAGAGACCAAGGCAGACACAACCTAAGAGGGTTTCAGCTACATATTGATGGCACTCACTTCCATGCTAAGGATCTCCTCACTCTCTCCCACTATTTTTCCCTTTACTTTTGAGATCCTACCTGCTTCTGTTTCCTTATTTATGTTTCTCTCAAGCAGCAGCTCTTTGGCTGCCACCTTGCAGAGAGTGTGATGGGCTGTTTGCCCTTCAGAGCCCAGCCCAGCATCATCTGCCACCTCTCTACAATCTTGTTTTCTCTCTGATATCTCACAAGGTGAATGACTGTCATTTCCTTCCTCCTCTTCTTTCTTCCCCTCCCTCCAGACGCATATTTTTGTATTGAGTTTTATTGCTTTCGTGGGCTCTGCCCACCAGCACCACGTGTACTGTTACACTAAGGTAACCCTTCAGCGCTGTATTATGTGGGAAAAGCAAAGAGAGCCCTTAGCTCTCCCCCTGCTTCCTAGCTCATCCCAAACACCGCTGAAGAGATCGAGATCCACGTTTTTATCTCCTTTTCCTTGCGGTAAGAGCACCACCTTTTGGCTCCCGGCATGATGCTGGGATTTCACATCAGCAGTTCAGCAGTGTCTCCGCAGAGAGCTGACATTTCCCAAAATAAGCCGTAGCTGTGCTCATTTCATCTGCAATACTGTTGCCTGGAGAGAAGAGGCTTCCACAAGCCCGTAAAGTGACAGGTCATTCTCTCAACCAACAACACCTCACCCGAGTGCTTCTTCTCCTAACTCAATAGCTTTTCAGATAAGATCACTGGTTAGCGATTAATTACAGCTCCACTTAGCTTTGTGCTCTGAGTCCAGAAAGCAGGTAGCAGCACAGCTCAAAGCTCACAGTCATTTTCAGCCCTGAATGTACATAAACATACCAATCCTATGCCCCTTCTCTGATTGGCCAACAAGTATGAAGTAATCAAATGCAAAGGAATGATGCCCACAAACCCAGCTGCTTAAAGGAACGTCTGCACTCAAAACAGTCATTTTTCTGGAGCATGTGGTGCATCTAGCAGAAAAACAAGAACTGGGGTGCTTTTTGAGATGAGGCAGTAAGAATCTGACATAGAAGCAGAGAGGGGGCAACCTACACACACTTAAAATAAAAGCTCACCTTCAGTTTTCAGTGATGCTGAAACAAGGGTTCAAAACCTGTGTGTTTGCCCCCTTTATTGGTGACATCAGTCCTACAGATACAACACAAAAACTGCCATTCCTCAGAGCAACTGCTGTGACACAGACCTTAATCACCCACCAAAGCTCCCTTCCCCCGTTCCAGCTGTGATAAATCAATCTCACTTTACTGATGTGATTCCCACCAGCTGGGCTCTGATCCTTCTGCCTGCCTCAGGAGTTAGTGGCACCAGCAGAGGTGAGACTCTCCTCCTCAGGGATAAAGCAGAACAGATGCACCTCTTTAATGGTGCAAATTCAATACAGTAAGGCAAGTATTTTACTCAGAATTCAGCAGAATCCACTTCGTTTCAGGGATTAATTTTTCTGTTATAGCCCCTTGGAAATCCCCTTTGGGAATGTCTGTGACACCAGAACGAAACCACTTCTTAAAGATCAATAAATAAATGCACCTGCAGATGTCTGAAGATGCAGAGAGGATTACTACCATTCCTGAAGTCTGAGATTAAAAATCCTTGTAGGTTGACTCACTTTTCCTTAAACTATGGCTGTGTGCCTTGACTTTAGCAGTAGTAGAAAGTGAAGTAGTCAGGTGTAAAGATATATCCGCAAGTACCTACATTCTGATTTATAACTGGCTCCAGTAACCTTTAATTAAATCAAGCATAAGAAACCAAATGGATAGCCATTTGCAACATCTTTTAAAATCTAAGCACAACTAGGCATCGGCTTTCCTTCACTACTTCTGATTCACCACTAAATGACTCTAATTTACATTACTGTTTACTAATTTGATCTTTAAAAGCCCAGTAGCCCAGTCCCACTAGGGTAGTGCAAAGGATAAAACACCAGGGGACACAGACATTTTAATAAACTTGAAGTCCCCATCACCTGGGCTCAAATGCTGGCAGCCTCTAAGAAAACTGGTTTAAAAGTAGGTAAAATATCTTTTACATTTTTCTCTTTCCCAGTTCACCTCTTCCAAGAGCCTGCTTCAAAGCGTCTCTCAGTGGTTTTTCAGGGTCACAGTTTGGCTAATAAGCAGCCATCTCTGGAAAGAAAACGTGGCTGAAATGAGCACATCAGCCTTCATGTCACAGTATCTAATCTCAGCTCAAATGAAAAACAAATATAAAAGACTGGAACAATGTTTGCCCGTTAAAACAATCTAAATGAACACAGCATAGGAAAGGAATAGGAAAGAGTGCAGGTATTTGCACAATAAAGTTGAACACAGGCTTGGAGGCAGCTTTTTTATGCTGTCTCCCATCCAGACACAGCTGGACCTGGAGAGGAAATTTCAAAATATTCTGCACTACTCAACAAGAGCTCCCGAAAGAAAGGACAAGAGCTTGTGCAAAGGCTGTTCCTAATCATTTACAGCCTGATGACAAACTCCTTGCAGTTGGTAGAGAGTCCCATTGATGGATTTAGGCTTTCATATGGATGCAAACCAAAATTTTCAAATGGGGCTGCTTTTAAGAAGGGGGAGAAAAACAACTTGTCCTTTATTTAGGCAGCTAAGGATGGGTTTGGGTCCTGGGCATGAAGAGATGTATTTGACAAGTACATCCCGTGCCAGATTTTTGCCAGTGACCAGTAGCTCAAGCAACCTCTTATGCTGACCAACCCCTTGATCATTGCAGGTGAAGCTGACAGAGACTGTCAAACCCCTAATCCGTTCAATGTATCTTGTCTTCTTAATTTACTGAACAGAGTTCACTTAAAGCAGCCTTAAAATACTAATTATTTCAATTGATCCATAATAGGAGTGAGATCAATGAAACAACTCACTTCAAATGCCCTGGAGGTTCCCTTGATAAGATACCTGCCAGTACGCAGTCATCGGTATTTTGTTGTCACCCTAGCTCCAAGAGAAGTACAATGTGATCATCTGAAGGGAAATGAAGCACTAAAGGGAAACCAAAAACTAACAAGGCAAATAAGGAAGCCAGCAGTAAAAATTTAATAGGTACACTGATTATCCATTAGGACCGAACAACTCCTCTAGCAATAAATAGTGGGCACCGTCGGGCACGGACACGCGTGGGGATGCTTCCCAAGCGCAGTCACGGCCAAGCTGTCTCGCGCGGAGGACACGGACACACACGTGCAAACGGTGGTGGAGATCAAAACGTCTTTATTGAGGGAGCGCTCAAAAGGGCAGCGGCCCCTTGCTGACCACAGGGAGGATCCTTCCCAAGGCATAGGCCACGTTGCTGTAGGTCTCCTCACCCAGCGTGTACAACAGGATGTAGTGGAATAGCTTGAGACCAGTCCAGGAGGCGAAGAGTACCGCAGAAGCAAGAACGAAGATGAGGGCAAACTTGGGGCTGGCAAAGAGCATGCAGAGTGTCCTGCGGGGCAGAAGAGGCATGTGAGACAGGGCAGGGTGGAGGCTTCGCAAGCCCCTCTTGAGATGGGGTTGAGACCCTTCCAGGAGCCCCACAGGCCTCCTCCCCAGCTCTTTCTCATTGCTCCCTCGGGCAGGCTGGGACATGAGACTCTGCAAGCCTGGGAAAACACCCCAACCCAGGGAAAACTGACGCCGAGCACTTTTCAGCTGCAAAGCCCACAGCCAGCCAGCCAGCAGCTTGCCAGCAGCCTGGCTTGTGAGCCCCACTGGTTGCAGCAGGCATCCAGCCCATCGCAGTGGCTGCCCAAGAGCAGGTCCCGGGGCGCAGGGGACACAGTGGGGACACTCACTGCAGCCAGTACATGAAGCCGCATCTCCTCGCCAGCGAGTCCCTCTCCTGCAGGTCAAGAGGACAAGGACGCATGTCAAGCACTGGTGCATGGTGGGGACAACTGGAGTTGCACGGTGCCCCTGGCCCCCGCCTTGCGCAGGAGCGGAGCCCGTGTGTGGCTGGGACCTCCGCGGACCCTCTCCCCAGGGACATCCATGCTGGCAGGGGGACAGGGGCTGGCACAGGCTCTCCTGCTTACCAGCTGTTCTTCCAGCAGCTCTGGACGTGCCGTCTGCGGTATCTCAGACTCCCTCTGCAGCTGACTGTGGGCAACAGGGCTTGGTTGGACGACTTACAGAGCTCCATGGCCATACAAGGGGTCCCCTTCCAAACACACACCACCCCGGGCAGGGAACGGGCTCCCCTGTCGCACCGCCTGCTGCACCTTCCCCCCACTGCGGTGCCTGCACCAGCATTGGCAGCCCCACCGCGCGGTGCTGCAGAGGCACCCTGGAGACGCGTGTGGGGCCAGGGGCCCAACTCACCAGGCCTCTAAATCGTCTATCTTCTCTCGGAGATTGCTTATTTCCCGGGACAGTGCCTGGGAGAAGGAAGGGTTGCGAGTGGCTGAGCCCGCTGCGGCCCTCCGCCAATCCCCCACCCCAGGGCCTGCGGGCACCCGCCCCTTTTCCCCCAGCCCTTTCGGCATTACCTCGGTCTCCCGCCGCAGAGAGGCCCCGGCCTCGGCATAGAGCTTTTCCCTCTGCTAAACAACGGGTGCATCATGCGGGCGGCTGAGCTGGCACCTGGACACCCCTGGGCCTTTCCAGCCCCAGGGCCGTGCCCACTCAGGCCTCCTTCTCCCCCCTACCTGCCACAG
This sequence comes from Patagioenas fasciata, assembly GCF_037038585.1. Lineage (NCBI taxonomy): Eukaryota > Metazoa > Chordata > Aves > Columbiformes > Columbidae > Patagioenas > Patagioenas fasciata. The sequence continues at coordinate 74,309,227 of NC_092560.1, read as the reverse complement.
CTCTTCTTTCTTTCTTGCAGCCTCCTGCATAGCCTGGACCTGCTCCTGGGGGAGAGGAGGGGTGAGGAGCAGCCATCAGGGCAGCAGGACACTGCCACCAGTGCGCTCCCCTCGCCATTAGCGCCTCCCAGTTCCCTCTGGGCACCTCCTTTGCCCTCACGTCCCCTCTCCTTCCCAGCCCTGCAGGCGCTGTGGGCAGACACAGGGACCCCTACGCCCCACTCAGGACGCAGTCCACGTCTGGACACGGTCCTGAGCAACTGGCTCTAGGTGAGCCGGCTTGAGCAGGGCCACAAGGTGAGACAACATGATCTCCAGAGGTCCCTTCCAAGCTCAACCGGTCTGTCATTCTGGGAACTCACCTTACACTGGCCCAGCAGACCCTCCAGCTGCCGGAACTCCCGGCGGCAGCTCTCAAAACATTCCGCCGCGACAGAGGTCTGGGAAGAGGAGCCGCACAGAGGCCCTGAGCCCCTGGCACAGCCCCAGCCACCGCAGCTTGGGGACGTGGGCAGGGGAGGGGACACTGACCTCCGCGCTCAGCTGGGTGATGCTGTCGTTCAGCTGCTCCTGCTTCTTTGCCTGTGTGGGGAAAGGAGGGCTCAGGGGCTCAAGTCTCACAGCCCCAGCCCCCGGGGACAAGAGGGCAACTCCACACCTACCAGACGCCACAGCATCCCCCTTTGCTTTTGAGACTCAGCAGAACGCTGAGCCAGGCACTCCCGGAGCATGCGCATGTCTTCATCCAGCACGTCCACCTCTTCCTCCAGCATGTCCCTCTCCATGCCTGCACTCGTGGGTTGGGACTCTGCAAGGCGTGAACGGCACGGCCGTGGGCACTGTCGGGCACGGACACGTGCAGAGACGCTTCCCAAGTGCAGGCGCAGCCGAACTCGGAGCGCAGAGGACACAGACCCACGCGTGCACACTGAGGGATGCCCAGAGCCTTCCACTGCACAGTGGACACAGGACAGGTGCTTGGCAACTACTCTCCAGACTCCTGCCCAGCAGCACCGAAGTTCTCCTCTGGATGCTTGCCCACCTCCAGGAGCAGCCCCTTTTATCCCCGCCAGGGCCCTTATGTCACACACCCACAGTGACATCACAGTGACAGGGCCAGCACTGCCCATGGAGATGTGCCCATCAGCTCCCTGGGGCTGCTGCCAAGAGCTGCTTCGGGGTCCAGCTGCGGCTGCCAAGGGAACAGGGCATCACTCGCGGCACGGCACCCACTCGCAGGAGTGCTCCTCTAGTCGAGCGTGCACGTGATTCGCACTTCTTGGCATTTATTACATTCACTTGTTGCATGTTCATTTGTTGCTAGTTAATGCATTAAACAGAAATTATTTCCATAACCCCGCCCTTTGCCGGAAGTCCATCTTTGGTAGTCGAGAGTCTTCATCAGGGGTCTCTAGTGGTCCCCAGGGGTCTTCGCAGCCGCTGGTAATTTGCGCTTGGCTTTCATTGCTAATTTTGCTATGACACCATATATGTCTCTGGGATATAATGGCTGGTTTTATAAGACTCCAGTCCGGACAGTGTTATGCAGGAAAGGCTTATCTCGCAGAGGCAAAAGGATGCTGGGGCAGGAATTAGCTGGGCTCATTTGGAGAGCTTTAAACGAGGCTCGAAGGGGGATGGGGTTGTAGTTGGGCTTGCCCCAGTGGGGCAGCATTCTAAAACAGATGAGGACCGGGTGGCTTCCTGTGCCCCTAGGGAGAAATTGGTGTGCTCTGCTCGCTCCCTGAAATGCCTGTACACCAATGCGCGCAGCATGGGGAATAAGCAGGAGGAGTTAGAATCCTGTGTTCGGTCGGGAGATTATGATCTGGTGGCAATTACAGAAACGTGGTGGGACAGTTCACATGACTGGAATGTGGTCATGGATGGCTATGCCCTTTTCAGGAAAGACAGGCCAGCCAGGCGTGGTGGTGGAGTTGCTCTCTATGTGAGAGAGCAACTGCAATGTACTAAATTCTGCCCAGGAGCGGATGAGGAACGAGTTGAGAGTGTATGGGTCAGGATCAAGGGACAGGCTGGTAGGGGTGATACTGTTGTAGGTGTCTATTACAGGCCACCAGATCAGACTGAGGAAGTTGATGAGGCCTTCTATGCACAGCTGAGAGTGGCCTCACAGTCACAGGCCCTGGTTGTTGTGGGTGATTTTAACTTCCCTGATGTTTTCTGGAAGGACCATTCAGCCAGCCAGCCACAGTCCGGGAGGTTCCTCCAGTGCATTGGTGATAACTTCCTCATGCAGATGGTGGAGGAGCCCACCAGGAGAGGTACACTGCTGGATCTCATCCTCACTAACAAAGAGGGTCTGGTCGAAGTAGTAAAGGTTGAGGGCTGCCTGGGTTGCAGTGACCACGAGATGGTGGAGTTCAGCATCTCGTGTGGCAGGAACAGAATAGCAAGTAGAATTGCAACCCTGGACTTTGGCAGGGCTAATTTCAGCCTTTTCAAGCAATTGCTGGGGGAAGTCCCATGGGCAAGACTGCTTGAAGGAAAAGGGGCCCAAGAGAGCTGGATTGCATTCAGAGATTGCTTCTTCCATGCTCAGGATCAGAGCATCCCCACACGTAGGAAGTCGAGGAAGGGAGCCAGGAGGCCTGTGTGGTTGAATAGGGATCTGTTGGGTATGCTCAAGCAGAAGAGGCGAGTTTACAGGTCATGGAAGCAGGGGCTGGCCACTTGGGAGGAATATAAGGCTGCTGTTAGAGGATGCAGGAGGGCAGCTAGGGTAGCCAAGGCCTCCTTAGAATTACAGCTGGCGAGAGGGGTCAAGGACAGCAAGAAGAACTTTTTCAAATACATAGCAGATAAAACTAATACCAGAGGCAATGTAGGCCCACTGATGAATGAGGTGGGTGCCCTGGTGGCAGAAGACACAGAGAAGGCAGAATTGCTGAATGCCGCCTTTGTCTCTGTCTACTCCGCTGGAGGCTGTCCTGGGGAACCCTGTACCCCTGAGACCCCGGATGAAGCCAGGTTAATGGAGGAGTTTGCTTTAGTCGATGAGGACTGGGTTAGGGAACAATTAAGTAGTCTGGACGTCCATAAATCCATGGGTCCAGATGGGATGCATCCGCGGGTGCTGAGGGAGCTGGCTGAAGTCATTGCTAGACCGCTATCCATCATTTTTGCCAAGTCTTGGGAAACGGGAGAGGTGCCCGAGGATTGGAGGAAAGCAAATGTCACTCGAGTCTTTAAAAAGGGCAAGAAGGAGGACCCGGGTAATTATAGACCGGTCAGCCTCACCTCTGTCCCTGGGAAAGTAATGGAACAGCTTATCCTTGGTGCCATCTTAAGGCACATCAGGGATAAGAGGGTCATTAGGGGCAGTCAGCATGGCTTTACCAAGGGTAAGTCATGCTTGACCAACCTCATAGCCTTTTATAAGAATGTAACAAGGTGGATGGATGATGGCAGAGCGGTGGATGTGGTCTACCTTGGCTTCAGTAAAGCCTTTGACACAGTCCCTCACAGCATCCTCACAGCTAAATTGAGGAGGTGTGGTCTCGACAATAGAGTAGTGAGGTGGGTTGCAAACTGGCTTAAGGAGAGAAGCCAGAGAGTGGTGGTCAATGGTGCGGAGTCCAGTTGGAGGCCAGTACCTAGTGGAGTGCCTCAGGGGTCAGTACTGGGGCCAATATTATCCAATATATTCATTAATGATTTAGATGAGGGAACTGAGTGTACTATTGGCAAGTTTGCTGATGACACTAAGCTGGGAGGAGTGGCTGACACGCCAGAAGGCTGTGCTGCCATCCAGCGGGACCTGGACAGGCTGGAGAGTTGGGCGGGGGATAACCTGATGGAATTTAACAAGGGAAAGTGTAGAGTCCTGCACCTGGGCAGGAACAATCCCAAGTTCCAGTATAGGTTGGGGCATGACCTATTAGAGAGCAGTGTAGGGGAAAGGGACCTGGGGGTCCTGGTGGACAACAGGATGACCATGAGCCAGCACTGTGCCCTTGTGGCCAGGAAGGCTAATGGCATCCTTGGGTGTATTACAAGGGGGGTGGTCAGTAGATCGAGAGAGGTCCTCCTTCCCCTCTACTCCGCCCTGGTGAGACCCCATCTGGAATATTGTGTCCAGTTCTGGGCCCCTCAGTTCAAGAAGGACAGGGAACTGCTGGAGAGGGTCCAGCGTAGGGCAACAAAGATGATTAAGGGAGTGGAGCATCTCCCTTATGAAGAAAGGCTGAGGGAGCTGGGGCTCTTTAGTTTGGAGAAGAGGAGACTGAGGGGTGACCTTATTAATGTTTATAAATATATAAAGGGTGAGTGCCACGAGGATGGAGTCAGGCTCTTCTCAGTGGCAAACAATGATAGGATAAGGGGCAATGGGATCAAGCTGGAACACAAGAGGTTCCACTTAAATTTGAGAAAGAACTTCTTCTCAGTGAGGGTGACAGAGCACTGGAACAGGCTGCCCAGGGAAATTGTGGAGTCTCCTTCCCTGGAGACATTCAAAGCCCGCCTGGACACCTTCCTGTGCGACCTCACCTAGGCGTTCCTGCTCCAGCGGGGGGATTGGACTAGATGATCTTTTGAGGTCCCTTCCAATCCCAAACATACTGTGATACTGCGATACTGTGATATGCACCTTGATTCTCTGGCAAAGCATGAGCACATTCCCCAGCTAAATGACTGTAACCAATCCCTCTTTGATGGTATACATTACGGGTAGATTCTATAGTACAGTTCTCCCAAAAATCAGATAGCCATACGGTATATTGAGGAGTGGTTAAGATAATTTTCAACAAAGAACGCAAATCATGCAGAGTCAGTACTCAAGAGGAGCTTAATGCTTGTAAAAGCTTCACAATGAATGAGGAAGTAAACCCATTTTCTCTTACTAATGTCTGTGATTCCTTTACAACTTCCTAAGATAGCTGCTCAAAGCCTGCAGGTTGCTGTTCACAACAGACCACAGGGCATGCTGTGACCGCTTTCCATTCACCTGCTTTTTAAGCCTCTTCTCTACTTTTATCCCACACGGTTAAACTAGTGTGCACTTTCAGTAGGAAAGTATCATCTGGGGGGAATAAATCAGGCTCTCGCTCCGGGTCCGTCAGGCCAGGACCAAGGGGGTTGTCGGGCGACTCCCGCAAACCACCATTCGTCGAAAGCGTTCGCTGCCGCGTACGAGCGGGGGCTTCGTTATCAGCCAGCCCTTTCTCCACTACCGCCTCCGTGGTTAGTGCATTTTCGCACGCTCTTTCTACAGGATCCCACTCCTTCCCTGGCAAGGGAGGAGCACAAGGGTCACAGTTAGTTGCCACCCGTGCAGCTACTTCCTTCTGAGCCGCTTTTGAACTAGTAACAATTTTCCCCCAAGTGGATAAATGTTTGCAAGCAGCATTATCTCCAGTCGCTGCCTGTTCATATAGTTCTCGTCCGACTTTATGCCATGCCTCCAAGGGAAATGTACCAGTTGTAGGGAAGTCCGGGACGTGATCAGCAATCCATTCTACTAGAGTCACTAATCGGACTCCAGATACGTCCCAATTTTGCCTTTGGAACAATCGCTGAAGGAGACCTAGGCTTTGCCTTTGTTCTAGGGATATCTTCCCTGCCGTGGTTCCCAGTCGCTCCCCTTTCCTCCGTGCTGGGTGCGCTGCGACTCCTGTTTCCTGGTTCAATTGGGCTTCACTACCGGAATGGCTGCTTTCTTTACAGCCACGCTGAAAGTCCCTGTTCGGGTGCCATTTGTAGCGAACGAGGCACAGACTCTCAGTGGGGCGCAATAAGAGGCATTCATTACAAACTCAGGCTTGCATTTCCACTTCATTTGCTGATTTGCTTCTGTTGCTTTTTCCATGTGAGCCACGGAACCTGACACACCAATATGATGTTCACGGAGTTCTCTTTATTGTCGGACCGGTCTAGCTTTATAGCAAAGCTGCTCTGTCCACGCGTCTTACAACAACGTGATTGGTTGTAACTCGTGTTATACAATAACATGATAGCCTGCATGTACTGTCCACGCGCTCCGCACGCATGTGTCCGGCGATTGCTCACTCATTATTTCCTTCTAATGGTGCTCCTTTAGTTTCTTTTGTCTCTGGCTTCACCTCTCAGCCAGGCTGGAGACAGCCCCAACCGCCGGGGCGGGGAGGGCTCTGCCACTACATCTCCCCCTCCTTTATTTAATGTAATATTAACAATACGCTGTATCATGCTTTAAAGACAGCATGAAATACAGGTTAAGAACATTAAGGCTAATACAGTTACAATTAACAAGAACAGACCTGTTTTCAATGTTCCTTTTAACCAAACAAGGCATTCACCCCAAAAAACCCAATATCTTCTGTTATATTCTTGTTCTGCAAATCTTGTATCTTTTTATCTTTTAAGTTCAAACAGCATATACAATCAAACTCTTCATAACTGTGAACATGTCCAATAACAAAATATTAATTGCTGCTCTGTTTTACAAAGTGGTATTCTCAATATTGGCTACATCCGTTGCTAAAAGCGTTAACACCTCTGAGGTTAAGGGTTGTCATCACTGCAATCGGTTTCTTCTCTGTTAGCTAGCCAAGGTCTCACCCACTTCGCTGGGATCCACGAATTTTTGTGGTTACCTGTAGAAACACAAGCATATCCCCTTCCCCAGGTTATTAGTGACACAGGACCTTCCCATTATCGTGTTGTCGGATTAAACACACTAACCTTAGGCACATTGTCAGAAAAAGCTTTGACATTTTTGATATGGTGCATAACAACCGGTTCCATTTCAGTTTCACTTTTAGGATTAAGCCAGTTCAGCACATACAATGCCTTCCTCAATACCTCTTCTGGGCTCACACCAATTCCCCCTTGTTTTTTCAAAACAGACAAAAGATTTTTCAACGTGCGGTGTGCACGCTCAATAATTGCCTGGCCAGGAGAATTATAAGGGACTCCAAAGAGGTGTTGTACCTTCCACTGGACGAGGAAGGTTGCAAGTCCATCAGAGCGCTATGTAGGACCATTATCTGTTTTGATTCGTGTAGGGACACCCATGACAGCAAAAGCCTGTAATAAATGACGTTTTACTGCCTTTGCATTTGCTGAGGTCAAAGCTGTAGCCCACAGCAGTCCTGAACAGGTATCTATGGAGACATGAATGTACTTTTGTCAGCCAAATGGTGCAAATTCAGCAATATCCGTTTGCCATAACTGACCTGGCTGCAAGCCCTGAGGATTTACTCCCTTTTGTTGGAGCGGTACTATGCGGGCACAATCAGGACAAGCTGCAATAATGGCTCGAGCTTGTTCCTTGGTAAGTGTAAACTGCTTTCGGAGCGCTGCTGAGGATTGATGAAAGAATTCGTGAGCTTGTCTGGCTTGTTCAAAAGGGGATATATCTGTTACTGCCACAAGTTTGTCTATAATGCTGTTTCCTTCTACTAGACCACCTGGTATGTTAGTATGGCTTTTTATATGCATGATAAATGCTGGTGCTGTCCTGTAATCTAATACGTTCCACAAATCTAACAATGCTTCAAACAACAAGGAATTGGAAACTCACTGCAAAATCACTCTATGTATTCTTTGTACAATTCCCACAACATAAAGAGAATCTGTTACCAGATTAACTGCACAGTTCTGCCATTTTTGTAATGCTGCTAAGCATATTGAGGGCAGTTTATTTTAAGATGTTCTGTCTGTCCACAAGTAAAACATGCTAGGCCACAAGAAGAAGGGCTTTGGCCTTTCATTGCAGGCTTAAGTGCTGCAGCCAAGGCCGCAGCGTGGGCTTGAGCAGGTATTTTTGCTTTTTCTACCTCCTGTTGCATAATCGGTACCTGTGTGCAAGCTTCCACCATCTCTGCCAAAGAAGCACTTTTTCCCAAACCGGCTAATATCTGTTGGCATTGGGTGTTTGCATTCATCATAGCCAAATCTTTCCCCACAGCAGCTTTTGCCTCTGGAGTCAAGTTAGGAGAGGCATCTGTCGCTTCTTTCAAACGATCCACAAACTTCCTATATGGTTCCCCAGGATCCCACTCTATTGTAGAATAGGGTGGCACAGGGTTACCTAGATTTGGCATTTTTTTCAGTGCCGCCAGAGCAAGCCCTTGTGTTTGCTGCAAAATCTTTGGATGAAGTGCTGCCTGAGTGGCACCATCCGCATATGGCCCACGACCCAGTAACTGGTCCATGCTAGCTAACCGCAACGGATCATCAGCTGGTAAACGAACATTTTCTAATACTGCCAATTCCACCTTCCCCTGCTACTTGTCCAAGAACAGCAAATACCCCCTTGGAGGAAGCAATAACTCCATCAGTGCCCTAATATCTGTTGGAGTTAGTACTTGCCCCTTAAAAAATGAACTGATCAGCTGCATCGCGTGCTTATTATCCATACCATATTGCATAACTGCACTTTGCAATTGCTTAACAGTTTTCCAATCAAAGGGCGACCACTGCCTTTCTCCTCTATTATCTATGTGCACTGGCATTGCTGTAATACTACCAGGTAACATGATCCCTTCAATGGTTGCATCTCTGATTACCGCTTGCCAACGTTGCCCTGCATCATAAGAATGATCTCGAGGAATATCTCTACCCTGATGCACAGGGGCAGCACCCAAATTACCATTACTACCACTGCTATACAATTCCCTTGTGTTTCCCTGTGGATCAGCAAGTCGACGCAAATATTCATCTGCCTCTCTTACAGACCACATCCCATCTTCAACACATTGTCTAGCCCATTTTTGTATTCGCTCCCTTTTAATACGGAGCTCCTCGGGAGTGAGGTCTAATTCCGCCCCCTCCCTTTCCTGTTTTTCCCGTTTTTCACATTCCCTGCCAATTGCCTCCAGCCCGTCCTTAATTGCATCTGACACCTTTTTATATGCTGTTGACCGCGAAGTTTTACTGTTACCACCATCTAGTCGTTTCATAGCTTCTAGAACGTCTTGCATCTGGCTCTCCTGCCGTCTCAGTAAGTCCTTCCGGCTCTGCACGTGGCTCTCCCCCTGGAAGTCAGGGCGATCCTGCGGTGCTCCGTCCCGGTGTTCCATCAGGTCCTCCGGCAAGGGCACGTCGGCTGGATTAACTTGTCCTGGCTTGTTGAAACTTGCCGGTTGCTGCCATTCGTCGTCGGAGCCAGGCAATGGCTCCACGGGTGCAGAGGGAATAATTTGCTCTCCGCCCCAGAACTCCAGATCTGATATGGGACATACCAGCGGTGTTGATTTTTGGGAGTTCTCGGAGGGTGGGCAGCTCGCGGCGGGCGGCCCCGAGGGGACGGCACCCAGCTCCGGCTCCTCTGAGACTTCCTGCACCCACGGGCGAGCGGTCCCTGCCTTGGCCGGCAGCGGAGGGGCTGCGGCTGCAGCCCTGGGCAGAGGGACCTGCCCCCGCCGCCTGCCCTGGCTCCTCCTGGAGCTGCTCCTGCTGCACAGGGCCGGGCACAGATGGAAGGGAGCTGGGAGCCCTGGGCAGGGCGGCCTCCGATGTGCTGGCTTCATCCTCCACGTCGGAGCCTGCAGGGCTGGTGGGGACCAGCCTGGGGTCAGGAGTCCCCACCCGGGAGCTGGAGGGCTGGGGCTGGCTGCACATCTGGAGTCGTCCTCCTCATCCCTGTAGGAGCACAGCAGCCTCCAGGCCTCCTCGCTGCACCGCTCCACGATGACCTGGATGAGGCCACGCACCAGCGGTGCTGCATTGTCCTGGAGCTGGGGCTCCATGCGCTGGACCAGGGCCTCCTCGTCCAGCCCCTGGCAGCACAGGGTGTACAGGATCATCCTCTGTGTTCCCACCGCCAGCCACCACTGCTCCTCATAGATGGCGTTCAGCTCCAGGCTCAGCCAGGGCAGCACGGGCTCCAGGAGCTGCTGGTGTCGCTGGAAAAGCCCTGCCCAGATCTGGGCAGGAGCCCGTCCACGGCCACCGTGCCCTCCGTCTCCACAGCCCCCTGCTCTTCTGGAAATGGCATCCCCGTCACAAAGAACACAGGGGACCCTGTGGGGCCAGAGCGGCTGCTGCTGACCGGGCGGCTGGGAGCTGCGCTGGCCTGGATGCTGGCCAGGCTTTGCTGTCCAGGGGACACGGTGACACACAGGTAGTCGTCTCCCCGCACAGAAAACTTGATCTCTTGCATCTGGCCTCTGCAGAGTGGGCAAGTAGATGTCCTTTGACATTCCAAGTTTGACTGTGTCAGAGTAAAGGGTGCTATAGTCATCTGCACGTTTAGAAGGATAGGCCTCTAGCCATCCCCCATCCCATCCCATCCCACCCCCATCCCATCCCCCATCGCACGCAGTCCCAGCCCATCCCAGTTCCTATCCAATCCCATTCCACGCAATCCCAGCCCATCCCATGTCGTATCCCATCCCCTATCCCATGCCGTACCATCCCCCATCCCCTATCCCATCCCATCCCATCCCATGTCGTACCATCCCCCATCCCATCCCATCCCGAACAATACCATCCCCCATCCCATTCCATCAGATCCCAATGCATCCCATAACATGCACTATAGCTTCCCATACACCATACCACCCCATATCATGCACTATACCATACACCGTACAATACCATACAAAAACATACCCCAAACAGTACCATGCCATACACCATACAATACCATACAAAAACATACCCCAAACAATACCATACCCCATACCCCATATCAGACACCATACCCCATACCAGACACCATACCTCATACCAGAACGTATGCTGTACCATACCATACACCATATGATACCATATCATACGATACCACACCAGACACCATACCATACCATACCATACAATACTCCATACCATACAATACCATATCGTACGATACCATACCATACACCATGCGATATGATACCATACCATACCATACCATACATACACCATAGCATACCGTACCATACTGTACTACAGGCCATCCCATCGCATCCCATTGCATCCCATATACCATACCATACGCCGTATCATCCCATACCATACTGCATACCAGTACACACAAAACCATACCCCATACCATGCCATACACCATACCATACACCATACTATACCATATCATACACCATACCATACTGTACACCATATCGTACCATGCCATACACCATACCATACGGTACCAGAAATCATTCCATACCATATACCAAACCGTACTGTACACCATACCATACAACATACCACTCCATACCATAGAATACAACGTACCATACCATACAGCATACCATACCATACCATGCCATACCTTGCCATACCTTGCGTTACACCTTACCATACACCATACCATACCATACAATACAACGTACTATACCACACCATAGAGTTTACCATACCGTACCATACCATACCAGACACGATACACCATACACCATACCGTAACATACCCCATACCATAACATACACCATACCATACCCCCTACCATACCAGAACCCATATCATATCCCATACCATACCATACCATCTCCCACACCATACCATACCATACGAAACCATAACACACAACACACCATACCATATAATACCATAGCATACCCCGCACCATACCGTACTATGCACCATACCATACACCATACCATACCCGATACCATACCATACCCCATACCATACTCCATACCATAGGTTACCACACACCATATGATACCATACCATACCATACCCAATACCATACCATAACATACAACGTATCATGCCATGCCATAATATACCACATACTATACCATACCGCCACGTACTATACAGCATACCATACATCCCACCCTTCACCCACGTGCTTGCAATGAAAACACATGGTGTTTCAAGTCATCCCATCCCATCCCATCCCATCCCATCCCATCCCATCCCATCCCATCCCAAGCAATCCCATCCCATCCCATCCCCCATCCCATCCTCCATCCCATCCCATCCTATGCAATCCCAGCGCATCTGATTTCATATCCCATCCCATCCCACGCAATCCCAGCCCATCCCATGTCATATCCCATCCCATGCCGTACCATCCCCCATCCCCTATCCCATTCCATTCCATGCCGTACCATCCCCCATCCCACCCCATCCCAAACAATACCAGCCCCCATCCCATTACATCAGATCCCAATGCATCCCATATCATGCACTACACCTTCCCATACACCATACCATCCCATATCATGCACTATACCTTCCCATATACCATAGCATCCCATATCACGCACTATATCATCCCATACACCATACCGTCCCATATCATGCACTATACCATCCCATACACCATACCATCCCATATCACGCACTATACCATCCCATACACCATACCATCCCATATCACGCACTATACCATCCCATACACCATACCATCCCATACCATGCACTGTACCATCCCATATCATGCAATATACCATCCCATACCATGCACTATACCATCCCGTACACCATATCATCCCATACCATGCACTGTAGCATACACCATACAATACAAAAATATACCCCAAATGCTACCATACCAAAACATACACCAAGTAGTACCATACCATACACTATACAATACCATACAAAAACATATCACAAACAATACCATACCCCATACCAGACACCAGACACCATACCCCATACCAGACTGTATGCTATACCATACCATACACCATACCGTACCATACCATACCATACACCATATGACACCATATTATACGATACCAGACCAGACATCATACCATACCATACAATACTCCATACCATACAATACCATACCATACAACATACGATATGATACCATACCATACGATATATACACCGTAGCATACCATACCATACTGTACTACAGGCCATCCCATCGCATCCCATATACCATACCATACGCCGTATCATCCCATACCATACCACATACCAGTACATGCAAAACCATACCCCATACCATGTCATACACCATACCATACACCATACCATACCATATCAAACACCATACCATACCGTACACCATATCGTACCATACCATACACCATACCATACGGTACCACAAATCATTGCATACCATATACCATACTGTACACCATACCACTCCATACCGCACAATACAACGTACCATATCATACAGCATACCATGCCATACCATGCCATGCCTTGCCATACACCTTACCATACCACACACCATACCATACCATACCATACAACATACTATACCACACCATAGAGTTTACCATACCATACCAGACACGATACACCATAGACCATACCGTAACATACCCCATACCATAACATACACCATACCATACCCCATATCATACCCTATACCATACCATCCCCCACACCATACCATACCATACCATACGATACCATAACACACAACATACCATACCATATGATGCCATACGATACCCCGCACCATACTGTACTATGCACCATACCATACCCCATACCATACCATACCATACCCCATACCATACCCCATATCATAGGTTACCACACACCATACGATACCATACCATACCATACACAATACCATACCATACACCATTAAGGAGAGAGCAAATCTAGCACATTTCCAACTCTTACCTCCTGAAGGAAACACAGGCTTGTACGGCAGATGCTTTCTAGGAGGTCTAATGGTTGTGAACGCACAGCAACATGCACAGGTCAGGTGCTGGATGGACACAGACCAGAAGAGGCAGCGCAGAGACACAGGCAGAGCAAACCACAGATGAGCAGCAGAGATAAGACAGAGCACTTGCAGGGACATGTGGGTGATGGGGCTCCCTGCTCAGGCTCCGGGACCTACTTTTTGACCCTTCATCTTTCTGCTTTTCCTTTGTCATTCATTGCTCTTCCTGGACTTAGTTTTTCTTCAGCTTTGGGAGGGAAGAGATTTCCTGGAGGATGAGCCAGGCAAAACTGCAAGAATAAGGGATACTTCTGCTCTAAAGTATACACACAAGGTGGACAACATAGTGGGCACTGGCACCTGCTAACACTAAACTGTAGGCACAAAAATTAGGTGTGCATGGTGTCTTCCAGAACTCAGGCTGTTCCTGGGTAATCTTTCCAATTCATTTACCAAATACCTTGTCCAGTCATTCAGGAAGGCTGGTGGTTGCAGGGAGAGAGGAGAAACAGCATTTCAGACCCCCCTTTGCAGGTTTTCACAATTGGCCTGTATTTGTGAGCTGGCAGGGCAAGGAGGACAATGCAGAAAGCCACGGCCAGTGCCTCAGATGGTCTCTGAAGCATCTCATGGTCAGAGAGGAACAGTGGTAGAGCGTGGCTACCTTGATGCTTCACCTAATAACTTGAGAGAAGAACTTCCCAACAGCCAAGACGGTGCCTTGAACTTCACACTGTTACCTCAAGTCATTCCTAAAGGACCCCTCTAAAGCTGAATTTGAAGTCTCTTGTTTATGAAAATCTCATTGTCCCAACAGTGGCTGGGGACAATGACAGCCCCAAAGGACAGAATCCAGCACATGTCAGGTGTCTGCTAAGCTGGACAAAAATGCTGAGATATTTGCAGGAGGAGAAGCTCGCTGCAGACCTTTTCACTGCCACAATGCCAGGACTGCCACGGGAAGAAGGAGTCTCAAAAGGAGGGGACAGAGAGGAGACAACAATATTTCTGGCCGGACCACCAGTTCTTCTCTAATCCACCTGCACAACACCTAAATATTATTGCTGTGCCAGTCTAGATGTGATATGTCTAGGTCTGACTAGGTTAACGTCCCATTTGACACATGCCTTTGTAGAGACCAAGGCAGACACAACCTAAGAGGGTTTCAGCTACATATTGATGGCACTCATTTCCATGCTAAGGATCTCCTCACTCTCTCCCACTATTTTTCCCTTTACTTTTGAGATCCTACCTGCTTCTATTTCCTTATTTATGTTTCTCTCAAGCAGCAGCTCTTTGGCTGCCACCTTGCAGAGAGCGTGATGGGCTGTTTGCCCTTCAGAGCCCAGCCCAGCATCATCTGCCACCTCTCTACAATCTTGTTTTCTCTCTGATATCTCACAAGGGGAATGACTGTCATTTCCTTCCTCCTCTTCTTTCTTCCCCTCCCTCCAGACGCATATTTTTGTATTGAGTTTTATTGCTTTCGTGGGCTCTGCCCACCAGCACCACGTGTACTGTTACACTAAGGTAACCCTTCAGCACCGTATTCTGTGGGAAAAGCAAAGAGAGCCCTTAGCTCTCCCCCTGCTTCCTAGCTCATCCCAAACACCACTGAAGAGATCGAGATCCACGTTATTATCTCCTTTTCCTTGCGGTAAGAGCACCACCTTTTGGCTCCCGGCATGATGCTGGGATTTCACATCAGCAGTTCAGCAATGTCTCTGCAGAGAGCTGACATTTCCCAAAATAAGCCGTAGCTGTGCTCATTTCATCTGCAATACTGTTGCCTGGAGAAAAGAGGCTTCCACAAGCCCCTAAAGTGACAGGTCATCCTCTCAACCAACAACACATCACCCGAGTGCTTCTTCTCCTAACTCAATAGCTTTTCAGATAAGATCACTGGTTCGCAATTAATTACAGCTCCACTTAGCTTTGTGCTCTGAGTCCAGAAAGCAGGTAGCAGCACAGCTCAAAGCTCACAGTCATTTTCAGCCCTGAATGTACATAAACATACCAATCCTATGCCCCTTCTCTGATTGGCCAACAAGTATGAAGTAATCAAATGCAAAGGAATGATGCCCACAAACCCAGCTGCTTAAAGGAACGTCTGCACTCAAAACAGTCATTTTTCTGGAGCTTGTGGTGCATCTAGCAGAAAAACAAGAACTGGGGCGCTCTTTGAGGCGAGGCAGTAAGAATCTGACATAGAAGCAGAGAGGTGGCAACCTACACACACTTAAAATAAAAGCTCACCTTCAGTTTTCAGTGATGCTGAAACAAGGGTTCAAAACCTGGGTGTTTGCCCCCTTGTCGAGTGTTGGGATTGCGGGGTGACAATCAAACCCTGGCAGATGTATTGTTAACCTCCTCTCCCCCCCTACTTCTCCCTTTTTGCCCCTCCCTCTCCCCCCTTCCCACTCAGGACAGGTGATCGGGAGGGAAAGAAGGACAGAGAGAGAAGAGTTGGAAAAGTTAAAGGTGTTTTACTAATGCTACTAATAAGAATAGAGAAAATAATACAAAATATACAAAACCAATCTTGTAAGTCTCAGCAACTGCAGAGCCAGCACCCAAAGTCCTGGATTAGACTCTGTAGCCAACCGGAGCTGGATTCAGTCTCTCACTAGGCCTCAGTTCACAGGGACGACCAGCAAGGTCCTCTCCTAATGTCAGCCATGAGGAAAAAAGGGAAAAGGCAAAGGGGCGAGATCCTCGTGATCTCCCACTTTTATATGAAGTATTCACGTGAATGGAATGTTACACACCGTTGGTCAGTCTCTCGATCACCAGTTTCTCGTTGCCCCTCTCGCGAGATGTCCATCCGTGCTTATCAGTAAGTTTGCATTCCATTGCTAGGTTTAACCAAAACATGTGTCGGGTTCTCCAGGAAAATGCAGCTAATATGAAGGCTTTAGCTGACAGGCAAATTCACTAAAAGAGAACTTGTTTTTAACAAAACCAAGACATTCCACCCCTTATAATATGACATTCACTGAATACTTAAACCTTATCAATACAATCTATCAATACAATCTAATTAATCACTACTACTATATATATATATATACATATGTACATATATACACAGGAGTAATTAATCAGTGAACCATCCTTTGAGAAGTTCATTAAGTTCATTTTGTCACAACAGTCTCCCAGGGCAGGAAAAATCGTCCAAGTGCATCTCATGACCACTGTTTGTGGGTTAAGGACACCAACTTCGAAGAAGGTGTCGGGCGCCACTCGAAGAAGCTAGCTCTAGTTTCATCACCATTGTCTTGATCTGAAAGACACTTATTAAACATTGTTAGTGCAGCAATTCACATCATACAGTTCAGCATTGCATATTTTCACCTGAAATCAAATCCCCTTGAGGTACACACCGAACTTCTCCATCCTTAAGCATCACCCACCAGGTGCTGCCAGGTCCCTGGGCAAAAACAATCCCACGAATAGGTTTGCCTTTGCCTGAGGCAGGAGTAACCCAGACTGCCTTTCCTCAGATATTTTTCATGTGTACTACAGGGACTTTATCTCCTTCTACAGTCCGTAGAATTTCTGATTGGGCAGGCCCGGCTCGATTGGTTGATCCCCTAGTGTTGACCAACCAAGTGTCTTTTGCTAAATGTGAATCCCAGTTTTTAAAGGTTCCACCACCAAGTGCCTTTAGTGTAGTTTTTAACAAACCATTGTACCTTTCAATTTTCCCAGAGGCTGGTGCATGATATGGAATATGATATACCCACTCAATACCATGTTCTTTGGCCCAATTGTCTATAATACTGTTTTTGAAATGAGTACCGTTGTCTGATTCAATTCTTTCTGGCGTACCGTGCCGCCAAAGGACTTGCTTCTCAAGGCCCAAGATAGTATTTCGGGCTGTAGCATGAGGTACGGCATATGTTTCCAACCATCCAGTGGTTGCTTCCACCATTGTAAGTACATAACGCTTACCTTGACGTGTTTGTGGAAGTGTAATATAATCAATCTGCCAAGCTTCTCCATACTTATACTTTAACCATCGCCCCCCATACCATACAGGTTTTAACCGTTTTGCTTGTTTGATTTCGGCACAAGTTTCACATTCATGAATAACCTGTGAAATAGTGTCCATAGTTAAATCCACCCCTCGATCACGAGCCCATTTGTATGTTGCATCTCTGCCTTGATGCCCTGAAGCATCATGGGCCCACCGAGCTAGGAACAGTTCACCTTTATGTTGCCAGTCCAAGTCCACCTCAGCTGCTTTAATCTTAGCAGCTTGATCCGCTTGTTGGTTGTTTAGATGTTCCTCGGTGGCTCGACTTTTAGGCACATGAGCATCTACATGACGAACTTTCACAGGCAGGCTCTCTAGCCGAGCAGCAATGTCTTGCCACAGTGTGGCAGCCCAAATGGGTTTACCTCTGCGTTGCCAGTTGCTTTTCTTCCATTGCTGTAGCCACCCCCACAAGGCATTTGCTACCATCCATGAGTCAGTATAGACATAAAGTATTGGCCACTTCTCTCGCTCAGCAATGTCCAAAGCCAGCTGGATGGCTTTCACTTCTGCAAACTGACTGGATTCACCTTGTCCTTCAGTGGCTTCTGTAACTTGTCGTGTGGGACTCCACACAGCAGCTTTCCACCTTCGATGTTTTCCTACAAGATGACAGGATCCATCTGTGAACAGTGCATACTGCTTATCAGTCTCTGAAAGCGTATTATATGGTGGTGCTTCTTCAGCACGTTTTACTTCCTCCTCATCTGGAGACATCCCAAAGTCTTTGCTTTCTGGCCAGTCTGTAATAACTTCTAATATCCCTGGACGGTTGGGACTTCCAATTCGAGCTCGTTGCGTGATCAGTGCAATCCATTTACTCCATGTAACTTCGGTTGCATGATGTGGAGAGGGAACCATCCCTTTGAACATCCAGCTCAGCACCGGCAGTCGAGGTGCCAGGAGGAGCTGTGCTTCAGTGCCGATCACTTCTAAAGCAGCTCGAACTCCTTCATATGCTGCTAGTATCTCCTTTTCAGTTGGAGTATAGTTGGCCTCAGATCCTTTGTATCCTCGACTCCAAAAACCTAAGGGTCGACGTCGGGTTTCTCCTGGTGCTTTCTGCCAGAGGCTCCAGGAAAGTCCATTATCTCCGGCTGCGGTGTAGAGCACATTTTTAACATCTAGTCCAGTTCGGACTGGTCCAAGGGCCACCACATGAGTTATCTCACGCTTAATTTGTTCAAAGGCTTGTCGTTGTTCAGGGCCCCACTCAAATTGGTTCTTTTTACGAGTCACTCGATAGAGAGGGCTCACAATGTGGCTGTAGTCAGGAATATGCATTCTCCAAAAACCTACAACGCCCAAGAAAGTCTGTGTCTCCTTCTTATTAGTAGGTGGAGACATTGCTGCAATTTTGTTGATCACCTCCATTGGGATCTGACGACGGCCATCTTGCCATTTTATTCCTAAAAACTGGATCTCTCGTGCAGGTCCCTTGACCTTGCTTCGTTTTATGGCAAAACCAGCATCCAAAAGAATATGAATTATTCTCTCACCTTTCTCGAAGACTTCTTTCGCTGTGTCGCCCCATACGATGATGTCATCAATATATTGCAAGTGTTCTGGAGCTTCACCTTGCTCCAGCGTGGTCTGGATCAGTCCATGGCAGATGGTAGGGCTGTGTTTCCACCCCTGGGGCAAGCGATTCCATGTATACTGGATGCCCCTCCAGGTGAAAGCAAACTGCGGCCTGCACTCTGCAGCTACAGGAATAGAGAAAAATGCATTAGCAATGTCAATTGTAGCATACCACTTGGCTGCCTTTGACTCCAGTTCGAATTGCAGTTCTAGCATGTCAGGCACAGCAGCACTCAGTGGTGGTGTAACTTCATTCAGGCCACGATAGTCTACAGTTAGTCTCCACTCATCACTAGACTTACGCACTGGCCAGATTGGGCTGTTAAAAGGTGAGCGAGTCTTACTGATCACACCCTGGCTTTCCAATTGACGGATCAGCTTCTGGATAGGAATCAAAGAGTCTCGATTGGTGCGATATTGCCGGCGATGCACCGTCGTGGTAGCAATTGGCACCTGCTGATCGTCAACCCTCAGCAGTCCTACAACAGAAGGGTCATCTGAAAGACCAGGCAAATCAGACAGCTGTGCAATTTTCTCAGTGTCCACAGCTGCTATACCAAATGCCCACCTATACCCTTTTGGGTCCTTAAAATACCCTCTCCTGAGGTAGTCTATACCAAGGATGCACGGAGCATCTGGACCAGTCACAATGGGATGCTTTTGCCAGTTTTTTCCAGTTAGGCTCATTTCAGCCTCTACAACAGTCAGCTCCTGGGATCCCCCAGTCACTCCAACAATATTGATGGATTGCGTTCCTTTATAATTGGAAGGAATTATTGTGCACTGAGCACCAGTGTCCACTAAAGCTTTGTACTCCTGGGGTTGTGTTGTACCAGGCCATAGTATTTGTACAGTCCAATAGACTCTGTTATCCCTTTCCTCCACCTGGTTGGAGGCAGGGCACCTCTAATTCCTGTTTTGCACAGTCTCTGGGTGTGAATTAGAGGTTCCTTCAAGAGCATCAGAATCTCTTCTGCTCCTTTTGTAAACTGGAGCAGCCACCTTCCTAGGAGTTTTTCCTTTTATCTCACGTACTCGTTCTTGAAGTTCTGAGGTAGGCCTTCCATGCCACTTATTCATGTTTTCTCCCTGCTCATGTAGGAAGAACCACAGTGAACCTCTTTTTGTGGGCTGTCTCTGCCTTCTCTCTCGAGATTGGAAACGCCTTCTCCTAACAGCTGAAACATAGGTTTGTGCAGGTCGTGAACGGTACGAGTCTTCTCTGAGCTCTTTGATTTCTTGCAACAGCTTTTCAAACCGGTCATCAGATTTTTCACACAGTTTCTCCACAGCGGAGACACAAGCCCGTAGAGAACCAGCAAGGCTGTCCTCAAAGTACCGGAGCTGCTCAATCACTTCATTAACTTCTTGTATACCTCTAGCCGACCAGACCATTCCTGCCAATGACTTAGCATATGCAGGTGGTGCACTTTGTACAAATCTGCGCCACATAGATTTTGTACAATTGATTCTATCTGGGTCTGTCCCCTCTTGGCTGTTTGGTCCTAGATAGATGATCTCTCGCACAGCTAATTCTCTCAGGAACTGGATACCTCTCTCCATAGTATTCCATTTCCCTAACTTGGATATACAATCTTCCTTGTAGGGAAATCTGACTTTCATAGCTGCCAGGAGTCGGGTCCAGAGAGTAGCGGCATTAGACTCTCTTGAAATTGCCCTATCAATGGTGGAATCTTTTGACAGAGATCCCAGCTGCCTGGCTTCACCACCTTCTAATTCAATTGTTTCTGCCCCATTGTCCCAGCATCGCAGCAGCCAGGTTAAAATATTCTCGCCTTCACGACGACTAAAGTCTTTTCGCAGATCTCTCAGCTCACCTGGAGAAAAGGACCGAGTGGTGGTCACTTCATCTCCACCCTGTCCTGATGATGATGCCTCTTGGGTTGATGTTGGCCCTGTGCCATCACCTGCTGCACGGGTAGTCTTTCTAGTGACTTTCTTACAACCAGCAACTGATGCTGATATGGGTTCACCATCATTTGATTCATTTTCAGAGTCTGAATGACTGTCACAGTGATTGCTGTGGTTACAGCAGCAACAGTGCCCAGTGTGTGAAGACGGGGGGGCTGCCTTGTTAGCCTTTGAGGCTGGAGAAGTAACGTTATCTGCAGCGACCTTGGCAGAGGAGCTCTGCGGAGGAGCTGTAGCTTCAGCCTGTGAAGCCGCGGTTGGGGGGGCAGTGGCTGCAGCAGCAGCTTTGGCTGTTTTGCCTTTTCTCGAGCGGCTAGGAGTGCTTTTTGCTAAAGCTTCTGAAGGCGCACTGCAAATCTCAGGGCTAAAAAGAGACGCAAACCTCCTATTGAACCTCATTTCTCTTAACAGTAACACAAACTGACACACATTCAGCAAACCAGATAACACCATCACAGTTCTATCAAAGCTCCAAGGATATTCAAAGTTCTCTAGAACATTTGCAAACTGTCCTAGCGAAAACACGAAAGTATTGTTAGTCAGCCTTTCTAAAGATTCGCTTGACCAATTAGCAAATATAGAGCCATTCTGCTCTTTAATCTCTCCTGGAGGTTTTTCAAGGTAAAGCAGAAGCGAGTAGAAATTCATTAGCGGCTGCAGTATAATGAAATAAACCAATGCCAAACCACACAGAATCATCATGACTGCTGTCCAGTTTCTTGTTGTTATATAATGAATACTTTGATTCAGAAAGAAACACCAACACAGATATGGGATCAGCGAGCACAATGTAGAAAATAACTGATACAACTTTTGCCATAACATCTTTAAATCAATGTAATTCACTTTACCTTAATACCACTAAAAAATATCCGAAGCAAACAGACGCGCGAGTATCACAACTCTGAGTTGGCACCGTGCCAAGAAAATTGAAAGGTACGTCAGAGCAGTAGAAAAGCCAAAAATCTCCAAATTTACCCCTTTCTCTCACCCCACGTTGGGCGCCAATTATCTGTCGAGGGTTGGGATTGCGGGGTGACAATCAAACCCTGGCAGATGTATTGTTAACCTCCTCTCCCCCCCACTTCTCCCTTTTTGCCCCTCCCTCTCCCCCCTTCCCACTCAGGACAAGCAATCAGGAGGGAAAGAAGGACAGAGAGAGAAGAGTTGGAAAAGTTAAAGATGTTTTACTAATGCTACTAATAAGAATAGAGAAAATAATACAAAATATACAAAACCAATCTTGTAAGTCTCAGCAACTGCAGAGCCAGCACCCAAAGTCCTGGATTAGACTCTGTAGCCAACCGGAGCTGGATTCAGTCTCTCACTAGGCCTCAGTTCACAGGGACGACCAGCAAGGTCCTCTCCTAATGTCAGCCATGAGGAAAAAAGGGAAAAGGCAAAGGGGCGAGATCCTCGTGATCTCCCACTTTTATATGAAGTATTCACGTGAATGGAATGTTACACACCGTTGGTCAGTCTCTCGATCACCAGTTTCTCGTCGCCCCTCTCGCGAGATGTCCATCCGTGCTTATCAATAAGTTTGCATTCCATTGCTAGGTTTAACCAAAACATGTGTCGGGTTCTCCAGGAAAATGCAGCTAATATGAAGGCTTTAGCTGACAGGCAAATTCACTAAAAAAGAACTTGTTTTTAAAAAAACCAAGACACCCCTTTATTGGTGACATCAGTCCTACAGATACAACACAAAAACTGCCATTCCTCAGAGCAACTGCTGTGACACAGACCTTAATCACCCACCAAAGCTCCTTTCCGCCACTCCAGCTGTGATAAATCAATCTCACTTTATTGATGTGATTCCCACCAGCTGGGCTCTGATCCTTCTGCCTGCCTCAGGAGTTAGTGGCACCAGCAGAGGTGAGACTCTCCTCCTCAGGGATAAAGCAGAACAGATGCACCTCCTTAACGGTGCAAATTCAATACAGTAAGGCAAGTATTTTACTCAGAATTCAGCAGAATCCACTTCGTTTCAGGGATTAATTTTTCTGTTATAGCCCCTTGGAAATCCCCTTTGGGAATGTCTGTGACACCAGAAGGAAACTACTTCTTAAAGATCAATAAATAAATGCACCTGCAGATGTCTGAAGATGCAGAGAGGATTACTACCATTCCTGAAGTCTGAGATTAAAAATCATTGTAGGTTGACTCACTTTTCCTTGAACTATGGCTGTGTGCCTTGACTTTAGCAGTAGTAGAAAGTGAAGTAGTCAGGTGTAAAGATATATCCGCAAGTACCTACATTCTGATTTATAACTGGCTCCAGTAACCTTTAATTAAATCAAGCATAATAAACCAAATGGATAGCCATTTGCAACATCTTTTAAAATCTAAGCACAACTAGGCATCGGCTTTCCTTCACTACTTCTGATTCACTGCTAAATGACTCTAATTTACATTACTGTTTACTAATTTGATCTTCAAAAGCCCAATAGCCCAGTCCCACTAGGGTAGTGCAAAGGATAAAACACCAGGGGACACAGACACTTTAATAAACTTGAAGTCCCCATCACCTGGGCTCAAATGCTGGCAGCCTCTAAAAAACTGGTTTAAAAGTAGGTAAAATATCTTTTACATTTTTCTCTTTCCCAGTTCACCGCTTCCAAGAGCCTGCTTCAAAGCGTCTCTCAGTGGTTTTTCAGGGTCACAGTTTGGCTAATAAGCAGCCATCTCTGGAAAGAAAACTTGGCTGAAATGAGCACATCAGCCTTCATGTCACAGTATCTAATCTCAGTTCAAATGAAAAACAAATATGTAAAGACTGGAACAATGTTTGCCTGTTAAAACAATCTAAATGATCACAACATAGGAAAGTAATAGGAAAGAGTGCAGGTATTTGCACAATAAAGTTGAACACAGGCTTGGAGGCAGCTTTTTTATGCTGTCTCCCATCCAGACACAGCTGGACCTGGAGAGGAAATTTCAAAATGTTCTGCACTACTCAACAAGAGCTCCCGAAAGAAAGGACAAGAGCTTGTGCAAAGGCTGTTCCTAATCATTTACAGCCTGATGACAAACTCCTTGCAGTTGGTAGAGAGTCCCATTGATGGATTTAGGCTTTCATATGGATGCAAACCAAAATTTTCAAACGGGGCTGCTTTTAAGAATGGGGAGAAAAACAACTTGTCCTTTATTTAGGCAGCTAAGGATGGGTTTGGGTCCTGGTCATGAAGAGATGTATTTGACACATACAGCCCGTGCCAGATTTTTGCCAGTGACCAGTAGCTCAAGCAACCTCTGATGCTGACCAACCCCTTGATCATTGCAGGTGAAGCTGACAGAGACTGTCAAACCCCTAATCCCTTCACTGTATCTTGTCTTCTTAATTTACTGAACAGAGTTCACTTAAAGCAGCCTTAAAATACTAATTATTTCAATTGATCCATAATAGGAGTGAGATCAATGAAACAACTCACTTCAAAGGCCCTGGAGGTACCCTTGATAAGATACCTGCCAGTACGCAGTCATCGGTATTTTGTTGTCACCCTAGCTCCAAGAGAAGTACATTGTGATCATCGGAAGAGAAATGAAGCACTAAAGGGAAACCAAAAACTAACACAGCAAATAAGGAAGCCAGCAGTAAAAATTTAATAGGTACACTAATTATCCATTAGGACCAAACAACTCCTCTAGCAATAGTGGGCACTGTCGGGCACGGACACGCGTGGGGATGCTTCCCAAGCGCAGTCACGGCCAAGCTGTCTCGCGCGGAGGACACGGACACACACGTGCAAACGGTGGTGGAGATCAAAACGTCTTTATTGGGGGAGCACTCAAAAGGGCAGCGGCCCCTCGCTGACCACAGGGAGGATCCTTCCCAAGGCATAGGCTGCATTGCTGTAGGTCTCCTCACCCAGCGTGTACAACAGGATGTAGTAGAAGAGGTCGAGGCCAGTCCAGGAGGCGAAGAGCACCGCAGAAGCAAGAACGAAGATAAGGGCAAAATTGGGGCTGGCAAAGAGCATGCAGAGTGTCCTGCGGGGCAGAAGGGGCATGTGAGACAGGGCAGGGTGGAGGCTTCGCAAGCCCCTCTTGAGATGGGGTTGAGCCCCACTGGTTGCAGCAGGCATCCAGCCCATCGCAGTGGCTGCCCAGGAGCGGGTCCCGGGGCGCAGGGGACGCAGTGGGGACACTCACTGCAGCCAGTACATGAAGCCACACCTCCTCGCCAGCGAGTCCTTCTCCTGCAGGTCAACAGAGGACAAGGACGCTTGTCAAGCACTGGTGCATGGTGGGGACAGCTGGAGTTGCACGGTGCCCCTGGCCCCCGCCTTGCGCAGGAGCGGAGCCCGTGTGTGGCTGGGACCTCCGCGGACCCTCTCCCCAGGGACACCCACGCTGGCAGGGGGACAGGGGCTGGCACAGGCTCTCCCGCTTACCAGCTGTTCTTCCAGCAGCTCTGGACGTGCCGTCTGCGGTATCTCAGACTCCCTCTGCAGCTGGCTGCGGGCAACAGGGCTTGGTTGGACGACTTACAGAGCTCCATGGCCATACAAGGGGTCCCCTTCCAAACACACACCACCCCAGGCAGGGAACGGGCTCCCCTGTCGCACCGCCTGCTGCACCTTCCCCCCACTGCGGTGCCTGCACCAGCATTGGCAGCCCCACCGTGCGGTGCTGCAGAGGCACCCTGGAGACGCGTGTGGGGCCAGGGGCCCAACTCACCAGGCCTCTAAATCGTCTATCTTCTCTCGGAGATTGCTTATTTCCCGGGACAGTGCCTGGGAGAAGGAAGGGTTGCGAGTGCCTGAGCCCGCTGCGGCCCTCCGCCAATCCCCCACCCCAGGGCCTGCGGGCACCCACCCCTTTTCCCCCAGCCTTTTCGGCATTACCTCGGTCTCCCGCCGCAGAGAGGGCCCAGCCTCGGCATAGAGCTTTTCCCTCTGCTAAACAACGGGTGCATCGTGAGGGTGGCTGAGCTGGCACCTGGACACCCCTGGGCCTTTCCAGCCCCAGGGCCGTGCCCACTCAGGCCTCCTTCTCCCCCCTACCTGCCACATCTCTTCTTTCTTTCTTGCAGCCTCCTGCATAGCCTGGACCTGCTCCTGGGGGAGAGGAGGGGGTGAGGAGCAGCCATCAGGGCAGCAGGACACTGCCACCAGTGCGCTCCCCTCGCCATTAGCGCCTCCCAGCTCCCTCTGGGCACCTCCTTTGCCCTCACGTCCCCTCTCCTTCCCAGCCCTGGGATTCGCACTTCTTGGCATTTATTACATTCACCTGTTGCATGTTCATTTGTTGCTACTGCTTAGTTAATGCATTAAACAGAAATTATTTCCATAACCCCACCCTTTGCCGGAAGTCCATCTTTGGTAGTCGAGAGTCTTCATCAGGGGTCTCTAGTGGTCCCCAGGGGTCTTTGCAGCCGCTGGTAATTTCCGCTTGGCTTTCATTGCTAATTTTGCTATGACACCATATATGTCTCTGGGATATGCACCTTGATTCTCTGGCAATGCATGAGCACATTCCCCAGCTAAATGACTGTAACCAATCCCTCTTTGATGGTATACATTACGGGTAGATTCTATAGTACAGTTCTCCCAAAAATCAGATAGCCATATGGTATATTGAGGAGTGGTTAAGATCGTTTTCAACAAAGAACGCAAATCATGCAGAGTCAGTACTCAGGAGGAGCTTAATGCTTCTAAAAGCTTCACAATGAATGAGGAAGTAACCCCATTTTCTCTTACTAACGTCTGTGATTCCTCTACAACTTCCTAAGATAGCTGCTGAAAGCCTGCAGGTTGCTGTTCACAACAGACCACAGGGCATGCTGTGACCGCTTTCCATTCGCCAGCTTTTTAAGCCTCTTCTCTACTTTTATCCCACACGGTTAAACTAGTGTGCACTTTCAGTAGGAAAGTATCATCTGGGGGGAATAAATCAGGCTCTCGCTCCGGGTCCGTCAGGCCAGGACCAAGGGGGTTGTCGGGCGACTCCCGCAAACCACCATTCGTCGAAAGCGTTCGCTGCCGCGTACGAGCGGGGGCTTCGTTATCAGCCAGCCCTTTCTCCACTACCGCCTCCGTGGTTAGTGCATTTTCGCACGCTCTTTCTACAGGATCCCACTCCTTCCCTGGCAAGGGAGGAGCACAAGGGTCACAGTTAGTTGCCACCCGTGCAGCTACTTCCTTCTGAGCCGCTTTTGAACTAGTAACAATTTTCCCCCCAGTGGATAAATGTTTGCAAGCAGCATTATCTCCAGTCGCTGCCTGTTCATATAGTTCTCGTCCGACTTTATGCCATGCCTCCAAGGGAAATGTACCAGTTGTAGGGAAGTCCGGGACGTGATCAGCAATCCATTCTACTAGAGTCACTAATCGGACTCCAGATACGTCCCAATTTTGCCTTTGGAACAATCGCTGAAGGAGACCTAGGCTTTGCCTTTGCTCTAGGGATATCTTCCCTGCCGTGGTTCCCAGTCGCTCCCCTTTCCTCCGTGCTGGGTGCTCTGCGACTCCTGTTTCCTGGTTCAATTGGGCTTCACTACCGGAATGGCTGCTTTCTTTACAGCCACGCTGAAAGTCCCTGTTCGGGTGCCATTTGTAGCGAACGAGGCACAGACTCTCAGTGAGGCGCAATAAGAGGCATTCATTACAAACTCAGGCTTGCATTTGCACTTCATTTGCTGATTTGCTTCTGTTGCTTTTTCCATGCGAGCCACGGAACCTGACACCCCAATATGATGTTCACAGAGTTCGCTTTATTGTCGGACCGGTCTAGCTTTATAGCAAAGCTGCTCTGTCCACGCGCCTTACAACAACGTGATTGGTTGTAACCCGTGTTATACAATAACATGATAGGCTGCATGTACTGTCCACGCGCTCTGCACGCATGTGTCCGGCGATTGCTCACTCATTATTTCCTTCTAATGGTGCTCCTTTAGTTTCTTTTGTCTCTGGCTTCACCTCTCAGCCAGGCTGGCGACAGCCCCAACCCCCGGGGCGGGGGGGGGCTCTGCCACTACATCTCCCCCTCCTTTATTTAATATAATATTAACAATACGCTGTATCATGCTTTAAAGAGAGCGTGAAATACAGGGTAAGAACATTAAGGCTAATACAATTACAATTAACAAGAACAGACCTGTTTTCAATGTTCCTTTTAACCAAACAAGGCATTCACCCCAAAAAACCCAATATCTTCTGTTATATTCTTGTTCTGCAAATCTTGTATCTTTTTATCTTTTAAGTTCAAACAACATATACAATCAAACTCTTCTTAACTGTGAACATGTCCAATAACAAAATATTAATTGCTGCTCTGTTTTACAAAGTGGTATTCTCAATATTGGCTACATCCGTTGCTAAAAGCGTTAACACCTCTGAGGTTAAGGGTTGTCATCACTGCAATCGGTTTCTTCTCTGTTAGCTAGCCAAGGTCTCACCCACTTTGCTGGGATCCACGAATTTTTGTGGTTACCTGTAGAAACACAAGCATATCCCCTTCCCCAGGTTATTAGTGACACAGGACCTTCCCATTATCGTGTTGTCGGATTAAACACACTAACCTTAGGCACACTGTCAGAAAAAGCTTTGACATTTTTGATATGGTGCATAACAACCGGTTCCATTTCAGTTCCACTTTTAGGATTAAGCCAGTTCAGCACATACAATGCCTTCATCAATACCTCTTCTGGGCTCACACCAATTCCCCCTTGTTTTTTCAAAACAGACAAAAGATTTTTCAACGTGCGGTGTGCACGCTCAATAATTGCCTGGCCAGGAGAATTATAAGGGACTCCAAAGAGGTGTTGTACCTTCCACTGGATGAGGAAGGTTGCAAGTCCATCAGAGCGCTATGCAGGACCATTATCTGTTTTGATTTGTGTAGGGACACCCATGACAGCAAAAGCCTGTAATAAATGACGTTTTACTGCCTTTGCATTTGCTGAGGTCAAAGCTGTAGCCCACAGCAGTCCTGAACAGGTATCTATGGAGACATGAATGTACTTCTGTCAGCTAAATGGTGCAAATTCAGCAATATCCGTTTGCCATAACTGACCTGGCTGCAAGCCCCGAGGATTTACTCCCTTTTGTTGGAGCGGTACTATGCGGGCACAATCAGGACAAGCTGCAATAATGGCTCGAGCTTGTTCCTTGGTAAGTGTAAACTGCTTTCGGAGCGCTGCTGAGGATTGATGAAAGAATTCGTGAGCTTGTCTGGCTTGTTCAAAAGGGGATATATCTGTTACTGCCACAAGTTTGTCTGTAATGCTGTTTCCTTCTACTAGACCACCTGGTATGTTAGTATGGCTTTTTACATGCATGATAAATGCTGGTGCTGTCCTGTAATCTAATACGTTCCACAAATCTAACAATGCTTCAAACAACAAGGAATTGGAAACTCACTGCAAAAGCACTCTATGTATTCTTTGTACAATTCCCACAACATAAAGAGAATCTGTTACCAGATTAACTGCACAGTTATGCCATTTTTGTAATGCTGCTAAGCATATTGAGGGCAGTTTCTTTTAAGATGTTCTGTCTGTCTGCAAGTAAAACATGCTAGGCCACAAGAAGAAGGGCTTTGGCCTTTCATTGCAGGCTTAAGTGCTGCAGCCACGGCCGCAGCGTGGGCTTGAGCAGGTATTTTTGCTTTTTCTACCTCCTGTTGCATAATCGGTACCTGTGTGCAAGCTTCCACCATCTCTGCCAAAGAAGCACTTTTTCCCAAACCGGCTAATATCTGTTGGCATTGGGTGTTTGCATTCATCATAGCCAAATCTTTCCCCACAGCAGCTTTTGCCTCTGGAGTCAAGTTAGGAGAGGCATCTGTCGCTTCTTTCAAACGATCCACAAACTTCCTATATGGTTCCCCAGGATCCCACTCTATTGTAGAATACGGTGGCACAGGGTTACCTAGATTTGGCATTTTTTTCAGTGCCGCCAGAGCAAGCCCTTGTGTTTGCTGCAAAATCCTTGGATGAAGTGCTGTCTGAGTGGCACCATCCGCATATGGCCCACGACCCGGTAACTGGTCCATGCTAGCTAAACGCAACGGATCATCAGCTGGTAAACGAACGTTTTCTAATACTGCCAATTCCACCTTCCCCTGCTACTTGTCCAAGAACAGCAAATACCCCGTTGGAGGAAGCAATAACTCCATCAATGCCCTAATATCTGTTGGAGTTAGTACTTGCCCCTTAAAAAATGAACTGATCAGCTGCATCGCGTGCTTATTATCCATACCATATTGCATAACTGCACTTTGCAATTGCTTAACCGTTTTCCAATCAAAGGGCGACCACTGCCTTTCTCCTCTATTATCTACGTGCACTGGCATTGCTGCAATACTACCAGGTAACATGATCCCTTCAATGGTTGCATCTCTGATTACCCCTTGCCAACGTTGCCCTGCATTATAAGAATGATCTCGAGGAATATCTCTACCCTGATGCACAGGGCAGCACCCAAATTACCATTACTACCACTGCTATACAATTCCCTTGTGTTTCCCTGTGGATCAGTAAGTCGACGCATATTTGCAAACCGATCTGCTAACCCAGTCTCCAGCCCTTTTCCATATCGCGCTCTCAAATATTCATCTGCTTCTCTTACAGACCACATCCCTTCTTCAACACATTGTCTAGCCCATTTTTGTATTCGCTCCCTTTTAATACGGAGCTCCTCGGGAGTGAGGTCTAATTCCGCCCCCTCCCTTTCCTGTTTTTCCCGTTTTTCACATTCCCTGCCAATTGCCTCCAGCCCGTCCTTAATTGCATCTGATGCCTTTTTATATGCTGTTGACCAATATGATGTTCACAGAGTTCGCTTTATTGTCGGACCGGTCTAGCTTTATAGCAAAGCTGCCCTGTCCACGCGCCTTGCAACAACGTGACTGGTTGTAACCCGTGTTATACAATAACATGATAGCCTGCATGTACTGTCCACGCGCTCTGCACGCATGTGTCCGGCGATTGCTCACTCATTATGACCTTCTAATGGTGCTCCTTTAGTTTCTTTGGTCTCTGGCTTCACCTCTCAGCCAGGCTGGCGACAGCCCCAACCCCCGGGGCAGGGGGACTCTGCCACTACATGCTTAGTTAGCCATTACATAAGCAATGCATTTTGTGTTCCCTCTGAAGTTACTGCCATACACACTTTTTTGTCTATCACACGCTTGTCTTCTATCCTTGGTGTTGTCACGCAGCATGCAGTCCCACTGCTTGTTCTCAAGCTGGTCGAGTTCTGCAGTTCACAAGCCTGATCTCAGCATACGGCCAGAGTACCTGTTCATCCATCTGGCTGGAGTCCAGTTAGGAAAGTATGCTTTAAAAAAAGAGTCCTGGGGTCCTGGGTGCCTCCTCCTTGGGGGGCGCCGGGGACCCACGGGCGAGCGGTCCCTGCCTTGGCCGGCAGCGGAGGGGCTGCGGCTGCAGCCCTGGGCAGAGGGACCTGCCCCCGCCGCCTGCCCTGGCTCCTCCGGGGGCTCCTCCTGCTGCACAGGGCCGGACACAGATGGAAGGGAGCTGGGAGCCCTGGGCAGGGCGGCCTCCGACGTGCTGGCTTCATCCTCCACGTCGGAGCCTGCAGGACTGGTGGGGACCAGCCTGGGGTCAGGAGTCCCCACCCGGGAGCTGGGGGGCTGGGGCTGGCTGCACAGCTGGAGTCGTCCTCCTCGTCCCTGTAGGAGCACAGCAGCCTCCAGGCCTCCTCGCTGCACCGCTCCGGGATGAACTGGATGAGGCCACGCACCAGCGGTGCTGCATTGTCCTGGAGCTGGGGCTCCGTGCGCTGGACCAGGGCCTCCTCGTCCAGCCCCTGGCAGCACAGGGCGTACAGGATCATCCTCTGTGTTGCCGCCGCCAGCCACCACTGCTCCTCATAGATGGCGTTCAGCTGCAGGCTCAGCCAGGGCAGCACGGGTTCCAGGAGCTGCTGGTGTCGCTGGAAAAGCCCTGCCCAGACCTGGGGCAGGAGCCCATCCACAGCCACCGTGTCCTCCATCTCCACAGCCCCCTGCTCTTCTGGAAATGGCATCCCCATCACAAAGAACACAGGGGACCCTGCGGGGCCAGAGCGGCTGCTGCTGACCGGGCGGCTGGGAGCTGCGCTGGCCTGGATGCTGGCCAGGCTTGGCAGTGCAGGGGACACGGTGACACACAGGTAGTCGTCTCCCCGCACAGAAAACTTGATCTCTTGCATCTGGCCTCTGCAGAGTGGGCAAGTAGATGTCCTTTGACATTCCAAGTTTGACTGTGTCAGAGTAAAGGGTGCTATAGTCATCTACATGTTTAGAAGGACAGGCCCCTAGCCATACCCAACCCCATCCCATCCCCCATCCCATCCCCCATCCCACGCAATCCCAGCCCATCCCATTTCCTATCCCATCCCATTCCACGCAATCCCAGCCCATCCCATTTCCTATCCCATCCCATTCCACACAATCCCAGCCCATCCCATTTCCTATCCAATCCCATTCCACGCAATCCAAGCCCATTCCATGTCGTATCCCATCCCCCATCCCATGCCGTACCATCCCCCATCCCCTATCCCATCCCATCCCATCCCGAACAATACCATCCCCCATCCCATTCCATCAGATCCCAATGCATCCCATATCATGCACTGTACCTTCCCATACACCATACCATCCCATACCATGCACTATACCATACACGGTACAATACCATACAAAAACATACCCCAAACAGTACCATGCCATACACCATACAATACCATACAAAAACATACCCCAAAACAATACCATACCCCATACCCCATATCAGACACCATACCCCATACCAGACACCATACCTCATACCAGACCGTATGCTGTACCATACCATACACCATATGATACCATATCATACGATACCACACCAGACACCATACCATACCACACCATACAATACTCCATACCATACAATACCATATCGTACGATACCATACCATACACCATGCGATATGATACCATACCATACCATACCATACATGCACCATAGCATACCGTACCATACTGTACTACAGGCCATCCCATCGCATCCCATTGCATCCCATATACCATACCATACGCCATATCATCCCATACCATACCGCATACCAGTACACACAAAACCATACCCCATACCATGCCATACACCATACCATACACCGTACCATACCATCTCATACACCATACCATACTGTACACCATATCGTACCATGCCATACACCATACCATACGGTACCACAAATCATTCATTACCATATACCATACCGTACTGTACACCATACCATACAACATACCACTCCATACCATAGAATACAACGCACCATACCATACAGCATACCATACCATACCATGCCATACCTTGCCATACCTTGCGTTACACCTTACCATACACCATACCATACCATACAATACCACGTACTATACCACACCATAGAGTTTACCATATCGTCCCATACCATACCAGACACGATACACCATACACCGTACCGTAACATACCCCATACCATAATACACACCATACCATACAACCTACCATACCAGAATCCATATCATATCCCATCCCATCCCATCCCATCCCATCCCATCCCATCCCATCCCATCCCATACCACACAACATACCATACCATATAATACCATAGCATACCCCGCAGCATACCTTACTATGCACCATACCATACACCATACCATACCCGATACCATGCCATACCCCATACCATACCCCATACCATAGGTTACCACACACCATATGATACCATACCATACCATACACAATACCATACCATAACATACAACATATCATGCCATACCATAATATACCACATACTATATCATACCATCGCATACTATACAGCATACCATACATCCCACCCTTCACCCACGTGCTTGACATGAAAACACATGCTGTTTCATGTCATCCCATCCCATGCCCCATCCCATCCCATCCCATCCCATCCCATCCCATCCCCCATCCCATTCTCCATTCCATCCCATCCCATGCAATCCCAGCGCATCCGATTTCATATCCCATCCCATCCCACGCAATCCCAGCCCATCTCATGTCATATCCCATCCCATTCCATGCCGTACCATCCCCCATCCCACCCCATCCCAAACAATACCAGCCCCCATCCCATTACATCAGATCCCAATGCATCCCATATCATGCACTATACCTTCCCATACACCATACCATCCCATATCACGCACTATACCATCCCATACACCATACCATCCCATATCATGCACTATACCATCCCATACACCATACCATCCCAAATCATGCACTATACCATCGCATACATCATACCATCCCATATCATGCACTATACCATCCCATACACCATACCATACCATATCACGCACTATACCATCCCATACACCATACCATCCCATACCGTGCACTATACCATCCCATACACCATATCATCCCATACCATGCACTATACTATACATCTTACAATACAAAAATATACCCCAAATGCTACCATACCAAAACATACCCCAAGTAGTACCATACCATACACTATACAATACCATACAAAAACATATCACAAACAATACCATACCCCATACCAGACACCATACCCCATACCAGACCGTATGCTATACCATCCCATACAGCATACCGTACCATACCATACCATACACCATATGACACTATATCATACGATACCACACCAGACACCATACCATACCATACCATACAACACTCCATACCATACAATACCATACCATACACCATACGATATGATACCATACCATACCATACATACACCGTAGCATATCATAGCATACTGTACTACAGGCCGTGCCATCGCATCCCATATACCATACCATACGCCGTATCATCCCATACCATACCGCATACCAGTACATGCAAAACCATACCCCATACCATGCCGTACACCATACCATACACCATACCATACACCATACCATACACCATACCATACGGTACCACAAATCATTCCATACCATATACCATACCGTACACCATATCACTCCATACCGCAGAATACAACGTACCATACCGTACAGCATAGCATACCATACCATGCCATGCCTTGCCAAACACCTTACCATACCATACACCTTACCATACCGTACACCATACCATACCATACAATACAACATACTATACCACACCATAGATTTTACCATACCATACCACACACGATACACCATAGATCATACTGTAACATACCCCATACCATAACATACACCATACCATTCCCCTACCATGCCAGAACCCATATCATATCCCATACCATACCATCCCCAACACGATACCATACCATACCATACGATACCATAACACACAACATACCATACCATATGATGCCATACGATACCCCGCACCATACTGTACTATGCACCATACCATACCCCATACCATACCCCATACCATACCCCATACCATAGGTTACCACACACCATACGATACCATACCATACCATACACAATACCATACCACACACCATACCATACCATACCATACAACGTACCATGCCATGCCATAACATGCCACATACGATACCATACCATCGCGTACTATACAGCATACCATACATCCCACCCTTCACCCATGTGCTTGACATGAAAACACGTGATGGAAGAGTCATTAAAGCTGAATGAACTGACCCAGAGGTCAATAGACAAGCTTTAAGACATTAATGATAAGAAGTGGAAACATCCAGCATAAACAAGAATATCACTGCACAGCAAGAACCCCAAGCTACATGCGAGCTCCCTAGCACACAGAGAAACACAGCAACCGATCTTCCAAACATTTGCTGTTTATTTCCATATATCTCTTGTTCAGGTACAACACACCTATGTCATAGGGACTGGCTGACATTTTACTCTTTGGCTTGTTTCTGCTCACAAGGATTTCGATTACAGACGTACAACTGCTGTATTCCAGTCAAGTCCACTGACTAACTCCTGTTAGTATTAATCAGAGCTGCACATCATTAAGTAGAGAGCAAATCTAGCACATTTCCATCTCCTACCTCCTGAAGGAAACACAGGCTTGTACGGCAGATGCTTTCTAGGAGGTCTAATGGTTGTGAACGCACAGCAACATCCACAGGTCAGGTGCTGGATGGACACAGACCAGAAGAGGCAGCGCAGAGACACAGGCAGAGCAAACCACAGATGAGCAGCAGAGATAAGACAGAGCACTTGCAGGGACATGTGGGTGATGGGGCTCCCTACTCAGGCTCCTGGACCTACATTTTGACCCTTCATCTTTCTCTTTTTCCTTTGTCATTCATTGCTCTTCCTGGACTTAGTTTTTCTTCAGCTTTGGGAGGGAAGAGATTTCCTGGAGGATGAGCCAGGCAAAACTGCAAGAATAAGGGATACTTCTGCTCTAAAGTATACACACAAGTTGGACAACATAGTGGGCACTGGCACCTGCTAACACTAAACTGTAGCCACAAAAATTAGGTGTGCAATGTGTCTTCCACAGCTCAGCCTGTTCCTGGGTAATCTTTCCAATTCATTCACCAAATACCTTGTGCAGTCATTCAGTAAGGCTGGTGGCTGCAGGGAGAGAGGAGAAACAGCATTTCAGACCCCCCTTTGCAGGTTTTCACAATTGGCCTGTATTTGTGAGCTGGCAGGGCAAGGAGGACAATGCAGAAACCACGGCCAGTGCCTCAGATGGTCTCTGAAGCATCTCATGGCCAGAGAGGAACAGTGGTAGAGCGTGGCTACCTTGATGCTTCACCTAATAACTTGAGAGAGGAACTTCCCAACAGCCAAGACGGTGCCTTGAACTTCACACTGTTACCTCAAGTCATTCCTAAAGGACCCCTCTAAAGCTGAATTTGAAGTCTCTTGTTTATGAAAATCTCATTGTCCCAACAGTGGCTGAGGACAATGACAGCCCCAAAGGACAGAATCCAGCACATGTCAGGTGTCTGCTAAGCTGGACAAAAATGCTGAGATATTTGCAGGAGGAGAAGCTCGCTGCAGACCTTTTCACTGCCACAATGCCAGGACTGCCATGGGAAGAAGGAGTCTCAAAAGGAGGGGACAGAGAGGAGACAACAATGTTTCCAGCTGGACCACCAGTTCTTCTCTAATCCACCTGCACAACACCTAAATATTATTGCTGTGCCAGTCCAGATGTGATATGTCTAGGTCTGACTAGGTTAACGTCCCATTTGACACATGCCTTTGTAGAGACCAAGGCAGACACAACCTAAGAGGGTTTCAGCTACATATTGATGGCACTCATTTCCATGCTAAGGATCTCCTCACTCTCCCACTATTTTTCCCTTTACTTTTGAGATCCTACCTGCTTCTGTTTCCTTATTTATGTTTCTCTCAAGCAGCGGCTCTTTGGCTGCCACCTTGCAGAGAGTGTGATGGGCTGTTTGCCTTTCAGAGCCCAGCCCAGCATCATCTGCCACCTCTCTACAATCTTGTTTTCTCTCTGATATCTCACAAGGTGAATGACTGTTATTTCCTTCCTCCTCTTCTTTCTTCCCCTCCCTCCAGACGCATATTTTTGTATTGAGTTTTATTGCTTTCGTGGGCTCTGCCCACCAGCACCACGTGTACTGTTACACTAAGGTAACCCTTCAGCACCGTATTATGTGGGAAAAGCAAAGAGAGCCCTTAGCTCTCCCCCTGCTTCCTAGCTCATCCCAAACACCACTGAAGAGATCGAGATCCACGTTATTATCTCCTTTTCCTTGCGGTAAGAGCACCACCTTTTGGCTCCCAGCATGATGCTGGGATTTCACATCAGCAGTTCAGCAATGTCTCCGCAGAGAGCTGACATTTCCCAAAATAAGCCGTAGCTGTGCTCATTTCATCTGCAATACTGTTGCCTGGAGAAAAGAGGCTTCCACAAGCCCCTAAAGTGACAGGTCATCCTCTCAACCAACAACACGTCACCCGAGTGCTTCTTCTCCTAACTCAATAGCTTTTCAGATAAGATCACTGGTTAGCAATTAATTACAGCTCCACTTAGCTTTGTGCTCTGAGTCCAGAAAGCAGGTAGCAGCACAGCTCAAAGCTCACAGTCATTTTCAGCCCTGAATGTACATAAACATACCAATCCTATGACCCTTCTCTGATTGGCCAACAAGCATTAATTTTTCTGTTATAGCCCCTTGGAAATCCCCTTTGGGAATGTCTGTGACACCAGAAGGAAACCACTTCTTAAAGATCAATAAATAAATGCACCTGCAGATGTCTGAAGATGCAGAGAGGATTACAACCATTCCTGAAGTCTGAGATTAAAAATCATTGTAGGTTGACTCACTTTTCCTTGAACTATGACTGTGTGCCTTGACTTTAGCAGTAGTAGAAAGTGAAGTAGTCAGGTGTAAAGATATATCCGCAAGTACCTACATTCTGATTTATAACTGGCTCCAGTAACCTTTAATTAAATCCAGCATAATAAACCAAATGGATAGCCATTTGCAACATCTTTTAAAATCTAAGCACAATTAGGCATCAGCTTTCCTTCACTACTTCTGATTCACCGCTAAATGACTCTAATTTACATTACTGTTTACTAATTTGATCTTCAAAAGCCCAATAGCCCAGTCCCACTAGGGTAGTGCAAAGGATAAAACACCACGGGACACAGACACTTTAATAAACTTGAAGTCCCCATCACCTGGGCTCAAATGCTGGCAACCTCTAAAAACCTGGTTTAAAAGTAGGTAAAATATCTTTTAGATTTTTCTCTTTCCCAGTTCACCTCTTCCCAGAGCCTGCTTCAAAGCGTCTCTCAGTGGTTTTTCAGGGTCACAGTTTGGCTAATAAGCAGCCATCTCTGGAAAGAAAACTTGGCTGAAATGAGCACATCAGCCTTCATGTCACAGTATCTAATCTCAGTTCAAATGAAAAACAAATATGTAAAGACTGGAACAATGTTTGCCCGTTAAAACAATCTAAATGAACACAACATAGGAAAGGAATAGGAAAGAGTGCAGGTATTTGCACAATAAAGTTGAACACAGGCTTGGAGGCAGCTTTTTTATGCTGTCTCCCATCCAGACACAGCTGGACCTGGAGAGGAAATTTCAAAATATTCTGCACTACTCAACAAGAGCTCCCGAAAGAAAGGACAAGAGCTTGTGCAAAGGCTGTTCCTAATCATTTACAGCCTGATTACAAACTCCTTGCAATTGGTAGAGTCCCATTGATGGATTTAGGCTTTCATATGGATGCAAACCAAAATTTTCAAATGGGGCTGCTTTTAAGAAGGGGCAGAAAAACAACTTGTCCTTTATTTAGGCAGCTAAGGATGGGTTTGGGTCCTGGTCATGAAGAGATGTATTTGACAAATACAACCCGTGCCAGATTTTTGCCAGTGACCAGTAGCTCAAGCAACCTCTTATGCTGACCAACCCCTTGATCATTGCAGGTGAAGCTGACAGAGACTGTCAAACCCCTAATCCGTTCAATGTATCTTGTCTTCTTAATTTACTGAACAGAGTTCACTTAAAGCAGCCTTAAAATACTAATTATTTCAATTGATCCATAATAGGAGTGAGATTAATGAAACAACTCACTTCAAATGCCCTGAAGGTACCCTTGATAAGATACCGGCCAGTACGCAGTCATCGGTATTTTGTTGTCACCCTAGCTCCAAGAGAAGTACAATGTGATCATCGAAGGGAAATGAAGCACTAAAGGGAAACCAAAAACTAACAAGGCAAATAAGGAAGCCAGCAGTAAAAATTTGATAGGTACACTAATTATCCATTAGGACCAAACAACTCCTCTAGCAATAAATAGTGGGCACTGTCGGGCACGGACATGCGTGGGGATGCTTCCCAAGCGCAGTCACGGCCAAGCTGTCTTGCGCAAAGGACACGGACACACACGTGCAAACGGTGGTGGAGATCAAAACGTCCTTATAGGGGGAGCGCTCAAAAGGGCAGCGGCCCATCGCTGACCACAGGGAGGATCCTTCCCAAGGCATAGGCCACATTGCTGTAGGTCTCCTCACCCAGCGTGTACAACAGGATGTAGTAGAAGAGGTCGAGGCCAGTCCAAGAGGCGAAGAGCACCGCAGCAGCAAGAACAAAGATGAGGGCAAACTTGGGGCTGACAAAGAGCATGCAGAGTGTCCTGCGGGGCAGAAGGGGCATGTGAGACAGGGCAGGGTGGAGGCTTCGCAAGCCCCTCTTGAGATGGGGTTGAGCCCCACTGGTTGCAGCAGGCATCCAGCCCATCGCAGTGGCTGCCCAGGAGCGGGTCCCGGGGCGCAGGGGACGCAGTGGGGACACTCACTGCAGCCAGTACATGAAGCCGCATCTCCTCGCCAGCGAGTCCCTCTCCTGCAGGTCAACAGAGGACAAGGACGCTTGTCAAGCACTGGTGCATGGTGGGGACAGCTGGAGTTGCACGGTGGCCCTGGCCCCTGCCTTGCGCAGGAGCGGAGCCCGTGTGTGGCTGGGACCTCCGCGGACCCTCTCCCCAGGGACACCCACGCTG
Source organism: Patagioenas fasciata (assembly GCF_037038585.1). Classification (NCBI taxonomy): domain Eukaryota; kingdom Metazoa; phylum Chordata; class Aves; order Columbiformes; family Columbidae; genus Patagioenas; species Patagioenas fasciata. The sequence goes on along the minus strand of NC_092560.1, from coordinate 74,268,721 downwards.
GCAGGGGGACAGGGGCTGGCACAGGCTTTCCCGCTTACCAGCTGTTCTTCCAGCAGCTCCGGACGTGCCGTCTGCGGTATCTCAGACTCCATCTGCAGCTGGCTGCGGGCAACAGGGCTTGGTTGGACGACTTAAAGAGCTCCATGGCCGTACAAGGGGTCCCCTTCCAAACACACATCACCCCAGGCAGGGAACGGGCTCCCCTGTCGCACCGCCTGCTGCACCTTCCCCCCACTGCGGTGCCTGCACCAGCATTGGCAGCCCCACCGTGCGGTGCTGCAGAGGCACCCTGGAGACGCGTGTGGGGCCAGGGGCCCAACTCACCAGGCCTCTAAATCGTCTATCTTCTCTCGAAGATTGCTTATTTCCCGGGACAGTGCCTGGGAGAAGGAAGGGTTGCGAGTGGCTGAGCCCGCTGCGGCCCTCCGCCAATCCCCCACCCCAGGGCCTGCGGGCACCCACCCCTTTTCCCCCAGCCCTTTCGGCATTACCTCGGTCTCCCGCCGCAGAGAGGCCCCGGCCTCGGCATAGAGCTTTTCCCTCTGCTAAACAACGGGTGCATCGTGAGGGTGGCTGAGCTGGCACCTGGACAGCCCTGGGCCTTTCCAGCCCCAGGGCCGTGCCCACTCAGGCCTCCTTCTCCCCCCTACCTGCCACAGCTCTTCTTTCTTTCTTGCAGCCTCCTGCATAGCCTGGACCTGCTCCTGGGGGAGAGGAGGGGTGAGGAGCAGCCATCAGGGCAGCAGGACACTGCCACCAGTGCGCTCCCCTCGCCATTAGCACCTCCCAGCTCCCTCTGGGCACCTCCTTTGCCCTCACGTCCCCTCTCCTTCCCAGCCCTGAAGGCGCTGTGGGCAGACACCGGGACCCCCACGCCCCACGCGGGACGCAGTCCACGTCTGGACACGGTCCTGAGCAACTGGCTCTAGGTGAGCCGGCTTGAGCAGGGCCACAAGGTGAGACAACATGATCTCCAGAGGTCCCTTCCAAGCTCAACCGGTCTGTCATTCTGGGAACTCACCTTACACTGGCCCAGCAGACCCTCCAGCTGCCGGAACTCCCGGCGGCAGCTCTCAAAACATTCCGCCGCGACAGAGGTCTGGGAAGAGGAGCCGCACAGAGGCCCTGAGCCCCTGGCACAGCCCCAGCCACCGCAGCTTGGGGACGTGGGCAGGGGAGGGGACACTGACCTCCGCGCTCAGCTGGGTGATGCTGTCATTCAGCTCCTCCTGCTTCTTTGCCTGTGTGGGGAAAGGAGGGCTCAGGGGCTCAAGTCTCACAGCCCCAGCCCCCGGGGACAAGAGGGCGACTCCACACCTACCAGACGCCGCAGCATCCCCCTTTGCTTTTGAGACTCAGCAGAACGCTGAGCCAGGCACTCCCGGAGCACGCGCATGTCTTCATCCAGCACGTCCACCTCTTCCTCCAGCATGTCCCTCTCCATGCCTGCACTCGTGGGTTGGGACTCTGCAAGGCGTGAACGGCACGGCCGTGGGCACTGTCGGGCACGGACACGTGCAGAGACGCTTCCCAAGTGCAGGCGCAGCCGAACTCGGAGCGCAGAGGACACAGACACACGCGTGCACACTGAGGGATGCCCAGAGCCTTCCACTGCACAGTGGACACAGGACAGGTGCTTGGCAACTACTCTCCAGACTCCTGCCCAGCAGCACCGAAGTTCTCCTCCGGATGCTTGCCCACCTCCAGGAGCAGCCCCTTTTATCCCCGCCAGGGCCCTTATGTCACACACCCACAGTGACATCACAGTGACAGGGCCAGCACTGCCCATGGAGATGTGGCCATCAGCTCCCTGGGGCTGCTGCCAAGAGCTGCTTCGGGGTCCAGCTGCGGCTGCCAAGGGAACAGGGCATCACTCGCGGCACGGCACCCACTCGCAGGAGTGCTCCTCTAGTCGAGCGTGCACAGGATTCGCACTTCTTGGCATTTATTACATTCACCTGTTGCATGTTCATTTGTTGCTACTGCTTAGTTAATGCATTAAACAGAAATTATTTCCATAACCCCGCCCTTTGCTGGAAGTCCATCTTTGGTAGTCGAGAGTCTTCATCAGGGGTCTCTAGTGGTCCCCAGGGGTCTTCGCAGCCGCTGGTAATTTCCGCTTGGCTTTCATTGCTAATTTTGCTATGACACCATGTATGTCTCTGGGATATGCACCTTGATTCTCTGGCAAAGCATGAGCACATTCCCCAGCTAAATGACCGTAACCAATCCGTCTTTGATGGTATACATTACGGGTAGATTCTATAGTACAGTTCTCCCAAAAATCAGATAGCCATACGGTATATTGAGGAGTGGTTAAGATCATTTTCAACAAAGAACGCAAATCATGCAGAGTCAGTACTCAGGAGGAGCTTAATGCTTCTAAAAGCTTCACAATGAATGAGGAAGTAACCCCATTTTCTCTAACTAACGTCTGTGATTCCTTTACAACTTCCTAAGATAGCTGCTGAAAGCCTGCAGGTTGCTGTTCACAACAGACCACAGGGCATGCTGTGACCGCTTTCCATTCGCCTGCTTTTTAAGCCTCTTCTCTACTTTTATCCCACACGGTTGAACTAGTGTGCACTTTCAGTAGGAAAGTATCATCTGGGGGGAATAAATCAGGCTCTCGCTCCGGGTCCGTCAGGCCAGGACCAAGGGGGTTGTCGGGCGACTCCCGCAAACCACCATTCGTCGAAAGCGTTCGCTGCCGCGTACGAGCGGGGGCTTCGTTATCAGCCAGCCCTTTCTCCACTACCGCCTCCGTGGTTAGTGCATTTTCGCACGCTCTTTCTACAGGATCCCACTCCTTCCCTGGCAAGGGAGGAGCACAAGGGTCACAGTTAGTTGCCACCCGTGCAGCTACTTCCTTCTGAGCCGCTTTTGAACTAGTAACAATTTTCCCCCAAGTGGATAAATGTTTGCAAGCAGCATTATCTCCGGACTCTGCCTGTTCTTATAGTTCTCGTCCGACTTTATGCCATGCCTCCAAGGGAAATGTACCAGTTGTAGGGAAGTCCGGGACGTGATCAGCAATCCATTCTACTAGAGTCACTAATCGGACTCCAGATACGTCCCAATTTTGCCTTTGGAACAATCGCTGAAGGAGACCTAGGCTTTGCCTTTGCTCTAGGGATATCTTCCCTGCCGTGGTTCCCAGTCGCTCCCCTTTCCTCCGTACTGGGTGCGCTGCGACTCCTGTTTCCTGGTTCAATTGGGATTCACTACCGGAATGGCTGCTTTCTTTACAGCCACGCTGAAAGTCCCTGTTCGGGTGCCATTTGTAGCGAACGAGGCACAGACTCTCAGTGGGGCACAATAAGAGGCATTCATTACAAACTCAGGCTTGCATTTGCACTTCATTTGCTGATTTGCTTCTGTTGCTTTTTCCATGCGAGACACGGAACCTGACACACCAATATGATGTTCACAGAGTTCGCTTTATTGTCGGACCGGCCTAGCTTTATAGCAAAGCTGCTCTGTCCATGCACCTTACAACAACGTGATTGGTTGTAACCCGTGTGATACTATAACATGATAGCCTGCATGTACTGTCCACGTGCTCTGCACGCATGTGTCCGGCGATTGCTCACTCATTATTTCCTTCTAATGGTGTTCCTTTAGTTTCTTTTGTCTCTGGCTTCAGGGGTCAGGAGTCCCCACCCGGGAGCTGGAGGGGCTGGGCCTGGCTGTGCAGCCGTAGTCGTCCTCCTCGTCCCTGTAGGAGCACAGCAGCCTCCAGGCCTCCTCGCTGCACCGCTCCACGATGACCTGGATGAGGCCACGCACCAGCGGTGCTGCATTGTCCTGGAGCTGGGGCTGCATGCGCTGGACCAGGGCCTCCTCGTCCAGCCCCTGGCAGCATAGGGCGTACAGGATCATCCTCAGTGTTCCCACCGCCAGCCACCACTGCTCCTCATAGATGGCGTTCAGCTCCAGGCTCAGCCAGGGCAGCACGGGCTCCAGGAGCTGCTGGTGTCGCTGGAAAAGCCCTGCCCAGACCTGGGGCAGGAGCCCGTCCATGGCCGCCGTGTCCTCCGTCTCCACAGCCCCCTGCTCTTCTGGAAATGGCATCCCCATCACAAAGAACAGAGGGGACCCTGCAGGGCCAGAGCGGCTGCTGCTGACCGGGCGGCTGGGAGCTGCGCTGGCCTGGATGCTGGCCAGGCTTGGCAGTGCAGGGGACACGGTGACACACAGGTAGTCGTCTCCCCGCACAGAAAACTTGATCTCTTGCATCTGGCCTCTGCAGAGTGGGCAAGTAGATGTCCTTTGACATTCCAAGTTTGACTGTGTCAGAGTAAAGGGTGCTATAGTCATCTGCACGTTTAGAAGGACAGGCCTCTAGCCATACCCCATCCCATCCCATCCCCCATCCCTTCCCCCATCCCACTCAGTCCCAGCCCATCCCATTTCCTATTCCATCCCATTCAACGCAATCCCATCCCATCCCATATCGTATCCCGTCCCCTATCCCATGCCGTACCATCCCCCATCCCCTATCCCATCCCATCCCATCCCATGTCGTACCATCCCCCATCCCATCCCATCCCGAACAATACCATCCCCCATCCCATTCCATCAGATCCCAATGCATCCCATATCATGCACTATACTTTCCCATACACCATACCATCCCATACCATACACTATACCATACACCGTACAATACCATACAAAAAAATACCCCAAACAATACCATACCCCATACCCCATATCAGACACCATACCCCATACCAGACACCATACCTCATACCAGACCGTATGCTGTACCATAGCATACACCATATGATACCATATCATACGATACCACACCAGACACCATACCATACCATACCATACAATACTCCATGCCATACAATACCATATCGTATGATACCATACTATACATCATGCGATATGATACCATACCATAACATACCATACATATACCATAGCATACCGTACCATACTGTACTACAGGCCATCCCATCGCATCCCATTGCATCCCATATACCATACCGTACGCCGTATCATCCCATACCATACCACATACCAGTACACACAAAACCATACCCCATACCATGCCATACACCATACCATACACCATACCATACCATATCATACACCATACCATACTGTACACCATATCGTACCATGCCATACACCATACCATACGGTACCACAAATCATTCCATACCATATACCATACCGTACTGTACACCATACCATACAACATACCACTCCATACCATAGAATACAACGTACCATACCATACAGCATACCATACCATACCATGCCATACCTTGCCATACCTTGCATTACACCTCAACATACACCATACCGTACCATACAATACAACGTACTATACCACACCATAGAGTTTACCTAACCGTACTATACCATACCAGACACGATACACCATACACTGTACCGTAACATACCCCATACCATAACATACACCATACCATACCCCCTACCATACCAGAACCCATATCATATCCCATACCATACCATCTCCCACACCATACCATACCATACGAAACCATAACACACAACACACCATACCATATAATACCATAGCATACCCCACACCATACCCTACTATGCACCATACCATACACCATACCATACCCGATACTATACCATACCCCATACCATACCCCATACCATAGGTTACCACACACCATATGATACCATACCATACCATACACAATACCATACCATAACATACAACGTATCATGCCATGCCACAATATACCACATACTATACCATACCATCGCGTACTATACAGCATACCATACATCCCACCCTTCACCCACGTGCTTGACATGAAAACACATGGTGTTTCAAGTCATCCCATCCCATCCCATCCCATCCCATCCCATCCCATCCCATCCCATCCCATCCCATCCCATCCCAAGCAATCCCATCCCATCTCATCCCCCATCCCATCCTCCATCCCATCCCATCCTATGCAATCCCAGCGCATCTGATTTCATATCCCATCCCATCCCACATAATTCCAGCCCATCCCATGTCATATCCCATCCCATCCCATGTCATATCCCATCCCATCCCATGCTGTACCATCCCCCATCCCCTATCCCATCCCATTCCATGCCGTACCATCCCCCATCCCACCCCATCCCAAACAATACCAGCCCCCATCCCATTACATCAGATCCCAATGCATTCCATATCATGCACTATACCTTCCCATACACCATACCATCCCATATCACGCACTATATCATCCCATACACCATACCATCCCATATCACGCACTATACCATCCCATACACCATACCATCCCATATCACGCACTATATCATCCCATACACCATACCATCCCATATCACGCACTATACCATCCCATACACCATACCATCCCATATCATGTACTGTACCATCCCATACACCATACCATCCCATATCACGCACTATACCATCCCATAAACCATACCATCCCATATCATACACTGTACCATCCCATATCATGCAATATACCATCCCATACAATGCACTATACCATCCCATACCATGCACTATACCATCCCATACACCATATCATCCCATACCATGCACTATACCATACACCATACAATACAAAAAAATACCCCAAATGCTACCATACCAAAACGTACCCCAGTAGTACCATACCATACACTATACAATACCATACAAAAACATATCACAAAAAATACCATACCCCATTCCAGACACCAGACACCATACCCCATACCAGACCGTATGCTATACCATACCATACACCATACCGTACCATACCATACCATACCATACACCATATGACACCATATTATATGATACCAGACCAGACATCATACCATACCATACAATACTCCATACCATACCATACCATACCATACACCATACGATATGATACCATACCATACCATATATACACCGTAGCATACCATACCATACTGTACTACAGGCCATCCCATCGCATCCCATATACCATACCATATGCCGTATCATCCCATACCATACTGCATACCAGTACATGCAAAACCATACCCCATACCATGCCATACACCATACCATACACCATACCATACCGTATCAAACACCATACCATACTACACCATATCGTACCATACCATACACCTTACCATACGGTACCACAAATCATTCCATACCATATACCATACTGTACACCATACCACTCCATACCGCAGAATACGACGTACCATACCATACATCATACCATACCATACCATGCCATGCCTTGCCATACACCTTACCATACCACACACCATACCATACCATACAATACAACATACTATACCACACCATAGAGTTTACCATACCATACCAGACACGATACACCATAGACCATACCGTAACATACCCCATACCATAACATACACCATACCATACCCCATATCATACCCTATACCATACCATCCCCCACACCATACCATACCATACCATACCATACCATACCATACCATACCATACCATACCATACCATACCATACCATACCATACCACACAACATACCATACCATATGATGCCATACGATACCCTGCACCATACTGTACTATGCACCATACCATACCCGATACCATACCATACCATACCCCATACCATACCCCATATCATAGGTTACCACACACCATTCGATACCATACCATACCATACACAATACCATACCAGACACAATACCATACCATACACCATTAAGTAGAGAGCAAATCTAGCACATTTCCAACTCCTACCTCCTGAAGGAAACACAGGCTTGTACGGCAGATGCTTTCTAGGAGGTCTAATGGTTGTGAACGCACAGCAACATCCACAGGTCAGGTGCTGATGGACACAGACCAGAAGAGGCAGCGCAGAGACACAGGCAGAGCAAACCACAGATGAGCAGCAGAGATAAGACAGAGCACTTGCAGGGACATGTGGGTGATGGGGCTCCCTGCTCAGGCTCCTGGACCTACATTTTGACCCTTCATCTTTCTGTTTTTCCTTTGTCATTCATTGTTCTTCCTGGACTTAGTTTTTCTTCAGCTTTGGGAGGGAAGAGATTTCCTGGAGGATGAGCCAGGCAAAACTGCAAGAATAAGGGATACTTCTGCTCTAAAGTATACACACAAGTTGGACAACATAGTGGGCACTGGCACCTGCTAACACTAAACTGTAGCCACAAAAATTAGGTGTGCAATGTGTCTTCCACAGCTCAGCCTGTTCCTGGGTAATCTTTCCAATTCATTTACCAAATACCTTGTGCAGTCATTCAGTAAGGCTGGTGGTTGCAGGGAGAGAGGAGAAACAGCATTTCAGACCCCCCTTTGCAGGTTTTCACAATTGGTCTGTATTTGTGAGCTGGCAGGGCAAGGAGGACAATGCAGAAACCACGGCCAGTGCCTCAGATGGTCTCTGAAGCATCTCATGGCCAGAGAGGAACAGTGGTAGAGCGTGGCTTCCTTGATGCTTCACCTAATAACTTGAGAGAGGAACTTCCCAACAGCCAAGACGGTGCCTTGAACTTCACACTGTTACCTCAAGTCATTCCTAAAGGACCCCTCTAAAGCTGAATTTGAAGTCTCTTGTTTATGAAAATCTCATTGTCCCAACAGTGGCTGGGGACAATTACAGCCCCAAAGGACAGAATCCAGCACATGTCAGGTGTCTGCTAAGCTGGACAAAAATGCTGAGATATTTGCAGGAGGAGAAGCTCGCTGCAGACCTTTTCACTGCCACAATGCCAGGACTGCCACGGGAAGAAGGAGTCTCAAAAGGAGGGGACAGAGAGGAGACAACAATGTTTCTGGCCGGACCACCAGTTCTCCTCTAATCCACCTGCACAACACCTAAATATTATTGCTGTGCCAGTCTAGATGTGATATGTCTAGGTCTGACTAGGTTAACGTCCCATTTGACACATGCCTTTGTAGAGACCAAGGCAGACACAACCTAAGAGGGTTTCAGGTACATATTGATGGCACTCACTTCCATGCTAAGGATCTCCTCACTCTCCCACTATTTTTCCCTTTCCTTTTGAGATCCTACCTGCTTCTGTTTCCTTATTTATGTTTCTCTCAAGCAGCAGCTCTTTGGCTGCCACCTTGCAGAGTTTGTGATGGGCAAGCTACACACACTTAAAATAAAAGCTCACCTTCAGTTTTCAGTGATGCTGAAACAAGGGTTCAAAACCTGGGTGTTTGCCGCCTTTATTGGTGACATCAGTCCTACAGATACAACACAAAAACTGCCATTCCTCGGAGCAACTGCTGTGACACAGACCTTAATCACCCACCAAAGCTCCCTTCCCCCTTTGTGCTTTGTGCTCGGAGTCCAGAAAGCAGGTAGCAGCACAGCTCAAAGCACACAGTCATTTTCAGCCCTGAATGTACTCTAATTTACAATACTGTTTACTAATTTGATCTTTAAAAGCCCAGTAGCCCAGTCCCACTAGGGTAGTGCAAAGGATAAAACACCACGGGACACAGACACTTTAATAAACTTGAAGTCCCCATCACCTGGGCTCCAATGCTGGCAGCCTCTAAAAAACTGGTTTAAAAGTAGGTAAAATATCTTTTACATTTTTCTCTTTCCCAGTTCACCTCTTCCAAGAGCCTGCTTCAAAGCGTCTCTCAGTGGTTTTTCAGGGTCACAGTTTGGCTAATAAGCAGCCATCTCTGGAAAGAAAACTTGGCTGAAATGAGCACATCAGCCTTCATGTCACAGTATCTAATCTCAGTTCAAATGAAAAACAAATATGTAAAGACTGGAACAATGTTTGCCCGTTAAAAGAATCTAAATGATCACAACATAGGAAAGGAATAGGAAAGAGTGCAGGTATTTGCACAATAAAGTTGAACACAGGCTTGGAGGCAGCTTTTTTATGCTGTCTCCCATCCAGACACAGCTGGACCTGGAGAGGAAATTTCAAAATATTCTGCACTACTCAACAAGAGCTCCCGAAAGAAAGGACAAGAGCTTGTGCAAAGGCTGTTCCTAATCATTTACAGCCTGATGACAAACTCCTTGCAGTTGGTAGAGAGTCCCATTGATGGATTTAGGCTTTCATATGGATGCAAACCAAAATTTTCAAACGGGGCTGCTTTTAAGAAGGGGGAGAAAAACAACTTGTCCTTTATTTAGGCAGCTAAGGATGGGTTTGGGTCCTGGGCATGAAGAGATGTATTTGACAAATACAACCCGTGCCAGATTTTTGCCAGTGACCAGTAGCTCAAGCAACCTCTTATGCTGACCAACCCCTTGATCATTGCAGGTGAAGCTGACAGAGACTGTCAAACCCCTAATCCGTTCAATGTATCTTGTCTTCTTAATTTACTGAACAGAGTTCACTTAAAGCAGCCATAAAATACCAATTATTTCAATTGATCCATAATAGGAGTGAGATCAATGAAACACCTCTCTTCAAATGCCCTGGAGGTACCCTTGATAAGATACCTGCCAGTACGCAGTCATCGGTATTTTGTTGTCCCCCTAGCTCCAAGAGAAGTACAATGTGATCATCGGAAGGGAAATGAAGCACTAAAGGGAAACCAAAAACTAACAAGGCAAATAAGGAAGCCAGCAGTAAAAATTTAATAGGTACACTAATTATCCATTAGGACCAAACAACTCCTCTAGCAATAAACAGGGGGCACCGTCGGGCACGGACACGCGTGGGGATGCTTCCCAAGCGCAGTCATGGCCACGCTGTCTCGCGCGGAGGACACGGACACACACGTGCAAACGGTGGTGGAGATCAAAACGTCTTTATTGGGGGAGCGCTCAAAAGGGCAGCGGCCCCTTGCTGACCACAGGGAGGATCCTTCCCAAGGCATAGGCCACGTTGCTGTAGGTCTCCTCACCCAGCGTGTACAACAGGATGTAGTGGAATAGCTTGAGACCAGTCCAGGAGGCGAAGAGCACCGCAGAAGCAAGAACGAAGATGAGGGCAAACTTGGGGCTGGCAAAGAGCATGCAGAGTGTCCTGCGGGGCAGAAGAGGCATGTGAGACAGGGCAGGGTGGAGGCTTCGCAAGCCCCTCTTGAGATGGGGTTGAGACCCTTCCAGGAGCCCCACAGGCCTCCTCCCCAGCTGTTTCTCATTGCTCCCTCGGGCAGGCTGGGACATGAGACTCTGCAAGCCTGGGAAAACACCCCAACCCAGGGAAAACTGACGCCGAGCACTTTTCAGCTGCAAAGCCCACAGCCAGCCAGCCAGCAGCTTGCCAGCAGCCTGGCTTGTGAGCCCCACTGGTTGCAGCAGGCATCCAGCCCATCGCAGTGGCTGCCCAGGAGCGGGTCCCGGGGCGCAGGGGACGCAGTGGGGACACTCACTGCAGCCAGTACATGAAGCCGCATCTCCTCGCCAGCGAGTCCTTCTCCTGCAGGTCAAGAGGACAAGGACGCTTGTCAAGCACTGGTGCATGGTGGGGACAGCTGGAGTTGCACGGTGCCCCTGGCCCCCGCCTTGCGCAGGAGCGGAGCCCGTGTGTGGCTGGGACCTCCGCGGACCCTCTCCCCAGGGACACCCACGCTGGCAGGGGGACAGGGGCTGGCACAGGCTCTCCCGCTTACCAGCTGTTCTTCCACCAGCTCCGGACGTGCCGTCTGCGGTACCTCAGACTCCTTCTGCAGCTGGCTGCGGGCAACAGGGCTTGGTTGGACGACTTACAGAGCTCCATGGCCATACAAGGGGTCCCCTTCCAAACACACACCACCCCGGGCAGGGAACGGGCTCCCCTGTCGCACCGCCTGCTGCACCTTCCCCCCACTGCGGTGCCTGCACCAGCATTGGCAGCCCCACCGTGCGGTGCTGCAGAGGCACCCTGGAGACGCGTGTGGGGCCAGGGGCCCAACTCACCAGGCCTCTAAATCGTCTATCTTCTCTCGAAGATTGCTTATTTCCCGGGACAGTGCCTGGGAGAAGGAAGGGTTGCGAGTGGCTGAGCCCGCTGCGGCCCTCCGCCAATCCCCCACCCCAGGGCCTGCGGGCACCCACCCCTTTTCCCCCAGCCCTTTCGGCATTACCTCGGTCTCCCGCCGCAGAGAGGCCCCGGCCTCGGCATAGAGCTTTTCCCTCTGCTAAACAACGGGTGCATCGTGAGGGTGTCTGAGCTGGCACCTGGACACCCCTGGGCCTTTCCAGCCCCAGGGCCGTGCCCACTCAGGCCTCCTTCTCCCTCCTACCTGCCACATCTCTTCTTTCTTTCTTGCAGCCTCCTGCATAGCCTGGACCTGCTCCTGGGGGAGAGGAGGGGTGAGGAGCAGCCATCAGGGCAGCAGGACACTGCCACCAGTGCGCTCCCCTCGCCATTAGCGCCTCCCAGCTCCCTCTGGGCACCTCCTTTGCCCTCACGTCCCCTCTCCTTCCCAGCCCTGCAGGCGCTGTGGGCAGACACAGGGACCCCCACGCCCCACGCGGGACGCAGTCCACGTCTGGACACGGTCCTGAGCAACTGGCTCTAGGTGAGCCTGCTTGAGCAGGGCCACAAGGTGAGACAACATGATCTCCAGAGGTCCCTTCCAAGCTCAACCGGTCTGTCATTCTGGGAACTCACCTTACACTGGCCCAGCAGACCCTCCAGCTGCCGGAACTCCCGGCGGCAGCTCTCAAAACATTCCGCCGCGACAGAGGTCTGGGAAGAGGAGCCGCACAGAGGCCCTGAGCCCCTGGCACAGCCCCAGCCACCGCAGCTTGGGGACGTGGGCAGGGGAGGGGACACTGACCTCCGCGCTCAGCTGGGTGATGCTGTCGTTCAGCTGCTCCTGCTTCTTTGCCTGTGTGGGGAAAGGAGGGCTCAGGGGCTCAAGTCTCACAGCCCCAGCCCCCGGGGACAAGAGGGCAACTCCACACCTACCAGACGCCGCAGCATCCCCCTTTGCTTTTGAGACTCAGCAGAACGCTGAGCCAGGCACTCCCGGAGCATGCGCATGTCTTCATCCAGCACGTCCACCTCTTCCTCCAGCATGTCCCTCTCCATGCCTGCACTCTTGGGTTGGGACTCTGCAAGGCGTGAACGGCACGGCCGTGGGCACTGTCGGGCACGGACACGTGCAGAGACGCTTCCCAAGTGCAGGCGCAGCCGAACTCGGAGCGCAGAGGACACAGACACACGCGTGCACACTGAGGGATGCCCAGAGCCTTCCACTGCACAGTGGACACAGGACAGGTGCTTGGCAACTACTCTCCAGGCTCCTGCCCAGCAGCACCGAAGTTCTCCTCCGGATGCTTGCCCACCTCCAGGAGCAGCCCCTTTTATCCCCGCCAGGGCCCTTATGTCACACACCCACAGTGACATCACAGTGACAGGGCCAGCACTGCCCATGGAGATGTGCCCATCAGCTCCCTGGGGCTGCTGCCAAGAGCTGCTTCGGGGTCCAGCTGCGGCTGCCAAGGGAACAGGGCATCACTCGCGGCACGGCACCCACTCGCAGGAGTGCTCCTCTAGTCAAGCGTGCACGGGATTCACACTTCTTGGCATTTATTACATTCACCTGTTGCATGTTCATTTGTTGCTACTGCTTAGTTAATGCATTAAACAGAAATTATTTCCATAACCCCGCCCTTTGCCGGAAGTCCATCTTTGGTAGTCGAGAGTCTTCATCAGGGGTCTCTAGTGGTCCCCAGGGGTCTTCGCAGCCGCTGGTAATTTCCGCTTGGCTTTCATTGCTAATTTGGCTATGACACCATATATGTCTCTGGGATATGCACCTTGATTCTCTGGCAAAGCATGAGCACATTCCCCAGCTAAATGACTGTAACCAATCCCTCTTTGATGGTATACATTACGGGTACATTCTGTGGTACAGTTCTCCCAAAAATCAGATAGCCATATGGTATATTGAGGAGTGGTTAAGATCATTTTCAACAAAAAATGCAAATCATGCAGAGTCAGTACTCAGGAGGAGCTTAATGCTTCTAAAAGCTTCACAATGAATGAGGAAGTAACCCCATTTTCTCTAACTAACGTCTGTGATTCCTCTACAACTTCCTAAGATAGCTGCTGAAAGCCTGCAGGTTGCTGTTCACAACAGACCACAGGGCATGCTGTGACCGCTTTCCATTCGCCTGCTTTTTAAGCCTCTTCTCTACTTTTATCCCACACGGTTAAACTAGTGTGCACTTTCAGTAGGAAAGTATCATCTGGGGGGAATAAATCAGGCTCTCGCTCCGGTCCGTCAGGCCAGGACCAAGGGGGTTGTCGGGCGACTCCCGCAAACCACCATTCGTCGAAAGCGTTCGCTGCCGTGTACGAGCGGGGGCTTCGTTATCAGCCAGCCCTTTCTCCACTACCGCCTCCGTGGTTAGTGCATTTTCGCACGCTCTTTCTACAGGATCCCACTCCTTCCCTGGCAAGGGAGGAGCACAAGGGTCACAGTTAGTTGCCACCCGCGCAGCTACTTCCTTCTGAGCCGCTTTTGAACTAGTAACAATTTTCCCCCAAGTGGATAAATGTTTGCAAGCAGCATTATCTCCGGACTCTGCCTGTTCTTATAGTTCTTGTCCGACTTTATGCCATGCCTCCAAGGGAAATGTACCAGTTGTAGGAACGTCTGGAACGTGATCAGCAATACATTTTACTAGAGTCACTAATCGGACTCCAGATACGTCCCAATTTTGCCTTTGGAACAATCGCTGAAGGAGACCTAGGCTTTGCCTTTGCTCTAGGGATATCTTCCCTGCCGTGGTTCCCAGTCGCTCCCCTTTCCTCCGTGCTGGGTGCGCTGCAATTCCTGTTTCCTGGTTCAATTGGGCTTCACTACCGGAATGGCTGCTTTCTTTACAGCCACGCTGAAAGTCCCTGTTCGGGTGCCATTTGTAGCGAACGAGGCACAGACTCTCAGTGGGGCGCAATAAGAGGCATTCATAACAAACTCAGGCTTGCATTTGCACTTCATTTGCTGATTTGCTTCTGTTGCTTTTTCCATGCGAGCCACGGAAGCTGACACACCAATATGATGTTCACAGAGTTCGCTTTATTGTCGGACCGGTCTATCTTTATAGCAAAGCTGCTCTGTCAACGTGCCTTAGAACAACGTGATTGGTTGTAACTCGTGTTATACAATAACATGATAGGCTGCATGTACTGTCCACGCGCTCTGCACGCATGTGTCCGGCGATTGCTCACTCATTATTTCCTTCTAATGGTGCTCCTTTAGTTTCTTTTGTCTCTGGCTTCACCTCTCAGCCAGGCTGGAGACAGCCCCAACCCCCGGGGCGGGGAGGGCTCTGCCACTACATCTCCCCCTCCTTTATTTAATATAATATTAACAATACGCTGTATCATGCTTTAAAGACAGCGTGAAATACAGGTTAAGAACATTAAGGCTAATACAATTACAATTAACAAGAACAGACCTGTTTTCAATGTTCCTTTTAACCAAACAAGGCATTCACCCCAAAAAACCCAATATCTTCTGTTATATTCTTGTTCTGCAAATCTTGTATCTTTTTATCTTTTAAGTTCAAACAACATATACAATCAAACTCTTCTTAACAGTGAACATGTCCAATAACAAAATATTAATTGCTGCTCTGTTTTACAAAGTGGTATTCTCAATATTGGCTACATCCGTTGCTAAAAGCGTTAACACCTCTGAGGTTAAGGGTTGTCATCACTGCAATCGGTTTCTTCTCTGTTAGCTAGCCAAGGTCTCACCCACTTTGCTGGGATCCACGAATTTTTGTGGTTACCTGTAGAAACACAAGCATATCCCCTTCCCCAGGTTATTAGTGACACAGGACCTTCCCATTATCGTGTTGTCGGATTAAACACACTAACCTTAGGCACACTGTCAGAAAAAGCTTTGACATTTTTGATATGGTGCATAACAACCGGTTCCATTTCAGTTTCACTTTTAGGATTAAGCCAGTTCAGCACATACAATGCCTTCATCAATACCTCTTCTGGGCTCACACCAATTCCCCCTTGTTTTTTCAAAACAGACAAAAGATTTTTCAACGTGCGGTGTGCACGCTCAATAATTGCCTGGCCAGGAGAATTATAAGGGACTCCAAAGAGGTGTTGTACCTTCCACTGGACGAGGAAGGTTGCAAGTCCATCAGAGCGCTATGCAGGACCATTATCTGTTTTGATTTGTGTAGGGACACCCATGACAGCAAAAGCCTGTAATAAATGACGTTTTACTGCCTTTGCATTTGCTGAGGTCAAAGCTGTAGCCCACAGCAGTCCTGAACAGGTATCTATGGAGACATGAATGTACTTTTGTCAGCCAAATGGTGCAAATTCAGCAATATCCGTTTGCCATAACTGACCTGGCTGCAAGGCCCCGAGGATTTACTCCCTTTTGTTGGAGCGGTACTATGCGGGCACAATCAGGACAAGCTGCAATAATGGCTCGAGCTTGTTCCTTGGTAAGTGTAAACTGCTTTCGGAGCGCTGCTGAGGATTGATGAAAGAATTCGTGAGCTTGTCTGGCTTGTTCAAAAGGGGATATATCTGTTACTGCCACAAGTTTGTCTGTAATGCTGTTTCCTTCTACTAGACCACCTGGTATGTTAGTATGGCTTTTTACATGCATGATAAATGCTGGTGCTGTCCTGTAATCTAATACGTTCCACAAATCTAACAATGCTTCAAACAACAAGGAATTGGAAACTCACTGCAAAAGCACTCTATGTATTCTTTGTACAATTCCCACAACATAAAGAGAATCTGTTACCAGATTAACTGCACAGTTATGCCATTTTTGTAATGCTGCTAAGCATATTGAGGGCAGTTTCTTTTAAGATGTTCTGTCTGTCCGCAAGTAAAACATGCTAGGCCACAAGAAGAAGGGCTTTGGCCTTTCATTGCAGGCTTAAGTGCTGCCGCCAAGGCCGCAGCGTGGGCTTGAGCAGGTATTTTTGCTTTTTCTACCTCCTGTTGCATAATCGGTACCTGTGTGCAAGCTTCCACCATCTCTGCCAAAGAAGCACTTTTTCCCAAACCGGCTAATATCTGTTGGCATTGGGTGTTTGCATTCATCATAGCCAAATCTTTCCCCACAGCAGCTTTTGCCTCTGGAGTCAAGTTAGGAGAGGCATCTGTCGCTTCTTTCAAACGATCCACAAACTTCCTATATGGTTCCCCAGGATCCCACTCTATTGTAGAATAGGGTGGCACAGGGTTACCTAGATTTGGCATTTTTTTCAGTGCCGCCAGAGCAAGCCCTTGTGTTTGCTGCAAAATCCTTGGATGAAGTGCTGCCTGAGTGGAACCATCCGCATATTGCCCACGACCCAGTAACTGGTCCATGCTAGCTAACCGCAACGGATCATCAGCTGGTAAACGAACATTTTCTAATACTGCCAATTCCACCTTCCCCTGCTACTTGTCCAAGAACAGCAAATACCCCCTTGGAGGAAGCACTAACTCCATCAGTGCCCTAATATCTGTTGGAGTTAGTACTTGCCCCTTAAAAAATGAACTGATCAGCTGCATCGCGTGCTTATTATCCATACCATATTGCATAACTGCACTTTGCAATTGCTTAACCGTTTTCCAATCAAAGGGCGACCACTGCCTTTCTCCTCTATTATCTATGTGCACTGGCATTGCTGTAATACTACCAGGTAACATGATCCCTTCAATGGTTGCATCTCTGATTACCCCTTGCCAACGTTGCCCTGCATTATAAGAATGATCTCGAGGAATATCTCTACCCTGATGCACAGGGGCAGCACCCAAATTACCATTACCATCACTGCTATACAATTCCCTTGTGTTTCCCTGTGGATCAGTAAGTCGACGCATATTTGCAAACCGATCTGCTAACCCAGTCTCCAGCCCTTTTCCATATCGCGCTCTCAAATATTCATCTGCTTCTCTTACAGACCACATCCCATCTTCAACACATTGTCTAGCCCATTTTTGTATTTGCTCCCTTTTAATACGGAGCCCCTCGGGAGTGAGGTCTAATTCCGCCCCCTCCCTTTCCTGTTTTTCCCGTTTTTCACATTCCCTGCCAATTGCCTCCAGCCCGTCCTTAATTGCATCTGACGCCTTTTTCTACGCTGTTAACCGCGAAGTTTTACTGTTACCACCATCTAGTCGTTTCATAGCTTCTAGAACGTCTTGCATCTGGCTCTCCTGCCGTCTCAGTAAGTCCTTCAGGCTCTGCACGTGGCTCTCCCCCTGGAAGTCAGGGCGATCCTGCGGTGCTCCGTCCCGGTGTTCCATCGGGTCCTCCGGCAAAGGCACGTCGGCTGGATTAACTTGTCCTGGCTTGCTGAAACTTGCTGGTTGCTGCCATTCGTCGTCGGAGCCAGGCAATGGCTCAACGGGTGCAGAGGGAATAATTTGCTCTCCGCCCCAGAACTCCAGATCTGATACGGGACATACCAGCGGTGTTGATTTTTCGGAGTTCTCGGAGGGTGGGCAGCTCGCGGCGGGCGGCCCCGAGGGGACGGCACCCAGCTCCGGCTCCTCTGAGACTTCCTGCACCAGCTGCCTGACCTCCCGCCAGGGTCTGGCGAGGTCGCAAACCTCGCGGCTCCCCCGCGTGACTGCTTCCCATAGTTCGGTCCTTATGTCCTCCCACGTACCGGGAGAAAGAATTCGTCCGTCGAACGGACACAGCCCTTCCGCTGGGCGGATCGGAGCAGACGCTTTAACGCGTCTTTTTCAGAATACCTTCCTGTTCGTGCGGCCAGCTGCAGAATACTTTTCATTATTATTTTTTCTTCCACGATGCCGTGTTTCCCATGCCACTTTCCGCTACTCTTCGAGCGCTGGGCTGGTGTCGCCCACCAGCAGGTGGCGTCCTCGCGTCTGCACCTCCGGCGATCTTGCTTCGATACGGAGTGTCACGTCGGGGTCACAAAAATGCTGCTATTTCCACGCGAGCCACGGAACCTGGCACACCAATATGGTGTTCACAGAGTTCGCTTTATTGTCGGACCGGTCTAGCTTTATAGCAAAGCTGCCCTGTCCATACGCCTTACAACAACGTGATTGGTTGTAACTCGTGTTATACAATAACATGATAGGCTGCATGTACTGTCCACGCGCTCTGCACGCATGTGTCCGGCGATTGCTCACTCATTATTACCTTCTAATGGTGCTCCTTTAGTTTCTTTTGTCTCTGGCTTCACCTTTCAGCCAGGCTGGCGACAGCCCCAACCCCCGGGGCAGGGGGGCTCTGGCACTACATGCTTAGTTAGCCATTACATAAGCAATGCATTTTGTGTTCCCACTGAAGTTACTGCCATAGACACTTTTTTGTCTATCACACGCTCGTCTTCTATCCTTGGTGTTGTCACGTAGCATGCAGTACCACTGCTTATTCTCAAGCTGATCAAGTTCTGCAGTTCACAAGCCTGATCTCAGCATACGGCCAGAGTACCTGTTCATCCATCTGGCTGGAGTCCAGTTGGGAAAGTATGCTTTAAAAAAAGAGTCCTGGGGTCCTGGGTTCCTCCTCCTTGGGGGGCGCCGGGGACCCACGGGCGAGCGGTCCCTGCCTTGGCCGGCAGCGGAGGGGCTGCGGCTGCAGCCCTGGGCAGAGGGACCTGCCCCCGCCGCCTGCCCTGGCTCCTCCTGGAGCTGCTCCTGCTGCACAGGGCCGGGCACAGATGGAAGGGAGCTGGTGGCCCTGGGCAGGGCGGCCTCCGACGTGCTGGCTTCATCCTCCACGTCGGAGCCTGCAGGGCTGGTGGGCACCAGCCTGGGGTCAGGAGTCCCCACCCGGGAGCTGGGGGGGCTGGGGCTGGCTGCACAGCTGGAGTCGTCCTCCTCATCCCTGTAGGAGCACAGCAGCCTCCAGGCCTCCTCACTGCACCGCTCCACGATGACCTGGATGAGGCCACGCACCAGCGGTGCTGCGTTGTCCTGGAGCTGGGGCTCCATGTGCTGGACCAGGGCCTCCATGCGCTGGACCAGGGCCTCCTCGTCCAGCCCCTGGCAGCACAGGACGTACAGGATCATCCTCTGTGTTCCCAATGCCAGTCAGCACTGCTCCTCATAGATGGCATCCAGCTCCAGGCTCAGCCAGGGCAGCACAGGCTCCAGGAGCTGCTGGTGTCGCTGGAAAAGCCCTGCCCAGACCTGGGGCAGGAGCCCGTCCACGGCCGCCATGCCCTTCGTCTCCACAGCCCCCTGCTCTTCTGCAAATGGCATCCCCGTCACAAAGAACACAGGGGACCCTGCGGGGCCAGAGCGGCTGCTGCTGACCGGGCGGCTGGGAGCTGCGCTGGCCTGGATGCTGGCCAGGCTTGGCCGTGCAGGGGACACGGTGACACACAGGTAGTCGTCTCCCCGCACAGAAAACTTGATCTCTTGCATCTGACCCCTGCAGAGTGGGCAAGTAGATGTCCTTTGACATTCCAAGTTTGACTGTGTCAGAGTAAAGGGTGCTATAGTCATCTGCACGTTTAGAAGGACAGGCCTCTAGCCATCCCCCATCCCATCCCATCCCCCATCCCATCCCCCATCCCACGCAATCCCAGCCCATCCCATTTCCTATCCCATCCCATTCCACACAATCCCAGCCCATCCCATGTCGTATCCCATCCCATCCCATGCCGTACCATCCCCCATCCCCTATCCCATCCCATCCCATCCCATGTCATACCATCCCCTATCCCATCCCATGCCAAACAATACCATCCCTCATCCCATTCCATCAGATCCCAATGCATCCCATATCATGCACTATACCTTCCCATACACCATACCATCCCATACCATGCACTATACCATACACCGTACAATACCATACAAAAACATACCCCAAACAATACCATACCCCATACCCCATATCAGACACCATACCCCATACCAGACACCACACCTCATACCAGACCGTATGCTGTACCATACCATACACCATATGATACCATATCATACGATACCACAGCAGACACCATACCATAGCATACCATACAATACTCCATACCATACAATACCATATCGTACGATACCATACCATACACCATGCGATATGATACCATACCATACTATACCATACCATACCATACCGTACATACACCATAGCATACCGTACCATACTGTACTACAGGCCATCCCATCGCATCCCATTGCATCCCATATACCATACCATACGCCATATCATCCCATACCATACCGCATACCAGTACACACAAAACCATACCCATACCATGCCATACACCATACCATACACCATACCATGCCATATGATACACCATACCATACTTTACACCATATCGTACCATGCCATACACCATACCATACAGTACCACAAATCATTCAATACCATATACCATACCGTACTGTACACCATACCATACAACATACCACTCCATACCATAGAATACAACGTACCGTACCATACAGCATACCATACCATACCATGCCATACCTTGCCATACCTTGCGTTACACCTTACCATACACCATACCATACCATACAATACAACATACTATACCACACCATAGAGTTTACCATACCGTACCATACCATACCAGACACGATTCACCATACACCATACCGTAACATACCCCATACCATAACATACACCATACCATACCCCCTACCATACCAGAACCCATATCATATCCCATACCATACCATCCCCCACACCATACCATACCATACGATACCATAACACACAACATACCATACCATATAATACCATAGCATACCCCGCACCATACCCTACTATGCACCATACCATACACCATACCATAACCGATACCGTACCATACCCCATACCATACTCCATACCATAGATTACCACACACCATATGATACCATACCGTACCATACACAATACCATACCATAACATACAACGTATCATGCCATGCCATAAAATACCACAAACTATACCATACCATTGCGTACTATACAGCATACCATACATCCCACCCTTCACCCACGTGCTTGACATGAAAACACACGGTGTTTCATCCCATCCCATCCCACCCCATCCCATCCCATCCCATCCCATCCTCCATCCCATCCCATGCAATCCCAACGCATCTGATTTCATATCCCATCCCAACCCACGCAATCCCAGCCCATCCCATGTCATATCCCATCCCATCCCATGCCGTACCATCCCCCATCCCCTATTCCATCCCATGCTGTACCATCCCCCATCCCACCCCATCCCAAACAATACCAGCCCCTATCCCATTGCATCAGATCCCAATGCATCCCATATCATGCACTATACCTTCCCATACACCATACAATCCCATATCATGCACTATAGCATCCCATACACCATACCATCCCATATCATGCACTATACCATCCCATACACCATACCATCCCATATCACGCACTATACCATCCCATACACCATACCATCCCATATAATGCACTGTACCATCCCATATCATGCACTATACCATCCCATACACCATCCCATCCCATACCATGCACTATACCATCCCATACACCATATCATCCCATACCATGCACTATACCATACACCATACAATACAAAAATATACCCCAAATACTACCATACCAAAAGATACCCCAAGTAGTACCATACCATACACCATACAATACCATACCAAAAGATACCCCAAGTAGTACCATACCATACACCATACAATACCATACAAAAACATATCACAAACAATACCATACCCCATACCAGACACCATACCCCATACCAGACCATATGCTATACCATACACCATACCGTACCGTACCATACCATACACCATATGATACCATATCATACGATACCAGACCAGACATCATACCATACTATACAATACTCTATACCACACAATACCATACCATACAACATACGATATAATACCATACCATACCATACATACACCGTAGCATACCGTACCATACTGTACTACAGACCATCCCATCGCATCCCATATACCATACCATAGGCCGTATCATCCCATACCATACCGCATACCAGTACATGCAAAACCATACCCCATACCATGCCATACACCATACCATACACCATACCATACCGTATCAAACACCATACCATACTACACCATATCGTACCATACCATACACCGTACCATACAGTACCGCAAATCATTCCATACCATATAACATACCATACCGTACACCATACCACTCCATACCGCAGAATACAACGTACCATACCATACATCATACCATACGATACCATGCCATGCCTTGCCATACACTTTACCATACCATACGCCATACCATACCATACAATACAACATACTATGCCACATCATAGAGTTTACCATACCATACCAGACACGATACACCATAGACCATACCGTAACATACCCCATACCATAACATACACCATACCATACCCCATATCATACCCTATACCATACCATCCCCCACACCATACCATACCATACCATACCATACCATACCATACCATACCATACCATACCATACCATACAATGTACCATGCCATGCCATAACATACCACATACGATACCATACCATTGCGTACTATACAGCATACCATACATCCCACCCTTCACCCATGTGATTGACATGAAAACACGTGATGGAAGAGTCATTAAAGCTGAATGAACTGACCCAGAGGTCAATAGACAAGCTTTAAGACATTAATGATAAGAAGTGGAAACATCCAGCATAAACAAGAATATCACTGCACAGCAAGAACCCCAAGCTACATGCGAGCTCCCTAGCACACAGAGAAACACAGCAACCGGTCTTCCAAACATTTGCTGTTTATTTCTATATATCTCTTGTTCAGGTACAACACATCTATGACACAGGGACTGACTGACACACACATTTACTCTTTGGCTTGTTTCTGCTCACAAGGATTTTGATTACAGACGTACAACTGCTGTATTCCAGTCAAGCCCTCTGACTAACTCCTGTTAGTATTAATCAGACCTGCACATCATTAAGGAGAAAGCAAATCTAGCACATTTCCAACTCTTACCTCCTGAAGGAAACACAGGCTTGTACGGCAGATGCTTTCTAGGAGGTCTAATGGTTGTGAACGCACAGCAACATGCACAGGTCAGGCGCTGGATGGACACAGACCAGAAGAGGCAGCGCAGAGACACAGGCAGAGCAAACCACAGATGAGCAGCAGAGATAAGACAGAGCACTTGCAGGGACGTGTGGGTGATGGGGCTCCCTACTCAGGCTCCTGGACCTACATTTTGACCCTT
Organism: Patagioenas fasciata; assembly: GCF_037038585.1. Classification (NCBI taxonomy): domain Eukaryota; kingdom Metazoa; phylum Chordata; class Aves; order Columbiformes; family Columbidae; genus Patagioenas; species Patagioenas fasciata. Next base: position 74,244,636 of record NC_092560.1, on the reverse strand, counting down.
CATCTTTCTCTTTTTCCTTTGTCATTCATGGCTCTTCCTGGACTTAGTTTTCCTTCAGCTTTGGGAGGGAAGAGATTTCCTGGAGGATGAGCCAGGCAAAACTGCAAGAATAAGGGATACTTCTGCTCTAAAGTATACACACAAGTTGGACAACATAGTGGGCACTGGCACCTGCTAACATTAAACTGTAGGCACAAAAATTAGGTGTGCATGGTGTCTTCCACAGCTCAGCCTGTTCCTGGGTAATCTTTCCAATTCATTTACCAAATACCTTGTGCAGTCATTCAGTAAGGCTGGTGGTTGCAGGGAGAGAGGAGAAACAGCATTTCAGACCCCCCTTTGCAGGTTTTCACAATTGGCCTGTATTTGTGAGCTGGCAGGGCAAGGAGGACAATGCAGAAACCACGGCCAGTGCCTCAGATGGTCTCTGAAGCATCTCATGGCCAGAGAGGAACAGTGGTAGAGCGTGGCTACCTTGATGCTTCACCTAATAACTTGAGAGAGGAACTTCCCAACAGCCAAGACGGTGCCTTGAACTTCACACTGTTACCTCAAGTCATTCCTAAAGGACCCCTCTAAAGCTGAATTTGAAGTCTCTTGTTTATGAAACTCTCGTTGTTCCAACAGTGGCTGGGGACAATGACAGCCCCAAAGGACAGAATCCAGCACATGTCAGGTGTCTGCTAAGCTGGACAAAAATGCTGAGATATTTGCAGGAGGAGAAGCTCGCTGCAGACCTTTTCACTGCCACAATGCCAGGACTGCCACGGGAAGAAGGAGTCTCAAAAGGAGGGGACAGAGAGGAGACAACAATGCTTCCGGCCGGATCACCAGTTCTTCTCTAATCCACCTGCACAACACCTAAATATTATTGCTGTGCCAGTCTAGATGTGATATGTCTAGGTCTGACTAGGTTAACGTCCCATTTGACACATGCCTTTGTAGAGACCAAGGCAGACACAACCTAAGAGGGTTTCAGCTACATATTGATGGCACTCACTTCCATGCTATGGATCTCCTCACTTTCCCACTATTTTTCCCTTTACTTTTGAGATCCTACCTGCTTCTGTTTCCTTATTTATGTTTCTCTCAAGCAGCAGCTCTTTGGCTGCCACCTTGCAGAGAGTGTGATGGGCTGTTTGCCCTTCAGAGCCCAGCCCAGCATCATCTGCCACCTCTCTACAATCTTGTTTTCTCTCTGATATCTCACAAGGTGAATGACTGTCATTTCCTTCCTCCTCTTCTTTCTTCCCCTCCCTCCAAACGCATATTTTTGTATTGAGTTTTATTGCTTTCGTGGGCTCTGCCCACCAGCACCACGTGTACTGTTACACTAAGGTAACCCTTCAGCGCTGTATTCTGTGGGAAAAGCAAAGAGAGCCCTTAGCTCTCCCCCTGCTTCCTAGCTCATCCCAAACACCGCTGAAGAGATCGAGATCCACATTATTATCTCCTTTTCCTTGCGGTAAGAGCACCACCTTTTGGCTCCCGGCATGATGCTGGGATTTCACATCAGCAGTTCAGCAACGTCTCTGCAGAGAGCTGACATTTCCCAAAATAAGCCGTAGCTGTGCTCATTTCATCTGCTATACTGTTGCCTGGAGAGAAGAGGCTTCCACAAGCCCCTAAAGTGACAGGTCATCCTCTCAACCAACAACACATCACCCGAGTGCTTCTTCTCCTAACTCAATAGCTTTTCAGATAAGATCACTGGTTAGCAATTAATTACAGCTCCACTTAGCTTTGTGCTCTGAGTCCAGAAAGCAGGTAGCAGCACAGCTCAAAGCTCACAGTCATTTTCAGCCCTGAATGTACATAAACATACCAATCCTATGCCCCTTCTCTGATTGGCCAACAAGCATGAAGTAATCAAATGCAAAGGAATGATGCCCACAAACCCAGCTGCTTAAAGGAACGTCTGCACTCAAAACAGTCATTTTTCTGGAACTTGTGGTGCATCTAGCAGAAAAACAAGAACTGGGGCAATCTTTGAGGCGAGGCAGTAAGAATCTGACATAGAAGCAGAGAAGTGGCAACCTACACACACTTAAAATAAAAGCTCACCTTCAGTTTTCAGTGATGCTGAAACAAGGGTTCAAAACCTGGGTGTTTGCCCCCTTTATTGGTGACATCAGTCCTACAGATACAACACAAAAACTGCCATTCCTCGGAGCAACTGCTGTGACACAGACCTTAATCACCCACCAAAGCTCCCTTCCCCCGCTCCAGCTGTGATAAATCAATCTCACTTTATTGATGTGATTCCCACCAGCTGGGCTCTGATCCTTCTGCCTGCCTCAGGAGTTAGTGGCACCAGCAGAGGTGAGACTCTCCTCCTCAGGGATAAAGCAGAACAGATGCACCTCTTTAACGGTGCAAATTCAATACAGTAAGGCAAGTATTTTACTCAGAATTCAGCAGAATCCACTTCGTTTCAGGGATTAATTTTTCTGTTATAGCCCCTTGGAAATCCCCTTTGGGAATGTCTGTGACAGCAGAACGAAACCACTTCTTAAAGATCAATAAATAAATGCACCTGCAGATGTCTGAAGATGCAGAGAGGATTACTACCATTCCTGAAGTCTGAGATTAAAAATCATTGTAGGTTGACTCACTTTTCCTTGAACTATGACTGTGTGCCTTGACTTCAGCAGTAGTACAAAGTAAAGCAGTCAGGTATAAAGATATATCTGCAATTACCTACATTCTGATTTATAACTGGCTCCAGTAACCTTTAATTAAATCCAGCATAATAAACCAAATGGATAGCCATTTGCAACATCTTTTAAAATCTAAGCACAACTAGGCGTCGGCTTTCCTTCACTACTTCTGATTCACCGCTAAATGACTCTAATTTACATTACTGTTTACTAATTTGATCTTTAAAAGCCCAGTAGCCCAGTCCCACTAGGGTAGTGCAAAGGATAAAACACCAGGGGACACAGACACTTTAATAAACTTGAAGTCCCCATCACCTGGGCTCAAATGCTGGCAGCCTCTAAAAAACTGGTTTAAAAGTAGGTAAAATATCTTTTACATTTTTCTCTTTCCCAGTTCACCTCTTCCAAGAGCCTGCTTCAAAGCGTCTCTCAGTGGTTTTTCAGGGTCACAGTTTGGCTAATAAGCAGCCATCTCTGGAAAGAAAACTTGGCTGAAATGAGCACATCAGCCTTCATGTCACAGTATCTAATCTCAGTTCAAATGAAAAACAAATATGTAAAGACTGGAACAATGTTTGCCCGTTAAAACAATCTAAATGATCACAACATAGGAAAGGAATAGGGAAGAGTGCAGGTATTTGCACAATAAAGTTGAACACAGGCTTGGAGGCAGCTTTTTTATGCTGTCTACCATCCAGACACAGCTGGACCTGGAGAGGAAATTTCAAAATATTCTGCACTACTCAACAAGAGCTCCCGAAAGAAAGGACAAGAGCTTGTGCAAAGGCTGTTCCTAATCATTTACAGCCTGATGACAAACTCCTTGCAGTTGGTAGAGAGTCCCATTGATGGATTTAGGCTTTCATATGGATGCAAACCAAAATTTTCAAACGGGGCTGCTTTTAAGAAGGGGGAGAAAAACAACTTGTCCTTTATTTAGGCAGCTAAGGATGGGTTTGGGTCCTGGGCATGAAGAGATGTATTTGACAAATACAGCCCGTGCCAGATTTTTGCCAGTGACCAGTAGCTCAAGCAACCTCTTATGCTGACCAACCCCTTGATCATTGCAGGTGAAGCTGACAGAGACTGTCAAACCCCTAATCCGTTCAATGTATCTTGTCTTCTTAATTTACTGAACAGAGTTCACTTAAAGCAGCCTTAAAATACCAATTATTTCAATTGATCCATAATAGGAGTGAGATCAATGAAACAACTCACTTCAAATGCCCTGGAGGTACCCTTGATAAGATACCTGCCAGTACGCAGTCATCGGTATTTTGTTGTCACCCTAGCTCCAAGAGAAGTACAATGTGATCATCGAAGGGAAATTAATCACTAAAGGGAAACCAAAAACTAACAAGGCAAATAAGGAAGCCAGCAGTAAAAATTTAATGGGTACACTAATTATCCATTAGGACCAAACAACTCCTCTTAGCAATAAATAGTACAAATGTTACATTGTTCTTTTATTTTATATTAAGGTGCTGGTTTAATGGTGGGAGGATAACTAGGATCTTCCCGCCTGAATCTGTAAGTGTCAGCCTCTGAAGAAATAAGCTGCGTTACGAATTTTGGCAGCAATCTGCCCACATCCCCACGTGCACCAGTAAAAGTGCTGAGGCATTGGAGGCTGACAGCAGAAATATAGAGAGCGAATAACAGCCTGGCACATTTTGACATAGGGCTTCCTCTAATGTGAGAGGTTGGTTTGTCTCCTGAGCCTCTCCTTTGATTTTACGCAGAAGCCCATTCAAATCCTCCTGTCTCAGCCTTCAGCTCACACACACAGCAGAGGGAGCTAAGCCATCAGAAAGTAAAATACCTTCCCCTCCTCATCAGTGAGAAATAGGCTACAACCCTGCCCTAAAGATCCCATCGTTCTGTAGTGAAGCTCTCTTGCAGCAAGGTTCTCTCTTTCAGCCCAGACCCCGCCTGAACACACAGCTGATGAGCAGGAGTGCATATGCAGTGCTTCTGACTCCACCTCTGCCATTATTTAATTTTTCAGGGATATTTTCCTAAAAGGGGTTTTTTCTCTACAGTATGCCTTTTACCAGCATGTTTGGTTCTACACATTGGATGTAAATCCTGGTGTTTTGAGGCAACATTCAGAACTTTTCCTTTCTGTGCTCACTCTAGCCCAAATCCAGATCCTCATTAACCACCATCAAGCCAGGGGGCTTGTCTGTCACCCTGTCCTCAGTAGGTGTTGATGTCAAGCCTGTCCTGCCCTAGGCCAGCCCTGTCAGGGAAGAGAATTCCACATTATAAAAACACAACAGCTTCTCACAGTAGCTCCATTGCTTGCAGTCTCCCCCAGTGTTTCACCACCCTCAGTGTAAAAAAAAAAATTCTTCCTCGTGCCTGGTTGAATCTACCCTCTTTTAGCTTAAAACAGTTACCCCTTGCCCTATCACAACAGGCGCTGCTAAAAAGTCAGTCCCCTTCTTTCTTGTAAGTCCCCTATTAAGTACTGAAAGGCCACAATAAGGTCTTTCTGAAGCCTTCTCTTCTCCATGCTGAACAACCTCAACTCTCTCAGCCTGTCCTCACAGCAGAGCTGTTCCAGCCCTCGGATCAATTCTGTGGCTCCTCTGGCCCCTCTCCAACAGGTCCATGTCTGTCCTGTGCTGAGGGCTCCGGAGCTGGACACAGGACTCAAGGTGGGGTCTCACCAGAGTGGAGCAGAGGGGCAGAATCACCTCCCTCCACCTGCTGGACACGCTCCTTGTGATGCAGCCCGAGATACTATTTGCCTTCTGGGCTGTGAGTGCACATTGCAGGCTCATGTCCAGCTTTTCATCCACCAGTACCCGCAAGTCCTTCTCCACAGGGCTGCTCTCAACCCCTTCATCCCCCAGTCTGTGTTGATACAGGGGGTTGCCCTGATCCCGGTGCAGGACCTTCCACTTGGCCTTGTTGAACCTCATGAGGTTTACATAGGCCCACTTCTTGAGCTTGTCCAGTTCACTCTGGATGGCATCCCGTCCCTCAGGTGCGTCAACTGCACCAGTCAGCTTGGTGTCATCTGCAAACTTTCTGAGAGTGCACTTGATCCCACTATCTGTGTTGTTGATGAAGATATTAAACAGTACTGGTCCAAAACTGCACCCCTAATGGACATGACCTCTCACTGGTGTCCATCAGACGCTGAGCCATTGACCCACGGCCGTGGGCACTGTCGGGCACGGACACGCGTGGGGATGCTTCCCAAGCGCAGTCACGGCCAAGCTGTCTCGCGCGGAGGACACGGACACACACGTGCAAACGGTGGTGGAGATCAAAACGTCTTTATTGGGGGAGCGCTCAAAAGGGCAGCGGCCCCTCGCTGACCACAGGGAGGATCCTTCCCAAGGCATAGGCCACGTTGCTGTAGGTCTCCTCACCCAGCGTGTACAACAGGATGTAGTAGAAGAGGTCGAGGCCAGTCCAGGAGGCGAAGAGCACCACAGCAGCAAGAACAAAGATAAGGGCAAACTTGGGGCTGGCAAAGAGCATGCAGAGTGTCCTGCGGGGCAGAAGAGGCATGTGAGACAGGGCAGGGTGGAGGCTTCGCAAGCCCCTCTTGAGATGGGGTTGAGCCCCACTGGTTGCGGCAGGCATCCAGCCCATCCCAGTGGCTGCCCAGGAGCGGGTCCCGGGGCGCAGGGGACGCAGTGGGGACACTCACTGCAGCCAGTACATGAAGCCGCATCTCCTCGCCAGCGAGTCCCTCTCCTGCAGGTCAAGAGGACAAGGACGCTTGTCAAGCACAGGTGCATGGTGGGGACAGCTGGAGTTGCACGGTGCCCCTGGCCCCCGCCTGGCGCAGGAGCGGAGCCCGTGTGTGGCTGGGACCTCCGCGGACCCTCTCCCCAGGGACACCCACGCTGGCAGGGGGACAGGGGCTGGCACAGGCTCTCCCGCTTACCAGCTGTTCTTCCAGTAGCTCCGGACGTGCCGTCTGCGGTATCTCAGACTCCTTCTGCAGCTGGCTGCGGGCAACAGGGCTTGGTTGGACGACTTACAGAGCTCCATGGCCATACAAGGGGTCCCCTTCCAAACACACACCACCCCGGGCAGGGAACGGGCTCCCCTGTCGCACCGCCTGCTGCACCTTCCCCCCACTGCGGTGCCTGCACCAGCATTGGCAGCCCCACCGTGCGGTGCTGCAGAGGCACCCTGGAGACGCGTGTGGGGCCAGGGGCCCAACTCACCAGGCCTCTAAATCGTCTATCTTCTCTCGGAGATTGCTTATTTCCCGGGACAGTGCCTGGGAGAAGGAAGGGTTGCGAGTGGCTGAGCCCGCTGCGGCCCTCCGCCAATCCCCCACCCCAGGGCCTGCGGGCACCCACCCCTTTTCCCCCAGCCCTTTCGGCATTACCTCGGTCTCCCGCCGCAGAGAGGCCCCGGCCTCGGCATAGAGCTTTTCCCTCTGCTAAACAACGGGTGCATCATGCGGGCGGCTGAGCTGGCACCTGGACACCCCTGGGCCTTTCCAGCCCCAGGGCCGTGCCCACTCAGGCCTCCTTCTCCCCCCTACCTGCCACATCTCTTCTTTCTTTCTTGCAGCCTCCTGCATAGCCTGGACCTGCTCCTGGGGGAGAGGAGGGGGTGAGGAGCAGCTATCAGGGCAGCAGGACACTGCCACCAGTGCGCTCCCCTCGCCATTAGCGCCTCCCAGCTCCCTCTGGGCACCTCCTTTGCCCTCACGTCACCTCTCCTTCCCAGCCCTGCAGGCGCTGTGGGCAGACACAGAGACCCCCACGCCCCACTCGGGACGCAGTCCACGTCTGGACACGGTCCTGAGGAACTGGCTCTAGGTGAGCCGGCTTGAGCAGGGCCACAAGGTGAGACAACATGATCTCCAGAGGTCCCTTCCAAGCTCAACCGGTCTGTCATTCTGGGAACTCACCTTACACTGGCCCAGCAGACCCTCCAGCTGCCGGAACTCCCAGCGGCAGCTCTCAAAACATTCCGCCGCGACAGAGGTCTGGGAAGAGGAGCCGCACAGAGGCCCTGAGCCCCTGGCACAGCCCCAGCCACCGCAGCTTGGGGACGTGGGCAGGGGAGGGGACACTGACCTCCGCGCTCAGCTGGGTGATGCTGTCGTTCAGCTGCTCCTGCTTCTTTGCCTGTGTGGGGAAAGGAGGGCTCAGGGGCTCAAGTCTCACAGCCCCAGCCCCCGGGGACAAGAGGGCAACTCCACACCTACCAGACGCCGCAGCATCCCCCTTTGCTTCTGAGACTCAGCAGAACGCTGAGCCAGGCACTCCCGGAGCATGCGCATGTCTTCATCCAGCGCGTCCACCTCTTCCTCCAGCATGTCCCTCTCCATGCCTGCACTCGTGGGTTGGGACTCTGCAAGGCGTGAACGGCACGGCCGTGGGCACTGTCGGGCACGGACACGTGCAGAGACGCTTCCCAAGTGCAGGCGCAGCCGAACTCGGAGCGTGGAGGACACAGACACACGCGTGCACACTGAGGGATGCCCAGAGCCTTCCACTGCACAGTGGACGCAGGACAGGTGCTTGGCAACTACTCTCCAGACTCCTGCCCAGCAGCACCGAAGTTCTCCTCCGGATGCTTGCCCACCTCCAGGAGCAGCCCCTTTTATCCCCGCCAGGGCCCTTATGTCACACACCCACAGTGACATCACAGTGACAGGGCCAGCACTGCCCATGGAGATGTGGCCATCAGCTCCCTGGGGCTGCTGCCAAGAGCTGCTTCGGGGTCCAGCTGCGGCTGCCAAGGGAACAGGGCATCACTCGCGGCACGGCACCCACTCGCAGGAGTGCTCCTCTAGTCGAGCGTGCACGGGATTCGCACTTCTTGGCATTTATTACATTCACCTGTTGCATGTTCATTTGTTGCTACTGCTTAGTTAATGCAGTAAACAGAAATTATATCCATAACCCCGCCCTTTGCCGGAAGTCCATCTTTGGTAGTCGAGAGTCTTCATCAGGGGTCTCTAGTGGTCCCCAGGGGTCTTCGCAGCCGCTGGTAATTTCCGCTTGGCTTTCATTGCTAATTTTGCTGTGACACCATATATGTCTCTGGGATATGCACCTTGATTCTCTGGCAAAGCATGAGCACATTCCCCAGCTAAATGACTGTAACCAATCCCTCTTTGATGGTATACATTACGGGTAGATTCTGTGGTACAGTTCTCCCAAAAATCAGATAGCCATACGGTATATTGAGGAGTGGTTAAGATCATTTTCAACAAAGAAGGCAAATCATGCAGTGTCAGTACTCAGGAGGAGCTTAATGCTTCTAAAAGCTTCACAATGAATGAGGAAGTAACCCCATTTTCTCTTACTAACGTCTGTGATTCCTCTACAACTTCGTAAGATAGCTGATAGTTGCTGTTCACAACAGACCACAGGGCATGCTGTGACCGCTTTCCATTCACCTGCTTTTTAAGCCTCTTCTCTACTTTTATCGCACACGGTTAAACTAGTGTGCACTTCCAGTAGGAAAGTATCATCTGGGGGGAATAAATCAGGCTCTCGCTCCGGGTCCGTCAGGCCAGGACCAAGGGGGTTGTCGGGCGACTCCCGCAAACCACCATTCGTCGAAAGCGTTCGCTGCCGCGTACGAGCGGGGGCTTCGTTATCAGGCAGCCCTTTCTCCACTACCGCCTCCGTGGTTAGTGCATTTTCGCACGCTCTTTCTACAGGATCCCACTCCTTCCCTGGCAAGGGAGGAGCACAAGGGTCACAGTTAGTTGCCACCCGTGCAGCTACTTCCTTCTGAGCCGCTTTTGAACTAGTAACAATTTTCCCCCGAGTGGATAAATGTTTGCAAGCAGCATTATCTCCAGTCGCTGCCTGTTCATATAGTTCTCGTCCGACTTTATGCCATGCCTCCAAGGGAAATGTACCAGTTGTAGGGAAGTCCGGGACGTGATCAGCAATCCATTCTACTAGAGTCACTAATCGGACTCCAGATACGTCCCAATTTTGCCTTTGGAACAATCGCTGAAGGAGACCTAGGCTTTGCCTTTGCTCTAGGGATATCTTCCCTGCCGTGGTTCCCAGTCGCTCCCCTTTCCTCCGTGCTGGGTGCTCTGCGACTCCTGTTTCCTGGTTCAATTGGGCTTCACTACCGGAATGGCTGCTTTCTTTACAGCCACGCTGAAAGTCCCTGTTCGGGTGCCATTTGTAGCGAACGAGGCACAGACTCTCAGTGGGGCGCAATAAGAGGCATTCATTACAAACTCAGGCTTGCATTTGCACTTCATTTGCTGATTTGCTTCTGTTGCTTTTTCCATGCAAGCCACGGAACCTGGCACACCAATATGATGTTCCCAGAGTTCGCTTTATTGTCGGACCTGTCTAGCTTTATAGCAAAGCTGCCCTGTCCACGCGCCTTACAACGTGATTGGTTGTGACTCGTGTTATACAATAACATGATAGCCTGCATGTACTGTCCACGCGCTCTGCACGCGTGTGTCCGGCGATTGCTCACTCATTATTTCCTTCTAATGGTGCTCCTTCAGTTTCTTTTGTCTCTGGCTTCACCTCTCAGCCAGGCTGGCGACAGCCCCAGCCCCCGGGGCGGGGGGGGACTCTGCCACTACATGCTTAGTTAGCCATTACATAAGCAATGCATTTTGTGTTCCCACTGAAGTTACTGCCATAGACACTTTTTTGTCTGTCACACGCTCGTCTTCTATCCTTGGTGTTGTCACGTAGCATGCAGTCCCACTGCTTGTTCTCAAGCTGGTCAAGTTCTGCAGTTCACCAGCCTGATCTCAGCATACGGCCAGAGTACCTGTTCATCCATCTGGCTGGAGTCCAGTTGGGAAAGTATGCTTTAAAAAAAGAGTCCTGGGGTCCTGGGTTCCTCCTCTTTGGGGGGGGCCAGGGACCCACGGGCGAGCGGTCCCTGCCTTGGCCGGCAGCGGAGGGGCTGCGGCTGCAGCCCTGGGCAGAGGGACCTGCCCCCGCCGCCTGCCATGGCTCCTCCTGGAGCTGCTCCTGCTGCACAGGGCCGGGCACAGATGGAAGGGAGCTGGTGGCCCTGGGCAGGGCGGCCTCCGACGTCCTGGCTTCATCCTCCACGTGGGAGCCTGCAGGGCTGGTGGGGACCACCCTGGGGTCAGGAGTCCCCACCCGGGAGCTGGGGGGCTGGGGCTGGCTGCACAGCTGGAGTCGTCCTCCTCGTCCCTGTAGGAGCACAGCAGCCTCCAGGCCTCCTCGCTGCACCGCTCCACGATGACCTGGATGAGGCCACGCACCAGCGGTGCTGCATTGTCCTGGAGCTGGGGCTCCATGCGCTGGACCGGGGCCTCCTCGTCCAGCCCCTGGCAGCACAGGGTGTGCAGGATCATCCTCTGTGTTCCCACCGCCAGCCACCACTGCTCCTCATAGATGGCGTTCAGCTCCAGGCTCAGCCAGGGCAGCACGGGCTCCAGGAGCTGCTGGTGTCGCTGGAAAAGCCCTGCCCAGACCTGGGGCAGGAGCCCGTCCACGGCCACCGTGCCCTCCATCTCCACAGCCCCCTGCTCTTCTGGAAATGGCATCCCCGTCACAAAGAACACAGGGGACCCTGCGGGGCCAGAACTGCTGCTGCTGACCGGGCGGCTGGGAGCTGCGCTGGCCTGGATGCTGGCCAGGCTTGGCAGTGCAGGGGACATGGTGACACACAGGTAGCCGTCTCCCCGCACAGAAAACTTGATCTCTTGCATCTGACCTCTGCAGAGTGGGCAAGTAGATGTCCTTCGACATTCCAAGTTTGACTGTGTCAGAGTAAAGGGTGCTATAGTCATCTGCATGTTTAGAAGGACAGGCCTCTAGCCATCCCCCATCCCATCCCATCCCATCCCCCATCCCATCCCCCATCCCACGCAATCCCAGCCCATCCCATTTCCTATCCCATCCCATTCCACACAATCCCAGCCCATCCCATGTCGTATCCCATCCCATCCCATGCCGTACCATCCCCCATCCCCTATCCCATCCCATCCCATGTCGTACCATCCCCTATCCCATCCATGCCGAACAATACTATCCCCCATCCCATTCCATCACATCCCAATGCATCCCATATCATGCACTATACCATCCCATACACCATACCATCCCATACCATGCACTATACCATACACCGTACAATACCATACAAAAACGTACCCCAAACAGTACCATGCCATACACCATACAATACCATACAAAAACATACCCCAAACAATACCATACCCCATACCCCATATCGGACACCATACTCCATACCAGACCGTATGCTATACCATACCATACACCATATGATACCATATCATACGATACCACACCAGACACCATACCATACCATACCATACAATACTCCATACCGTACAATACCATATCGTACGATACCATACCATACACCATGCGATATGATACCATACCATACTATACCATACCATACCGTACATACACCATAGCATACCGTACCATACTGTACTACAGGCCATCCCATCGCATCCCATTGCATCCCATATACCATACCATATGCCGTATCATCCCATACCATACCGCATACCAGTACACACAAAACCATACCCCATACCATGCCATACACCATACCATACACCATACCATGCCATATGATACACCATACCATACTTTATACCATATCGTACCATGCCATACACCATACCATACGGTACCACAAATCATTCCATACCATATACCATACCGTACTGTACACCATACCATGCAACATACCACTCCATACCATAGAATACAACGTACCATACCATACAGCATACCATGCCATACCTTGCCATACCTTGTGTTACGTCTTACCACACACCATACCATACCATACAATACAACGTACTATACCACACCATAGAGTTTACCATACCGTACCATACCATACCAGACACGATACACCATACACCATACCGTAACATACCCCATACCATAACATACACCATACCATACCCCCTACCATACCAGAACCCATATCATATCCCATACCATACCATCCCCCACACCATACCATACCATACGATACCATAACACCCAACATACCATACCATATAATACCATAGCATACCCCGCACTATACCCTACTATGCACCATACCATACACCATACCATACCCGATACCATACCATGCCCCATACCATACCCCATACCATAGGTTACCACACACCGTATGATACCATACCATACCATACACAATACCATACCATAACATACAACGTATCATGCCATACCATAATATACCACATACTATAACATACCATCGCGTACTATACAGCATACCATACATCCCACCCTTCACCCACGTGCTTGACATGAAAACACACGGTGTTTCATGTCATCCCATCGCATCCCACCCCATCCCATCCTCCATCCCATCCCATCCCATGGAATCCCAACGCATCTGATTCCATATCCCATCCCAACCCACGCAATCCCATCCCATCCCATGTCATATCCCATCCCATCCCATCCGTACCATCCCCTATCACCTATCCCATCCCATGCTGTACCATCCCCCATCCCACCCCATCCCAAACAATACCAGCCCCTATCCCATTGCATCAGATCCCAATGCATACCATATCATGCACTATACCTTCCCATACACCATACCATCCCATACCATGCACTATACCATCCCATACACCATATCATCCCATACCATGCACTATACCATACACCATACAAAACAAAAATATACCCCAAATACTACCATACCAAAAGATACCCCAGGTAGTACCATACCATACACCATACAATACCATACAAAAACACATCACAAACAATACCATACCCTATACCAGACACCATACCCTATACCAGACCGTATGCTATACCATACCATACACCATACCGTACCGTACCATACCATACACCATATGATACCATATCATACGATACCAGACCAGACATCATACCATACTATACAATACTCTATAGCACACAATACCATACCATACAACATACGATATGATACCATACCATACATACACCGTAGCATACCGTACCATACTGTACTACAGGCCATCCCATCGCATCCCATATACCATACCATATGCCGTATCATCCCATACCATACCGCATACCAGTACATGCAAAACCATACCCCATACCATGCCATACACCATACCATACACCATACCATACCGTATCAAACACCATACCATACTACACCATATCGTACCATACCATACACCATACCATACGGTACCACAAATCATTCCATACCATATACCATACCGTACACCATACCACTCCATACCGCAGAATACAACGTACCATACCATACAGCATACCATACCATACCATGCCATGCCTTGCCATACACCTTACCATACCATACGCCATACCATACCATACAATACAACATACTATACCACACCATAGAGTTTACCATACCATACCAGACACGATACACCATAGACCATACCGTAACATACCCCATATCATAACATACACCGTAACATACCCCATATCTTAACATACACCATACCATACCCCATATCATACCCTATACCATACCATCACCCACACCATACCATACCATACAATACCATAACACACAACATACCATACCATATGATGCCATACGATACCCCGCACCATACTGTACTATGCACCATACCATACCCCATACCATACCATACCCCATACCATACCCCATATCATAGGTTACCACACACCATACGATACCATACCATACACAATACCATACCATACACCATACCATACTATAACATACAACGTACCATGCCATGCCATAACATACCACATACGATACCATACCATCGCGTACTATACAGCATACCACACATCCCACCCTTCACCAACGTGCTTGACATGAAAACACGTGACGGAAGAGTCATTAAAACTGAATGAACTGACCCAGAGGTCAATAGACAAGCTTTAAGACATCAATAATAAGAAGTGGAAACATCCAGCATAAACAAGAATATCACTGCACAGCAAGAACCCCAAGCTACATGCGAGCTCCCTAGCACACAGAGAAACACAGCAACCGGTCTTCCAAACATTTGCTGTTTATTTCCATATATCTCTTGTTCAGGTACAACACACCTATGTCATAGGGACTGGCTGACACACACATTTACTCTTTGGCTTGTTTCCAGTCAAGCCCACTGACTAACTCCTGTTAGTATTAATCAGACTGCACATCATTAAGGAGAGAGCAAATCTAGCACATTTCCAACTCTTACCTCCTGAAGGAAACACAGGCTTGTACGGCAGATGCTTTCTAGGAAGTATAATGGTTGTGAACGCACAGCAACATCCACAGGTCAGGTGCTGATGGACACAGACCAGAAGAGGCAGCGCAGAGACACAGGCAGAGCAAACCACAGATGAGCAGCAGAGATAAGACAGAGCACTTGCAGGGACATGTGGGTGATGGGGCTCCCTGCTCAGGCTCCTGGACCTACATTTTGACCCTTCATCTTTCTGTTTTTCCTTTGTCACTCATTGCTCTTCCTGGACTTAGTTTTTCTTCAGCTTTGGGAGGGAAGAGATTTCCTGGAGGATGAGCGAGGCAAAACTGCAAGAATAAGGGATACTTCTGCTCAATATATACACACAAGTTGGACAACATAGTGGGCACTGGCACCTGCTAACATTAAACTGGAGGCACAAAAATTAGGTGTGCATGGTGTCTTCCACAGCTCAGCCTGTTCCTGGGTAATCTTTCCAATTCATTTACCAAATACCTTGTGCAGTCATTCAGTAAGGCTGGTGGTTGCAGGGAGAGAGGAGAAACAGCATTTCAGACCCCCCTTTGCAGGTTTTCACAATTGACCTGTATTTGTGAGCTGGCAGGGCAAGGAGGACAATGCAGAAAGCCATGGCCAGTGCCTCAGATGGTCTCTGAAGCATCTCATGGCCAGAGAGGAACAGTGGTAGAGCGTGGCTACCTTCATGCTTCACCTAATAACTTGAGAGAGGAACTTCCCAACAGCCAAGACGGTGCCTTGAACTTCACACTGTTACCTCAAGTCATTCCTAAAGGACCCCTCTAAAGCTGAATTTGAAGTCTCTTGTTTATGAAAATCTCATTGTCCCAACAGTGGCTGGGGACAATGACAGCCCCAAAGGACAGAATCCAGCACATGTCAGGTGTCTGCTAAGCTGGACAAAAATGCTGAGATATTTGCAGGAGGAGAAGCTCGCTGCAGACCTTTTCACTGCCACAATGCCAGGACTGCCACGGGAAGAAGGAGTCTCAAAAGGAGGGGACAGAGAGGAGACAACAATGTTTCCAGCTGGACCACCAGTTCTTCTCTAATCCACCTGCACAACACCTAAATATTATTGCTGTGCCAGTCTAGATGTGATATGTGTAGGTCTGACTAGGTTAACGTCCCATTTGACACATGCCTTTGTAGAGACCAAGGCAGACACAACCTAAGAGGGTTTCAGCTACATATTGATGGCACTCATTTCCATGCTAAGGATCTCCTCACTCTCTCCCACTATTTTTCCCTTTACTTTTGAGATCCTACCTGCTTCTGTTTCCTTATTTATGTTTCTCTCAAGCAGCAGCTCTTTGGCTGCCACCTTGCAGAGAGTGTGATGGGCTGTTTGCCCTTCAGAGCCCAGCCCAGCATCATCTGCCACCTCTCTACAATCTTGTTTTCTCTCTGATATCTCACAAGGTGAATGACTGTCATTTCCTTCCTCCTCTTCTTTCTTCCCCTCCCTCCAGACGCATATTTTCGTATTGAGTTTTATTGCTTTCGTGGGCTCTGCCCACCAGCACCACGTGTACTGTTACACTAAGGTAACCCTTCAGCACCGTATTATGTGGGAAAAGCAAAGAGAGCCCTTAGCTCTACCCCTGCTTCCTAGCTCATCCCAAACACCGCTGAAGAGATCGAGATCCACGTTATTATCTCCTTTTCCTTGTGGTAAGAGCACCACCTTTTGGCTCCCGGCATGATGCTGGGATTTCACATCAGCAGTTCAGCAATGTCTCTGCAGAGAGCTGACACTTCCTAAAATAAGCCGTAGCTGTGCTCATTTCATCTGCAATACTGTTGCCTGGAGAAAAGAGGCTTCCACAAGCCCCTGAAGTGACAGGTCATCCTCTCAACCAACAACACATCACCCGAGTGCTTCTTCTCCTAACTCAATAGCTTTTCAGATAAGATCACTGGTTAGCAATTAATTACAGCTCCACTTAGCTTTGTGCTCTGAGTCCAGAAAGCAGGTAGCAGCACAGCTCAAAGCTCACAGTCATTTTCAGCCCTGAATGTACATAAACATACCAATCCTATGCCCCTTCTCTGATTGGCCAACAAGTATGAAGTAATCAAATGCAAAGGAATGGTGCCCACAAACCCAGCTGCTTAAAGGAACGTCTGCACTCAGAACAGTCATTTTTCTGGAACTTGTGGTGCATCTAGCAGAAAAACAAGAACTGGGGCGCTCTTTGAGGCGAGGCAGTAAGAATCTGACATAGAAGCAGAGAGGTGGCAACCTACACACATTTAAAATAAAAGCTCACCTTCAGTTTTCAGTGATGCTGAAACAAGGGTTCAAAACCTGGGTGTTTGCCCCCTTTATTGGTGACATCAGTCCTACAGATACAACACAAAAACTGCCATTCCTCGGAGCAACTGCTGTGACACAGACCTTAATCACCCACCAAAGCTCCCTTCCCCCTTTGTGCTTTGTGCTCTGAGTCCAGAAAGCAGGTAGCAGCACAGCTCAAAGCACACAGTCATTTTCAGCCCTGAATGTACTCTAATTTACAATACTGTTTACTAATTTGATCTTTAAAAGCCCAGTAGCCCAGTCCCACTAGGGTAGTGCAAAGGATAAAACACCAGGGGACACAGACACTTTAATAAACTTGAAGTCCCCATCACCTGGGCTCCAACGCTGGCAGCCTCTAAAAAACTGGTTTAAAAGTAGATAAAATATCTTTTACCTTTTTGTCTTTCCCAGTTCACCTCTTCCAAGAGCCTGCTTCAAAGCGTCTCTCAGTGGTTTTTCAGGGTCACAGTTTGGCTAATAAGCAGCCATCTCTGGAAAGAAAACTTGGCTGAAATGAGCACATCAGCCTTCATGTCACAGTATCTAATCTCAGTTCAAATGAAAAACAAATATGTAAAGACTGGAACAATGTTTGCCCGTTAAAAGAATCTAAATGATCACAACATAGGAAAGGAATAGGAAAGAGTGCAGGTATTTGCACAATAAAGTTGAACACAGGCTTGGAGGCAGCTTTTTTATGCTGTCTCCCATCCAGACACAGCTGGACCTGGAGAGGAAATTTCAAAATATTCTGCACTACTCAACAAGAGCTCCCGAAAGAAAGGACAAGAGCTTGTGCAAAGGCTGTTCCTAATCATTTACAGCCTGATGACAAACTCCTTGCAATTGGTAGAGAGTCCCATTGATGGATTTAGGCTTTTATATGGATGCAAACCAAAATTTTCAAACGGGGCTGCTTTTAAGAAGGGGGAGAAAAACAACTTGTCCTTTATTTAGGCAGCTAAGGATGCGTTTGGGTCCTGGTCATGAAGAGATGTATTTGACAAATACAACCCGTGCCAGATTTTTGCCAGTGACCAGTAGCTCAAGCAACCTCTTATGCTGACCAACCCCTTGATCATTGCAGGTGAAGCTGACAGAGACTGTCAAACCCCTAATCCGTTCACTGTATCTTGTCTTCTTAATTTACTGAACAGAGTTCACTTAAAGCAGCCTTAAAATACCAATTATTTCAATTGATCCATAATAGGAGTGAGATCAATGAAACAACTCACTTCAAATGCCCTGGAGGTACCCTTGATAAGATACCTGCCAGTACGCAGTCATCGGTATTTTGTTGTCACCCTAGCTCCAAGAGAAGTACAATGTGATCATCGGAAGGGAAATGAAGCACTAAAGGGAAACCAAAAACTAACAAGGCAAATAAGGAAGCCAGCAGTAAAAATTTAATAGGTACACTAATTATCCATTAGGACCAAACAACTCCTCTTAGCAATAAATAGTACAAATGTTACATTGTTCTTTTATTTTATATTAAGGTGCTGTTTTAATGGTGGGAGGATAACTAGGATCTTCCCGCGTGAATCTGTAAGTGTCAGCCTCCGAAGAAATAAGCTGCGTTACGAATGTTGGCAGCAATCTGCTCACATCCCCACGTGCACCAGTAAAAGTGCTGAGGCATTGGAGGCTGACAGCAGAAATATAGAGAGCGAATAACAGCCTGGCACATTTTGACATAGGGCTTCCTCTAATGTGAGAGGTTGGTTTGTCTCCTGAGCCTCTCCTTTGATTTTACGCAGAAGCCCATTCAAATCCTCCTGTCTCAGCCTTCAGCTCACACACACAGCAGAGGGAGCTAAGCCATCAGAAAGTAAAATACCTTCCCCTCCTCATCAGTGAGAAATAGGCTACAACCCTGCCCTAAAGATCCCATCGTTCTGTAGTGAAGCTCTCTTGCAGCAAGGTTCTCTCTTTCAGCCCAGACCCCGCCTGAACACACAGCTGATGAGCAGGAGCGCATATGCAGTGCTTCTGACTCCACCTCTGCCATTATTTAATTTTTCAGGGATATTTTCCTAAAAGGGGTTTTTTCTCTACAGTATGCCTTTTACCAGCATGTTTGGTTCTACACATTGGATGTAAATCCTGGTGTTTTGAGGTAACATTCAGAACTTTTCCTTTCTGTGCTCACTCTAACCCAAATCCAGATCCTCATTACCCGCCATCAAGCCAGGAGGCTTGTCTGTCACCCTGTCCTCAGTGGGTGTTGATGTGAAGCCTGTCCTGGCCTAGGCCAGCCCTGTCAGGGAAGAGAATTCCACATTATAAAAACACAACAGCTTCTCACAGTAGCTCCATTGCTTGCAGTCTCCCCCAGTGTTTCACCACCCTCAGTGTAAAAAAAAAAATTCTTCCTCGTGCCTGGTTGAATCTACCCTCTTTTAGCTTAAAACTGTTACCCCTTGCCCTATCACAACAGGCGCTGCTAAAAAGTCAGTCCCCATCTTTCTTGTAAGTCCCCTATTAAGCACTGAAAGGCCACAATAAGGTCTTTCTGAAGCCTTCTCTTCTCCATGCTGAACAACCTCAACTCTCTCAGCCTGTCCTCACAGCAGAGCTGTTCCAGCCCTCGGATCAACTCTGTGGCTCCTCTGGCCCCTCTGCAACAGGTCCATGTCTGTCCTGTGCTGAGGGCTCCGGAGCTGGACACAGGACTCCAGGTGGGGTCTCACCAGAGTGGAGCAGAGGGGCAGAATCACCTCCCTCCACCTGCTGGACACGCTCCTTGTGATGCAGCCCGAGATACTATTTGCCTTCTGGGCTGTGAGTGCACATTGCCGGCTCATGTCCAGCTTTTCATCCACCAGTACCCCCAAGTCCTTCTCCACAGGGCTGCTCTCAACCCCTTCATCCCCCAGTCTGTGTTGATACGGGGGCTTGCCCTGATCCCGGTGCAGGACCTTGCACTTGGCCTTGTTGAACCTCATGAGGTTTACATAGGCCCACTTCTTGAGCTTGTCCAGCTCACTCTGGATGGCATCCCATCCCTCAGGTGTGTCAACTGCACCAGTCAGCTTGGTGTCATCTGCAAACTTTCTGAGAGTGCACTTGATCCCACTATCTGTGTTGTTGATGAAGATATTAAACAGTACTGGTCCCAAACTGGACCCCTAATGGACATGACCTCTCACTGGTGTCCATCAGACGCTGAGCCATTGACCCACGGCCGTGGGCACTGTCGGGCACGGACACGCGTGGGGATGCTTCCCAAGCGCAGTCACGGCCAAGCTGTCTTGCGCGGAGGACACGGACACACACGTGCAAACAGTGGTGGAGATCAAAACGTCTTTATTGGGGGAGCGCTCAAAAGGGCAGCGGCCCCTCGCTGACCACAGGGAGGATCCTTCCCAAGGCATAGGCCACGTTGCTATAGGTCTCCTCACCCAGCGTGTACAACAGGATGTAGTAGAAGAGGTCGAGACCAGTCCAGGAGGCGAAGAGCACCGCAGCAGCAAGAACGAAGATGAGGGCAAACTTGGGCCTGGCAAAGAGCATGCAGAGTGTCCTGCGGGGCAGAAGGGGCATGTGAGACAGGGCAGGGTGGAGGCTTCGCAAGCCCCTCTTGAGATGGGGTTGAGCCCCACTGGTTGCAGCAGGCATCCAGCCCATCGCAGTGGCTGCCCAGGAGCGGGTCCCGGGGCGCAGGGGACGCAGTGGGGACACTCACTGCAGCCAGTACATGAAGCCGCATCTCCTTGGCAGCGAGTCCTTCTCCTGCAGGTCAACAGAGGACAAGGACGCTTGTCAAGCACTGGTGCATGGTGGGGACAGCTGGAGTTGCACGGTGCCCCTGGCCCCCGCCTTGCGCAGGAGCGGAGCCCGTGTGTGGCTGGGACCTCCGCGGACCCTCTCCCCAGGGACACCCACGCTGGCAGAGGCACAGGGGCTGGCACAGGCTCTCCCGCTTACCCGCTGTTCTTCCAGCAGCTCCGGACGTGCCGTCTGCGGTATCTCAGACTCCCTCTGCAGCTGGCTGCGGGCAACAGGGCTTGGTTGGACGACTTACAGAGCTCCATGGCCATACAAGGGGTCCCCTTCCAAACACACACCACCCCGGGCAGGGAACGGGCTCCCCTGTCGCACCGCCTGCTGCACCTTCCCCCCACTGCGGTGCCTGCACCAGCATTGGCAGCCCCACCGTGCGGTGCTGCAGAGGCACCCTGGAGACGCGTGTGGGGCCAGGGGCCCAACTCACCAGGCCTCTAAATCGTCTATCTTCTCTCGGAGATTGCTTATTTCCTGGGACAGTGCCTGGGAGAAGGAAGGGTTGCGAGTGGCTGAGCCCGCTGCGGCCCTCCGCCAATCCCCCACCCCAGGGCCTGCGGGCACCCACCCCTTTTCCCCCAGCCCTTTCGGCATTACCTCGGTCTCCCGCCGCAGAGAGGCCCCGGCCTCGGCATAGAGCTTTTCCCTCTGCTAAACAACGGGTGCATCGTGAGGGCGGCTGAGCTGGCACCTGGACACCCCTGGGCCTTTCCAGCCCCAGGGCCGTGCCCGCTCAGGCCTCCTTCTCCCCCCTACCTGCCACATCTCTTCTTTCTTTCTTGCAGCCTCCTGCATAGCCTGGACCTGCTCCTGGGGGAGAGGAGGGGTGAGGAGCAGCCATCAGGGCAGCAGGACACTGCCACCAGTGCGCTCCCCTCGCCATTAGCGCCTCCCAGCTCCCTCTGGGCACCTCCTTTGCCCTCACGTCCCCTCTCCTTCCCAGCCCTGGGATTCGCACTTCTTGGCATTTATTACATTCACCTGTTGCATGTTCATTTGTTGCTACTGCTTAGTTAATGCATTAAACAGACATTATTTCCATAACCCCGCCCTTTGCCGGAAGTCCATCTTTGGTAGTCGAGAGTCTTCATCAGGGGTCTCTAGTGGTCCCCAGGGGTCTTCGCAGCCGCTGGTAATTTCCGCTTGGCTTTCATTGCTAATTTTGCTATGACACCATATATGTCTCTGGGATATGCACCTTGATTCTCTGGCAAAGCATGAGCACATTCCCCAGCTAAATGACTGTAACCAATCCCTCTTTGATGGTATACATTACGGGTAGATTCTATAGTACAGTTCTCCCAAAAATCAGATAGCCATATGGTATATTGAGGAGTGGTTAAGATCATTTTCAACAAAGAACGCAAATCATGCAGAGTCAGTACTCAGGAGGAGCTTAATACTTCTAAAAGCTTCACAATGAATGAGGAAGTAACCCCATTTTCTCTAACTAATGTCTGTGATTCCTCTACAAATTCCTAAGATAGCTGCTGAAAGCCTGCAGGTTGCTGTTCACAACAGACCACAGGGCATGCTGTGACCGCTTTCCATTCACCTGCTTTTTAAGCCTCTTCTCTACTTTTATCCCACACGGTTAAACTAGTGTGCACTTTCAGTAGGAAAGTATCATCTGGGGGGAATAAATCAGGCTCTCGCTCCGGGTCCGTCAGGCCAGGACCAAGGGGGTTGTCGGGCGACTCCCGCAAACCACCATTCGTCGAAAGCGTTCGCTGCCGCGTACGAGCGGGGGCTTCGTTATCAGCCAGCCCTTTCTCCACTACCGCCTCCGTGGTTAGTGCATTTTCACACGCTCTTTCTACAGGATCCCACTCCTTCCCTGGCAAGGGAGGAGCACAAGGGTCACAGTTAGTTGCCACCCGTGCAGCTACTTCCTTCTGAGCCGCTTTTGAACTAGTAACAATTTTCCCCCGAGTGGATAAATGTTTGCAAGCAGCATTATCTCCAGTCGCTGCCTGTTCATATAGTTCTCGTCCGACTTTATGCCATGCCTCCAAGGGAAATGTACCAGTTGTAGGAACGTCCGGGACGTGATCAGCAATCCATTCTACTAGAGTCACTAATCGGACTCCAGATACGTCCCAATTTTGCCTTTGGAACAATCGCTGAAGGAGACCTAGGCTTTGCCTTTGCTCTAGGGATATCTTCCCTGCCGTGGTTCCCAGTCGCTCCCCTTTCCTCCGTGCTGGGTGCGCTGCGACTCCTGTTCCCTGGTTCAATAGGGCTTCACTACCGGAATGGCTGCTTTCTTTACAGCCACGCTGAAAGTCCCTGTTCGGGTGCCATTTGTAGCGAACGAGGCACAGACGCTCAGTGAGGCGCAATAAGAGGCATTCATTACAAACTCAGGCTTGCATTTGCACTTCATTTGCTGATTTGCTTCTGTTGCTTCTTCCATGCGAGCCACGGAACCTGACACACCAATATGGTGTTCACAGAGTTCGCTTTATTGTCGGACCGGTCTAGCTTTATAGCAAAGCTGCCCTGTCCACGCGCCTTACAACAACGTGATTGGTTGTAACTCGTGTTATACAATAACATGATAGCCTGCATGTACTGTCCACGCGCTCTGCACGCATGTGTCTGGCGATTGCTCACTCATTATTTCCTTCTAATGGTGCTCCTTTAGTTTCTTTTGTCTCTGGCTTCACCCCTCAGCCAGACTGGAGACAGCCCCAACCCTGCACAGGGCCGGGTGCAGAGGGAAGGCAGCTGGGAGCCCAGTGCACGGCGGCCTCCGACGTGCTGGCTTCATCCTCCACGTCGGAGCCCGCAGGGCTGGTGGGGACCAGCCTGGGGTCAGGAGTCCCCACCCGGGAGCTGGGGGGACTGGGTCTGGCTGTGCAGCCGTAGTCGTCCTCCTCGTCCCTGTAGGAGCACAGCAGCCTCCAGGCCTCCTCGCTGCACCGCTCCACGATGACCTGGATGAGGCCACGCACCAGCGGTGCTGCATTGTCCTGGAGCTGGGGCTCCATGCGCTAAACCAGGGCCTCCTCGTCCAGCCCCTGGCAGCACAGGGTGTGCAGGATCATCCTCTGTGTTCCCACCGCCAGCCACCACTGCTCCTCATAGATGGCATCCAGTTCCAGGCTCAGCCAGGGCAGCACGGGTTCCAGGAGCTGCTGGTGTCGCTGGAAAAGCCCTGCCCAGACCTGGGGCAGGAGCCCATCCACGGCCACTGTGTCCTCCGTCTCCACAGCCCCCTGCTCTTCTGGAAATGGCATCCCCATCACAAAGAACACAGGGGACCCTGCGGGGCCAGAGCGGCTGCTGCTGACCGGGCGGCTGGGAGCTGCGCTGGCCTGGATGCTGGCCAGGCTTGGCTGTGCAGGGGACACGGTGACACACAGGTAGCCGTCTCCTCGCACAGAAAACTTGAGCTCTTGCATCTGACCTCTGCAGAGTGGGCAAGTAGATGTCCTTTGACATTCCAAGTTTGACTCTGTCAGAGTAAAGGGTGCTATAGTCATCTGCACGTTTAGAAGGACAGGCCTCTAGCCATCCCCCATCCCATCCCATCCCCCATCCCATCCCCCATCCCACTCAATCCCAGCCCATCCCATTTCCTATTCCATCCCATTCCACGCAATCCCAGCCCATCCCATGTCGTATCCCGTCCCCTATCCCATGCCGTACCATCCCCCATCCCCTATCCCATCCCATCCCATCCCATCCCATCCCATCCCATGTCGTACCATCCCCCATCCCATCCCATCCCGAACAATACCATCCCCCATCCCATTCCATCAGATCCCAATGCATCCCATAACATACACTATAGCTTCCCATACACCATACCATCCCATATCATGCACTATACCATACACCGTACGATACCATACAAAAACATACCCCAAACAGTACCATGCCATACACCATACAATACCATACAAAAACATACCCCAAACAATACCATATCCCATACCCCATATCAGACACCATACCCCATACCAGACACCATACCTCATACCAGACCGTATGCTGTACCATACCATACACCATATGATACCATATCATACGATACCACACCAGACACCATACCATACCATACCATACAATACTCCATACCATACAATACAATATCGTACGATACCATACCATACGTCATGCGATATGATACCATACCATACCATACCATACATACACCATAGCATACCGTACCATACTGTACTACAGGCCATCCCATCGCATCCCATTGCATCCCATATACCATACCACACGCCGTATCAACCCATACCATACCACATACCAGTACACACAAAACCATACCCCATACCATGCCATACACCATACCATACACCATACCATACCATATCATACACCATACCATACTGTACACCATATCGTACCATGCCATACACCATACCATACGGTACCAGAAATCATTCCATACCATATACCATACCGTGCTGTACACCATAACATACAACATACCACTCCATACCATAGAATACAATGTACCATACCATACAGCATACCATACCATACCATGCCATACCTTGCCATACCTTGCGTTACGCCTTACCATACACCATACCATACCATACCATACAATACAACGTACTATACCACACCATAGAGTTTACCATACCGTACCATACTATACCAGACACGATACACCATACACCATACACCGTACTGTAGCATACCCCATACCATAACATACACCATATCATACCCCCTACCATACCAGAACCCATATCATATCCCATACCATACCATACCATCTCCCACACCATACCATACGAAACCATAACACACAACACACCATACCATATAATACCATAGCATACCCCGCACCATACCCTACTATGCACCATACCATACACCATACCATACACGATACCATACCATACCCCATACCATACCCCATACCATAGGTTACCACACACCATATGATACCATACCATACCATATGCAATACCATACCATAACATACAACGTACCATGCCATGCCATAAAATACCACATACTATACCATACCACCGCGTACTATACAGCATACCATACATCCCACCCTTCACCCACGTGCTTGACATGAAAACACATGGTGTTTCAAGTCATCCCATCCCATCCCATCCCATCCCATCCCATCCCATCCCATCCCATCCCATCCCATCCCATTCCATCGCCCATCCCAAGCAATCCCATCCCATCCCATCCCCCATCCCATCCTCCATCCCATCCCATCCTGTGCAATCCCAGCGCATCTGATTTCATATCCCATCCCATCCCATGCCGTACCATCCCCCATCCCCTATCCCATCCCATCCCATTCCATGCCGTACCATCCCCCATCCCACCCCATCCCAAACAATACCAGTCCCCATCCCATTATATTAGATCCCAATGCATCCCGTATCATGCACTATACCTTCCCATACACCATACAATCCCATATCATGCACTATACCATCCCATACACCATACCATCCCATATCACGCACTATATCATCCCATACACCATACCATCCCATATCACGCACTATACCATCCCATACACCATACCATCCCATATCATGCACTGTACCATCCCATACAACATACCATCCCATATCACGCACTATACCATCCCATGCACCGTACCATCCCATATCACGCACTGTACCATCCCATATCATGCACTATACCATCCCATACCATGCACTATACCATCCCGTACACCATATCATCCCATACCATACACTATACCATACACCATACAATACAAAAATATACCCCAAATGCTACCATACCAAAACATACCCCAAGTAGTACCATACCATACACTATACAATACCATACAAAAACATATCACAAACAATACCATACCCCATACCAGACACCAGACACCATACCCCATACCAGACTGTATGCTATACCATACCATACACCACACCGTACCATACCATACCATACACCATATGACACCATATTATACGATACCAGACCAGACATCATACCATACCATACAATACTCCATACCATACCATACCATACCATACACCATACGATATGATACCATACCATACCATATATACACCGTAGCATACCATACCATACTGTACTACAGGCCATCCCATTGCATCCCATATACCATACCATACGCCGTATCATCCCATCCCATACCGCATACCAGTACAAGCAAAACCATACCCCATACCATGCCATACACCATACCATACACCATACCATACCATATCAAACACCATACCATACCGTACACCATATCGTACCATACCATACACCATACCATACGGTACCATTCCATACCGTATACCATACTGTACACCATACCACTCCATACCGCAGAATACAACATACCATACCATACATCATACCATACGATACCATGCCATGCCTTGCCATACACCTTACCATACCACACACCATACCATACCATACAATACAACATACTATACCACACAATAGAGTTTACCATGCCATACCAGACACGATACACCATAGACCATACCGTAACATACCCCATATTATAACATACACCATACCATACCCCGTATCATACCCTATACCATACCATCCTCCACACCATACCATACCATACCATACCATACCATACCATACCATACCATACCATACCATACCATACCATACCATACCATACCATACCATACCATACCACACAACATACCATACCATATGATGCCATACGATACCCCGCACCATACTGTATTATGCACCATACCATACCCGATACCATACCATACCATACCCCATACCATACCCCATATCATACGTTACCACACACCATACGATACCATACCATACCATACACAATACCATACCATACACCATTAAGGAGAGAGCAAATCTAGCACATTTCCAACTCCTACCTCCTGAAGGAAACACAGGCTTGTACGGCAGATGCTTTCTAGGAGGTCTAATGGTTGTGAACGCACAGCAACATCCACAGGTCAGGTGCTGGATGGACACAGACCAGAAGAGGCAGCGCAGAGACACAGGCAGAGCAAACCACAGATGAGCAGCAGAGATAAGACAGAGCACTTGCAGGGACATGTGGGTGATGGGGCTCCCTGCTCAGGCTCCTGGACCTACATTTTGACCCTTCATCTTTCTGTTTTTCCTTTGTCATTCATTGCTCTTCCTGGACTTAGTTTTTCTTCAGCTTTGGGAGGGAAGAGATTTCCTGGAGGATGAGCCAGGCAAAACTGCAAGAATAAGGGATACTTCTGCTCAAAATATACACACAAGTTGGACAACATAGTGGGCACTTGCACCTGCTAACACTAAACTGTAGCCACAAAAATTAGGTGTGCATGGTGTCTTCCACAGCTCAGCCTGTTCCTGGGTAATCTTTCCAATTCATTTACCAAATACCTTGTGCAGTCATTCAGTAAGGCTGGTGGTTGCAGGGAGAGAGGAGAAACAGCATTTCAGACCCCCCTTTGCAGGTTTTCACAATTGGCCTGTATTTGTGAGCTGGCAGGGCAAGGAGGACAATGCAGAAACCACGGCCAGTGCCTCAGATGGTCTCTGAAGCATCTCATGGCCAGAGAGGAACAGTGGTAGAGCGTGGCTACCTTGATGCTTCACCTAATAACTTGAGAGAGGAACTTCCCAACAGCCAAGACGGTGCCTTGAATTTCACACTGTTACCTCAAATCATTCCTAAAGGACCCCTCTAAAGCTGAATTTGAAGTCTCTTGTTTATGAAAATCTCATTGTCCCAACAGTGGCTGGGGACAATTACAGCCCCAAAGGACAGAATCCAGCACATGCCAGGTGTCTGCTAAGCTGGACAAAAATGCTGAGATACTTGCAGGAGGAGAAGCTCGCTGCAGACCTTTTCACTGCCACAATGCCAGGACTGCCACGGGAAGAAGGAGTCTCAAAAGGAGGGGACATAGAAGAAACAACAATGTTTCAGGCTGGACCACCAGTTCTTCTCTAATCCACCTGCACAACACCTGAATATTTTTGCTGTGCCAGTCTAGATGTGATATGTCTAGGTCTGACTAGGTTAACGTCCCATTTGACACATGCCTTTGTAGAGACCAAGGCAGACACAACCTAAGAGGGTTTCAGCTACATATTGATGGCACTCACTTCCATGCTAAGGATCTCCTCACTCTCCCACTATTTTTCCCTTTACTTTTGAGATCCTACCTGCTTCTATTTCCTTATTTATGTTTCTCTCAAGCAGCACCTCTTTGGCTGCCACCTTGCAGAGTTTGTGATGGGCAACCTACACGCACTTAAAATAAAAGCTCACCTTCAGTTTTCAGTGATGCTGAAACAAGGGTTCAAAACCTGGGTGTTTGCCCCCTTTATTGGTGACATCAGTCCTACAGATACAACACAAAAACTGCCATTCCTCGGAGCAACTGCTGTGACACAGACCTTAATCACCCACCAAAGCTCCCTTCCCCCTTTGTGCTTTGTGCTCTGAGTCCAGAAAGCAGGTAGCAGCACAGCTCAAAGCACACAGTCATTTTCAGCCCTGAATGTACTCTAATTTACAATACTGTTTACTAATTTGATCTTTAAAAGCCCAGTAGCCCAGTCCCACTAGGGTAGTGCAAAGGATAAAACACCAGGGGACACAGACACTTTAATAAACTTGAAGTCCCCATCACCTGGGCTCAAATGCTGGCAGGCTCTAAAAAACTGGTTTAAAAGTAGGTAAAATATCTTTTATATTTTTCTCTTTCCCAGTTCACCTCTTCCAAGAGCCTGCTTCAAAGCGTCTCTCAGTGGTTTTTCAGGGTCACAGTTTGGCTAATAAGCAGCCATCTCTGGAAAGAAAACTTGGCTGAAATGAGCACATCAGCCTTCATGTCACAGTATCTAATCTCAGTTCAAATGAAAAACAAATATGTAAAGACTGGAACAATGTTTGCCTGTTAAAACAATCTAAATGATCACAACCTAGGAAAGGAATAGGAAAGAGTGCAGGTATTTGCACAATAAAGTTGAACACAGGCTTGGAGGCAGCTTTTTTATGCTGTCTCCCATCCAGACACAGCTGGACCTGGAGAGGAAATTTCAAAATATTCTGCACTACTCAGCAAGAGCTCCCGAAAGAAAGGACAAGAGCTTGTGCAAAGGCTGTTCCTAATCATTTACAGCCTGATGACAAACTCCTTGCAGTTGGTAGAGAGTCCCATTGATGGATTTAGGCTTTCATATGGATGCAAACCAAAATTTTCAAACGGGGCTGCTTTTAAGAAGGGGGAGAAAAACAACTTGTCCTTTATTTAGGCAGCTAAGGATGGGTTTGGGTCCTGGTCATGAAGAGATGTATTTGACAAATACAGCCCGTGCCAGATTTTTGCCAGTGACCAGTAGCTCAAGCAACCTCTTATGCTGACCAACCCCTTGATCATTGCAGGTGAAGCTGACAGAGACTGTCAAACCCCTAATCCGTTCAATGTATCTTGTCTTCTTAATTTACTGAACAGAGTTCACTTAAAGCAACCTTAAAATACCAATTATTTCAATTGATCCATAATAGGAGTGAGATCAATGAAACAACTCACTTCAAAGGCCCTGGAGGTACCCTTGATAAGATACCTGCCAGTACGCAGTCATCGGTATTTTGTTGTCACCCTAGCTCCAAGAGAAGTACAATGTGATCATCTGAAGGGAAATGAAGCACTAAAAGGAAACCAAAAAGTAACAAGGCAAATAAGGAAGCCAGCAGTAAAAATTTAATAGGTACACTAATTATCCATTAGGACCAAACAACTCCTCTAGCAATAAATAGTGGGCACTGTCGGGCACGGACACGCGTGGGGAGGCTTCCCAAGCGCAGTCACGGCCAAGCTGTCTCGCGCGGAGGACACGGACACACACGTGCAAACGGTGGTGGAGATCAAAACGTCTTTATTGGGGGAGCGCTCAAAAGGGCAGCGGCCCCTCGCTGACCACAGGGAGGATCCTTCCCAAGGCATAGGCCGCATTGCTGTAGGTCTCCTCACCCAGCGTGTACAACAGGATGTAGTAGAAGAGGTCGCGGCCAGTCCAGGAGGCGAAGAGCACCGCAGCAACGAAAACAAAGATGAGGGCAAACTTGGGGCTGACAAAGAGCATGCAGAGTGTCCTGCGGGGCAGAAGGGGCATGTGAGACAGGGCAGGGTGGAGGCTTCGCAAGCCCCTCTTGAGATGGGGTTGAGCCCCACTGGTTGCAGCAGGCATCCAGCCCATCGCAGTGGCTGCCCAGGAGCGGGTCCCGGGGCGCAGGGGACGCAGTGGGGACACTCACTGCAGCCAGTACATGAAGCCGCATCTCCTCGCCAGCGAGTCCCTCTCCTGCAGGTCAAGAGGACAAGGACGCTTGTCAAGCACTGGTGCATGGTGGGGACAGCTGGAGTTGCACGGTGCCCCTGGCCCCCGCCTTGCGCAGGAGTGGAGCCCGTGTGTGGCTGGGACCTCCGCGGACCCTCTCCCCAGGGACACCCACGCTGGCAGGGGGACAGGGGCTGGCACAGGCTCTCCCGCTTACCAGCTGTTCTTCCAGCAGCTCCAGACGTGCCGTCTGCGGTACCTCAGACTCCCTCTGCAGCTGGCTGCGGGCAACAGGGCTTGGTTGGACGACTTACAGAGCTCCATGGCCATACAAGGGGTCCCCTTCCAAACACACACCACCCCAGGCAGGGAACGGGCTCCCCTGTCGCACCGCCTGCTGCACCTTCCCCCCACTGCGGTGCCTGCACCAGCATTGGCAGCCCCACCGTGCGGTGCTGCAGAGGCACCCTGGAGACGCGTGTGGGGCCAGGGGCCCAACTCACCAGGCCTCTAAATCGTCTATCTTCTCTCGGAGATTGCTTATTTCCCGGGACAGTGCCTGGGAGAAGGAAGGGTTGCGAGTGGCTGAGCCCGCTGCGGCCCTCCGCCAATCCCCCACCCCAGGGCCTGCGGGCACCCACCCCTTTTCCCCCAGCCCTTTCGGCATTACCTCGGTCTCCCGCCGCAGAGAGGCCCCGGCCTCGGCATAGAGCTTTTCCCTCTGCTAAACAACGGGTGCATCATGCGGGCGGCTGAGCTGGCACCTGGACACCCCTGGGCCTTTCCAGCCCCAGGGCCGTGCCCACTCAGGCCTCCTTCTCCCCCCTACCTGCCACAGCTCTTCTTTCTTTCTTGCAGCCTCCTGCATAGCCTGGACCTGCTCCTGGGGGAGAGGAGGGGTGAGGAGCAGCCATCAGGGCAGCAGGACACTGCCACCAGTGCGCTCCCCTCGCCATTAGCGCCTCCCAGCTCCCTCTGGGCACCTCCTTTGCCCTCACGTCCCCTCTCCTTCCCAGCCCTGCAGGCGCTGTGGGCAGACACAGGGACCCCAACGCCCCACGCGGGACGCAGTCCATGTCTGGACACGGTCCTGAGCAACTGGCTCTAGGTGAGCCGGCTTGAGCAGGGCCACAAGGTGAGACAACATGATCTCCAGAGGTCCCTTCCAAGCTCAACCGGTCTGTCATTCTGGGAACTCACCTTACACTGGCCCAGCAGACCCTCCAGCTGCCGGAACTCCCGGCGGCAGCTCTCAAAACATTCCGCCGCGACAGAGGTCTGGGAAGAGGAGCCGCACAGAGGCCCTGAGCCCCTGGCACAGCCCCAGCCACCGCAGCTTGGGGACGTGGGCAGGGGAGGGGACACTGACCTCCGCGCTCAGCTGGGTGATGCTGTCGTTCAGCTGCTCCTGCTTCTTTGCCTGTGTGGGGAAAGGAGGGCTCAGGGGCTCAAGTCTCACAGCCCCAGCCCCCGGGGACAAGAGGGCGACTCCACACCCACCAGACGCCGCAGCATCCCCCTTTGCTTTTGAGACTCAGCAGAACGCTGAGCCAGGCACTCCCGGAGCATGCGCATGTCTTCATCCAGCACGTGCACCTCTTCCTCCAGCATGTCCCTCTCCATGCCTGCACTCGTGGGTTGGGACTCTGCAAGGCGTGAACGGCACGGCCGTGGGCACTGTCGGGCACGGACACGTGCAGAGACGCTTCCCAAGTGCAGGCGCAGCCGAAGTCGGAGCGCAGAGGACACAGACACACGCGTGCACACTGAGGGATGCCCAGAGCCTTCCACTGCACAGTGGACACAGGACAGGTGCTTGGCAACTACTCTCCAGACTCCTGCCCAGCAGCACCGAAGTTCTCCTCCGGATGCTTGCCCACCTCCAGGAGCAGCCCCTTTTATCCCCGCCAGGGCCCTTATGTCACACACCCACAGTGACATCACAGTGACAGGGCCAGCACTGCCCATGGAGATGTGCCCATCAGCTCCCTGGGGCTGCTGCCAAGAGCTGCTTCGGGGTCCAGCTGCGGCTGCCAAGGGAACAGGGCATCACTCGCGGCACGGCACCCACTCGCAGGAGTGCTCCTCTAGTCGAGCGTGCACGTGATTCGCACTTCTTGGCATTTATTACATTCACCTGTTGCATGTTCATTTGTTGCTACTGCTTAGTTAATGCATTAAACAGAAATTATTTCCATAACTCCGCCCTTTGCCGGAAGTCCATCTTTGGTAGTCGAGAGTCTTCATCCGGGGTCTCTAGTGGTCCCCAGGGGTCTTCGCAGCCGCTGGTGATTTCCGCTTGGCTTTCATTGCTAATTTTGCTATGACACCATATATGTCTCTGGGATATGCACCTTGATTCTCTGGCAAAGCATGAGCACATTCCCCAGCTAAATGACTGTAACCAATCCCTCTTTGATGGTATACATTACGGGTAGATTCTGTGGTACAGTTCTCCCAAAAATCAGATAGCCATACGGTATATTGAGGAGTGGTAAAGATCATTTTCAACAAAGAACGCAAATCATGTAGAGTCAGTACTCAGGAGGAGCTTAATGCTTCTAAAAGCTTCACAATGAATGAGGAAGTAACCCCATTTTCTCTTACTAACGTCTGTGATTCCTCTACAACTTCCTAAGATAGCTGCTGAAAGCCTGCAGGTTGCTGTTCACAACAGACCACAGGGCATGCTGTGACCGCTTTCCATTCGCCTGCTTTTTAAGCCTCTTCTCTACTTTTATCCCACACGGTTAAACTAGTGTGCACTTTCAGTAGGAAAGTATCATCTGGGGGGAATAAATCAGGCTCTCGCTCCGGGTCCGTCAGGCCAGGACCAAGGGGGTTGTCGGGCGACTCCCGCAAACCACCATTCGTCGAAAGCGTTCGCTGCCGCGTACGAGCGGGGGCTTCGTTATCAGCCAGCCCTTCCTCCACTACCGCCTCCGTGGTTAGTGCATTTTCGCACGCTCTTTCTACAGGATCCCACTCCTTCCCTGGCAAGGGAGGAGCACAAGGGTCACAGTTAGTTGCCACCCGTGCAGCTACTTCCTTCTGAGCCGCTTTCGAACTAGTAACAATTTTCCCCCCAGTGGATAAATGTTTGCAAGCAGCATTATCTCCAGTCGCTGCCTGTTCATATAGTTCTCGTCCGACTTTATGCCATGCCTCCAAGGGAAATGTACCAGTTGTAGGGAAGTCCGGGACGTGATCAGCAATCCATTCTACTAGAGTCACCAATCGGACTCCAGATACATCCCAATTTTGCCTTTGGAACAATTGCTGAAGGAGACCTAGGCTTTGCCTTTGCTCTAGGGATATCTTCCCTGCCGTGGTTCCCAGTCGCTCCCCTTTCCTCCGTGCTGGGTGCGCTGCGATTCCTGTTTCCTGGTTCAATTGGGCTTCACTACCGGAATGGCTGCTTTCTTTACAGCCACGCTGAAAGTCCCTGTTCGGGTGCCATTTGTAGCGAACGAGGCACAGACTCTCAGTGAGGCGCAATAAAAGGCATTCATTACAAACTCAGGCTTGCATTTGCACTTCATTTGCTGATTTGCTTCTGTTGCTTCTTCCATGTGAGCCACGGAACCTGACACACCAATATGATGTTCACAGAGTTCGCTTTATTGTCGGACCGGTCTAGCTTTATAGCAAAGCTGCCCTGTCCACGCGCCTTACAACAACGTGATTGGTTGTAACCCGTGTTATACAATAACATGATAGCCTGCATGTACTGTCCACGCGCTCTGCACGCGTGTGTCCGGCGATTGCTCACTCATTATTTCCTTCTAATGGTGCTCCTTTAGTTTCTTTTGTCTCTGGCTTCACCTCTCAGCCAGGCTGGCCACAACCCCAACCCCCGGGGCAGGGGGGCTCTGCCACTACATGCTTAGTTAGCCATTACATAAGCAATGCATTTTGTGTTCCCACTGAAGTTACTGCCATACGCACTTTTTTGTCTATCACACGCTCGTCTTCTATCCTTGGTGTTGTCACGTAGCATGCAGTCCCACTGCTTGTTCTCAAGCTGGTCGAGTTCTGCAGTTCACAAGCCTGATCTCAGCATACGGCCAGAGTACCTGTTCATCCATCTGGCTGGAGTTCAGTTAGGAAAGTATGCTTTAAAAAAAGAGTCCTGGGGTCCTGGGTTCCTCCTCCTTGGGGGGTGCCGGGGACCCACGGGCGAGCGGTCCCTGCCTTGGCCGGCAGCGGAGGGGCTGCGGCTGCAGCCCTGGGCAGAGGGACCTGCCCCCGCCGCCTGCCCTGGCTCCTCCTGGAGCTGCTCCTGCTGCACAGGGCCGGGCACAGATGGAAGGGAGCTGGTGGCCCTGGGCAGGGCGGCCTCCGACGTGCTGGCTTCATCCTCCACGTCGGAGCCCGCAGGGCTGGTGGGGACCACCCTGGGGTCAGGAGTCCCCACCTGGGAGCTGGGGGCTGGGGCTGGCTGCACAGCTGGAGTCCTCCTCCTCGGCCCCGAAGGAGCACAGCAGCCTCCAGGCCTCCTCGCTGCACCGCTCCACGATGACCTGGATGAGGCCACGCACCAGCGGTGCTGCATTGTCCTGGAGCTGGGGCTCCATGCGGTGGGCCAGGGTCTCCTCATCCAGCCCCTGGCAGCACAGGGTGTGCAGGATCATCCTCTGTGTTCCCACCACCAGTCACCACTGCTCCTCATAGATGGCGTTCAGCTCCAGGCTCAGCCAGGGCAGCACGGGCTCCAGGAGCTGCTGGTGTCACTGGAAAAGCCCTGCCCAGACCTGGGGCAGGAGCCCGTCCACGGCCACCGTGCCCTCCATCTCCACAGCCCCCTGCTCTTCTGGAAATGCCATCCCCATCACAAAGAACACAGGGGACCCTGCAGGGCCAGAGCGGCTGCTGCTGACCGGGCGGCTGGGAGCTGCGCTGGCCTGGATGCTGGCCAGGCTTGGCAGTGCAGGGGACACGGTGACACACAGGTAGTCGTGTCCCCGCACAGAAAACTTGATCTCTTGCATCTGGCCTCTGCAGAGTGGGCAAGTAGATGTCCTTTGAC
This sequence comes from Patagioenas fasciata, assembly GCF_037038585.1. NCBI lineage: Eukaryota > Metazoa > Chordata > Aves > Columbiformes > Columbidae > Patagioenas > Patagioenas fasciata. Next base: position 74,208,385 of record NC_092560.1, on the reverse strand, counting down.
ATTACAAGTTTGACTGTGTCAGAATAAAAGGTGCTATAGTAATCTGCACGTTTAGAAGGACAGGCCTCTAGCCATCCCACATCCCATCCCATCCCCCATCCCATCCCCCATCCCACTCAATCCCAGCCCATCCCATTTCCTATTCCATCCCATTCCACGCAATCCAAGCCCATCCCATGTCGTATCCCGTCCCCTATCCCATGCCGTACCATCCCCCATCCCCTATCCCATCCCATGTCGTACCATCCCCCATCCCATCCCATCCCAAACAATACCATCCCCCATCCCATTCCATCAGATCCCAATGCATCCCATATCATGCACTATACCTTCCCATACACCATACCATCCCATACCATGCACTATACCATACACCGTACAATACCATACAAAAACATACCCCAAACAATACCATACCCCATACCCCATATCAGACACCATACCTCATACCAGACACCACACCTCATACCAGACCGTATGCTGTACCATACCATACACCATATGATACCATATCATACGATACCACACCAGACACCATACCATACCATACCATACAATACTCCATAACATATCGTACGATACCATACCATACACCATGCGATAACATACCATACCATACCATACACCATATGATACCATATCATACGATACCACACCAGACACCATACCATACCATACCATACAATACTCCATAACATATCGTACGATACCATGCGATATGATACCATACCATAACATACCATACCATACCATACCGTACCATACCGTACCATACCGTACCATACCGTACCATACTGTACTACAGGCCATCCCATCGCATCCCATTGCATCCCATATACCATACCATACGCCGTATCATCCCATACCATACTGCATACCAGTACACACAAAACCATACCCCATACCATGCCATACACCATACCATACACCATACCATGCCATATCATACACCATACCATACTGTACACCATATTGTACCATGCCATACACCATACCATACGGTACCAGAAATCATTCCATACCATATACCATACCGTACTGTACACCATACCATACAACATACCACTCCATATCATAGAATACAACATACCATACCATACAGCATACCATACCATACCATGCCATACCTTGCCATACCTTGCGTTACGCCTTACCATACACCATACCATACCATACAATACAACGTACTATACCACACCATAGAGTTTACCATACCGTACCATACTATACCAGACACGATACACCATACACCATACCGTAACATACCCCATACCATAACATACACCATATCATACCCCCTACCATACCAGAACCCATATCATATCCCATACCATACCATCCCCCACACCATACCATACCATACGAAACCATAACACACAACATACCATACCCTATAATACCATAGCATACCCCGCACCATACCGTACTATGCAACATACCATACACCATACCATACCCAATACCATACCATACCCCATACCATACCCCATACCATAGGTTACCACACACCATATGATACCATACCATACCATACCATACACAATACCATACCATAACATACAACGTATCATGCCATGCCATAATATACCACATACTATACCATACCATCGTGTACTATACAGCATACCATACACCCCACCCTTCACCCACATGCTTGACAAGAAAACACTTGGTGTTTCATGTCATCCCATCCCATCCCATCCCATCCCATCCCATCCCATCCCATCCCATCCCCCATTCCATCCTCCATCCCATCCCATCCCATGCAATCCCAGCCCATCCGATTTCATATCTCATCCCATCCCACGCAATCCCAGCCCATCCCATGTCATATCCCATCCCATACCATCCCCTGCCGTACCATCCCCCATCCCCTATCCCATCCAATGCCGTACCATCCCCCATCCCACCACATCCCAAACAATAACAGCCCCCATCCCATTCCATCAGATCCCAATGCATCCTATATCATGCACTATACCATCCCATACACCATACCATCCCATATCATGCATTATACCATCGCATACACCATACCGTCCCATATCACGCACTATACCATCCCATACACCATACCATCCCATATCATGCACTGTACCATCCCATATCATGCACTATACTATCCCATATCATGCACTATACCATCCCATGCACCATACCATCCCATACCATGCACTATACCATACACCATACAATACAAAAATATACCCCAAATACTACCATACCAAAACATACCCCAAGTAGTACCATACCGTACACCATACAATACCATACAAAAACATATCACAAACAATACCATACCCCATACCAGACCGTATGCTACACCATACCATACACCATACCGTACTGTACCATACCATACACCATATGATACCATACCATACGATACCACACCAGACACCATACCATACCGTACCATACCACACACCATATGATACCATATCATACGATACCACACCAGAAACCATACCATACCATACCATACAACACTCCATACCATACAATACCATACCACACAACATACGATATGATACCATAGCATACCATACATACACCGCGGCATACCGTACCATACTGTACTACAGGCCATCCCATCGCATCCCATATACCATACCATACGCCGTATCATCCCATACCATACCGCATACCAGTACATGCAAAACCATACCCCATACCATACCATACACCATACCATACACCATACCATACACCATACCATACCGTACACCATATCGTACCATACCATACACCATACCATATGGTACCACAAATCATTCCATACCATATACCATACCATACACCATACCACTCCATACTGCAGAATACAACGTACCATACCATACAGCATAGCATACCATACCATGCCATGCCTTGCCATACACCTTACCATACCATACACCATACCATACCATACAATACAACATACTATACCACACCATAGAGTTCACCATACCATACCAGACACGATACACCATAGACCATACCGTAACATACCCCATACCATAACATACACCATACCATACCCCATATCATACCAGAACCCATATCATACCCTATACCATACCATCCCCCACACCGTACCATACCATACCATACGATACCATAACACACAACATACCATACCATATGATGCCATACGATACCCCGCACCATACTGTACTATGCACCATACCACACCCCATACCATACCATACCCCATACCATAACCCATATCATAGGTTACCACACACCATACAATACCATACACCATACCATACCATAACATAAAACGTACCATGCCATGCCATAACATACCACATACCATACCATACCATCGCATACTATACAGCATACCACACATCCCACCCTTCACCCACGTGCTTGACATGAAAACACGTGATGGAAGAGTCATTAAACCTGAATGAACTGACCCAGAGGTCAATAGACAAACTTTAAGACATTAATGATAAGAAGTGGAAACATCCAGCATAAACAAGAATATCACTGCACAGCAAGAACCCCAAGCTACATGCGAGCTCCCTAGCACACAGAGAAACACAGCAACCGGTCTTCCAAACATTTGTTGTTTATTTCCATATATCTCTTGTTCAGGTACAACACACCTATGTCATAGGGACTGGCTGACACACACATTTACTCTTTGGCTTGTTTCTGCTCACAAGGATTTTGATTACAGACGTACAACTGCTGCATTCCAGTCAAGCCCTCTGACTAACTCCTGTTAGTATTAATCAGAGCTGCACATTATTAAGTAGAGAGCAAATCTAGCACATTTCCAACTCTTACCTCCTGAAGGAAACACAGGCTTGTACGGCAGATGCTTTCTAGGAGGTCTAATGGTTGTGAACGCACAGCAACATGCACAGGTCAGGTGCTGATGGACACAGACCAGAAGAGGCAGCGCAGAGACACAGGCAGAGCAAACCACAGATGAGCAGCAGAGATAAGACAGAGCACTTGCAGGGACATGTGGGTGATGGGGCTCCCTGCTCAGGCTCCTGGACCTACATTTTGACCCTTCATCTTTCTGTTTTTCCTTTGTCATTCATTGCTCTTCCTGGACTTAGTTTTTCTTCAGCTTTGGGAGGGAAGAGATTTCCTGGAGGATGAGCCAGGCAAAACTGCAAGAATAAGGCATACTTCTGCTCAAAAGTATACACACAAGTTGGACAACATAGTGGGCACTTGCACCTGCTAACATTAAACTATAGGCACAAAAATTAGATGTGCATGGTGTCTTCCACAGCTCAGCCTGTTCCTGGGTAATCTTTCCAAGTCATTTACCAAATACCTTGTGCAGTCATTCAGTAAGGCTGGTGGTTGCAGGGAGAGAGGAGAAACAGCATTTCAGACCCCCCTTTGCAGGTTTTCACAATTGGCCTGTATTTGTGAGCTGGCAGGGCAAGGAGGACAATGCAGAAAGCACGGCCAGTGCCTCAGATGGTCTCTGAAGCATCTCATGGCCAGAGAGGAACAGTGGTAGAGCGTGGCTACCTTGATGCTTCACCTAATAACTTGAGAGAGGAACTTCCCAACAGCCAAGACGGTGCCTTGAACTTCACACTGTTACCTCAAGTCATTCCTAAAGGACCCCTCTAAAGCTGAATTTGAAGTCTCTTGTTTATGAAAATCTCATTGTCCCAACAGTGGCTGGGGACAATTACAGCCCCAAAGGACAGAATCCAGCACATGTCAGGTGTCTGCTAAGCTGGACAAAAATGCTGAGATATTTGCAGGAGGAGAAGCTCGCTGCAGACCTTTTCACTGCCACAATGCCAGGACTGCCACGGGAAGAAGGAGTCTCAAAAGGAGGGGACAGAGAGGAGACAACAATGTTTCCGGCCGGACCACCAGCTCTTCTCTAATCCACCTGCACAACACCTAAATATTATTGCTGTGCCAGTCTAGATGTGATATGTCTAGGTCTGACTAGGTTAACGTCCCATTTGACACATGCCTTTGTAGAGACCAAGGCAGACACAACCTAAGAGGGTTTCAGCTACATATTGATGGCACTCATTTCCATGCTAAGGATCTCCTCACTCTCTCCCACTATTTTCCCCTTTACTTTTGAGATCCTACCTGCTTCTGTTTCCTTATTTATGTTTCTCTCAAGCAGCAGCTCTTTGGCTGCCACCTTGCAGAGAGTGTGATGGGCTGTTTGCCCTTCAGAGCCCAGCCCAGCATCATCTGCCACCTCTCTACAATCTTGTTTTCTCTCTGATATCTCACAAGGTGAATGACTGTCATTTCCTTCCTCCTCTTCTTTCTTCCCCTCCCTCCAGACGCATATTTTTGTATTGAGTTTTATTGCTTTCGTGGGCTCTGCGCACCAGCACCACGTGTACTGTTACACTAAGGTAACCCTTCAGCGCCGTATTATGTGGGAAAAGCAAAGAGAGCCCTTAGCTCTCCCCCTGCTTCCTAGCTCATCCCAAACACCACTGAAGAGATCGAGATCCACGTTTTTATCTCCTTTTCCTTGCGGTAAGAGCACCACCTTTTGGCTCCCGGCATGATGCTGGGATTTCACATCAGCAGTTCAGCAATGTCTCTGCAGAGAGCTGACATTTCCCAAAATAAGCCGTAGCTGTGCTCATTTCATCTGCAGTACTGTTGCCTGGAGAAAAGAGGCTTCCACAAGCCCCTAAAGTGACAGGTCATCCTCTCAACCAACAACACGTCACCCGAGTGCTTCTTCTCCTAACTCAATGGCTTTTCAGATAAGATCACTGGTTAGCAATTAATTACAGCTCCACTTAGCTTTGTGCTCTGAGTCCAGAAAGCAGGTAGCAGCACAGCTCAAAGCTCACAGTCATTTTCAGCCCTGAATGTACATAAACATACCAATCCTATGCCCCTTCTCTAATTGGCCAACAAGCATTATTTTTTCCGTTATAGCCCCTTGGAAATCCCCTTTGGGAATGTCTGTGACACCAAAAGGAAACCACTTCTTAATGATCAATAAATAAATACACCTGCAGATGTCTGAAGATGCAGAGAGGATTACTAGCATTCCTGAAGTCTGAGATTAAAAATCACTGTAGGTTGACTCACTTTTCCTTGAACTATGACTGTGTGCCTTGACTTTAGCAGTAGTAGAAAGTGAAGTAGTCAGGTGTAAAGATATATCCGCAAGTACCTACATTCTGATTTATAACTGGCTCCAGTAACCTTTAATTAAATCCAGCATAATAAACCAAATGGATAGCCATTCGCAACATCTTTTAAAATCTAAGCACAACTAGGCATTGGCTTTCCTTCACTACTTCTGATTCACCGCTAAATTACTCTAATTTACAATACTGTTTACTAATTTGATCTTTAAAAGCCCAGTAGCCCAGTCCCACTAGGGTAGTGCAAAGGATAAAACACCAGGGGACACAGACACTTTAATAAACTTGAAGTCCCCATCACCTGGGCTCAAATGCTGGCAGCCTCTAAAAAACGGGTTTAAAAGTAGGTAAAATATCTTTTACATTTTTGTCTTTCCCAGTTCACCTCTTCCAAGAGCCTGCTTCAAAGCGTCTCTCAGTGGTTTTTCAGGGTCACAGTTTGGCTAATAAGCAGCCATGTCTGGAAAGAAAACTTGGCTGAAAAGAGCACATCAGCCTTCATGTCACAGTATCTAATCTCAGTTCAAATGAAAAACAAATATGTAAAGACTGGAACAATGTTTACCCGTTAAAACAATCTAAATGATCACAACCTAGGAAAGGAATAGGAAAGAGTGCAGGTATTTGCACAATAAAGTTGAACACAGGCTTGGAGGCAGCTTTTTTATGCTGTCTCCCATCCAGACACAGCTGGACCTGGAGAGGAAATTTCAAAATATTCTGCACTACTCAACAAGAGCTCCCGAAAGAAAGGACAAGAGCTTGTGCAAAGGCTGTTCCTAATCATTTACAGCCTGATGACAAACTCCTTGCAGTTGGTAGAGAGTCCCATTGATGGATTTAGGCTTTCATATGGATGCAAACCAAAATTTTCAAACGGGGCTGCTTTTAAGAAGGGGGAGAAAAACAACTTGTCCTTTATTTAGGCAGCTAAGGATGGGTTTGGGTCCTGGTCATGAAGAGATGTATTTGACAAATACAACCCGTGCCAGATTTTTGCCAGTGACCAGTAGCTCAAGCAACCTCTTATGCTGACCAACCCCTTGATCGTTGCAGGTGAAGCTGACAGAGACTGTCAAACCCCTAATCCGTTCAATGTATCTTGTCTTCTTAATTTACTGAACAGAGTTCACTTAAAGCAGCCTTAAAATACTAATTATTTCAATTGATCCATAATAGGAGTGAGATCAATGAAACAACTCACTTCAAATGCCCTGGAGGTACCCTTGATAAGATACCTGCCAGTACGCAGTCATCGGTATTTTGTTGTCACCCTAGCTCCAAGAGAAGTACAATGTGATCATCTGAAGGGAAATGAAGCACTAAAGGGAAACCAAAAACTAACAAGGCAAATAAGGAAGCCAGCAGTAAAAATTTAATAGGTACACTAATTATCCATTAGGACCAAACAACTCCTCTAGCAATAAATAGTGGGCACCGTCGGGCACGGACACGCGTGGGGATGCTTCCCAAGCGCAGTCACGGCCAAGCTGTCTCGCGCGGAGGACACGGACACACACGTGCAAACGGTGGTGGAGATCAAAACGTCTTTATTGGGGGAGCGCTCAAAAGGGCAGCGGCCCCTCGCTGACCACAGGGAGGATCCTTCCCAAGGCATAGGCCGCATTGCTGTAGGTCTCCTCACCCAGCATGTACAACAGGATGCATTATCTCCAGTCGCTGCCTGTTCATATAGTTCTCGTCCGACTTTATGCCATGCCTCCAAGGGAAATGTACCAGTTGTAGGAACGTCCGGGACGTGATCAGCAATCCATTCTACTAGAGTCACTAATCGGACTCCAGATACGTCCCAATTTTGCCTTTGGAACAATCGCTGAAGGAGACCTAGGCTTTGCCTTTGCTCTAGGGATATCTTCCCTGCCGTGGTTCCCAGTCGCTCCCCTTTCCTCCGCGCTGGGTGCGCTGCGATTCCTGTTTCCTGGTTCAATTGGGCTTCACTACCGGAATGGCTGCTTTCTTTACAGCCACGCTGAAAGTCCCTGTTCGGGTGCCATTTGTAGCGAATGAGGCACAGACGCTCAGTGAGGCGCAATAAGAGGCATTCATTACAAACTCAGGCTTGCATTTGCACTTCATTTGCTGATTTGCTTCTGTTGCTTTTTCCATGCGAGCCACGGAACCTGACACACCAATATGATGTTCACAGAGTTCGCTTTATTGTCGGACCGGTCTAGCTTTATAGCAAAGCTGCTCTGTCCACGCGCCTTACAACAACGTGACTGGTTGTAACCCGTGTTATACAATAACATGATAGCCTGCATGTACTGTCCACCCGCTCTGCACGCATGTGTCCGGCGATTGCTCACTCATTATTTCCTTCTAATGGTGCTCCTTTAGTTTCTTTTGTCTCTGGCTTCACCTCTCAGCCAGGCTGGCGACAGCCCCAACCCCCGGGGCGGGGAGGGCTCTGCCACTACATCTCCCCCTCCTTTATTTAATATAATATTAACAATACGCTGTATCATGCTTTAAAGACAGCGTGAAATACAGGTTAAGAACATTAAGGCTAATACAGTTACAATTAACAAGAACAGACCTGTTTTCAATGTTCCTTTTAACCAAACAAGGCATTCACCCCAAAAAACCCAATATCTTCTGTTATATTCTTGTTCTGCAAATCTTGTATCTTTTTATCTTTTAAGTTCAAACAACATATACAATCAAACTCTTCTTAACTGTGAACATGTCCAATAACAAAATATTAATTGCTGCTCTGTTTTACAAAGTGGTATTCTCAACATTGGCTACATCCGTTGCTAAAAGCGTTAACACCTCTGAGCTTAACGGTTGTCATCACTGCAATCGGTTTCTTCTCTGTTAGCTAGCCAAGGTCTCACCCACTTTGCTGGGATCCACGAATTTTTGTGGTTACCTGTAGAAACACAAGCATATCCCCTTCCCCAGGTTATTAGTGACACAGGACCTTCCCATTATCGTGTTGTCGGATTAAACACACTAACCTTAGGCACGTTGACAGAAAATGCTTTGACATTTTTGATATGGTGCATAACAACCGGTTCCATTTCAGTTCCACTTTTAGGATTAAGCCAGTTCAGCACATACACTGCCTTCATCAATACCTCTTCTGGGCTCACACCAATTCCCCCTTGTGTTTTCAAAACAGACAAAAGATTTTTCAACGTGCGGTGTGCACGCTCAATAATTGCCTGGCCAGGAGAATTATAAGGGACTCCAAAGAGGTGTTGTACCTTCCACTGGACGAGGAAGGTTGCAAGTCCATCAGAGCGCTATGCAGGACCATTATCTGTTTTGATTTGTGTAGGGACACCCATGACAACAAAAGCCTGTAATAAATGACGTTTTACTGCCTTTGCATTTGCTGAGGTCAAAGCTGTAGCCCACAGCAGTCCTGAACAGGTATCTAGGGAGACATGAATGTACTTTTGTCAGCCAAATGGTGCAAATTCAGCAATATCCGTTTGCCATAACTGACCTGGCTGCAAGCCCCGAGGATTTACTCCCTTTTGTTGGAGCGGTACTCTGCGGGCACAATCAGGACAAGCTGCAATAATGCCTCGAGCTTGTTCCTTGGTAAGTGTAAACTGCTTTCGGAGCGCTGCTGAGGATTGATGAAAGAATTCGTGAGCTTGTCTGGCTTGTTCAAAAGGGGATATATCTGTTACTGCCACAAGTTTGTCTATAATGCTGTTTCCTTCTACTAGACCACCTGGTATGTTAGTATGGCTTTTTATATGCATGATAAATGCTGGTGCTGTCCTGTAATCTAATACGTTCCACAAATCTAACAATGCTTCAAACAACAAGGAATTGGAAACTCACTGCAAAAGCACTCTATGTATTCTTTGTACAATTCCCACAACATAAAGAGAATCTGTTACCAGATTAACTGCACAGTTATGCCATTTTTGTAATGCTGCTAAGCATATTGAGGGCAGTTTCTTTTAAGATGTTCTGTCTGTTTGCAAGTAAAACATGCTAGGCCACAAGAAGAAGGGCTTTGGCCTTTCATTGCAGGCTTAAGTGCTGCAGTCAAGGCCGCAGCGTGGGCTTGAGCAGGTATTTTTGCTTTTTCTACCTCCTGTTGCATAATCGGTACCTGTGTGCAAGCTTCCACCATCTCTGCCAAAGAAGCACTTTTTCCCAAACCGGCTAATATCTGTTGGCATTGGGTGTTTGCATTCATCATAGCCAAATCTTTCCCCACAGCAGCTTTTGCCTCTGGAGTCAAGTTAGGAGAGGCATCTGTCGCTTCTTTCAAACGATCCACAAACTTCCTATATGGTTCCCCAGGATCTCACTCTATTGTAGAATAGGGTGGCACAGGGTTACCTAGATTTGGCATTTTTTTCAGTGCCGCCAGAGCAAGCCCTTGTGTTTGCTGCAAAATCCTTGGATGAAGTGCTGCCTGAGTGGCACCATCCGCATATTGCCCACGACCCAGTAACTGGTCCATGCTAGCTAACCGCAACGGATCATCAGCTGGTAAACAAACATTTTCTAATACTGCCAATTCCACCTTCCCCTGCTACTTGTCCAAGAACAGCAAATACCCCGTTGGAGGAAGCAATAACTCCATCAATGCCCTAATATCTGTTGGAGTTAGTACTTGCCCCTTAAAAAATGAACTGATCAGCTGCATCGCATGCTTATTATCTATACCATATTGCATAACTGCACTTTGCAATTGCTTAACCGTTTTCCAATCAAAGGGCGACCACTGCCTTTCTCCTCTATTATCTATGTGCACTGGCATTGCTGTAATACTACCAGGTAACATGATCCCTTCAATGGTTGCATCTCTGATTACCCCTTGCCAACGTTGCCCTGCATTATAAGAATGATCTCGAGGAATATCTCTACCCTGATGCACAGGGGCAGCACCCAAATTACCATTACTACCACTGCTATACAATTCCCTTGTGTTTCCCTGTGGATCAGTAAGTCGACGCATATTTGCAAACCGATCTGCTAACCCAGTCTCCAGCCCTTTTCCATATCGCGCTCTCAAATATTCATCTGCTTCTCTTACAGACCACATCCCATCTTCAACACATTGTCTAGCCCATTTTTGTATTCGCTCCCTTTTAATACGGAGCTCCTCGGGAGTGAGGTCTAATTCCGCCCCCTCCCTTTCCTGTTTTTCCCGTTTTTCACATTCCCTGCCAATTGCCTCCAGCCCGTCCTTAATTGCATCTGACGCCTTTTTCTACGCTGTTGACCGCGAAGTTTTACTGTTACCACCATCTAGTCGTTTCATAGCTTCTAGAACGTCTTGCATCTGGCTCTCCTGCCGTCTCAGTAAGTCCTTCAGGCTCTGCACGTGGCTCTCCCCCTGGAAGTCAGGGCGATCCTGCGGTGCTCCGTCCCGGTGTTCCATCGGGTCCTCCGGCAAAGGCACGTCGGCTGGATTAACTTGTCCTGGCTTGCTGAAACTTGCTGGTTGCTGCCATTCGTTGTCGGAGCCAGGCAATGGCTCAACGGGTGCAGAGGGAATAATTTGCTCTCCGCCCCAGAACTCCAGATCTGATACGGGACATACCAGCGGTGTTGATTCTTCGGAGTCCTCGGAGGGTGGGCAGCTCGCGGCGGGCGGCCCCGAGGGGACGGCACCCAGCTCCGGCTCCTCTGAGACTTCCTGCACCAGCTGCCTGACCTCCCGCCAGGGTCCGGCGAGGTCGCAAGCCTCGCGGCTCCCCCGTGTGACCATTTCCCATAGTTCGGTCCTTATGTCCTCCCACGTACCGGGAGAAAAAATTCGTCCGTCGAACGGACACAGCCCTTCCGCTGGGCGGATCGGAGCAG